>NC_134238.1:29468870-30093870 GCF_965152275.1 Natator depressus
GTGGCATCAAGTGCTCCAGTAACTCCTAAGGTGATGAGCCAGGTGCGTGATAAGACTTCAGTGAAGACTGAAAAGGCATTAAACTTATGGCTGGAAGACATGAACCGTAAACCTGTGCCTATCGATGGCAACACATTGCGAGAAAAGGCTCTTAGCCTCTACGCGCTGTTCAAACCTCCCGCCGAAGAGGGACAGCCTTCTGATGAGAAGGAATTCAAAGCCAGCCAAGGTTGGCTTAACAGTTTTAGGAACCGCTTCAACCTCACAAACATGCAGACTACTGGTGAAGCTGCATCTGCCAATGAAGAGGCAGCAAAAGCCTACCCCGAACAATTAAAGAAAATCACAGAAGAAAAGGGCTTTCTTCCCGAACAAGTTTTTAATGCTGACGAGACTGGGCTCTTCTGGGAAAAAAATGCCCAACCGCACTTACACTTCGAAATCAGAAAGACAAGCCCCTGGCTTCAAAGCAGTTAAAGACCGTGTGTCTGTGTTGTTTTGTGGCAATGCGGCTGGGCATTTAATAAAGCCAGGCTTGCTGTAGAGGGCTGCAAATCCCCGTGCCTTAAAAGGCAAGAACAAAAATCTCCTGCCTGTGTTCTGGCAATCAAATAAAAAGGCTTGGGTGACAGCAGTGGTATTTCTGGATTGGTTCCACAAGTGTTTCATTCCAGAGGTCAAGCGGTACCTTGAAGAGAAAGGACTTGACTTTAAAGTGTTGCTGATCATAGACAATGCTCTTGGCCATCCTGAGGCACTCCGGTTTGTGCATAATGACATTGAAGTCGTCTTTCTCCCTTTTTTATTCTTTCATTCTTCCATCTCTCTCTCTTTTTGACTATACGCGATTTTCGCCTTACGCGCTGACTTTAGAACCTAACCCCCATGTAAGATGCGACTCCACTGTACACCTATGCTGTATTTCAGTTCCAAATTTTAATTACCAAAACATTTTATTTTATATTTCTATAGAAACTTCAGCATCTCCAGGAAGAAAAAAACAAGGAAATTGAAATTCTCCGTAACACTATTAAAGACTTAGAGCAACGACTCAGCAGTGGCCCAGATTCCCTCCTCAAACGGAGGCGGTTTTGAGAGTAACTTTGAACATGCAGTACTGAAATGGTTTCTTGACTTAATACAACTGAAAAATATATTATAAATGCAATAGCACAAGCTATGTACTTGGAAAGTGAAAACAAAATATAAGGCAACTCTGGAATGCCATCTATTTTTTATTGAAAACTCCCTTATCAAATATCCATACATCTATATTCTCCTTATATTCAGTACTGCTTTCTTGCTTATTAGCATTCACCATAAAAGGATTCAGGTTTTGTAGGAGACACAGTTTCCCTATTAAACCATCGTTAACTATGGCATGTGCTTTCAAAGCATTCACCTCTATTCTCTTTTCTTTCTTCCATGATCCTTCAAATTAAACACTACGTTGTTTTCAGTTCAGCTAAGATAGTCAAATTGTAAGAATAACTACACCAAGAGAGACATTATACAAGTTTCATTCGTAAGTTACATTAATAATCTATATATGGCTAAATTTAACCCTGGCATAAATAGGTGCAATTCAGTGAGAGTTGTGTTTGCTTATACCAGGATTGAATTTGATTCATAACCTTGTTTCATGCCCTGATTCCACATCAAGATCTACTAACACTGCCCCCTGTGCCCATGCAGAATCCTATTGTCTTCAGTAGGGCTTCACAAAGGTACAGGGGTCCTTGCTAATGGATCCTGATACAGGATCTGGTCCCTAAACTATAAGACTATCAAAGAGTACAAAAATTATTACTTTTGAACAATGCAATTTTTGGCATATAGTTTACAGCTGAAATAAAACATTGTTATGGCAAGTTGCTCTAGAATAAGCTTTTCGTGTGTATCAAAAATATGGTTGGATCACTTTCATAGCTCCTTTTTTAATTGAGAAAAAAATTAACTTTTTAATATTTCCTGTTCTTCAGAAATAAGTAGTAAAACATTATTAGAATGTCTTTTCTGGCTTTCTTCTATTCTTGGTTGCTAAATATCAAACAGAAGCCCCTAGGTTATAGTTTATGCTTCTGTCCTCATTAATGCAAGCAGAATATTAGGAGAGAAACAAGAAAGACAAATTAACCAAACACTGTAGACACTCTTCAACTAGCACTGAAAAAACAAACTGTGGCTTAGGTAATTTTACTTTTTAAAAAACCCAGAAAAATAACCCTCTACTGATGTATTGTAACACACATCAAATTGTTTTCAGTGTTATATTTTAACTTCTCTACGCTTTTCCATTTCCTGTCTAGGGTATTAATCTGATACGTTTGAAGTTTGTTATTACAAGTTGTATTACAATTAAATGCATTAAAATTGAAGGGATCTTTCCTGATGTTAAAATGTTTAGTTTGCTTTTCATGCTCAGTTTCCTGTCTTTCCGTCTCACTGTCAGGTGTCAGATGTTTCATGCTCACTTGCTGCTGGTGAACGTCAAGCAGCTGTGGGCAGACGTCACTGTCAAGATTCAGTGATGTTCTCTGCTAACAGCTGGCCATGTCACCTGCAGGAAGATGGGAGTTCTTCCTGACAGTGTCAGGTGGCTGCATTTCCTGATTCTTCAAACAACAGGTGTCGGCAGTGTCAACATCAGCTACTAGAAATTGACTGTGACACTTTCTGCCAGCTACAGGTTAACTGATTGTTTCAGCTGGCAGTTCCTTTTTTTCAAGGCCTCTTAACTTGTGTAGGAACCTTCCCTACTTCTCTTTGTGGGGCACTTTCTACATTTGGTTGATTACCTTTCTGACCCTGTCTATTACGACCCACAACCCTATTATAATGTTGACTGCTCTGGTGGGAATGATGTCTTGGAGCTTGACCAGAATCCTGTTGAGTCTGATCTTCTGAAAGCTGGTCCCCTTCCTGGTGGTGGTGCCTGTGTCCATGATGTCTATGTTGATTGTGGTGGTGTGAATGGTTGTTGTGTGGCTTCGGTGCTTCTTCAGTTGTCTTTTCGTCGGCTGTCTGAGATATGTTTTTGCATATATCTTCAACAACTGGTGTCTGGAAAATATAAGTTCATACAATAAAAATGCACTCATCTGAAGTAAACAGGGTTAATTTTAAAATCTCAATTAACTGATGTCATTATTACAGTAACTGAAAACAAAGGCTTAATCAAATCAACATAAAATATTGTCATTGCTTAGGTATTTTTGTTCAAGTTATCCTTTTTAAATATGTTTTTGAAAGCCATGACTGTAACATGAACAAATTAAAGGCTAGATTTTGTTGCAGTAGGGCAACCTGCATTGCAGCTCCCAGCACTCACGGGAGTGCTGGAACTATGCAAAAGATGCTCTCACCAGAAGTACGTTGGCATGGAGAAGGAGAAGCAGGTCAGCTGGCTGGGGGAATTTTTCAGCATCTCAAAGGGTATCATCAATTGCTGCCCCCCATCGCAGAAGGGGAGCTGGGGAGGAATTGTGCCTCTGAGGGCTTTCTCTGAGGCACAGTGTCTCCCTATGTTCCCCAGGTGCATTATGCGTATACTCTGCCACTTACTTCAGGCTGTGTCTTAATGGCACAATTTAGCCCTAAATAACTATGCCAGCAGAGCAACTATGTACACTAGGCCACATGGCTAAAGTTGTATTTAGATTTCCAGCTAAGCTAAAGAGAAACTCCTTTATTTGTAACCTGCAAAATATTATTTCAGAAATTTGTGAAGGACATGAAGTTTAAGAAAGAAAATCACTTCTGTTATCAATCTGCTTTGTGCTACCAGGTTCATATTCACATGAAACAGAGTAATTCAGATGTTTAAAAAAATGAAGCTGAGGAAACTGAATGGCTCAGCTGACTAGTAACAGAATATGAAAACGCTCTCTTTTTCACAAGGTCATTGATTTGAATCCAGCCCATTTTAGTAATGACTTAATGTCATACTGTTTCAGTGGATTATTAGCAAGACAAGGTGGGTAAGGTAGTATCTGGTACTGGACCAAAGTAGGTTGGTGAAACAGACAAGCTTTTGAGCTATACAGAGCTCTTCTTCAGGTCTGGGAGAGGTTCACTGGGGGCACATCCACAGTGCAGAGTAAGCCAAGGGTTAGCAGAACTTGAGTAAGCACACCCTGGGTTTGTTAACATAGGGTTTGAGTATCTACACTCGTTTGTATCCCCAGGTTAGGAATTGTTGAGCCCTGGGTCCCAACCTGGGGCTCCACCATTTATACTGCATGATGTGGGCCCAAGTCCAACTACCCATATCCCAAACCTCCCAAAATGTGGTTGCTCTAACCCTTTGTTCATGGTGCAGTCTCGCAAAACTTGATGGTCCACCACACTTGTCTTTGTCTGTTGACAAAGAAAGTTGGCCTGGGGGTTGTGGAACACTTTTGGCAGACTCCCAGAGCACTAGTTCAGTGGGGCTGAAAAGCAACAGGGCTTGAACCCTGGATCCTGGCTTGATTCAAGCTTGAACCATTCACCCCCTGGCGCCAAGCCCTGGATTAGCAAGGGTTGTGTGTAGATGGAACCGGGGTTAAGCTTGAGCCTGAGTTTGAATCCTGGGCTTACTGTGCGGTGTAGACATACCCAGAGTGTCACAGCTAAACACAAAGTGGAATAGATTGTTTGGCATAAGTAGTTAACACATATTGTATCAGACCATTCAATGTGAAGTGGCCTGTTAACACCTTTGCAGTAATCAGACACAAAAATGAGGGTTAGTGGGTAACAGATTGTTGTAATAAGCCATAAATCCAGTATCTTTATTAAGACCATGATTTTTGGTGTCTAGCAAAGTTATAAATTTAAGCATCTAGGTTCATGTTTTGAAGATGTTGTGCAGGTTTCCTTTGAGGACAAGGACAGAGAGATCTGATATGGAGTGATCACTTTGTGAAAAGTGCTTCCCCATTGGTGATATGGTATTTTTTGTCTTTTATTATTTTTCTTGTCTCTCTAATATCCTGGCACCAACATGGCTACAACTACACTGCAAACATCAATGGATTATGTGAAACTTTATGGAATGCTTGTAGGATGCTGCATGTATTAATCCTACTTATAATAATTGTATACCATGTTATAAGGTAATGTTTAAATTATACATTAACTATACATATGTTTAAGACACTAAATTTCCCACAGTCGGGGAGAAGAATTACAAGTGTGAAACATTAGTTTACCCCAAGAGGTGTTATCTCCATCAGGAAGGATTATTGAATCCAAATGGGCTATTGGGGAACAAAGACTTTGTCAATTGCTCCCCCCCCCCCCCACGAAGAGGTTACATGCAAGAGTGCTCATCCCATCAGCTTGGATTCTGGGGTGAAGGGGAGAAGGAAGGGTGTAACAAGGAGAAACTGGATCTTTTAGACTCTGGACTCTCAGTGGGAACATTCTTAAATATAAGGGAGAGATCCCCAAGTTGCTTGGCTTGGGTTAGTCCCAAAGGACATAAAAGTTTACTTATTTATAGAAGCTTCTGTTTCTTTTGAACTTAATATTGTACCTCATTTGTGTGTGTATGTTCACCTGCTTTAATCTTCTACATAAGAGAGTTATTTCTTTTCTTAGTTAATACATCGTTAGTTAGTTTATTAGAGGATTGGCTACAGGTGTTGTCCTGTGTCCCTGTACAGTGTGGCCAGGGATTGCTTGAGTACAAACCCGTCCGGACTCCCTGAGTATGTACTCAGGCGGCTAGCCCAAGCTGCTGCCCATGCTACCCCTGGCTCCACTGCTATTTTTAGCATGCTAGCTTGAGCAAAACTAGTTTATTTCTGTCTGCCTGAGCTGGGAAGTATTCTCCCAGCTGCAGTGTAGGCATACCTTCAGGGCTCATAAAGTGGACTAGTGAAAAGCAGTAAGATAAGAAAACAAAGGCAGCAAGGGATTTTTGTGGTCAGCACTAGTAAATGCAGTAAGCAGTCTAATGTATTGTAAACTGCTAAATGCTTCCTTTAGTTAATTTTCCCAATTTTGTGAATTTTTCAAATCCACTATAATTAACTGGTGGCAGTTATTTCACTCTGATACGGCCCAATTGCACAGCCCATTGGTTGGCTTCATATTCCCCAGATGAGAAGAATAGGCACTGGCCCTTCTGCTGCCTATCAACTAGCAGCACGAGCAGTGGTTGTATTATGCATATCAGCAAATCACTAAGGTGAATGGGTAATATCCTGGCCTCATTAAAGTCAATGACTTCACTGAGACAAGTATTTCACCCAGTATGTACAAATTACACATCCAACCTAATTGCCATTGACTTCAATAAAGCTAGGTTTTCACCCATACAATTCAACAGTAAAACTATCATTGGCTTCAGCAGGACCAAGATCAGGCCCAAAGGCAAATTCAGAAGTGCTCAAAAAAAGTCAAATGTGACATTTTATAGTTTACAGAGGTATTAATGATCATTTCAAAAGTTAGGAAGTATCTAGAGAATGAGTCACATTAATTAGAAAGACAAGAGAATCTCAGAACTCTGTTGGTTTTCTGTTTTGCTGATTATACACACAACTAAGTAAACAGAATTGGCAGCCAAGCCAGGATTTAGGTTTCTCAAAATGATTCACATTTTTATACAAGGGCAGCAATTTAGCCCTTATATTTCAATCTTTTCTGAGCTCAAGTTGATCCATTTTGAAAAATGTGTAACAAATTACTTAATAATTGAGGAGCCATAAAATGGCCAGGTTGGTGAACAATGGCTTTTGGGATTAATCAGGTAGAAATAGTTCCTTTAAACATCAGTCAATCTCACTTCCCCTCCCAATATATTTATATATATAAAAAAAGAATAAAATTAGGAAAATACCATATAAGAGCAATTTCCACACTTGTATTCACAGTATGCAATCTTAATAGATTCTTCCACATATGGGAAAGTCAGGAAGCTATAAGGCAGACCAAGATGATACACCAGACGGCCACACCTAAGAAGAGAATGAGATTTACAGTTATACAAAAAACCCAGAAAATATCTATTACTATTATTCTTTGTGTTAGTGTACTGCCCAGGAGCCCTAGTCATGCACCAGGACCCCACTGTGCTGTACAAGCACAGAACAGAAAGATGCTCCCTGTCCCCAAATGTTTACAATCTAAATATCTATAATGTGCAGTTTCAACATATTGCAAATGTAAACTTAATTCTGTAAAAATAGAATTCTTCCTTACACCCAGCTCTGTCTGAATAAAGACTATGGGCCATATCCTAGGAATGCTGTTAACAACAAGACAAAAGCAGTTGTCAATCTGATACATGGGGGTGGCGAAGCAACAGCAGCCAAAACTCCATGCACACGTTCCTCTCCAGGAAAAAGATCATTGCAGTTAGTCCTCACAACTTCCCAGAGGGAGGGATTGTGGACAAGCTAGGGGTGTAGTTGGTGCATCCATGCACCGCGCTGGGTGAAAACTCCATATGTAGATAGGAGCCGTGAGTTACACCTGCTTCTTGTTTCCATGCTGCATGAAATGGCACAGACAGGGTACTCAGATGGGGCTGAGGTTTAGTTCATCAAACCTAGGATGTTTTCACATGAGGAAAATATATTTATTTGGACTTTGCTCTATGCTCCAGGATCTGGCTGTAGATAAGGACATTGACCTACGATACTGTTAACTCATCTACTTAGTTATTTCTTTTTTTAAAAACCCTATTTAAGCAACACAAATATTTTCTTTCTACTCAGTAAACCCACAAATGTCTAAATGGATTTACCCCTCCTTTTCTCACACAGACAGCCTTTTAGGCTCAGATTAAATATGCTAAATAAATTTTCTGTGTAAATCAGACTCAGAATCAGATGTTCTAGTGTTGTGTAAATATAAAAAATGAGCAAGTGTGATTGGAATCCTCGACCAAATTCTGCTCTGTTGCTCTGATCTAAATCCAGAGTAACTGCACTGAAAAGAATGAAGCTATTCCAGATTTACACTGATTTAAATAACAGCAAAATTTGGTCCATATTAGTTCTTCTCTGGCTGTAAAAGGTGAAAAAGACTTTACTTTGCTTAATGGCATTTAGAAAAGCAGAATATGATGCACTTGTTATCAGTGAGATAAAGGGCTTTTGGCAAGCAAATGAGAAAATACTCATTCTGTTGGGTTACAAAATACAACACTGTAAATTAATATAAATCATTTCCTAATTTCTCCTTTATATACAGACCTGTCATAGATAAGAAAATCATCTTTGTTTCCATTTAAGGTAGTCCAGACATCAGTTTGATTCTCATCCTGCTGGTATACAGTAATATTCTCCGATACCTTCTCCTTCAGTGTGTGAATTTTCAGTTGGGAATGGATTCCTTGATGATTAACCACCATGTATGAGATATTGACCAATCCTTCATTCTCTAACTTTACTCTCAGGTCTTCCAATCTGATGGAGATTTTAAAAGAAAAAGACCATTAATCAGGCAAGAATCAACTTTATTTCTTGATAAATAAAGTATGTTTTTTAAATGGACATTTGCTTTTATGGATCAATGATTTGCCTTGATCTATCTGAGAGCTAATAATTCCAGTTCTTCCATTGCAATCAGTTGTGAGGACTAACTGCAATGATTTCAAGCAGGGTCATTAAAATCAATGGGAGCGTCGACATTGTCATCAATGTCCTTTGTATTTATGCCCAGGATTGGATCCTATAAGAGTACACAGTGTAGCTAAAAAATACAGTATCCTATCCTTTAATATATTTTACATACATAGGTAAAGCAGATGCATTCATTTAATTGATCTTTCCATTTCAATTCCTTTGTTTCTTTTACTGATATAGATTTAGATATTTAATCTAACGGGTGTATTTGAGTGATAATTGATTAATGACCAAATACTGGTGTGACATCTGAGTGCATGTACAGTCCAAACACAGCAGAAACAGTGCCTCACTATAGATGATCAAGAAGGGGTACCTACAACGAAGGGCTGCTAACTCTCCCACTCTTTTGGATGATATAACAGCTACTCAATAAGTCAGAAAAAGGATATGGTAGCCATTGGAATAAAAGGGGGAAATAGAACTTATGCAGGATGAGGTTGTGTTACTAATGATCTTCTTCAAGAATTACAGGATAAGCAAATTCGGTTCCCTAAAATTGGCAATGCAAGAGTTCCGACTTTGATACATAGCAACAGCGTGGTCATACTTTCATACCCTACTGAAGTGTTCTTTAAATGCATTTGCTCTGTAAACTGAATGAATGTATTTTTAACTACCATACAGTGAAAATTCTTCATTACCCAGAACTTGAAATCCTCTGGTCCATTATAAAATTTGGTTTTCTAGGGTCAGAGTCTACTCCATTGACGTTAGTGGCACAACTCCCATTGTCTTAAACTGGGCCAGAATCCCATCCCCAGTTTTTCAAATCCAATTACTGAAAAACTCATAAAGACCATTGCAATATTAGCACGGTGCAACCTCTAGAAGGGGTTTAAAAGAGTCAGGCTGTGAAAGCAGCTCTGTCCATTTTCAACTCAAAGTGATTTCATAGCTGCAACAGGAATCCAAGTTCTGAGCAGGGGGAGCAACTGCTGCTTGATTCCATCCAAAAGAATTGTCTGACTCTTGCTGCTGTTGACTTTTTTGTATTCTGGTAGGGTCCACAGGCTCCAGCCCCATTGTGCTAGGTACTGTATGAACATGTAAAAAGACAGTCTCTGGAATCCTTGGCCTATCTCCTACAAGTTGACCCTTACTCACATGGGGAAAAATACATTAAAAATACCAGCTTTTATGTGTCTTTTTCCATTAGAATTTGAATAAAGATTATTTATCTTGAATAAAGAATATCCATCCTACTTATGCTTTTACGGACAGTAATTCCTCACTTAAAGTCATCCTGGTTAACCTTGTTTTGTTGTTACGTTGCTGATCAATTAGGGAACATGCTCGTTTAAAGTTGTGCAATGCTCCCTTCTAACATCGATGGGCAGCCGCCTGCTTTGTCCACTGCTTGCAGGAAGAGCAGCCCGTTGGAGCTAGCTGGTGGGGGCTTGGAACCAGGGTGGACCAGCAGCCCCCCCATCAGCTCCCCGCTCCCCTAAGTTCCCTGTGCGGCAGCCACCCAGCAAGCTATCAATTACCGGCAGTTCAGCTGTCCCTCCCCACAACTGCCATGTGCTGCTCCTGCCCTCTGCCTTGGAGCTGCTCCCAGGAGCCTCCTGCTTGCTGTGCGGGGGGCCTAATGTCAGGGTGTCCCCCTCCCCGCTGCTCCTGCACCCCATTTATGCCATCTCCATGGGGGAGGGGACGACACAACAGGGCTCAGGACGGAGGGAGCTCCCTGGAAGCAGCTGCTGTCTCAACTTGCTGACCTACTTAAAAAGGCAGTGCACTTAGAGTGGGGTCAGCCTACTTAAAGGGGCAATGCGCTCTGTGTCTCTGCCTCTGTCTGCCATGCTGTCTCCCCTCCCTCCATTCATGCTGCCGTGTAGAGTGTGAGGCTACATTAACAGCAATGGGTTAACCCTTGAGGGCTCAGCCAAAAGCTAGTTCATCATTTAGCAGTAAGGCATTCCCTGGGAAATATCCTACCCTCTTCCACCCTCTGACTTCACCACCTCAACCAAGCTTCACAGTCGTCATCGCTGCGTACAGTATTAAACTGTTTGTTTGTTTGTTTAAAACTTATAGCGTGTGTGTATGCCTTGTGAAAAAAATTTCCCTGGAACCTAACCCCCCAATTTATATTAATTCTTATGGGGAAATTAGATTCGCTTAACATCATTTCACTTAAAGTCGCATTTTTCAGGAACATAACTACAACGTTAAGCGAGGAGTAACTGTGCAGCTTACCTCTGCTGATCACAAAAAGAGAATGAAACATATAAAGATCTCTCTATTTCAGGTACTCTTTTACATATGTGAGAAATATGATTTTACTCAGCTTCAATATCTCTGCCAAATTACTAACTAAGGAGTCAGAGATAGTGGCAGTTTGAAAGAACTAGCGAATCGCAGGTCATCCCTTTATTTTTTCTTTTATCAACTCAAGAAAACATTCTGTATTTCAACCAGCTGTTGAAATTTCATTTACAATGAAATTCAGCACTGCCTGTGTTCGACCCTGATTTCTAGCAATGAAAGACCTGACCACAAGTGTAAATGATGACTACTCAAGGAGCAAGGCACTGGAGAATGAAGCCCACTGATGATCGCCTTAACACAGACGGAAGGGTATGCTCATAAATGGATGAATCTGACCGTGCATTGCAAATGAAATGGAGACCCTTGAATGTTAGGGCCAGGATTTGCAAAGGAGCCTGAAGGCGTAAGCACCTTTGAAAACCACATCCCACAAGACTCACCTTAAGCTTCATTCTGATTTCAGATGGAGCTTTCTCTTAGGGACTGGTTTTGCAGTGAGAATAGGATCAAGCTCTTAAAGAGTAGCGAGTCTGGCTGACAGCTTCCGAATGTATTGCCATTTTCTTTTGTATTAGTTTGTTTACCATTACTGATCTAGGGACTACTCTTGGTAATGAGTAATGCTTGGAAGACTCTGTAGAATCAGGCCCTAAATCACATCTCAGTGCAGTGGTTCTCAAACTTTTGTATTGGTGACCCCTTTCACACAGCAAGCCTATGAGTGTGACCCCCCTAATATATTAAAAACATTTTTTTTATATTTAACACCATTATAAATGCTGGAGGCAAAGCGGGTTTGGGGTAGAAGCTGACGACTTGTGACACTGCACCCCCCCGGTAATAACCTCGCGACCCCCCCCCAAGGGGTCACCACCCCCAATTTGAGAAGCCCTGTCTTAGTGGGAGTATAGCTCTGGAGGAACAGTTTCTGCTGGATTTGCTAGGGTTCATTTGCATTTGCATTTGCATGGCCTAAGATCTTAAAGGTCTATTTTGGTTTTGGTTTTATTAATGAAGAGTTGGTTGTTTATATATATATATATGGTGGTAATTGGAAGATGGCAAGACTTTTAAATGGTTGCTTCATCTACCAATGAATACTTAGGCAGTGATTTAAGAATCTGAGTCATAGGGATGGATTTGTCCATCTAGGAACTCAGTCAATGGAGCTGCACCTGTCACGGGTCCTGTTTGGTACACAAGCAGGTGAAGAAGCCATAAATAAGTCACCATATCTATCTATAATATAAAAGCTTTGCATACATGTTGTAATTAAATAGCTGAGTTTTAAAAACTGCTCTGTCCCATTTTCAGATGTACATGGAAGAGACAAATGTCCTTACCTGGAAGCCTGCAGCAGGCACAAATATCAGCTGGCTTGGAGGAGCGCTACCACTGTGACTGAGCCCCTAGAATTCTGCATTGGACTGTGCTCCTCGATTTGCCATTCTGGTGGTTCTTTACAATGGGCACTTGAACCCTGGCTCTCTGTCCCTCCTCCTGGGAGGAGACAGAGAACCAGGGCCAGACCCAGCCCTCCCCACATGGCTGGGCTTCAGCTGAAAATGAGAGAAAACAAAGGAAATGAGATACGTGCACAGAGCAGTTCCGGTTGCTGAAATTCTCATAACAAAACCAGCAGGCCATTAACTCTCTGGGGCTCGCACAGAAAGTAAGCTCAGAATTGGGCCCACTATGTTCATTGCTATTGGCAATATTCCTTTGATTCCATGGAAAGCACTAATGGATAACCTTGATATTTTCTTAATTGAAAACAGGACAATCTAAGTATTCCAACCAGTTGGGTGACCCTTTATATTAACTAAACAAATTGAGTTGTTCCATACTCCTATTTCTTCTTCTTATCAAACTGCAATTTTAATGACTGCAGAACTGACTCCAATTCTGCTGCTTTTGACTTATTTGTGCATTGACGTCAATGGTGCTATGCCAATTTACACCAGATGGCGATCTGGATCATTGGTCCAAATCATCTGGGGTGCAATTCCATTGACTTCAAAGTAGTTGCCCCAGGGGTATATGTTGGCCCATAGCAAATACTATACAAACTGGGAGCAGAATAAAAGAGTCCAGAATTTTTAGAAGATTTTTTTTTTCAAATTTGGACCTTAGCCAGAAAAAGCTCTAAAGAAGGCGGACACCAGAGACAATTGACTAACAAAGAAAAGGAAATGAAAAATCCAAAATTTCAGGATTCCCTAAATCTCACAAAACTTCTTGCATGCACCCAGGGCATCTTATATTTGTGATCATCATAAAACATAGAAATATTGTAAAACCTCTTTTTCTCCCAATGATACATTAACATAACACCCTTTGGCTTTTTGTGTTTAGAAACCATGCATAATCTAGGAAAGAAACTGAAAAACTACTCTTTTCCCCCTCACAGGCTGCAAGATTGTATTGGATATCCCACAGCCACATTCACAACAGCATTTGATCAGATGCACTGTTGTGCTCTGTGATGTAACATACATAATACATGAAACTCATATACATAATATACGTTTTCATCAATCCCAGAGCATTCCAATACAAGGAAAGTTTTGTATTACCGATCTCAGGCAGACAGACGAAATTGCTGCAAGCCAGCCTTATTATCAGACTCCATATTTCCTGACTTTTCTTTCCTCCAATTCTGTAGAAGCAATCTGGTAAAATACTTTAGGAATGAAATTATGGAACCATTGACTTCAGTGGAGCCAGAATTTCATTCCAGGTCTCTGCACACACTTGGAGAACTGCATCCCTTTCATGTGATTCTCTTGTAGACATGTACAAAACATGCCAGGATTGTTCCATGACTTTAGCATTCTGCAGTGTTGGCACACAATGCCCAACAACAGTTTGCCAAGCCCCACAGACTGGAAATAAGTTTCGTTCTGAATTACACTTTCTTCTATATTTCAATTTTTTTAAACAGCCATTTGAGTTAGTTTCAAATGGAACTTTCTAGCTCCCCAATCAATCTCTACAACCAAAGAAACAAAGGAACACTTTGCAGAACCAGAAATCACGACGATATTTTATAGCAAAACAACACACTTACCCTGTTTTCCCCTTTGGTTGGCTGCTCTGCTTAACTCCGCTTTGCAGGAGTAAACAGCCTCAGCAGCTGCTGCTCTCTGGTATTTATACTTGCCTTGTTTATCTCACTTCTCCGACGTGGTTCAAAGTTCAGGGAACTCATTGGAAACGACCTTGCAAGCAAAGCAAAGCCAAGCCTTTTAGCTAAAGCAGCCAAATCCTTTCTTGATTAACTCACTGAAAGTAGCAATCATTTATCATTCAGCAGGGAGGTATTTTTATACAAACATGAATATCAGGTTATGAAGTTTGCCAGCCACCCCAGTGACATGGAGGCAGTGGTACAGTTGGAGAAGGGGGATGGGCTTGAAAGTCACATTCTTTATCTAACAGACTACAGAGGGAAAATATATATACACATTTGCTGAGCCAGCAAGTTTTTGCTCTCATAGCCTTTAGCCCTTATTTGTCCTAGACTGTGGTGTACCCTGCCCTAGTATGTGTAGAAAGGTAACCTTCCTTGTAAACAACTGTTGTCAATTACTTCCGTTTGCTTTTAAAATTGTGTTTGTGCATATAAACAACACTCTGTGTTGCTTTTATATTTACTCCTGTTGAAGGAGATGGGCCAGATCCTCAGCTGATAGAAATTGTTGTAGATCCATTGAAGCCAGTGGACCTATACTGATTTACAACAGTTTTCTATTCTATATAGGTTCTTGTACTGCCCTTATCACTTTAGGATCTGAGCACCTTCTGGTAGTGCATTAAGTGGTGTGACTAACAACTGTCACATGTGGTTCTTTCTCTCTCTCTCATCTTCTCCCCAGGGCAACAGTTGTGTGCGCCATTTTGTTTTGGTAGAGTATTGGGTTTGGTTTTTAAATATTCGCATTGTTCTGTGTCTAGGTTAGGGAAGGCAAGGTCAAAGAAATGTGCCTTGAACTTAGCATGGAAGGTGGTGAGGTTTGTGTTGGTCCTTAGTTCCTGGGGGAGGTCATTCCACAACCTCGGACCAGCCCCCAAGAAAGCTCTGTCTCCAACATAAATCAGCTTTACTCTTATGGTAGAAAGTTCCATTGTGCCAGAGGAGCAGCTTTATGGACCATGGTCCTTATCCCCGAGCTTTAGACTCTTTTAGATAGCTTGGGCCCAGGCCACTGAGCACTTCGAAAGTAAGGGCTGAAACCTTGAACTTGACTTGATATTGTCTGGGAAGCAAGGGGAGGAAAAGTCCGATGTGCTCCCAATAGCTTGTGTTGCTGAGTAGATGTTCTGCAGCATTCTGCAGGGAGCTGGCCCACATACCTGTGATGATATCACTTGGTTGTTATTTCTAGAGACAGTGTATTCACTAAGCTGAATACTTCATCAAAGCTTCCTACCTGGCAGGGGTGTTGTGTGAGGTAATTAGTGTTTGTAAAACCCTTTGAGGTTCTTGGATGAAAGACGCTATAGAAGTTCAATAGTAGGGTTAATATTATGTGCACAGCTGGTCAGTCTGTTGGGTAAATCATAGAATCATAGAATATCAGGGTTGGAAGGGACCTCAGGAGGTCATCTAGTCCAACCCCCTGCTCAAATGAGCACAGCAGCTGCAGAAAGCAGTTCAAACTAGTACTGCTTAGAATCATAGAATCATAGAATATCAGGGTTGGAAGGAACCTCAGGAGGTCATCTAGTCCAACCCCCTGCTCAAAGCAGGACCAAGCCCCAATTAAATCATCCCAGCCAGGGTTTTGTCAAGCCTGACCTTAAAAACTTCTAAGGAAGGAGATTCTACCACCTCCCTAGGTAATGCATTCCAGTGTTTCACCACCCTCCTGGTGAAAAAGTTTTTCCTAATATCCAACCTAAACCTCCCCCACTGCAGCTTAAGACCATTACTCCTTGTCCTGTCATCTTCTACTGAGAATAGTCTAGAACCATCCTCTTTGGAACCACCTCTCAGGTAGTTGAAAGCAGCTATCAAATCCTCCCTCATTCTTCTCTTCTGCAGACTAAACAATCCCAGTTCCCTCAGCCTCTCCTCATAAGTCATGTGTTCCAGACCCCTAATCATTTTTGTTGCCCTTTTCTGGACTCTCTCCAATTTTTCCACATCCTTCTTGTAGTGTGGGGCCCAAAACTGGACACAGTACTCCAGATGAGGCCTCACCAATGTCAAATAGAGGGGAACGATCACATCCCTCGATCTGCTGGCTATGCCCCTACTTATACATCCCAAAATGCCATTGGCCTACTTGGCAACAAGGGCACACTGTTGACTCATATCCAGCTTCTTGTCCACTGTCACCCCTAGGTCCTTTTCCGCAGAAGTGCTGCCTAGCCATTCGGTCCCTAGTCTGTAGCGGTGCATTGGATTCTTCCGTCCTAAGTGCAGGACCCTGCACTTATCCTTGTTGAACCTCATCAGATTTCTTTTGGCCCAATCCTCCAATTTGTCTAGGTCCCTCTGTATCCTATCCCTACCTGCCACCGTATCTACCACTCCTCCTAGTTTAGTATCATCCACAAATTTGCTGAGAGTGCAATCCACACCATCCTCCAGATCATTTATGAAGATATTGAACAAAACCGGCCCCAGGACCGACCCTTGGGGCACTCCACTTGATACCGGCTGCCATCTAGACATGAAGCCATTGATCACTACCCGTTGAGCCCGACAACCTAGCCAACTTTCCACCCACCTTATAGTGCATTCATCCAGCCCATACTTCTTTAACTTGCTGACAAGAATACTGTGGGAGACCGTGTCAAAAGCTTTGCTAAAGTCAAGAAACAATACATCCACTGCTTTCCCTTCATCCACAGAACCAGTAATCTCATCATAGAAGGAGATTAGATTAGTCAGGCATGACCTTCCCTTGGTGAATCCATGCTGACTGTTCCTGATCACTTTCCTCTAGTGTAAGTGCTTCAGGATTGATTCCTTGAGGACCTGCTCCATGATTTTTCCGGGGCCTGAGGTGAGGCTGACTGGCCTGTAGTTCCCAGGATCCTCCTTCTTCCCTTTTTTAAAGATGGGCACTACATTAGCCTTTTTCCAGTCATCCGGGACTTCCCCCGATCGCCATGAGTTCTCAAAGATAATGGCCAATGGCTCTGCAATCACAGCCGCCAACTCCTTTAGCACTCTCGGATGCAACGCATCCAGCCCCATGGACTTGTGCACGTCCAGCTTTTCTAAATAGTCCCGAACCACCTCTTTCTCCACAGAGGGCTGGCCACCTACTCCCCATGCTGTGTTGCCCAGCGCAGCAGTCTGGGAGCTGACCTTGTTAGTGAAGACAGAGGCAAAAAAAGCATTGAGTACATTAGCTTTTTCCACATCCTCTGTCACTAGGTTGCCTCCCTCATTCAGTAAGGGGCCCACACTTTCCTTGGCTTTCTTCTTGTTGCCAACATACCTGAAGAAACCCTTCTTGTTACTCTTAACATCTCTTGCTAGCTGCAGCTCCAGGTGCAATTTGGCCCTCCTGATTTCATTCCTACATGCCCGAGCAGCATTTTTATACTCTTCCCTGGTCATTTGTCCAATCTTCCTCTTCTTGTAAGCTTCTTTTTTATGTTTAAGATCCGCAAGGATTTCACTGTTAAGCCAAGCTGGTCGCCTGCCATATTTACTATTCTTTCGACACATCGGGATGGTTTGTCCCTGTAACCTCAATAGGGATTCTTTGAAATACAGCCAGCTCTCCTGGACTCCTTTCCCCCTCATTTTATTCCCCCAGGGGATCCTACCCATCAGTTCCCTGAGGGAGTCGAAGTCTGCTTTCCTGAAGTCCAGGGTCCATATTCTGCTGCTTCCCTTTCTTCCCTGTGTCAGGATCCTGAACTCGACCAACTCGTGGTCACTGCCTCCCAGATTCCCATCCACTTTTGTTTCCCCTACTAATTCTTCCCAGTTTGTGAGCAGCAGGTCAAGAAAAGCTCTCCCCCTCGTTGGCTCCTCCAGCACTTGCACCAGGAAATTGTCCCCTACATTTTCCAAAAACTTCCTGGATTGTCTGTGCACTGCTGTAGTGCTCTCCCAGCAGATATCAGGGTGATTGAAGTCGCCCATGAGAACCAGGGCGTGCGATCTAGTAGCTTCTGCAAGTTGCCGGAAGAAAGCCTCATCCACGTCATCCCCCTGGTCCGGTGGTCTATAGCAGATTCCCACCACTACATCACTCTTGTTGCTCACACTTCTAAACTTAATCCAGAGACACTCAGGTTTTTCTGCAGTTTCATACCGGAGCTCTGAGCAGTCATACTGCTCCCTTACATACAGTGCTACTCCCCCACCTTTTCTGCCCTGCCTGTCCTTCCTGAACAGTTTATAACCATCCATGACAGTACTCCAGTCATGTGAGTTATCCCACCAAGTCTCTGTTATTCCAATCACGTCATAATTCCTTGCCTTCACCAGGACCTCCAGTTCTCCCTGCTTGTTTCCAAGGCTTTGTGCATTTGTGTATAGGCACTTGAGATAACCCACTGATCGCCCCTCATTCTCAGTATGAGGTAGGAGCCCTCCCCTCACAGACGTTCCTGCCTGTGCTTCCTCCCGGTATCCTGCTTGCCCACTTACCTCAGGGCTTTGGTCTCCTTCCCCCGGTGAACCTAGTCCAGCTTCACTGGAATGGGAGGGGTTCAAATTAACCCCTCCCCCACCATGAACTGTGCAGGAGAGATGACCCACCCCCGCCCTAAGAACCCTCCTCCCTGTAGCCATGTGGCCTTTGGGAAAGAATTGCAGGGAGAAGCAAGTCACAACCTGACATGCCATTTGCCATCATCACTTAACATGTATGTTTTGTGCCTTTCCCCTACCATTTTCCCACCTTGTCTGTGTAGACTGTAAGCTCTTCGGGGCAGGGACTGTCTCTCCTTGTGTTTGGAC
The DNA here is from genome assembly GCF_965152275.1 of Natator depressus. Classification (NCBI taxonomy): domain Eukaryota; kingdom Metazoa; phylum Chordata; order Testudines; family Cheloniidae; genus Natator; species Natator depressus. The sequence goes on from NC_134238.1 coordinate 29,487,705, forward strand.
AGTGCCTAGCGCAATGGGACCCCATTCTCAGTTAGCCTCTAGGCACTACGGTAATAAATATGAAGAATAATAACAACAGCAAATGAGCAAATTCGCTCTGTGGAATTTGTATTTATTTAGTGATATGTAAGTGATATATTTCCAGGAAAATTGACTGGTTGGTTGCCAGTTATTGCAACACAGATTGAGACATCAGATGGCCAACTTTCCATAGCCGTCACTATTTCATTTACCAAGAAAGAAGAGTGGGGTATTGGTTTGGAGGTGTTCAATGTATGAGGCCTGTATATATTGCCACTGAGCATCTAGGGAACAGTAACTCTGGTTTAGGGATGAACACGGAGTCTAGATGAATCAATCTGAGAACTGCAAACTTACCATTCAGCTGTGAACACGAAGACAGGTTTAGAACAGAAAGGCATGGTGGCTTTCATTAAAAAGTCCTCATTTGCCAACAGTTACAATGCAGTGGTATTTGAGATACTAACGATTCTTCCTGTCCTAGGATAGGAAACAATTGTGGTTACTACATAGTATCTGATGGCAAACTTTTATGTATTTGTGACAAAATGTTAAAATGTGGACTTTGGCAATGTCTACAGTTACAATCACAGACATCTTGCTTTAAAGTGTTCACTCTTTCTATCTAAACTACTGCGATCATTACTTTACGCTCCCAAGAGATGTTTTTAAGCTGACCTAAACCCAGTATAGACATCTTGGACCTAGCTGCTGCCTCTTGAGAGGGCAGATTTACTACAGCCATGGGAAAACCCCTTCCGTTGCTGTAGCAAGTGTCTGCCCTACAGCAGTGTAACTGCAGTGCTGCAGCTGTCTTGATGCAGCACTTGTAGTGTCGACATACCCTTAGTTTAGGGGGAAAAAACACTCTCAAAGCAACTGACGGGGAAGTACTAGAAAAACAGCTGTGGGAAAGGCTAGACAAACCAAGTTGTATAAGACAAGTATCAACTCCAAGCTTTGCCCAAGGTTCAATCTGAATCTAAACCCTTTTTGGGTAAGAAGATGTTTGGATAAATAGCCTCTACTACTAAACAAATTTATACAACCTTTTATAAAATAAAGATTTACCTAGAATGCCCATAAAGTCTCAATGTTTGCTCTCTGAACACTCCTATTGTATGAACAGCACCATAACCAAACTAATTACAGAAGAATGTCCAGACCATTCTGTTCCCCTCATTCATCCCCCTCAAGCATGCAAAATTGTCCCAGTCTCCCAGTTCCTCTACTGTAGCTTCCTAAGAAGTACTAGCCTTAAACCCTAATTTCGGCCTCTAGAGTAAGTACTTATTAACACCAGGCCATGTTCCTGTTTCACAGCAGGCGGCAGCTGTCAACCCTAATCTGGAAAAGCTTTTATTTTCAGACAATAATTTTTCTAATTATTGCCCTATTTCCACCCTCTGTTTTTGGAGGGGGACGGTGAAGCCTTTGGTGGATGTCATGGCACCCCACTTATTGGACTGAAAGGTAATCGGTTTTATGAGATGCTTCAGTCAAACCTTCAGCCATGTCACAGCTCTAAAGCTGCCCTTTCCCTAGGAGGGTGATGACTTAGTAGTTAGGAAGAAAGCTGTTGAGCACTAATTGGCTTAATGCCGACGTAAGCAATGGAGGCAAGAGTGTAGGTATCTGACTTTTTCCTTTTCATTGTTTTCTAAATGTATGAATCTTCTAATGACACATTGGAGGGGGAAATGTAAACTACTTGTACACCTTACAGGGTTCTAAATGAACTGTACCAACTCAAGAGAGCGACCTAGGCATCATTGTGGACAGCTCAGTGAAGATCTCTGCTCAATGTGCGGCTTCAGTCAAAAAAAACCCCAAAAAACCAAGATGTTAGAGTGCATAAAGAACAGTGTGGTGAGCTGGAGACTGTTATCATGCCTTTATATAAATGCCTAATCTGCAATCCTTTGTGAAATACTGGTTCCCCCATCTCAAAAAGGATCTTGCTGAATTAGAGAGGGTTCAGAGAGTTGTGGTGAGAATGATCAAAGGACTGGGGAAACTCTCCTCTGAAGAGCGATTGAAAAGACTGGGATTGTTTACTTTAGAAAGGAGACAGATAAGACGGAACATGATAAAAGTATATAAAATAATTACTGGATTAATGAAGGTAGATTGGGAATTTATCTTCTCCCTGTCTGATAACACAAGACCAAAAGGACAAAATTTCAATAAAAGTAAAAGGTATGACATTTAAAACTGATAAAAAGAAATACTCTTTCACACAATGTGGAATTAAACTGTTGAATGTATAGCCACTGTAAGTCCTGGAGGCCAAGAATTTAACAACATTTAAAAAGTGGATATTTCTGTGGATATCAATAGTATCCAGAGTTACCATAAAACAAAACAAATTTTGGGGAAAATATATTAAATCTTATGTTTCAGGTCTTAAGACAGTCTCTAAATATGAGAGATTGGGATGATGATAACTAATGTAGAGGACAAGATTACTACACTACTACCTCCTATTGTGAGTTCTTACATCTTCCTCTGAGGCATTTGGGGCAGGCCATTGATGGAGATGGGATACTGGATTAGATGGACCTTGGGTTTGATCCAGTCTGGCAATTCCTGTGACCCTACAAAGCCAATAATACTTGCCGTTTATATAGTACTCTGCGTTCAAACTGCCATAAAGGCATCATCTAATTCCTTACTAAGTAAATAGCAGAATGTCTGTGGAACTAAATTCATCTGGGCTGGGAATGATCATAAGGAAGAATCACACTGCAGAGCCAGTTTTCTTACATTTTCAATACCTCTTGGAAATCAGTGCCTTTTTTTAGTCTCTCGTTCAGTTTTACTTATCTCATTGGCCCCAAATCTAGACAGGTCGAAGAATTCAGACCCAGGTGTTTTTAAGACATTTCCATCTGAAGATCAATGCTTTGATAAATCAGGTGGGAGCAAACTTGTGAAACTTACCTCTTGGGTGAATACTTCAGAGGGTCGTATGCTGGGATCTAAGCCCTGGCTGGGGACGGACTTTTGAAATCAGCTGTTTGTTTGCTGCTATTTCTGTAGCCTGGAGTGCCACATGAACGTTTCTGAAAATCTGATATGAACAAGGAATGGGAGGCTGTCAGCACTTCTGCTTTGGTAAAAGGAGCTAGACTACAGCGATGACTTATAATACACTGGATCGTGAGATCAATGACTGAGAGGTGTCAAAAGATACTGAAATCTAACAATGGTTTGTGAGAACTGGGATTTAAAATCCATTGGTAAAGTCCTTAAGTAATTCCTCAGAGCCTGAGTCTCCTCTTTATTTAAGATGGTTTTTATATCAGTGTAACCTTTTGACCACAATGGAGTTACTCCTATTTTACTCTAATATAAATTAGAACAGAATCAGACCCTTAGATTTTATTCAGTCCTTAACCAGGTGAACGCCCATTGACTCACAGGGCCTGATTCTCTTTTCTCAGTGGTGTAAATTGAGAATAACACCTGTAAAATCAATGGATTTACACATGTGTAAAACTGGAGTTAGTGAGATCAGACTCAGGACAGTGAGCTCAATAGTTGAAGTAACTCCTGAATAAAGCAAGTGTCAGTGTGATGGAGCAACGACGCTACAGTCCAGGAGATCTCAGCCACAGGTCTGCACCTGGCGAGGTGATAATTAAACCGTGGCGTTGAGGCAGCTGCACTTGGAATGCTGCGTGCAGTACAAGAAAGATGTTAAAATACTGGAGGGGATCCAGAGAAGCGTAACAAAGGTAATCCAAGGACTGTAGAAACTGACAACTAAGAAGAGTTAAAAGAACCATAATCCTCAAAAATATTTAGGTGCCTAACTAATGGGGCCTAAACACCTGGGAAGGTCTTGGCCTAAGGACCTGATCTTGCAAGCTTCAGAGAGCTGTACACTGCTGCAGGAAGTGCTATACATCTTGCAAGATTAGGCCATGAATGGACCATATTTTCCACAATTATATGCACACAACTCCCATTGGAGTTAATATACCAGATAGTTCTCGTCTCTCACTAGGTTCTCCTTGAAGAAGAGCTGAGCTGTGATGAAATATCAGCCTACCTGGTTTCTGTCTCTAAACGACCACAAAAAAGTTTTTTTTCTTTATGAATTTATTTGTCTGTTACCTCAGCCCTCATGCTGCTTAACTTTCCTAGGTGCACAACCTCAAACCAAAAGTTCACCCTCTGCAATGGAGACTGCAGACTTTAGGACCAGATCTTCAAAGGGTGCAAATTGGAGCTTACATGTGAAGTTAATGGAGCTCCATTGATTTGACACCAGCTGAGAATCTGCCCCATATGCACTCTCTATTGGATGCTGGTTTTGATGGTGTTTCCCAAAGAACTGAATATGTCATCATCTAGAAGGCTGCATTCATGCCAGAAGCGAGTTCTGTGTGCCTTTTCATAGGGTAAAAGTATGTGCATCCGCAAGCAGCACAAGCGATGAGGCCATAGCCAGAAACAACAGGCCTTTTGGAGTCATCTGTTAGTCATGGGCAGTTCAAGAGTACCTGCTGCTTTGGCATCAAAACACTGTCCAGCAGCAAACTATTTGTGCTGCATCGTGAGCTGCTGAACCACTTTGTGGATGGAGCACAAAAATAAATAAGCCAAAATTGGCTATCAAAAGCAGCACTCCTTGCTAGTGCAATGCTCATCCAACAAGCAGGGACCCACAACCACCTATTCCAGCCGTAATTAAGACAGACCTCCTAATACCGTGATGGCCTCTGAACTTAAACCTGACATGAATGGTAGAGTTCTGCTGTGCAGAAACAAGGACAACTCAAAGATTTACTCTACAGTTCAGACTTACAGTGGGAACATTGAACTGTTTGTTAAAGGGAACACTTTTAACCCTTAGACCCCTGCTTTTTAGAGCACACGAGTTCGCAGGCTCACTTCACGGAAGGGTAGAATCTGAGCAGATTGAAAGAGGCTTCTGCTGCCTTGAGAGTTGCTGAACACCTGCTGAGCAAACTTGGTTGTGACAGACCCTCAGCTCATGTAAATGAGCATACCTCTACTGCCATCATGGGAGCTATGCTGATTTTCACCAGCTGACTTACAAAACCTCAATCAGAGCTGTGGTGCTTAACATTTCTCTGGATTTGGCCTGTGTTAACAAAATAATCTTGCCTTATACACTTTGCCTCTGATGGCAATACCCTGGCAAAAAAACAAACAAACCCCAACAATTAAAATATGAATCTTTGACAAGTGGCTGCATGGTATCTGCATTTTTCACAGGTATCAGCACTTGTAATACAGAATGGGCACCGCTCTAATCAGATAGATAGATAAATATTTAACATTTTTACAAGGTGTGCTATTTATCTGATAGAATGCAATAGCTCTGCCTTTTGAGTACATAATACATATTTGATAAGTTTGTACCGAATAAGTGACTGGTCTGAAGCCCAGTAACAAAGCTCCCATGGGCTTCACTGGGCTTTGGAGTAGAGCCTAAATCAACAACTCCAGACGGTGGGTCTCTATTGAATAGCTTGTCCCTGGTCCTACTGGAACTGTTAAGTAATGTATATTTGTTTTGTTTAAGTGTTTAGGATATATAAACTGTAGAGAATGTAGAAATATTAGCCATATTTTGATGGTGCCCCTCTCTCCTATCTTTCACATGTCTCCGATGTCCTGAGTCCTAGGGCTGTCCATGGACCAGTCAGAGTAGTTCCCAGTGTGCGTTACAGCAGTTTTACACTTGGTGTCAATGGCTCTCTGTGGGGCTGCAAGAAATTCCAGAAGCAAGGCCCTGGTGTTCACATGCCTTTATTCAGAGGAGTCAGCTGTGGTACTCCCTCTAGTCAGACAGGGAGGGAGACATTTAACCCCTTCCTGGAAATCTTTGGTTGAGGTGTACACATGCCATCACACTTCCCCACGGGACTCACTAACCACTCCTACACACACACCACTGTGGTGGTTAGTAATCACCAGTGCTCATCACCCCAGGTACATAGCCTTTCTTTAAAATCTTGAAACACTTAAGTGAGCATTTTAACTTTCCTAAGGATTCCGAGTGTGAGACTGTCTCATATCCTCTCCTCTGCCTGAAGATGAGAAGGGTGAATGCCTCTGTTAGATCTGCTCACCAACCCATTCCCATGGCATCAGCTCAACTTGAAGAGCTTGAACAGTAGCTGATGTCCTGCCCTGAAGAGGAACAGCAGCAGCATGGAGTACCCTCGCAGAGTCAATAGCTACTTCCATAGCTGCCCACCAATCTTTCCTGACCCAGCCAGACACAGGAGCATTTATAGAGCTGTAGAAGATGCCTGTGTAGCTTGCTGGCCTGAAGAAAACAGCAGTGCCATAATGAGCCCTACTCTGCTCATCCCATTCTAGTTTTCCTTCCAAGCACACACAACCAGGAATAGAGTAGGGATGCTAGTTAGAAACATTCACTTGCTATCTCTATAAGTATCAGGCATATAATGTTCTTTAATGTCTCCCAGTCAAATGGTAACCTGCTTGTGTCTGCAAAAAAGTCCCAAGCTCATAGCTGTGGTTTTGAACTAGTTTAAAGCTGCATTTCTCTGAACTTTTGCCAATCAGCAAAGGAAACAAACGGAACACGATTTCTGCTGATCCTGCATCATGGGGTCTTTGCCAAACTTCCTGTCAGGACTTGTGGGAGGGAAATAAAATCTGTCTGTGAAATGAACTGCTTAAACAAACAGTGAGAGTAAAATCACAGGCTGTTTGTGGTACAATTAGCAGCCATCCAAAGGGTGAGATATACCACAAAACTAAGTACATTAGAAATCATATTACTTTATTAATAGTAATAATTGCATTTATATTTCTCCCTTAATTCCAAAAGATCCCAAAGGTCTTGATCCTGAACCCACTGAAGTTAATGATAAAACTCCCATTGATTTTAATTACAGACCTGGTCCCAAAGTGCATTACAAATGCAAATAATATATTACAAACAGATCATAAGGGAGTTCAGATTTCCTGATGCCAAATGTATGGTTAGGTCCTGCAGCCTTTGTTCAGGCAAAACTCCCTGTGCAGTCAGAGGGAGATTTGCTTAGTGAAGGCTGCAGGATTGGGTGCATACTTCGTGTAGTCAGGAACTAAATTCAGCCCAAGCTTAACATCACAGCTCCCATTGACTTCAATGGATGGTGCATCTCCTTTCACCAGGACTGGACTTGGTCCCTGGAGTTTACTGTTCCATAGAAAATTCTGACATTTTGAAAAAAAAATTCACTCTGAATTGTAATGAAAGCCCAAAATGTCCTGTGAAACAAAAATTCTGAAAAACTTAATCCAAAACTAAAATTTTTCAGAATCATTTCATTTTGATTTTTAAAAAAAAGTGTTGATTTACTAAGGTAAAAGTCTTATTTCAGAGTTGTATCCAGTGTTATTGTAGCCATGTTGGTCCCAGGATATTAGAGAAACAAGGTGGGGGAGGGTAATATCTTTTATTGGACCAACTTCTGTTGGTGAGAGAGAGACAAGCTTTTGAGCTACACAGAATTCTTCCTCGGGTCTGGGAAATGTACTCAGAGTGTCACAAGCTAAATCTAAGGTTGAACAGATGGTTTGGTGTAAGTAGTTAGCACATACAGTAGAACCTCAGAGTTACGAACACCTTGGGAATGGAGGTTGGTTGTAACTCTGAACTGTTTGTAACTCTGAACAAAAAGTTATGGTTGGTCTTTCAAAAGTTTACAGCTGAAGATTGATTAACACAGTTTTGAAACTTTAGTATGCAGAAGAAAAATGCTGCTTTTAACCATCTTAATTCAAATGAAACAAGCACAGAAACAGTTTCCTTACTTTGTCAAATCTTTTTTTAAACTTTCCCTTTATTTTTTTATAATTTACATTTAACATGGTACTATACTGTATTTGCTTGGAGGGTGGGCAGCAGGGGTTGTCTCTGCTGCTGCCTGATTGCATACTTCCGGTTCCAAATGAGGTGTGTGGTTGACTGGTCAGTTCATAACTGTGGTGTTCATAAGTCTAAGGTTCTACTGTATTCTAAGGGATCTTTCAAGGTGAAGTGGCCCATTAACTACCCTGCAGTCCTAGGACAAAAAGGGAGCCGATAGTGAGTTATAGATTGTTGTAATAAGCCATAAATCCAGTGTTTTATTAAGACCATGATTCTGAGTGTCTAGGAAAGTCATTAATTTAAACTCCCAGGCATGACTTTTGAAAGTGTTGTGCAGGTTTTCTTTGAATCAGATATAGAGTGGTCACTTTGTGAAAATTATACACCAACACATGATATGATGTTTTTGTCTTTTATTATTGTCCTGTGTGAGTTCATTCGAGAGAGTAGTGATTGTGTGTTTTCACTGACATAGTTGTTATTAGCAAAAAGAAAAGGAGTACTTGTGACACCTTAGAGACTAACAAATTCATTAGAGCATAAGCTTTCGTGAGCTACAGCTCACTTCATCGGATGCATACAGTGGAAAATATAGTGGGGAGATTTTATATACACAGAGAACATGAAACAATGGGTGTTACCATACAGACTGTAACAAGAGTAATCAGGAAAGGTGAGCTATTACCAGCAGGAGAGCGGGGGAGGAGGGGCGGGGGGAGAGGAACCTTTTGTAGTGATAATCAAGGCGGGCCATTTCCAGCGGTTGACAAGAACAGTAGGGGGGGGAATAAACAAGGGGAAATAGTTTTACTTTTTGTAATGACACATCCACTCCCAGCCTTTATTCAAGCCTAAGTTAATGGTGTCCAGTTTGCAAATTAATTCCAATTCAGCAATCTCTCGTTGGAGTCTGTTTTTGAAGTTTTTTGTTGAAGAATTGCCACTTTTAGGTCTGTAATCGAGTGACCAAAGAGATTGAAGTATTCTCCAACTGGTTTTTGAATGTTATAATTCTTGACGTCTGATTTGTGTCCATTTATTCTTTTATGTAGAGACTGTCTGGTTTGGCCAATGTACATGGCAGGGGGGCATTGCTGGCACATGATGGCATATATCACATTGGTAGATGCGCAGGTGAACGAGCCTCTGATAGTGTGGCTGATGTGATTAGGCCCTATGATGGTGTCCCCTGAATAGATATGTGGACACAGTTGGCAACAGGCTTTGTTGAAAGGATAGGTTCCTGGGTTAGTGTTTTTGGTGTGTGGTTGCTGGTGAGTATTTGCTTCAGGTTGGGGGGTTGTCTGTAAGCAAGGACTGGCCTGTCTCCCAAGATCTGTGAGAGTGATGGGTCATCCTTCAGGATAGGTTGTAGATCCTTGATGATACGTTGGAGAGGTTTTAGTTGGGGGCTGAAGGTGATGGCTAGTGGCGTTCTGTTATTTTCTTTGTTGGGCCTGTCCTGTAGTAGGTAACTTCTGCATACTCTTCTGGCTCTGTCAATCTGTTTCTTCACTTCAGCAGGTGGATATTATAGTTGTAAGAACGCTTGATAGAGATCTTGTAGGTGTTTGTCTCTGGCTGAGGTGTTGGAGCAAATGCGGTTGTATCGTAGAGCTTGGCTGTAGACAATGGATCGTGTGGTGTGGTCTGGATGAAAGCTGGAGGCATGTAGGTAGGAATAGCGGTCAGTAGGTTTCCGGTATAGGGTGGCGTTTATGTGACCATCGCTTATTAGCACCGCAGTGTCCAGGAAGTGGATCTCTTGTGTGGACTGGTCCAGGCTGAGGTTGACGGTGGTATGGAAATTGTTGAAATCATGGTGGAATTCCTCAAGGGCTTCTTTTCCATGGGTCCAGGTCATGAAGATGTCATCAATGTAGTGCAAGTAGCGTAGGGGCATTAGGGGACGACAGCTGAGGAAGCGTTGTTCTAAGTCAGCCATAAAAATGTTGGCATACTGTGGGGCCATGCGGGTACCCACAGCAGTGCCGCTGATTTGAAGGTATACATTGTCCCCAAATGTGAAATAGTTATGGGTGAGGACAAAGTCACAAAGTTCAGCCACCAGGTTTGCCGTGACATTATCGGGGATACTTTTCCTGATAGCTTGTAGTCCATCTTTGTGTGGAATGTTGGTGTAGAGGGCTTCTACATCCATAGTGGCTAGGATGGTGTTTTCAGGAAGATCACCGAGGGGTTGTAGTTTCCTCAGGAAGTCAGTGGTGTCTCGAAGATAGCTGGGAGTGCTGGTAGCGTAGGGCCTGAGGAGGGAGTCTACATAGCCAGACAATCCTGCTGTCAGGGTGCCAATGCCTGAGATGATGGGGCGTCCAGGATTTCCAGGTTTATGGATCTTGGGTAGCAGATAGAATACCCCTCGTCGGAGTTCCAGCGGTGTGTCTGTGCGGATTTGTTCTTGTGCTTTTTCAGGGAGTTTCTTGAGCAGATGGTGTAGTTTCTTTTGGTAACCCTCAGTGGGATCAGTCTGTATGGTAACATCCATTGTTTCATGTTCTCTGTGTATATAAAATCTCCCCACTATATTTTCCACTGTATGCATCCGATGAAGTGAGCTGTAGCTCAGGAAAGCTTATGCTCAAATAAATTTGTTAGTCTCTAAGGTGCCACAAGTACTCCTTTTCTTTTTGTGGATACAGACTAACATGGCTGCTACTCTGAGACCAGTTGTTATTAGGGCACTCAGTGCTTTGGATGAGGTATACCACGTTGTGATAGGCATGTCTTTCTTATTTCATATTTATCATTTTGAATCATTTTGGTTTTGATGTTTATATTATATGAAAATAACAAACATATATGTGAAATATAATATTGATATTTCATAAAATGTAAAAGTCCAAAGGAAATGAATGAAAATGATAAAAATAAACAAAATTGTTTTGACTTTATTGAAACAAAATGAGAAAGATGAAACCATTTGTTTATACTTTTCCCCATCAAAAGTGTTGTCAGAATTGACACAGCGCCACAACATTTAGGTGAACCAGCATTTTACAATAGAAAACTGGTCAGTTGAAATTTTTTCAGCCAGCTATAGCAGAACCAGCACCAGCAAACAAATATCAGGAGAAGTTTTTGTAATCAGGGCATTCAGGATAGCACTTCCATCACTTGGCAGCAGATGGTACATTGTGTTAGATGAGAAGGGACGCTATGTTCAGACTTGTTTTGTTAGTGCATTTAACTGATATGTAGCATGTGTTACTGTTGTGCATTGCATGATTGACAGATAACTAAGAAATTAGGAGTAAGAAACACAGAATGCTAAAATAAATGTAGACACTGCAATTAAGGATCCCAATGTAACTAAATGCGGAGTGTTGCCAAGAAAAATCTATGGAGTAGTTACAAGTCTGATAGTCACTTTACTGACTTCAGTGAAATTAGTCAGAGGGAATTTTACCTGTGGATTATAAATCCTTTCTTAACATTAATATTGTAACCCCTTTGACTCCAGTCGGAGCTGCAAGTGTTCACTATCTCTGAAAATTACACCGGGGATCTTAAGTTGTGCACGCTTAATCAGTGGTCACTTTTGGACCTTAATCTTGCATTGTCTCAGTTTCCCCATTGTAAAATGGAAATAATCATATTTTCCACTCCACTCAGGTGTTGTGAGGCTAAATTTACTAATGTTTGTGAGGTACTATAGAAAAACACCTATAAATTATGACAAAAACAACCAGGTAATTAGATGTTTGCATTTAAGCACAAGGTTAGTGAAGTACAAGTCTGAATGTGTGGTCTTTTACATGCAAGGAGCAAATATGAGGTAACAAAGGAAGGGAAGAGAAACAAAACAAAGGGAATCAAGATGAGCAGGACACAGATTAATGCAAAGTGAAGAGAAAGGGACAACAAAAATACAGAGCAAGCTGCTTGATGGCTAGAACTTCACTGGATTATCATTTATAATACCTATGATTTAATTTTCTAAAAGTGCAACAACACACTGTCAATAACAGTCATGCTGCATGGAAGAAGGACAACCTAGTGCAGGGGTGGGCAAACCTTTCGGCCCAAGGGCCACATCGGGGTTGCGAAACGGTATGGAGGGCTGGGTAGGGAAGGCTGTGCCTCCCCAAACAGTCTGGCCACCGCCCCTTATCTGCCCCCTCCCACTTCCTGCCCCCTGAATGCCCCCCTCAGAACCCTTGCCCCCATCCAACCCCCTCTGCTCCCTGTCCCCTGACTTCCCTGACCCCTATCCACACACACCCCCTGACAGGCCCCCCGGAGCCCCGACCCATCCAACGCCCCCTCACTCCTTGTCCCCTGACCGCCCCCTCCCGGGACCCCCATCCCTCACTGCCCCCCCCAGGACCCAACCCCCTATCTAACTCTCCCTGCTCCCTGGCTCCTGACCGCTCCCCCCAAACCTCCACCCTATCCAGCCGCCCCCTGTCCCCTGACTGCCCCCCCGGGACCTCCTGCCCTTATCCAACCCTGCTCCCCCAGCCCCCTTACCATGCTGCTCAGAGTGGCAGGACAGGTGTATTGTAAAGCCTGGGAGGTGGGCAGGCACAAGCCGCACTGCCCACACGGCAAAGTGGCTGCAGGGGAGGGGCTGGGGGCTAGCCTCCCCGGCTGGGAGCTCAGGGACCAGGCAGGATGGTCCCGCAGGCCGGATGTGGCCCACGAGCTGTAGTTTGCCCACCTCTGATCTAGTGGTTAAAGCACAGCATTGGCACTCAGGAGTTAAGGAGTTCCATTTGTAGCTCTGCCACTGACTTGCAAATTGACCCTAGGCATGGCAATTAACTTTCCACCCTGGAACAAAGGGGTAACACAACCTCCCTACTTCAGAAGGTGGGGATTATGAAGCTTAATATTTAATGTTTGTAAAGCACTATGCTTTTCTAGAGTTTTCCATAAGAAGATCTTAAATATTAATGATCAAAATAGAAGTTTATAAATAATTAGAATAATCACTCTGAGGCAAATCTTAGAAACTGTACACAAGCCAGGTACATGGCTGTGTGTAGGAAACCCCCACTTCCTCCAGGGGAAGGAATCCAGCCCTCCAGGCTTGTGAGCAGCAGTGGGTAGTGGGCAGGTATGTCTAGGCTGCAATTAAAAATCCACAGCTAGCCCATGCCCGCTGACTTGAGCTTGCATGGCTCAGGCTAAGGCGCTGTTTAACTGTGGTGTAGATGTTTGGGCTCAGGCTTTAGGACCCTGTGAGGTGGGAGGGTCCCAGAGCTTGGGCCTGAGCCCTGTGAACACAAGTCAGCTGTCACGGGCCAGCTGCAGTGTTTAATTGCAGTGTTGACATATCTGAGGTAGTTAGTTGGCAAGTCATTGAACCAAAACACTTTCCATTCCCCTGGCTTCTATCAAGTCCCTTCTTATTACTGGGGTGCAGGCAGGTGCCCCAGAGCTGTGCTCTGGCAATGTGCATTGGGTGCAGTCCCACTTAGGAGCTCCCCACATCCTGCTTCTCACCCCAGTTCTGTTGCATTCAGGGCTCTCCGCACCAGCAAGTTGTGGGCAAAATTTGCCCATATGGACCTAATCAGTCCTTATTTGAGCAAATCCAAATTGCTTCCAATGTGAATACTCCATTAATATCAGGTCTGGGCCCTGCAACATTCAATATAATGATGCCATGCCCTCGTGCTTGTTCACAAAGAGCGCACCATACCCACAACCCTTATGGTATGAAGAATATTTCAGCTCTGTCTCCCAGCTCCTCCGCCTCTGTGACCCATGGCTCCAGGAAATGAAAAGTTGTTTTTCTCTGCTGAAAGCAGCTTTTCACTTCTGGCAGCACTGCCCTGGTTGAAAGGTGAATGTTTCCACCTCGTAGTGAAAATGGCAACAGTGAAGCCATATTTACTAAATTTCAGATCAGGTGCAAAATATGTCATTTGTTTCAGAAGCAATTATTTCATGAACGTATTCCTCACCTTTTGGCATGATGCTCATTTGCCTCACTCTGCTTTATACTGAAAGTGGAAAATACAAAGGTACTCTGACTCTCACAGGGAAAAGGCATTTCTCAACTACGTCCAGTATCTTTCTCCAAAAGGATTTTCTGACCTTCACCTCCCACACAGCATTTTGTTTTATAAATGTAAAATTCAATAATGTTGAGAGAAACGTTATACAGCAATACATATGGATTATAGAGGGGTTTCCTGCTGAATAAATCGTGGTTCTGTTGAATTCGCTGTCAAAGCTGCCATTGTTTGGAAATGTTTATTGTTTTGTATGCACTGTTAGGGGGCTTATTCCTTCACCCGCTTACTTTTCTGGTCTTTCTTGCATGAACAGAGAGCAACAATACCTGAAGTCCGAAGGTGCAAACAATTTGATGTTTATTGGGGTGAACTTTTAGTAAGCAATTATTTTAATTTTCTTCCTTAGTATCCCCCTTCCCAGCTTTGACACCACAGAGCCTTGCCTGTGTCCCTGTTCCCATTCCCCCCACTTTGGCGAAACATAATTCCAATTCCCCATCCCCTATTTCCTCCCCTTACTTTCTGATTGACTGCAGACTATATAGTAAAACTTGAGTTCAGCTTAGCTATACCTTAACCAATCATTTTACTAACATTTAACTAACCAATTCTAACATATTGTGACATAATTTAACCAATTATATTCCACCCTCTTTACACCCAGCAAAATTAATTATACAGCAAACAAAAACAATCACAAAACCAAACAAATTATACAAACAAACAATAGGAAAATGAAAACTAAAGTAATAAAACAAAACAAAATAAAAATTTCACATCCCAGCTATTAATAAGTAAGTTTTTGCCAAACAAAATGCTATCAAACTATGTTTCCTTTTACATCTTCTAGGCTCTTCCCTTTCTCTAAAGGTGATAGGCATTATTAAAACAGAATTGTATTCTGAACAGCCTAATAGCACCTTATTTTAATGTAATTAGTTTAAAATGTAAGAATGTAACCATACACTTCCCAGCTTATGGCTGCTTCTGCTGCTTAGCCTAAGAACAGGGCCTCAAACTGTCACAGTAAAAAAAGGCCTTAGAAGCAGGTGAATTATGATTTTAATTCTTTCTTTTATACCTCTATAACTAGCTAAGTAATAAAAATACACCTAAATTCTTAAAGTATAGGCCTTTGCAAACAGACCTGAATAGCTATATCCTAATATGGACTGCCTGTGAAAACTGTCTAGGTTTCTAGCGTAAATAAGGTTCTCTGTGAACTGAGTCCCTGAGGCCACATCCTGCTCCCCCAAACCCCTCATGGACAACACCCCAAACACTGAAGAGAACATGGAGAACTCCCCAGTCCCCCATCACCACAAAGCAGTGCCCTGGGAGCACTCTCTCCGTGAACCGGTGGAGCGGAAATTTGTGGGCTGGCCAGGGAAAGGGCATGGGCAGTTATCACACAGCACAGATCCACTGGCCTAAAGCCTTACATGTGTGGGAGGAGGCTGTAAATCGCAGCCCACATGTACTGTGGTACAGAGGAGAACTGGGCTCTACTTGAAGCCTTTGGACTGGGGCTTTGGACAGGGAGTTCTGGATTTGTCCTTGAGCTGTATATGTCTACTTCTTATTAATTGCAAGCCAAATCTACTTGTAAAATCTTACTCTGTTGCCTGTCTCCCAAAATTGGAATTCTCAGGTTCCAAAGTCAGAGTTCATCCATAATAGTTATTTTAAAAATGTAGCAGTCAGACTTTATCTCTACTGGTTGATATTAAAGTCCATAGGCCAATGAGTTTCTAGTTAGGTAGTAATGCAGTCACTTGGTCTGAGAGAAAAGGCCGGGATTTAAGATGAACTATTAGGTGTCTGCATGTATAATGTGTGAAATGGCAGAGCTGACAGAGAAATACAGTAACTCCTTGCTGAACGTTGTAGTTATGTTCCTGAAAAATGCGACTTTAAGCAAAACGATGTTAAGCAAATTCAGTTTCCCCATAAGAATTAATGTAAATGGCGGGGTTAGGTTCCAGGAAAAAAATTTTCACCAGACAAAAAACATATATATACACACACAGAGTATAAGATTTAAACAAACAATTTAATACTGTACACAGCGATGATGATTGTGAAGCTTGGTTGAGGTGGTGAAGTCAGAGGGTGGAAGAGGGTGGGATATTTCCCAGAGAATGCCTTACTGCTAAATGATGAACTAGCTTTTGGCTGAGCCCTCAAGGGTTAACCCATTATTGCTAATGTAGCCTCACACTCTACAAGGCCGCATGAATGGAGGGAGGGGAGACAGCATGGCAGACAGAGACATACACCTTGTGTGTGTGTGTGTGTGTGAGAGAGAGAGAGAGAGAGAGAGATGTGTGTTGCCCCTTTAAGTATGCTGACACCACTGTAAGTACATTGCCTTTTTAAGTAGATCAGCAAGTTGAGACAGCAGCTGCTCCCAGGAAGCTCCCTCCATCCTGAGCCCTGTCATGTCATCCCCACCCCCATGGAGATAGGGTAAGTGGGGTGCAGGACCAGGGGGAAGGGGGACACCCTGACAATAGGCCCCCTGCACAGCAAGCAGGAGGCTCCTGGGAGCAGCTCCAAGGCGGAGGGCAGGAGCAGCACTTGGCAGTGGGGGGAGGGACAGCTTGATAATTGATAGCCTGCTGGGCGGCTGCCGCATAGGGAACTTAGGGGAGTGGGGAGCTGATAGGGGGGCTGCTGGTCCACTCTGGTTCCAAGCCCCCACCAGCTAGCTCCAACGGGCTGCTCTTCTTGCAAGCAGTGGGCAAAGCAGGCATCTGCCAAACGACGTTAGAAGGGATCATTACACAACTTTAAATGAGCATGTTCTCTAATTGATCAGCAACGAAACAACGTTAACTAGGATGACTTTAAGTGAGGAGTTACTGTAGTCCAAAGCCTTTCCTGCACCCTAACCTTCACATCATAAAATAAAGTAAATATCATAAGGATTAAAATTCCTTGCCCCATTATTATCTGAAATGACAAAACTGGAAGATATACATTTCCTAGTTCAACTACCTTTTTTGCAGGCAGTGTTTCTGGCTCTGGAAACCTTTGTTCAGAAAGGGGGACAGCATTACAAAAGTTGTGGTGTAGTCTTACTAATGGTAATTTATCACATTTATCACTATCTGGTCAAATTTTAGGATTTAAAACAGTCTTAAGAGAATCACTTATATAATAACTGATGAGGATTCCTCACAAAACTGCAGATTTCTTCAATTCATTGCAGAGAGAACTATAACAATCTTCATTTCCTAAAATACTTTGTGCAAGCAACCAAGGACAAAACCATTCTGCCATCTCCAAAACTGCAAATCCTGGTGTTGTCAAAGAAGCTCCTTGTGAAAAATCTCATTTACCTCTGAAGATGCAATATTGTATGTTACAATTCATGATCAGGGATTACAAATATACACAAGTATATATTACAGTGAACACACATATAAAAATGCCATGTTATCTATGTATCTTATCTGAATTAGCTATGTCCTTTCTACACTGGGTGGGTTTGCTCTAAAGGTCTACCATCCACACAGTGACCCAGTGACCTTGCCTGCTGAATTTATAAGATGTGTTAATAAAAGTAAGTAACATCAAAATGTTTAGCACTTACTTTGGCTTCAGCACAGAAGGCTGCAGACAGCCCTTTTCAAACACTAAAACATTGCATTGTTCCTTTTTTAGTGGTCTCATGGTTGTACAGTATTTACATTGTTCTTAGCCTTTTTGTCTTTTTCTGGACTGACAAGTCAGAAAAAAGGATCGTTTAAAAGACAATACCATCCTCAGGAGAAAAATGCTAGAATTGCTTCCTCCTCCTCCCTGTTTCGTGAGCACAACTGCTCACTAAAGGAAATAAAAATAAGAAGACACAATGTTGACCTCACTTACACCAGTATAAACTGGGAGTAACTGCACTGATGTCAGTGGAGTTAACGACTGTAACTTGTATATGGGAGATCAGGATCTTGCCCAGAGTTTGAAAAACAGCAGAAACAACTGAGTAAATGTAAATGCATATCTTTGCAAACCATATCTTTCCTTTGAAAAATCTAAAGATAACAAAAGAACATGCTGACTCCTTTGCCTTACAGATGTAGCAGTTGATGATAGTCAGCTTTCTCAAACAGTTCAGTAAATAAGCCCTGGTCTACAGTAGGAGTTGAGGTCAAATTTAGCAGCGTTAAATCGATGTAAACCTGCACACGTCCACACGATGAAGCCCTTTTTTCGACTTACAGGGCTCTTAAAATTGATTTCCTTAATCCACCTCTGACAAGTGGATTAGCGCTTAAATCGGCCTTGCCGGGTCGAATTTGGGGTACTGTGGACGCAATTAGACAGTATTGGCCTCCGGGAGCTATCCCAGAGTGCTCTATTGTGACCGCTCTGGACAGCACTCTCAACTCAGATGCACTGGCCAGATAGACAGGAAAAGGCCCGCGAACTTTTGAATTGCAATTTCCTGTTTGCATGGTCACCTGCAGCTTGCCACGCTGGCCAGAGCTTATCAGCAGAGGTGACCATGCAGAGCTCATCAGCAGAGGTGACCATGATGAAGTCCCAGAATCGCAAAAGAGCTCCAGCATGGACCGAATGGGAGGTACGGGATCTGATCGCTGTATGGGGAGAGGAATCCGTGCTATCAGAACTCCGTTCCAGTTTTTGAAAGGCCAAAACATTTGTCAAAATCTCCCAGGGCATGAAGGACAGAGGCCATAACAGGGACCCGAAGCAATGCCGCGTGAAACTTAAGGAGCTAAGGAAAGCCTACCAGAAAACCAGAGAGGCAAACGGCCGCTCCGGGTCAGAGCCCCAAACATGCCGCTTCTATGATGAGCTGCATGCCATTTTTGGGGGTTCAGCCACCACTATCCCAGCCGTGTTGTTTGACTCCTTCGATGGAGATGGAGGCAACACAGAGGCAGGTTTTGGGGACGAGGAAGATGATGATGATGAAGTTGTAGATAGCTCACAGCAAGCAAGCGGAGAAACCAGTTTTCCTGACAGCCAGGAACTGTTTCTCACCCTGGACCTGGAGCCAGTCTCCCCCGGACCCACCCAAGGCTGCCTCCCGGACCTGCCAGGCAGAGAAGGGACCTCTGGTGAGTGTACCTTTTAAAATACTATACATGGTTTAAAAGCAAGCACGTTTAATGATTAATTTGCCCTGGCATTTGCGGCTCTCCTGGACGTGCTCCCAAAGCCTTTGCAAAAGGTTTCTGGGGAGGGCAGCCTTATTCCACCCACCATGGTAGGACACTTTACCACACCAGGCCAGTAGCACGTACTCGGGAATCATTGTAGAACAAAAAGAAAAGGAGTACTTGTGGCACCTTAGAGACTAACCAATTTATTTGAGCATGAGGTTTCGTGAGCTACAGCTCACTTCATCGGATGCATACTGTGGAAATTGCAAAAGACATTATTATATACACAGACACCATGAAACAATACCTCCTCCCACCCCACTCTCCTGCTGGTAATAGCTTATCTAAAGTGATCATCAAGTTGGGCCATTTCCAGCACAAATCCAGGTTTTCTCACCCTCCGTCCCCCCCACAGACAAACTCACTCTCTTGCTGGTAATAGCCCATCCAAAGTGACCACTCTCTTCACAATGTGTATGATAATCAAGGTGGGCCATTTCCTGCAGAAATCCAGGTTCTCTCACCCCCTCACCCCCCTCCAAAAACCACACACACAAACTCACTCTCCTGCTGGCAATAGCTCATCCAAAGTGACCACTCTCCTTACAACGTGCATGACAATCAAGGTGGGCCACTTCCAGCATAAATCCAAGTTTAACCAGAAGGCCGGGGGTGAGGGGGGGTAGGAAAAAACAAGGGGAAATAGGCTACCTTGCATAATGACTTAGCCACTCCCAGTCTCTATTTAAGCCTAAATTAATAGTATCCAATTTGCAAATGAATTCCAATTCAACAGTTTCTCGCTGGACTCTGGATTTGAAGTTTTTTTGTTGTAAGATAGTGACCTTCATGTCTCTGATTGCGTGACCAGAGAGATTGAAGTGTTCTCCGACTGGCTTATGAATGTTATAATTCTTGACATCTGATTTGTGTCCATTTATTCTTTTACGTAGAGACTGTCCAGTTTGACCAATGTACATGGCAGAGGGGCATTGCTGGCACATGATGGCATATATCACATTGGTGGATGTGCAGGTGAACAAGCCTCTGATAGTGTGGCTGATGTTATTAGGTCCTGTGATGGTGTTCCCTGAATAGATATGTGGGCACAGTTGGCAACGGGCTTTGTTGCAAGGATAGGTTCCTGGGTTAGTGGTTCTGTTGTGTGGTATGTGGTTGTTGGTGAGTATTTGCTGAACAGAAATGTTCCCCGCTGTTAGCCGGGGGGGGGGGGGGGGGGCAAAATGCGACCTTGGAATGAAAGCACATGTGCTGTGTATGTAATGTTAACAGCAAGGTTTACCGTGAAAGAGTGTACCCATTGTTCTATAAAATGTGTCTTTTTAAATACCACTGCCTCTTTTTTTTTTTCTCCACCAGCTGCATGTGTTTCAATGATCACAGGATCTTCTCCTTCCCAGAGGCTAGTGAAGATTAGAAGGCGAAAAAAATGCACTCGTGATGAAATGTTCTCTGAGCTCATGGTGTCCTCCCACACAGACATAGCACAGACGACTGCATGGAGGCAGACAATGTCAGAGTGCAGGAAAGCACAATATGACCAGGAGGAGAGTTGGCGGGCTGAAGAGAGTAACTGGCGGGCTGAAGAGAGGGCTGAAGCTCAAATGTGGCAGCAGCATGATGAGAGGAGGCAGGATTCAATGCTGAGGCTGCTGGAGGATCAAACCAATATGCTCCAGCTTATGGTTGAGCTGCAGGAAAGGCAGCAGGAGCACAGACTGCCGCTACAGTCCCTGTGTAACCAACTGCCCTCCTCCCCAAGTTCCATAGCTTCCTCACCCAGACGCCCAAGAACGTGGTGGGGGGCCTCCGGCCTCCCGGCCACTCCACCCCAGAGGATTGCCCAAGCAACAGAAGGCTGGCATTCAATAAGTTTTAAACTTTTAAACTTTTAAAGTGCTGTGTGGCCTTGTCCTTCCCTCCTCCACCACCCCTCCTGGTGCTTCTCTCCTCCACCACCCCTCCCGGGCTACCTTGGTAGTTATCCCCCATTTGTGTGATGAATGAATAAAGAATGCATGAATGTGAAGCAACAATGACTTTATTGCTTCTGACAGCGGTGATCGAAGGGAGGAGGGGAGGGTGGTTAGCTTACAGGGAAGTAGAGTGAACCAAGGGGCGGTGAGTTTCATCGTGGAGAAACAAACAGAATTTTCACACCGTAGCCTGGCCAGTCATGAAACTGGTTTTCAAAGCTTCTCTGATGCGCACCGCGCCCTCCTGTGCTCTTCTAAGCGCCCTGGTGTCTGGCTGTGTGTAACCAGCAGCCAGACGATTTGCCTCAACCTCCCACCCTGCCATAAACGTCTCCCCCTTACTCTCACAGATATTATGGAGCGCACAGCAAGCAGTAATAAAAATGGGAATACTGGTTTCGCTGAGGTCTAACCAAGTCAGTAAACTGCGCCAGCGCGCTTTTAAACGTCCAAATGCACATTCTACCACCATTCTGCACTTGCTCAGCCTGTAGTTGAACAGCTCCTGACTACTGTCCAGGCTGCCTGTGTTTGGCTTCATGAGCCATGGCATTAAGGGGTAGGCTGGGTCCCCAAGGATACATATAGACATTTCAACGTCCCCAACGGTTATTTTCTGGTCTGGGAATAAAGTCCCTTCTGGCAGCTTTTGAAACAGACCAGAGTTCCTGAAGATGCGAGCGTCATGTACCTTTCCCGGCCATCCCACGTTGATGTTGGTGAAACGTCCCTTGTGATCCACCAGTGCTTGCAGCACTATTGAAAAGTACCCCTTGCGGTTTATGTACTCGCCGGCTTGGTGCTTTGGTGCCAAGATAGGGATATGGATTCTGTCTATGGCCCCACCACAGTTAGGGAATCCCATTGCAGCAAAGCCATGCACTATGACCTGCACATTTCCCAGGGTCACTACCCTTGATATCAGCAGATCTTTGATTGCGTTGGCTACTTGCCTCACAGCAGCCCCCACAGTAGATTTGCCCACTCCAAATTGATTCCTGACTGACTGGTAGCTGTCTGGCGTTGCAAGCTTCCACAGGGTTATTGCCACTCGCTTCTCAACTGTGAGGGTTGCTCTCATCTTGGTATTCTTGCGCCTCAGGGCAGGGGAAAGCAAGTCACAAAGTTCCATGAAAGTGCCCTTACGCATGCGAAAGTTTTGCAACCACTGGAAATCGTCTCAGACCTGCAATACTATGCAGTCCCACCAGTCTGTGCTTGTTTCCCGAGCCCAGAATCGGCGTTCCACCATATGAACCTGGCCCATTAGCACCATGATGCCCATACTGCCAGGGCCCGTGCTTTGAGAGAAGTCTGTATCCATGTCCTCATCACTCACGTTACCACGCTGACGTCGCCTACTCGCCCGGTATCGCTTTGCCAGGTTCTGGTGCTGCATATACTGCTGGATAATGTGCGTGGTGTTTAATGTGCTCCTAATTGCCAAAGTGATCTTAGCGAGCTCCATGCTTGCCGTGGTATGGCGTCTGCACAGAAAAAAGGCGTGGAACGATTGTCTGCCGTTGCCCTGATGGAGGGAGGGACGACTGACGACATGGCTTACAGGGTTGGCTTACAGGGAATTAAAATCAACAAAGGGGGTGGCTTTGCGAGAAACTGAATCGCCCCCTCAAGGATAGAACTCAAAACCTCAAGGATAGAACTCAAAACTGGGTTTGGCAGGCCGTTGATTTCACAGAGGGAAGGAGGGAGGGAGGAGAAAATGAATACAAAACAAATCTGGTCTATTTCTTGTTTTCAGCCACTTCATCTATCTTTATACATCTTGCTGGCAGCAGACTGTGCAGTACGACCGCTAGCCGTCATCATCTTCTGGGTGCTTGGCAGAAGACGGTGCAGTATGACGACTAGCCATCATCTTCTGCTGGCTGGAGGTTAAAAGACAGTGCACTGCCGGTAGGACTGAATCGCCACGAGACGAAACTTAAAAGGGAAACGACCTGGCTGAGTCACTCCCATGTTTGCCCAGGCGCCCGATTAAAAGAATATCCAGGACTACGTCGATGACGGCTACCAGTCATACTGCACTGTCTGCTGCCAAAAGGCAATTAACTGCTGCTGTGTAGCAATGCCGTACCACGTCTGCCAGCACCCAGGAGACATACGGTGACGGTTACCCGAGCGGGCTCCATGCTTGCTGTGGTATGGCGTCTGCACAGGTAACTCAAGAAAAAAGGCGCAAAACGATTGTCTGCCCTTGCTTTCACGGAGGGAGGGAGGGAACGGGGGACCTGACGATATGTACCCAGAACCACCCACGACAATGTTTTAGCCCCATCAGGCACTGGGATTTCTACCCAGAATTCAGATGGGCGGCGGAGACTGCGGGAACTGTGGGATAGCCACCCACAGTGCAACGCTCCGGAAGTCGACGGTTGCCTCGGTACTGTGGACACACTCTGCCGACTACATGCACTTAGAGCACTTTGTGGGGACACACACAATCAACTGTATAAAGCCGCTTTCTACAAAACCGACTTCTATAAATTCAACCTAATTTCGTAGTGTAGACATACCCTAAGTTACAATTTTCTGAACATTTCATTTTATAACCATAATTCTGACTATCACTAATTCCACACTCCTCTCCTCCTCCACTGAAATAGAAAGCACAGATGGTGGAGGGGAAAGTGAACTTAGACTGACCTCCTCTCTCCCCCATCACTAACACTGTATGAGGCATAGCTCACACAAGTCTCTTATTTCCTTCTGTAAGCAATTTAATCTACAATCTGAAACCTGGAATCTCTTCACTATAAGCTGTTATTGAGGGGGTTTACAAAAAAGGATTTCCTCTTGCTTAACAGCATATGTCTGGTTTGCACTGGGAATGAAAACAAAGCCATGTCAGCCACAAAACAGCAATTCCAAGGTATGCATGAGACTATCTTGAGCTTTCGGATAACAAAAAGATTCATCACATGTCCCTGAGCTCACTACAAGGGTAACTGAGTAAAATTCTATGGCCTGTGTTATACAGAAAGTCAGACTAGATAATCTAATGCTCCCATCTGACTTTAAAATCTACTAATCGCTGCTGCTGGGAAGTGATAGCCATGAAATTCTAGACCACAAATTGAACGGGGCTTCTAATTCAGCTCATTAATCCCTCACATATCCTTAGATCAGAGAATTTTTGGCAACAGCTACATCAAAATAAATAAGGGGAACTATGGTTACACTTTTTCTCCCTGTTACATAGATCATACAAGTAGAATGTTTAGGTTGCTTTAAATGTTCATAGTTAGCATCTGAAACAAATCAGTGGCAAGAGATATCTGCCACCCAATGGGAAAGGCTGATCACACTCAATCCATATACTTTCTTCAGTGTTCTCAGAATCATCTTGCATCTGGAGGCAAAATCTTTCCTTACTGAGGATTGATATATTTCCAAGATCCAGCTAAGTCCAGCTGCCCAGGAGTTTTAGTGCATCATACAAATGAATACAGCTTTCTCTGGACTTTTGCTGATGGCAATTGTGGAAGGGTCACAAGATGCTGCAGTAAGAAAGGAGTGATAGAAAAATATAGACGTGGTTAACGGTGACAAAAGTAGCAATGGTACACTTTCAAAAGGAGGCAATGGATGTTGGAAGGGGGTTCAAAGAAGTAGGTGATTTTGTTCATATAAGTATAGAATAAACTACTGAGCACAAAGAATAATGAGGTATTTCTCAGAGTTACAGTTAAACTATATTGGCTTCTAACAAACACGATACAACATAAAATATATTTAAGCACTGGCTCTGATTCTCAGGTGCTGTCAAGCTATAAATAGCCCAGGACACAAGGAGGGGCAAAGGTGGCACAGTGTACCTCAGTTATTCTTGGACCAGCCAGAGGCTTGGCTATTTATAGCTTGACCCCCCGTGCCAGTTAGAGCAGCTTCAGGGCCCAAGGTCTCAATGGGTCACTGCTACCCTGAGGAACCGCCAGAGATAGGTGGCACTTCAGCCACATCCTCTTTTCCGCAACGATGTCCGCATCGCTGGCTGTGAGCAGGATGGCATAGAGATGTACACTGTCTCTACACCATGCAGGGACTCCCTATGTTAGGAGGAGTCCCCAGTGGCTGGATCCACCAGCTTTATAGGCCCATTGTGCTGATGGAGCCAGTGTCAAAAAGGTTGCAGCTCAACAATGAATTGTGCCCAATATCGTATATAATAAATTAGTATTTGCTTGTGTTTATGATTTTATGGGCTTTCTAGTAAACTAGGCAGTGGGACTTGACACCTATCCTTTAGCTCTCTGGCCCTGGTTCTCCATCTGGGTCAGCCTCAGTTCAGCCCCTTTCTGGGGGTGTGTTGGGGGGTGGGGAACACTTCCACGTACAGTCCCTTCCCTGGGCCTGTCTAAATTCCCTTTTCTCGGGGCATAGCCACTTCCCCAGTGGCTGTGGGGGGGACCCCCCCCAAGCCTGCCCATTACTCTGGGCCCCAACCCAGGGACCCCCTAAATACCAGCCACATGCCATGCCCCTTTAACATGTGTTTCCTTGGGCCACTTCCCCGCAGCCCTTATCTTTGTCAAGTCCCAACAGGCAGCCAGGAGCACCTTCCTTGCTCTCCCAGCAGACTGAATTCACTGTGGCCCCTTTATATGAGCCTGCTGGGCCCTGATTGGCTTCTCCTATAGCCTCTTTTCTGATTGGCTGTGTCCCACGCAGCTGCTCTAGGGAACTTGGAGGACACTCTCCACTGCCCATTTTCTGGGCCCAGTGGGCCAGCCTGTATTCGACTTTGGTTCCACAGCCTGCCAGGTAAATCAGCTGGCAGCTCCTTCATGGAGCTGCCACGGGCATGTACCTGGCGCAGTTCATCTGCATCCCCAATACCTGTCCTTTTTGAGGAGTGAGGGAGACCCTGGCATATGTCGGTTTGGAGTGTGCTAGGTACAGCCCCCTTTTCCGACTCCTCCAGAACCTTCTCCTAAGGTTTTCCCCACATTTCCTGATCTATGCACATCCAGTCCATAACCCCACGAAGTCATGAGACCTCCTCATCAACCTCCTCCTGGTGTTGGCTAAAGTGGCCATATAATACCAGGAGGGGGATGCTGGGCGAGGGGGGTGCTCTGCGACTGTGGGGCCTACTATCATTCCTCCTTCGGCTCTTATATCCGGGCAGAGTTCCTCTGGGCAGCATCTGTTGGCTCCCTAAGACACTTTTGAGGAGAGGTGGGTGCTGTCTGAGGTTCTCTATATAAAAACAGCCATACTGGGTCAGACCAAAATTAATAGGCAGCAGGTTTAAAACAAACAAAAGGAAGTTGTTTTTTTTTCACACAATGCACAGTGGAACTCCTTGCCAGAGGATGTTGTGAAGGCCAAGACTATAATGGTTCAAAAAAGAACTAGATAAGTTCCTGGAGGATAGATCTGTGATGGGTTGTCACCTCTGGGATGCAGTCTGGGCGCCGTGGGAACCGCTCATACCGCTTGGGGACACAGCCAGCCTAACCCAGGTCCTGTTATCACCCAACACAACAGCAGGTGGCATCACACATCCAAACTGAGCTACCAGCTTCACCCAAGCCACTCAAATATATGCAACAGACAGCAGCCAATTTCCCCGCTTTCCAGCCATTACTTGGAGGCTGTCTGTAGCATTTTCAGGGAGGCTTCCCAAGGCTTCCCTCCTAAGGCCTATTGTTTTTTTCTATTGGCCCATTGCCCTGAATAGGCCCTTCCCCACCCACTATCTAGACTGAATGCATCTTGTCTAGTGGGCATTACCCAGGTGTAACTACATTTGAAATATAGATGCATAGTCTATATTCATAACTTCAGATACAAAAAAGATACATGCATACAAATAGGATAATCGTATTCAGCAAATCATAAATTTTCCAATGACACCTCACATGACTTATCTTGCATAAAATACATTATAATTATGTCATAATCATATCATCATAATATCACTGCGAAGAATATGGGGTGCAGTGTCAGTGCACCCCATATTGTGGTCATAGTGCAGTGACCATCAATGGCTATGAGCTAGGTTGGGAAGAGATGGTGTCCCTAGCCTCTGTTTGCCAGAAGCTGGGAATGGGTGACAGAGGATGGATCACTTGGTGATTACCTGTTCTGTTCATTCCCTCTGGGGCACCTGGCATTGGCCACTGTCAGAAGACAGGATACTGGGCTAGATGGACCTTTGATCTGACCCAGTATAGCCCTTCTTATGTTCCACCCCATCACAGGATTCTAAAGGAATTCAGTAACAAAATTAGGCAGATCTAAAGATAACCCACCATAAAGATAGTTAAAAATTGATTAGCTACCAATAAATAAAATAATTACGTAACGCAAAGATAGTCAAGTGGATATAGCTTCAACCTTATCTGTTATACTCACTGCAAAGGACAAGTACCATCTGCGATGTTCCAGACAATAGTAAGGAACATTTTTTGGAGGACGGGGAGTATTGCAGGGGATGGCAGCTGGGTGGCTTCTGATTTTCTGGAAGTGCTTAGATTTTTTGAACATGCCTGGAAAAAAGTTGGCCCATAACTCTGTCACCAGAGACAAACTAAGACCCTTACATGGAGTAGCACCTTACCTCACAAATAGTCCTATTCATTTCTGTGGGACTATGCCGAGAGTAAGGTACTTCCAAAAATGAGTAGTATCAAAATGTGACCCAAAGTCTGATCACAGTAGCTGATGGTGCCTGAGAGTCACAGTAGCACTTTGCGATCTTGTTTGCATATTGCAACTGAATTTAAAAATCAGTATTGGGTGAGTAAGGGTCCTTTCAATAGTTCCTCTACACTGCAGCACAAATGGATAGATTTTCCCTTTAATCCACTCCCCAAAATAAATAAATAGCCAGACAGCATGTCTTGAGAGAGGTCTGTCAGGTCCTAGCCCCGCTCTCATTCTCCTAAATTAAATTCTATCATGTGGGTGGACTGGTATAAACATCCATCATCCAGCTGTCCCCAAATGGGGCAATTAGGAGGGTAAAGCAGGAGGTGAGAAGGAAAGAAATAAAAGCTACGAAAGATGGGGAGGAAGAGGAAAAAGATAGGACGACAGACAAAAATATAGACTCATAAATAACAAACAAACCTACCAAGATAGGGAGAAGTTGATGAGATTAAACCCTTTGTGGGAATGGTCAGTACTTCTTAATTGTTATACAGCATTTTGAGCCCACAATACTAGGTGCCTTAGTTGTATTTCAGTCAGCTTGATTACATGCCATTCAAAATTCTGTTCTTTCAACAAGAATTAGACTCATAGTGATATTGAACAAACCTTTAGCTGCATTTTTGTAAAAACTGAGTGCTATCATGAAAGGACTCATCATTCCTAATGCAATTCAGTAAATCAGAAAACAAGAAGGGGACGGTAGACAATTTCTCAACCTTCTAGTCTAACCAGATCCATTAACAAGATATTATTGAATTTCATTGCACCAGGAAATCTGCTGTGCAATAAGAGAGGAAACAGAAGGAACATAAATTTGATTTTGAATCACAAAGGATCCAGGATATCTCTGGATCAAGAACTGAAACTAGCAGTAATTACGAAAATAACTTTCTTAAACAAGCTCAGCAGGAGTTTTGGTTTGGTTTCCAGTTTGTAGCAGGGAAAAGGAGAAATGATGAAGAAAAGGGAGGGGTAAAAGATTAAAATTTCTTGGCTGAAGAGATGTAACTGCTCAACAGATGTAACTTGGCCAAATCTACAGTGTATGTGAATTGACATAGCTCCAGTAATTTAAATAAGCTTATGCCAGTTTACACCAGCTGAAAATCAGGCCTTTCTGTTTCCCGCTGACCACATCTGAAAATTAATGAGTCAGAGTTTGATTCTTCACCGCTTTCCACCTTGTCTGGTCATTTATACCTGTGACAAGTGAGTGCCCAGAGGGTGTAAAATACTCCCCAGTGAGAACTGCATGGACACCGGTGGTGGTATTGCACCAGCATAAAGAGGAGTAATTCCACTGAAGCCAATGACAATGGTGTTAAATGTATATGGTGAAATGGTGTTAGATCAGAATCTGGCTGTGGTGGAATTGGGGCTGCTCTGTAATAATTTATTAATACTGTACTGTGACCAGGTTATTGTAGTGTTTACTATATGAATATGATGATATAACTGTCTGTGGGGAAAACAAGCAAGAAATGGGAAAATATCTTGAGAGAGACACCCTTCTGCCGAAACTTAAGGGACAATGCAAGAGCTATTCGCTTTGATGTTCTGCCTCTGATCCTCTGCAGAGCTCACCTATCTGGTTTTGGGCAGCAGGGTCCAATCCTGGGAAAGTGAGAAGACAGAGGACTTCTGAGTAGACAAAAAGGTGACCCTTTCTCTGCAGGGAGGGAGTCTTGGGAAGCTGTTTGAGAGGCAATAGACTGACACTTGCAGACACTGCTGGGAGTGTCTGAAGAACCCTTTCTACGCTGAGGGCTCCCATCAAAGGATGGTAGGGCTTTAGGTACAATAGATAATCATGTAGATCTTTTGCTGTGTGAAAATACTTTTATTATATTATGCCTAGTTCCTACTGTTAAGATTAATCAATACTTTGGTTTATGAATGCTGTCTGGTCACAGTATTCACTGCTGGTTACCGACTCCTGAAGGGAAGAACCATAGATACCAAACCCAATTGAACCTATTAGGGAAGCACAGTTGATCCATAGAGTCCGGTGTCAGATGGGAGAATCGTGGGCTTCCACCTTACAATAGATAAAGGCATAAGGCCTGAGTAGGGTTACCACCTGTCCAGGTTTTACCCTGACAGTCCAATTTTTTATTTACCTGGACAGTCCAATGGCTTGTGTCCGGGTGCCATTTTAGGGTTGCCAGATGCCCGTTTTTT
The DNA here is from genome assembly GCF_965152275.1 of Natator depressus. Taxonomy (NCBI): domain Eukaryota; kingdom Metazoa; phylum Chordata; order Testudines; family Cheloniidae; genus Natator; species Natator depressus. The sequence continues at coordinate 29,517,580 of NC_134238.1, forward strand.
TACTAGAAATTTCTTGGATGAAGAAAAAAGTCTGGTCGAAAATGGGACCTGGCAGTGTCTGGTCAGATGTATTGACCAGATCAAAAGCCCGGTTACTGAGGGGTGGGCACTAGGTCATTAACCTGTACCAGCCCCTGCTCAGCTGGGGCTGCTTCCTATTGCAGGCAGGCTCCTTGTCAGGCTGCAGCCGCTCCCGTCCCAGTCCCAGAGCAGAGTGAACCCAGCGGGAGCGGGGGAAGGGAGGTGGAGACAATCCAGCAAGCGATGGCAGAAGAGGAGCGAGCAATGGGGCCAGGACCTTGGGAGAAGAGACAGAGAAGGGCGGACCCTTGAGGGAAGAGGCGAAGCAGGAACGCAGCCTTGGAGAAAAGGTGGGGCAGGAGGTGGGACCTCAGGGGTCCAGTTATGAACAATTAGAAAGGTGGCAACCCTAAGCACTCTGATAGACTAGAGAAGGTACAAAGGCGCAGGTAGGCCTGTAACCATAAGACAGGGTAAATTTGTTTTAAAACATCAACAGCCACAGGAAGGTAAATGGGAAAAAAGCAAACACATTTATTTAGCTGCTGTATTTTATGTCATTTCTAATTACTCAGGAAAGCAACTGCATTTGTTAAGTCATTTCCAGAAAGACTGAATTGTTTTTCCTTGTTTGTACATGTATATGTAAAATGTGGAAATGACATATACAAAATAATGGGGTGCTTTTCAAAACTGAATCCTACTTTATGAGAAGTTATTTGTAAAGTACCAGTGTCAATTTAGTTGCAGTCACAAATTGTATACAATAATTTGATCATCTGGAAATGATCAGAGGCCATAAAATCATTTCCTTATGGTTGAACTATTGCTGGTTTCACATTTTTTCCAGTACAGTGCCAGGAATTGCATCTCTCCTACTGAAGGTTATTAATTTGACATTAAATTACAATTAGTTGGCACAAATAAAGCTACAGCAGCCATTCTGTGTTTTTATGTTATGAACAAAACAAGCTACTGAACAGCTGCTGGAAGCTTTGAATACCTAGGAATGCAGGTTTTGCCAAGGACTATTTAAAAATGTTCAATTGAATTTCACTGAATTTTCATTTTGTTTGCTGTTAGTAGGATTTGTTCACTAACACACACAGTTAAAGTACAAGCAGTTATTCCATCTATGAACGAGAAGCGGAGCCCCAAGATAAGGGAGCCCAGGCAGCTATGGCCCTTGGGAAAGGAGCAACAGCCAACTGGCCATTAAAGATGAGCTCAGTAACATCAATTTCGCAAGTGAGCACATACGAACCTGTCATAATAGCCACAAGTCTGTGGGAAAGCTTATGAATGTGCTCCTTTTTTGCTAATATCCTAGACGTGCGCCATTAATAGCTAGTTTCACATTGCTGGGATTGTGACAGGGTGTGGGAAGGTTGGTTGATTGGCGTTGATAGTGCCTGTGATATTGCAATCCCGTGCAGTAGCTTCGGGGACCATTGCAGTACATTTATGAATTATTTGTATATGCTGTGTTCTACTCCACGGGGGAGGATTACCGCAACGCCACAGGGATTATTAAACAACAGGGATTATTAAACAACTCAAGAGATGCATCACCCTTTGGAGTAGTTTATATATACTGGTTCAGACTGGGTTTTCCAAAACTAGGAAACAAAAATAATGGCTTTTGGTATAATAGGATGATGTGAAACTGACTGGCAGTCTTTCTTTTGATTCAGCAGATAGGACCTTTGGTCCTAAGCAGACCTCAACACTGAAGAGCTCGAAGGGGTGTTGGCTTCCCAGATTCCCCACGTGGAAGTTGGGTGATTTCTGGTATGTTTAGTAAGAGTGCAAGAACTTTTTATTGTATTTATGTTTTCTCTGTAATGCTTTTGTCCTATGAATAAATATACTTTGCTTTGGAAGAGCTGTGTGGTAACTTGTAATGGCTGACCTACACTAGTCATTGTCCTCAGAAAAAGCACATCCCAGAGCTGGTCTTTAGCAGACTAGCTTCCTGAGGCTATCACAGTGTATGGGAGGGGGCTGTGCAGCCCTTAAACCCCAGTCAGAAAGGACTGGAACATAGGTCCCTGCTGAGAGACAAGTGACTGCTGGAGGCTTGAGACCCAACTGGGCACTCCTGGAGGGGAAAATGGTAATACACATGTTCTTACCCTAAAATTGTGACATTGTCGTCTCGTTTTTCCCCCTCCTGGGCATTGAAATGTTATATCCTTTTGAGTCATCTAAGGCCTGGTCTATACTAGGAAATTAGGTTGATATAAATACATCACTCAGGGGTGTGAAAAATCCACGTCTGAGCGACAGTTAAACCAACCTAACACCAGGCACAGACAGCACTAGGTTGACAGGAGACCAAGCTACCACTTCTCGTGGAGATGAAGTATGAAGCCCTGCAGCTCCACTGCCGCAACATTTTAAAGTGTAGACAAGCTTTGTCAACAAGGCTCCTAGTAGACGCACCTCGACTAAAACGTCCTTCTCCTGGAGGAAGGATGTGCTGTTAATGTACAGGGGGGAGGATTAGGCACAGATGCCGGTGTTGGTAGCAGGATCATGGCCGGCCGGTGAACTTGGGGAGACTAGCCCCCTGCCCTGCCCTGCCCCTACCCTGGCCTGAAGGGGGGACGGGCGGGGGGGCAAAACAAAATTAAAGGTAAAATAGATCAGAGCAGGAAACTTGAAACAAGCTGGAAATACTGATCACGGGGAAGGTTTTCGGCAGTGTAAAGCCTGCGACTCGAGCAGCAGGCCGGAGGCCTGGTCGAGTGGGACTAGAACCGGCACTGTGCCCTGGGATGAGACACGTGGGCCCTCGCTAGGGAGCAGACAGCAGCCTCTGGGGCACTTCTAGCCGCCGCCCCGCTTCCGCAGAGCAGAGACCCCCGGCACAGCGCGGGCCGATCTCCCGCTTCGGCAGCAGCGGCCACGTACTCCTGAACTTGGAGAGCCCATCCCGCGGCTCCCAGAATGCAACGCGCCACGCCATTCCTGGCGGAGACTATGACTCCCAGCGTCCCCCGGGTCAGCTGGTTCCAAGCGCCCTGTGGTGCTAAAGGTCATCGTGCCGTCACTTCCGGTACGCAGTGCAGGCCGGGAATGCGAGTCGCGATTGGCCGGCGCCCTCCCCGCTTTTCGGCGAGCTGGGGGAGCAGGAAGCGGTAGAGCCGGCGAGACGAGGCGAGAGGCTCCTCGCGGTGAGTACCAGGCGCAACGCCCATCCCCCCTCGGGGCGCGCGCGTCTCCGGGGTGCGACCCCGGCCGGGAGGGGGATTGAAAAGGGATCGATTTAATGCGCGCTTTGATGACGTAATAACGACTACAGGGCCCGAGGCGCCGCCAGGTGCCTGGCTCAGGCTGTTCCTTCCGCCCGCCTCACGGTGGGGGCCCGGCCGCGCCAAGTCCCCGCTCGTAGCAGCTTGGTAGCCCGTTGTTCTGTCGCCGAGTTATCCGACACCCGCGGGCGCTCCACACGTCTAGGCCTTCCGCCTTCCCTAGCGCCTGGCTCTTAGCGAACGTCCATTGGCTCGTGTCCTGCCTGGGTGTCACCCACTTCCCTGCAATTGGCTGGAGTGTATTTGATTGGCAGCAAGTTTTCCCTATTGGGGTCGAGAGTTGAGGTCATGTGACCAGCTTGGGCTGGGGCGCTGAGGTTCGAACCCGGGGAAGCTGCGCTCTTTGGGCACGTGGCAGCCCTGCCTGGCCCTGCTGGGCGTGAGGCAGGGGGCGCCACGTGCCCACCCCCACTGTGCTCCATGTTGCAGGGGGCGCAGAGGGGACGAGACACTACCCACCCCACCGTGCTTCTGGGGGTGGTCACGACGTGGAGGGCGTGAGACGTGTCCTGCTTCACCTTGCTCCATTCCTACTAGGCAGTCACTGTACTGCTTCCCTGCTGCAGGGTCACAATGCCATGGGGACCTAACACATCCCACCTTGTCTCATGCTCCATCCATGGTGTGGGGACGGGACATTATGTGTCCTCTTCCACTTCACCATGTTCCATCCCTGCTGCAATGGGACAATACGAAAAGGGAACATAGTGAATTACCAAATCTAATGGCAGATGATGATGCAGAGAGAAAAATAACACCTACCTCTTGGGGAGATGCTGAAAAAAGGAGCTGACTCATGTCATGGAAGGGATATGATCTATTTTGCCTTGAATGAATGCACCATAGAGAGAGGATGAGTGTCTTACTTGGCACAGTGCTGCAGAGGAGACTGTAATGCATTGCACGCTGCCATGTGCTTTCTTGAGGGTTTGCAGGAGGGAGTATGGCCTTGCATATGATAATGCTTGACCTGTCTTCTGGAATTGACCAACATACTATGCTTGGATGAGGATGGAACAACGAGCTCAGAGTCATGGTGCTTACATAGGGTGACCAGATGTCCTGATTTTTGGGGCCTTTTCTTACATAGGAACCTATTACCCCCCATCCTGATTTTTCACACTTGCTATCTGGTCACCCTATGCTTACATGAGCTGTACGTTTCCATAAAGCAGAGGATGGCTGCAATAAACTGTTCTAGGTTAGCTTGACACGGTTCTTTGCCATTGTGACAGCATACACTGGGCAGTTTGGTGCAATGTTTCCTTTCTGTTGATTAGCATACAGGTCTTGTGAATGACAGTAGTTCAAATAGATCTATGATTAAAAATATTTTGTTATTGCTAAAAGAAAAGGAGTACTTGTGGCACCTTAGAGACTAACCAATTTATTTGAGCATAAGCTTTCGTGAGCTACAGCATCCAATGAAGTGAGCTGTAGCTCACGAAAGCTTATGCTCAAATAAATTGGTTGGTCTCTAAGGTGCCACAAGTACTCCTTTTCTTTTTGCGAATACAGACTAACACGGCTGCTACTCTGAAACCTTTGTTATTGCTGACAACTTGATTAATGCTGCACGTGTATCCTGGCTTTTGAGCTAATAGATAACATAACAGGCTACATCTTTATTTAGTGATCACAAACTGATTTATCCCACCATCATTACTTCTGTCACTTTTATTTTAGCAGTTCCTATCTATGTGTATTTATAGATTGCTTATATCCCTGTAGTAGCTAAACCAGGGGTCTCAAACTCCCGGCCCGCGGGCCATCTGCGGCCTGAGAACCTCCGCAATGTGGCCCGCAGAGTTCCAGCAGTTTTGGGGCCGAGTCTCTCCCTTGGCCCCACCTGCCGCCCCGGGCACTCCCACTCGCCCCCCGTCCCCTGGGCGATTTGCAATGGCCCGGGGCCCTGCCCACCACTGGCAAGGATGTTGAGCGGCTTCCTGCCAGCTTGCTCCATGTGGTTGCCAGCCCCTCCCTGCAGCTCCTGGGCAGGGCTGTGCCTCTGCCCCCGCCCCGAGTGCCCCTGCGGCTAATGGGACGCTTTGGGGGTGGTGCCTGGAGGCAGCAGTGCACGGAGGCCCCCCACCCGGCCCTGCCTTAGAGCCCCAGGAAAGCGCTGCACCCTCCAACTCCCTCTCAGAGCCTGCACCCCCTCCCCACATACCCCCTCCAGCCCCCAAACTCCCTCCCAGAGCCTGCACCCCCTTCCCACACAACCTCTCCCACCCCTCCTCCCTCCCAGAGCCTGCAACCTCACCCCCTCCTCCTGCAGCCCACCCCCTGTCCCAGCCCAGAGCCTGCACCCAGCACCCAATCTCCATCCCAGAGCCTGTACCCCAGACCCCCTCCCCCACCCAAACTCCCTCCCAGAGCCCAACCTCTCACTCCTTCTGCACAAAATTACCTCCCAGAGCCTGCACCCCAATCCCCTACCCCAGACCTCCTCCCCCACCCAAACTCCCTCCCAGAGCTTTAGGCAGGTGCGGGGGCGGAGTTTTGGGGGTCCAAGTTCTGGGCAGCAAGAGTGACATTATTGGCCCGCTGGGAGGATTTGAGGATTGGCACTGGCCCGAAGGTAAATTGAGTTTGAGACTCCCGATCAAAACACTGAGTTTTAACTATTTCTCATAATAATGCTGTCCTCCTATCTTTCAATTTATTGAGAGATTCGTTCTTTGGATTTTTTTTTATTTTTACTTTTTTTACAGTATTCCACTTTAGCGTATAAATATTCTAAAACTATGAGTCTTAGGGAATGAAGTGAAATATACAAAGCTCTGTTCTTCTGTGATTTAGAGAATTTGCCTTCAGAAAAATGAGCTGTGGATAAGTCCAGTTTGGAAAGTTCTTTGGGGCTTTCAGACATTTTTGAACATAGGAGGCATTCTACCTCTTACCCCCCATTCTGGAGAACAATTACTGTTCTTTGGTTCTGGAGATTCTTTACATATGTTCTGCATTTTTGCACTTTGGTATCACTTGGGGATATTTTGCATATAGTTTGAACTTCCACAAGAGAAAAACATGGTGCAGCATGTAATGGACAAGAACCTTCCAAAGCATGCAGTGAAGCATGGTTCCTTTGAGGTAAATTCACTGCTGATCTAGGTTGGTGAAACTCCATTAGTTTCAGTGGAGTTGAGATTGCTTATGGCAGGAATTAATTTCATGGAATCATAGACTTTAAAGTCAGAAGGGACCATTATGGTCGTCTAGTCTGACCTGCACAAAGCAGGCCACAGAATCTCACCCACCCCTGCGATAAACCTCTCACCTATGTCTGAGCTCTTGGAGTCCTCAAATCATGGTTTAAAGACTTCAAGGTGCAGAGAATCCGCCAGCAAGTGACCCATGCCCCATGCTGCAGAGGAAGGCAAAAAACCCCTAGGGCCTCTTCCAATCTGACCGCCCTGGAGGAAAATTCCTTCCCGACCCCAAATATGGCAATCAGCTGAACCCTGAGCATGTGGACAAGATTCACCAGCCAGATACCCAGGAAAAATTCTCTGTAGTAACTCAGATCCCACCCCATCTAACATCCCATCACAGGCCATTGGGCCTATTTACCATTAATAGTTAAAGATCAATTAATTGCCAACATCATGTTATCCCATCATACCATCTCCTCCATAAACTTATCGAGTTTAATCTTGAAGCCAGATAGGTCTTTTGCCCCCACTGCTTCCCTTGGAAGGCTGTTCCAGAACTTCACTCCTCTGATGGTTAGAAACCTTCGTCTAATTTCAAGTCTAAACTTCCTGGTGGCCAGTTTATATCCATTTGTTCTTGTGTCCACATTGGTACTGAGCTTAAATAATTCCTCTCCCTCCGTGGCATTTATCCCTCTGATATATTTACAGACAGCAATCATATCTCCCCTCAGCCTTCTTTTGGTTAGACTAAACAAGCCAAGCTCCTTGGGTCTCCTTTCATAAGACAGGTTTTCCATTCCTCGGATCATCCTAGTAGCCCTTCTCTGTACCTATTCCAGTTTGAATTCATCCTTCTTGTACATGGGAGACCAGAACTGCACACAGTGTTCCAGATGAGGTCTCACCAGTGCCTTTTAAAATGGTACTAACACCTCCTTATCTCTACTGGAAATACCTCGCCTGATGCATCCCAACCCTCTCTAGCTTTTTTTTACGGCCATATCACATTGGCGGCTCATAGTTATCCTGTGATCAACCAATAATCCAAGGTCCTTCTCCTCCTCTGTTACTTTCAAATAATGCGTCCCAAGCTTATAACAAAAATTCTTGTTGTTAATCCCTAAATGCATGACGTTGCACTTTTCACTATTTAATTTCATCCTATTACTCCAGTTTACAAGGTCATCCAGATCTTCCTGTATGATGTCCCGGTCCTCCTCTGCATTGGCAATACCTCCCAGCTTTGTGTCATCCTCAAACTTTATTAGCGCATTCCCACTTTTTGTGCCAAGGTCAGTAATAAAAAGATCGGTCCCAAAACCAATCCCTGAGGAACTCCACTGGTAACCTCCCTCCAGCCTGACAGTTCACCTTTCAGTATGACCCAATGTAGTCTCCCCTGTAACCAGTTCCTTATCCACCTTTCAGTTTTCATACTGATCCCCATCTTTTCCAATTTAGCTAATAATTCCCCATGTGGAACCATATCAAATGCCTTACTGAAATCGAGGTAAATTAGATCCACTGCGATTCCTTTGTCTAAAAAATCTGTTACCTTCTCAAAGAAGAAGATCAGATTGGTTTGGCATGGTCTATCTTTTGTAAAACCATGTTGTATTTTGTTCCAATTACCATTGACCTCAGTGTCCTTAATTTTTTTCCAAGACCTTGCATACTACAGATGTCAAACTAACAGGCCTGTAGTTATCCAGATCACTTTTTTTCCCTTTCTTAAAAATCAGAACTGTGTTAGCAATTCTCCAGCCATACGGTACAACCCGAGTTTACAGATTCATTAAAAATTCTTGCTAATGGGCTTGCAATTTCATGTGCCAGTTGCTTTAATATTCTGGGATGAAGATTATCTGGGCCCCCCTGATTTAGTCCCATTAAGCTATTCGAGTTTGGCTTCTGCCTCAGATGTGGTAATATCTACCTCCATATCCTCATTCCCATTGGTCATGCTACCATTATCCCTAAGATCCTCATTAGCTTTATTAAAGATTGAGGCAAAGTATTTGTTTAGATATTGGGCCATGCCTAGATTATTCTTAACCTCCACTCCATCCTCAGTGTTTAGCGGTTCCACTTCTTCTTTCTTTGTTTACTTCTTATTTATATGGCTATAGAACCTTTTATTATTGGTTTTAATTCCCTTTGCAAGGTCCAACTCTACTTGACTTTTAGCCTTTCTCACTTTATCCCTACATGTTCTGACCTCAATAAGGTAGCTTTCCTTGCTGATCCCTCCCATCTTCCACTCCCTGTATGCTTTCTCCTTTTTCTTAATCACCTCTCTGAGATGCTTGCTCATCCATCTTGGTCTACAACTCCTGCCTATAAATTTTTTCCCCTTTCTTGGGATGCAGGCTTCTGATAGTTTCTGCAACTTTAACTTGAAGTAAATCCAGGCCTTCTCCGCCTTTAGATCCACAAGTTCTTCAGTCCAATCCACTTCCCTAACTAATTTCCTTAATTTTTTTAAAGTTAGCCCTTTTGAAATCAAAAACCTCAGTCACAGATCTATTTTTGTTTATCCTTCCATTTAGTTTGAACTGAATTACCTCATGATCGCCCAAACCAAGGTTGTCCCCTACAACCATTTCTTCTATGAGGTCCTCACTACTCACCAAAACCAAATCTAAAATGGCATCCCCTCTTGTTGGTTCAGCAACTAGTGGTAAAGGAATCCATCAGCTATCGCATCTAGGAGAATCTGAGCCCTATTATTATTACTAGCATTTGTCCTCCAGTCTATATCTGGGAAGTTAGTCTCCCATGATCACACAATTCCCATTAGTATTTACTTCATTAAAAACATTTAAAGAGGTCTCCATCCATATCCAAATCAGATCTCAGTGGTCTATAGCACATCCCAAGCACTATCCCAGGGGAGGCTCTAGTAGCTTTCTTCCCCAATGTGATTTTTGCCCAGACAGACTCTTACCCATTCCATCACTTCTTATTTCTTTACAGTCTACCTCATCATTGATATACAATGTTACTCTGCCACCTTTGCCTTTATTTCTCTTTCCTAAACAGCACATACCCTTCAATACCTGTACTCCTGTCATGACTACTATTCCACCATGTTTCTGTTATCCCTATAATATCTGGTTTCACTTCCTGCACCAGTAGCTCTAGTTCCTCCATTTTGTTATCTAGGCTCCTCGCATTAGTGTACAAACATCTTAATTTTTGCTGTTTGGCTTCGCTCACATTCTTTACCTGATTAGGCACAGACATTCTAATGCCAGTATCACCTATTAGACTGGTATCTACACTACTCTTCCTCCTGATGTCCATTCTCCTACCCACGGCTGTATCCTTTCTTACTTGGTTTTCTTCTCTCTTGATGTTAAAATCCGGCGTGGAGATTACCTAGACATCTCCCAACCATCTCCCCCAAATTCCTAGTTTAAAGCTCTCTTAATCAGTTGTGCCAGTCTCCATCCTAGAAGTCTATTTCCCTCCCTACTCAGGTGAAGTCCATCCTAAGAGAACAGTCCTCTGTCCATGAATGCCTCCCAGTGGCCATACATCCCAAAGCCCTCCTTATAGCATCACGGCCTGAGCCATCTGTTGATCATCATAATCTTGTCACACCTTTGTTGCGGTTCTCTGGGAACAAGCAGAATCCCACAAGAGATCACTTGAAGCATTTCCTTAAGCATCTTCCCCAGCCTGGCATAATCTCCCTTGATACGTTCCAGTGAGAATCTAGCCATATCATTTGTTCCCACATTAAGGAAATCAGTGGATTCTTTCCCGGTCCCGTTAGGATCCTCTTCAGCCTCAGGTCCACATCCCGTATCTTAGCACCCGGCAGACAGCACACCCTTCTGTTCTCTGGATCAACTCTGGTTACAGGCCGGTCTGTTCTTCTCAGTAAGGAGTCCCTAGTCATGTAGACCTGCCTTTTCCTGGTGATGGTGCAATTCTCTAGTTTATCCCCTGTTTCCTCTGGCTGCAAGTCCTCTCGATTCCTATTTTCCCTTGCAATCCTCTGCAACCCATCCTGTATCCTCCTGGGGCTCATATTTGGTGTTATCTCCATTGCCTCTTCCCCTCTTCCTATAGGACTAGCTGCTCTTTTCTTCCTTGCCCCCTCACCTTCAGTGACCACCTGTTGTGCCCCTTCTTCATTTTCCAACTCCTCAAACCTGTTCCTGAACTCTTTCTCCTTCACTAGCCTGTCTTTTCCTTTGCCTGGTTCTCTTAGTCACATGCTTCCACTTTCCTCACCCAGCAGTTTCCCTTCAGAGTTCTTTGGTCCTGCTTCCATCAGCAAGTCTGAGCTTTTCCCTTCAGCCTCTTCATGTCTTTGCTCCATCATCTGCTCGAACCCCCTTCTAAACTCAACCAGAGTTTCCACCTGCATCTCCAATCCTCGGATCTTTTCTTCTATCAGCTCTATCAGGCGGCACTTCATGCAGACGAAACTCTTTTCAGGTCCCCCCTCCAGGATCATGTACATGCCACAGCTTCCACATCCAGTCATCTTCACTGTGTCTTCCACTGCTTGGGTCACTACCACTGCTGCCTCTGTGTCTGTCATAGCCTTCTCACCTAAGTCCTGTTAGTCTGGGAAACGCAGACCAAACCAAAACACTACCACCCACAGCAAACAAACCCCCAACGAGCACCAAAACACTGCCAGACCACCACACACTTCCTTCACTTGCCTGTCTGTTCCTCTGCCTGGTTCTCCTCGTCTTCCCCCCAAAAAAACTCCCCAACAGAACTCCCACTCAAACTCCCCTGTTTACAGCTCTGTTTGCTGTGTGCCGCTGCATTTGTTCCCATCACTGCATTTTTTTCAGTTTGTAAATCTCTGCCGACCTCCAACTATAAAGATAAAAAAAATACTAAATGCAAAAAAAATCCAAATGAGTTATAATAGTGATCTGATTCCATATGAGGAAAAGAACGTTGTCATTACTGTCCACCCAGGCCAAACATGATAAGGCATTACTCTTGTGTTCTCTGGAAGTAGTAAAATATGCACAGAAGTAAGGGAGCAATGGTGTTAAAAAGGGGTTATATTACCTGTTATCTGAGTACAGCAAAGGGACCATTTCTTATTCACTTATCAAGCTGTCAGCTTCCTCCTCCAATTGACCCATGATGCCAACCTATATTGCCCACTTGCTAAATTTTCAAACAAGAATCTCTGTGCTTTCTCCGATGCTGCCCCTTACACTTGAAAGAGCTTCCCAGATCCATGTGCAAAGTTACTCCATTGTCCTTCAAAACCCTCCTTAAGTCTCTCCTTTTCCATGATGCCTATGGGTGTGAGACCCGTCTATCATGCTGACCAATATTGTTTCCTTCTGTTTCCCCATCTGTCTGCACCCATCTTTTGGCTCTTCTTTTAAACTTAGATTGAACTCTTTGGAGCAGGAATTGTCTGTTCTGCTTGTACTGCACCTAGCACAATGAGGTCCTGATCCATGACTAGGGTTTCTAGTAGTAGTAGTAATAATAATAATAATTAAAAATAAAAGTGTTTATAAACTTACAACAGCACATATATATTTGACTATAAGTATTTACTTACGTTATTCTGAGGTGGATTTGAACTACCAGTTACTACAAAAGATCTTCAGTCCTACTACTTTGTGGTGAGATTTGATCAGATCATACAAGTTAAGCAGTAGGTACTTGTTTGGGAGACTTCCTAGGAAAACTTGGATGGGGAAACAGAGTAGCTGACACTGATTTTGGAGTCCGTACACAACACCGTGCTTTGGAGTCAGTACTCAACACCATGCAGCTTTGTTGAGGAGATACTGCGCTGCTGGAGAGGCTTCTGGAGGTGATAGAGAAAAGTCATTAAAGATTACATCGTGTGTTTTGTAGCATGAAGCACTGATATGCACCGTATATCAAATAGGCTAATTTAAATCTTTATTAGCTGCATATGCAGTGCAATGTATAAGGCCCAAGGAAACTCCTGGTAGTTTGACGTGCAAGCTTCAAAGTCTTGTAGCGGCAGCCTCACTAATTGGAACTAATTTCAATTTCTGAGATAACAGAGAGAGTAAGGTGTAATCCCTGTGTAATATACACTGCTGCATTTTAATAAACAGTGAGAGGGAATCTTAAGTACTTGAGTCATAGAATTAGAGATGCAACTGCAGCTGGCAGGAAGACAGAAAGCTGCACCCTAAAACAGGGGTGGGCAAACTTTTTGGCCCGAGGGCCACATCGGGGTGTGAAACTGTATGGAGGGCCAGGTAGGGAAGGCTGTGCCTCCCCAAACAGCCTGGCCCCTGCCCCCATCCAACTCCTCCCACTTCCTGCCCCCGACTGTCCCCCTCAGAATCCCCGACACATCCAACCCCCCCGGAACTCCCTGCCCCTTATCCAACACCTCCCAGCCCCCCACTCCCTGCTCCCTTACGATGCCACTCAGAGTGGCAGGAGCTCGCAACCACGCCGCCCGTGCTGCCCAGCAGTGCGGCAGGCCAGAGCGTGGGTGGCATGGCTACAGCGGAGGGGGGACAGCGGGGGAGGGGCCGGGGGCTAGCCTCCCCGACTGGGAGCTCAAGAGCCGGGCAGGACGGTCCCGCAGTTTGGATATGGCCCGCAGGCCGTAGTTTGCCCACCTCTGCCCTAAAATAATCTCCATTCACTACATAGACACCCCAAGCTGTATAGAAATAGGATATTTTTAGCACCATTACTTAGTTTTTATAGGTTCTCCATTGTCTCCTTTGAGTCTGGAAAATATTCGTGTCACAAAAACCACTGTCACAATTGGCACTAGTTGGCACCCTTACTGGCAGTGTCAGCAGTTTGTAAGGATTGAAGGGGCATGGAGAATGGACTAATCTCTTACTCTGAGAAGTAGTCTGCCTGATGTGAGGGGTAGCTTTCGCTCCCACTATGCTTACTGGTCATGTTCTTTGGATAAATCAATGGCTTTTGACTTCCAAGACTATCAACCTGACACCTCTCACATAAACTAAATTCACACTTTTTTGTAATGTATGAGCTGAGTTTTTTGCTGATTATCTGTACTTCCCTTCACAGGAGTGGGGACAAAGAGCATAATTTTAGTTTTAGCTTTAGTTAGCATTTTATCTGTATATTCCCACCCCTCTACCTTGGAAAAATGAATGATAATTTCACCCTGTCAGTTAATTCCATTTCTGTTAGACTATGATCTAACAAGAAAAACTGCTGTTTGGAGAATAAATGCGGTATCTTTGGTATCCTGCCAAAATTTCAGCTTTGGTCATTAACTTTGTCTACCTCAATTCAATGTTTTCCCCTATTGGTACACTGAATACTTCATTTCGTATTCCAAAGTTTTGTTGTTTTGCTGTGTGCTTGTTATAGTGTCGCTGTGCTTCAACTCGGAGGTAGCATTTCACTGGTATCATTTGGCATTTGGGATCTTTCAGGATAAAGGTCACTATTATTAGTTTATCTAAATCTTTTCAGGATTCTGTCTGCTATGTTTTTGAGTTTACCTGTGAGAGACACAATGATTTATGAAAGCCACAACAGACACATTGTTAATGAGGATTAGGAATAATCCAAGTCTTTTCCAAAATAATTTCAAAACATTGTATTACTTTATGATAAGTTAACGCTTGCTATCAAATGCATTTCAGCCTATGGAAATAAATCCTTCATAAGGTGTGAGTGTGATCACCTGGCTTATGTAATTCACAGGAATTGGGGTACTCCTGACAACTCTGAGAACTAGTAATGGAAGCATGGAGCTTACTTGTCAGACTGATTCTTAACCATTGAGGCTTGTACTGTTACTCCATGGATGAGGAAAATGCAGCAATGAGGAAAAGATACAAAAAGTTTGGAAAAAGCAATTTCTGGAGGTTAAACTGCTTTTGAATATATGGAAGTTATAAGAGCTGGGATTTGGGGGTTTTTCCTTTGATTTTACATTAGCAGAATCCTTAGGGAATTTTACCTGTAATTCCAAGTTGCCTGTCTATTATGTATCTTAGTTTCTACTTCTTATAGTAGACATAGTGATGGCAAACAGAAATAGATTTCTTTAAGCAAGCATTTTTATTTTTTCTGTTTGGTGAGTTGGACATATTCTAAATAGGGCATTTTCCTTAAACAAACATACAAACAAACAACAACCCAAGGAGGGATCTGTTCTATGGAGAAATAGGATAGCAACAGCTTTCCACCAACTTGGCATCTGTAAAATCTAATCCTATGCCTAGAGACAAAATGTCTCCTTATCATAACAATAGAGTTTTGTCCCCAGGCTTCCACTCCACCTTTTTATTTCCACCCCACACCACTCCAAGACACAAGCATGTTAAATACTTCCTTACCTCCAACAGCCACATATGAGGTCTTGTCTACACTTGAAATGCTACAGCACTTCAGTGTAGACACTACCTATGTCAATGGGAGGGGTTCTCCTGTTGCAATAGTTCTCAAACTGGGGGTCATGACCCCTCAGGGGGTCACAAGGTTATTACACAGGGGATCACGAGCCCAACCCCGCTTTGCCTCCAGCATTTATAATAGTGCTAAATATTTTAAATATATATATATATATATATATATATATATATATATATTTAATTTTATTTATAAGGGTGGGGGTCACACTCAGAGGCTTGCTGTGTGAAAGAGCTCACCAATACAAAAGTTTGAGAACCACTACAACAGGTAATCTGCCTCACCGAGAGGCATTAGCTAGGTCAATAGGAAAAAATTTCCATTGACCTAGTGCTGTCTACAAGGGGGGTTAGGTTGGCTTAACTCTGTAACTTGGGTATAAATTTTTTGCACCCCTAAGATGTGTAGCTGAGCTGACCCGTCTTCTTAGTGTAGACCTGAGAGTTAGCAAGCTTGGTAATGTCAGATGGATAGTAGTGGATAGGTTCAAGGGATCGGCTCATGTTCAAAGGAGGAGGCTCTCTGATTCTGGTTGAGGAAAACCAGGCAGTTAGATTAATTATGAAGACTTTGTTCTAATCTTTCATGGAACTCTGTGGATCTCCACTTCGTGCACCCACACCATACGCTTCTGTTACTGCAGCCACCATGATAATACAGCTGGCAATGCATCTCTAATTTAATGTAAGATACTCTCTCTTCTGTTCTCCCACATGCTATTCCTCCACGTACTTAGTACCTAAGTACAGATTAATCACTAACTATAGATATGAAATTTCATGAAGGAAACATCTTTGATGTGACTATTGCCTGGCACCCTACCCGCAAGCAGGAGAAAAGGTATAAAGACACATTCAACCCTGGTATCTTTGTCTTCTTTGTCTGGAACCAATTGTTCTTTGAGCTGAATTAAGTTCACTCAAAAGACATTAAGCTCTTGCATTGTTCAGATTTACTTCCAAAGAAAGTTTGGGTCTGCAGCAGAGGGCTTTCTTTTCGACATCCTTCAGTAGTGGGAGTCTTCTTCTGAACTCCATTTTATACAGTTCCACAACTCAGAAAAGCCCTAGGTTAGGTGCAAAGTCTTATTCCAAATTTCTTCGCTGCTGTACCCCACAGAATATTTCTGCTTAAATAGAGCCTTAAGGGACTTAAGAAGGAGAGTCTCCTGTCAGATTCACCTGGTTGAATTGAGCACAAGGATTTTATACTTCTAACATATGAAGAGCTCCTATTGACCTCTGTGTGAGAGCCACACCTGTAGGGGGAATAGAACATCAGAGATGGGTACTGCCATGCAGATCTGAACTTCAGCAAAATTCTTCTTTATTTGAGTGAAATGCTTGCAGTTGTAATTATCTGGACTGTCTCTCCAAAGGTATTAACGCATACCCAGCAGATTAACATCCGTTGTCCATGTTTTAGGGTAGATTTTCATGATTTTTTTTCTGGTGGTAATCTCTTAAAGTCAAAAACTTTCACAGCCCTCTTCCACTTACTATAAAAGTATCAGATAAGCCTGTATGATTTATTTGTGTGTGTGTTTTGAGAGGTTGACAGCGACTAGTCGATCCTGAAGGGAAAGGTTGTACGGGAACTAGTGGAGTGAGATTTTCTTTGCTTTAGATAGTAACAAAATTTTCACTCCTTTGCAACTCCCCTGAACTCATAGGTGAAGAAATACTTCCTTGGTGGATACCTACTTCCTTCATTCCTCTACCTTCTTTAAACATCTTCTCTTCACTGAATAGAAAATTAACTTAATCTGTGGGAGTATTGAAGAGCCATTCTGTCATCAAATGGGTTAGCAGCGTTCCTCAAAGTAACCGTATCAAGATGCTGATATTATCTTGCCAAATTTTTGTTGAAATTGCAATAATTAGTTATGTTTCCACCATTTCTGATTGCTTTGAGGGAGGCAAAATTCTTTCTAATTTATAGAATAAAGAAGTAGGCTGGCAAAAATTTTAGTCTCTGTGTATAATAAAGCCATGTTTCTTTTTTGTTTTACTCTAGTACCTCCTGTTAGCTAAATTGAGGTACACCTATTGTTGATCTAATTTAGTATAGTTATTAACAATCACATTACTCTATTTCATGGCCCTTTTTTAAACGCTGAATTTAATTAAAGCATTATGCTAATTAGTTTTTTTGTATGGCGTACTGAAGATGTTAAACATTGAGTACTGCAGTATTCTTACTTCATTAATAATCTTTTGTAGACTAGTCCATTCACTATGGAAGCTGAAGAAACGATGGAATGCATTCAAGAATTCCCAGAACATTATAAAGTTATTTTGGACAGACTGAATGAACAGCGTGAGCAGGATCAATTTACAGACATCACTCTGATTGTAGATGGTACGTACTATCATACCAAATTAGCTGATACACAGATACTTTGGAATTCTTCATTTTGATTGCCATAGGTCAGACAACTGAAAATAAAGAATCAATGTATTTTATTCTCAATCTGGGCAGAACACAAACTAATGTCTTCCAGTTTTATATAGAAGTACTACAAATTCCAAGAAGACTTTCATCCTGAATGACGTAGAAGATGGAACCTTTCCCTAATTTTCAGATGTTATGCTGAAATAATCAGCAGCATTAAATAATAGTGGTGTTTGTTTACTAGTGTTCACGGCAAAACAGAAATTCAAAATTGAATTTCTTAATGCTTTGTCTAAACCAGCCTAGGCAAGAAGACTTACGCTCACCATCAGCAGATGTAGATAGAACGGGGGAAATAGCAAAGCTCTTGTGACCTCATTTCCCTTCTTAAAAAGGACAGTCTGTTTGAACTCAGTTCTTTTCCTGTCCCTACCAGGTGGAGATAATTCTCTGTTACCAAAGAACTAAGACTTTTTTGTTTTGTTTTTTTCTATCATCTTTCTTTTGGTGAATTCCCTGCCTATAGCCCAGTCCTTTTCTATTAGGATTAGGGCTTTATAGTGAAGTATTCAGTTTAGGGTTTTTTCCTTGTCCCCCCACCCTCCACACCCCTTTTTCACTCACCTGAGCACTCTGAAGGGAGGAGACTGCCTAGCTTTGGTGTGTTTGGCCTCTTAGTTACCAAGCAAAAATGGTCCCACATGTAAACAGTCCTTTTGGTTTTGATGTATCCTAATACTCATCATTCATACCTACATACTCTGGTAATTGGAACCAGAAGTGAAGGCCCAGGAAAATGTCTGCAGTAGCATGCCATGCATCAGAGGGCAGGCTCAGATTGCGCTCTGCTACAATGTCTTCATGTACTGAATTCTACAGCTTCCTTTATTCTGAACCCATTAGCATCTAGCATGAACGAGTGTATGTTGACTTAAAACATTTGATTTTTATCTCTTTCCTTTAAGGTCACCATTTCAAAGCTCATAAGGCTGTCCTTGCTGCCTGCAGCCAGTTCTTCTACAAATTCTTCCAAGATTTCACTCAGGAGCCGTTGGTAGAGATAGAAGGTAACCTGTTGATATGACTTGTATGACCAAAATACTTATATTTCTGTAATGTTAGTGATACAGATTGATATGCGGGCTTTAGTGGTACTAATCTCCTTGTCAAGACCTAGCTCCATGGTGGTTGTGAGGTAGCTAATGCCACCAGAAGGCAGCTTCTTTCAAAGATAACATCTGAAGGAACAATTTTGAGTAGAGGCTTTTTTCAGTGGCAGTAAACACACGATGGAGACTGCTGTCTCTCTCTAAACTTCAGTACTAGCCACTTTAGCAGAAGGGGACTAGCAGCCTTTCCAGTGATGAAGATGATATGTTTTATATTATGGGACACATAGTTCTACTATTAAAACATGGCACAAACCTGAAGAAGCTGCATGCAGCAGTAGACTTTCTAAAGCCTATGAGAACATCTCATGAAGGTGATCTGCAAAAGCCAATAAGCAGGACATTGTGAACAAAAATCTAAATGGTGAAAGATTTGTAAGCAAAATTTACTACTTATACTTGTAAAATGTAACAACTAAAATCTGAAGAATTGCAAAAAAAAATGTATATTTTCTTCTAAACAGGTGTAAGTAATATGGCATTTCGACACTTAATTGAGTTCACCTACACAGCAAAATTAATGGTCCAAGGTGAAGAAGAAGCAAATGATGTTTGGAAAGCAGCTGAGTATCTACAGATGTTAGAAGCCATTAAAGCACTTGAAATCAGGTAAGCATGCAGATTTTTCATTCATCTTCTAGAAACATGGAATACATTATCTGAGGAAGATTCTTGCCAGGCTTGGTTATCAATATTGTGCGGAGCTGTTTCTTCTCCTCCTGGAACCTGAGTAGTAGCTGTAGAGTCCTCATCCACTTCTTCTTCCCAAAGTCTGTAGTCTCCTCCAATGAGAGTGGGATGGAAACCATAAAGGGTAAAATTGAGCCTCAAACTCTGTGTGCTGGAACTTAGTGTCAGGGGACATGGCTTGCAAGCCTGAGCAGATGTGAGAAAAACAGAGCACAACCCTTGGGTGCCTTTCCCTTCTCACTGCTCTCGGGAGGACCTTCTCTGCCTTCCCATTCTTGGAGTTCTGCTGTAATCTTCCCTTTAGCTATGCACTTTCTCTCTCCCTATGAGAAGGAAGCCCATGACAGCCACCCCTACTTCCCATTCTGGAATTCACACAGGAGTTTCTGCAAGCGTGAGGAACATGAGGGGCAGCTGCTGTTTCTTTCCTATCCCCTCACAAGGGCCTTTTCCTCACCAGATAACATGTTCCTTAACATTCAGCATAGTGGAGAGCAGACATAGGCCTATAGTACTTACA
This sequence comes from Natator depressus, assembly GCF_965152275.1. Taxonomy (NCBI): domain Eukaryota; kingdom Metazoa; phylum Chordata; order Testudines; family Cheloniidae; genus Natator; species Natator depressus. The sequence goes on from NC_134238.1 coordinate 29,537,246, forward strand.
GTAGTAGTATAGACTTACTGTATTACTTTGCTTTATTTAAAAAAAAAAAAAAAAAAAGCTTGGTGACACTGCATACTAGAAGCAGGGTTTTCAATATCAATATTTATTTTAAAATATTTGCCCTATGCTTAAACTTTGCTGCCAATAAATATAGGGAAAAAGTATGGTCTTGTGGTAGTAGCAGGGACTGGAATCAAGACTGCACAACTTCATTCTTGGATTGAAAAGACATGATGAGGATAAAAATACACATTTAAAAAAAGGGCAAAAAAGTTACTTATTGCAAATAGCTGCCGAGTTTATTCACACTGAAAAAAGTATAAAGCTAATATCACTACAGCTAAACCACAGAGTTATGAACACCACAGTTATGAACTGACCAGTCAACTACACACCTCATTTGGAACCAGAAGTATGCAATCAGGCAGCAGCAGAAACCAAAAAAAAAGCAAATACAGTACTGTGTTAAGCGTAAACTAATAAAGGGAAATTAGCATTTTTGTTCTGCATAGTAAAGTTTCAATGCTGTATTAAGTCAATGGTCAGTTGTAAACTTTTGAAAGAACAACCAGAACATTTTGTTCAGTTACAAACATTTCAGAGTTATGAACAACCTCCATTCCCAAGATGTTTGTCACTCTGAGGTTCTACTGTATTTACAGTTCCTCTGCTTATTACAATCCTCTCAGCTTGGAAAATGGAGAGAGTACAGTTTTATTTAAGGCCAGTTTCAGGATCTAAGGCACTAATGTAATGTTACAATAATTTGGGTTGCTAAAGTTGCAAGGAAATAACTATTTGCTTTAAAAAAACAAAAAACTTGTTTAGTAGTTTTTCGAAATATTTTAATTCATCTTGGATTTAGTTTCTCCAAAAATAAGCTTTTTACAACATTTTGGAGCTAAATTTAACTGGACAGTGTCCATTTAGTTTAGCTGTTTACCCATCTCTAAACAAGATGTTGAGGCAAAAAGTATATAATGCTACTAAAGCAGGGCAGAATTTTTCAGATGAAAATTTTTTTCGCTGAAAAATATAGATGAGGGATCGATTAAAAAATTTTGAAAAATCATATACATTTTGGCAAATTGTTCCAGCTAAAATAAAAAAAAAAAATTGGGACTGTTGAAACAAACCATTTCAACATCAAAAAGGAACATTTTGATTTTTCAGGCTACATTCACAAGGGCATTTAGGCCTATTGATGGAAGTGACATTGTACTCTTTATGCCATATATTCATTGGAGCAGGGATGGAACATGGATATTCCCCCTCCTCCCAGGTGAATGCCCTAACCACGGGGCTATTGGTTATAAGGACACCACCACCATCTCCTCCTCTGTTTTTTGAATTCCTTTGCATTTTATTAAAAAGGCCCAAAACAAAATGTTTCTGACGTCCAATTCAATGAAAATTCTGAAAACATTTTGGTTTTCATTCAACCTGAACTGATTTTTTTTCTGAATTTTCAGAATTGCCAAAAATCCATTATTCGCACAGTTCTAAATGTTACTATGAGCTAAACTCCTTTGGCTCAAATGGGAGGGGATTGTGGAGAGGGGATGCACAATGAGTTCCTTACCTCACAGATCTGCTAGAACCTGCATTTATTGAACTTCAAGTCATACTAAGAAGCTCCTATTTTCTCAGGCATTTCTAAGATATTGTTTTCAATTTTATATGGATTTTATTAGTTAAATGTTATATCAAATGAAGTGCATTTAGATTCTCAAATGAAATACGCTATATAAATGCATCATATTATGGTTTACGCCCTCATTAACATTTTATATAAAGGGGGAAGGGATAGATTGGCCTTCGTTCTTCACTACTCTGTAAGAGAGCTGGATACTCTTCCTTATCCTGGCTTCTTACTCGCAGGCTGGGCTGCCAGGAACTAGGATTGTGGTAAGGAAGTACCACTTTAACTCTCCACCATGCCAGCACTTACCCTATGTTATCCTTCTGTGGACTTGGAACCAGGACATAACCCCTCTCCTCCTGCCGCAACCAAAATAGTTGAATTGGTATGCAACTGAGTGTGGACCAGTCCTAGACACACACACATCTCACCCAGTTCCTATTTTGAGAACTAAAGTCCTTGAGCTGGCCCTTTGCATAGGGGTGAATTTCACATTTAGTGCTGGAAGGCTTCAGTGCTTCGGTATAGTACGATGGGTTTTGCACTACAGGCCTTGAAAACCAAATCCCACCACCACCATCTCCTGCTTGGTCCTTTTGGCTTCTCCACGTGTGTTCATCTACAGCAGCCTGATGTTCCTGGTATCCAACACCTTTACTCATGGCCCTGGACTGAGCGGGGTGTAGTTTTTCACAAACATCTTACCAGTTGCAGTGTTTTCTTCTCCTTTGGGACAGAATGCATGAAATACGCGCACAACAGTAGTTCTCGTTAAAAGATGACTTATTAAAATAGAGAGAAAAGTGGAATTACAGTGTTTGCTCAATATCTCTAGATTTACACTTCATATAACCTAAACTAGATAAGGCATTCTCAGCTCAGTTACAGAGGAGATGGACAATCTTTTATGTTTAAAGACAGCTCTCTTTTCTTACCACTCTGTTAGAGACTCAACCCCACGTTGTCTCCAAAGACAGACAGACAGTGAGTTCCCTCACCTCTCTTTCACATATGTGGTCCTGGGGTTGGTTCATTGCCATATCATGTGAGGTGGTCACCTTTTTTCCATTTCCTCCACTGGAGTTTCTCTCCTCTGAAGCCTCAAGTGCAGCATTTTCCAGGGTCTGTGAGTTTCTGTCTAACCAGTGAGGCTGGTTGGTTTTTGATGGGCCTGTCCATTCATTGTTCTTGCAGATAGGTATTAGATCAGTCCAGAGTGGGTGGAGTATTTAAAATCTAAAACAAAACTTTGGTCATCTCACTTTGTTATAAAATAGGGGCAGCGGTCGAGATTCTCCATCCCAGGCCACACTCCATTAGCCTTGATGGTTCAGCAGTAAAGAGTATGGATTAAGGATTAATGCGTTCCTGAATCTACAGTGTAGCCATCTGCATGGTGTTTCAGAACATGCATTCTCTTCAAACACTTTATTACTGATTTATTACCTATTTTGAATGATCTCATGTGTAAATTCAGTATATTGCAGGAATTATTATGTAGGTGGTTTTGGATCCTTACTATGTTCTATTACACACACTTTACAGGAACAAAGAAAATTCAGCACCACTAGAATCAAATAAAACACAAGGTAAAAATAAAACCAAAAAGAGGAAGATAGCCGAAACCTCCAATGTCATCACAGAAACACTGCCATCTGCAGAATCAGAGCCTGTTGAAATTGAGGTGGAGATTGCTGAAGGGACAATTGAAGTGGAAGATGATAGCATTGAAACCCTGGAAGAAGTAGCTTCTGCGGAACAGTCTATAAAGTATATACAGACTACGGATACGTCAGATGAGTCTGCTTTGGCTCTTTTGGCAGATATCACCAGCAAGTACCGTCAGGGGGAAAGAAAATGCCAGATCCAAGAAGAAGGTGACAATGCAACTGATCCTACATGCAAACAGGTAGAAGGTATTGAAATTGTGGAACTTCAGCTGTCACACATGAACAATTTATTCCACTGTGAGAAATGTAACCGTTCGTTTAAATTGTTTTACCATTTTAAGGAACACATGAAAACACACTCCACTGAGAGTTACAAATGTGACATATGCAATAAAAGGTACCTACGAGAGAGTGCCTTGAAACAGCACCTCACCTGTTACCACCTTGATGAAGGTGGAGCCAGCAAGAAGCAAAGACCTGGCAAAAAAATACACGTATGCCAGTACTGTGATAAACAGTTTGACCACTTTGGACATTTTAAAGAGCACCTTCGGAAACACACAGGTAAAGTTTCTGTATTTCAAGTATACATCTATTCCTTTGGTTTTGTGTTTGCCTGTTTTGTGGGACTGGGGGAAATAAGAGGGGTGTGTGTGCAAGATTTGTTGCAAGTATTTTTCTAAAGCTGTATAGCAGTGGTTCCCAAACTTGTTCCGGCACTTGTGCAGGGAAAGCCCCTGGCGGGCCAGGCCGGTTTGTTTACTTGCCGCATCCGCAGGTTCGGCTGATCGTGGCTCCCAGTGGCTGTGGTTCGCTGCTCCAGGCCAATGGGAGCCGCTAGAAGTGACAGCCAGTACGTCCTTCGTCCCGCACCACTTCCAGCGGCTCCCATTGGCCTGGAACAGCAAACCGCAGCCACTGGGAGCCGCCTTTGGCCGAACCTGCAGATAAACAAACGGCAGATAAACAAACTGGCCCGGCCCGCCATGGGCTTTCCCTGCACAAGCGGTGGAACAAGTTTGGGAACCACTGCTGTGTAGAATCGTGAGACTGAAGAAAGCTAGAAATGCTGGGCTTCCACTATGACAAAATGTGAACAATTTATTTACATAGCGGTGAATGTAGATCTTAATGAATGCAACTTACTTAAAATACTGACTCACGAATTTCACTTAGTCACTGAAAAAAAGCCTCCTAAAGAAATAAATGTGTTTTTAAATTTAGTATATTGTATTTGTTTCAAAAAAACAACATGCAAAGAGTGACACTCATCTGAAAAACAAGTATCCAATTCAGGAATAAACTTGTGGAACCAAATTAACTTCCAGTTCGTCAAACAAAGTGATATTCAGTAGAAAATTCATCTGAAAAAAATAAGTCCACTAAGCAAACCTACCACACTCTATCATAAACCAGCAGAAAATTCTTAAACAAATGCCTATTAATATAGTAGTTGGGTAAGCAAGTTATGCAAATATAGGCAACATACAGTAGAAAATTAACTCTTTTTTGACACTTAGTATGTGATTACTTAACCCTGTGGAGTTACACTGATTTTAAAAAACCCCTATGTGACTGAGATCAGAATAAACAACGAGGAGTACTTGTGGCACCTCGTTGTTTATAATAACAAGGTGTTGTTTATAACAACAAAATAACAAATTTATTTGGGCATAAGCTTTCGTGGGCTAAAACCCACTTTATCAGAGCTTATGCCCAAATATATTTGTTAGTCTCTAAGGTGCCACAAAGATTCCTCATGGTTTTTGCTGATACAGACTAACACGGCTACCACTCTGAAACCTGAGGTCAGAATGTTGCTTTTAGACTACGGTGGATCATTACAGGAGGTAACTTTTGCTTTTTAAATTACACTGTTTCATTTTTCCCCTCCTTATACAGAGATCATTAAGTACCTCTACCATGCTCTCTGTGGTCCTGCTGTAAAAAGAGTTACATTTTTATTACTTTACCATATTTGCAGTATTAAGCACCATACAAATACTTTATTAGCCCTGAGAACATGTGACAATTCGCATGGGCCCTGGTCCTTCAAACACTTAAGCATATTTGTCACTTTACCTAAATGAGTAGTCCAGTAACACGTTAGTGGGTAGATGTGGGGTAGCAGCACAGGTCTTCCAAGGCTACTATGCTAGGTTCTGAACTAAAACTTCTTTGCACCCATATGTGAGTTTCCTGGCCACTGGAGCAGTGGCCCTGCTCCTGTCTACTCACAACTAATGTAGAAAGGTTTTGGAAAAACCTCTTCCATGTCCAAGCAGTATAGAGAGGGCTTCCGTTGCACGCTCCATCTACACCCTTTTTGCCTCCACCCACTGCTGAGCAGAGACATCAGTGGGCTTGTGTAGGCCCCTGTGTAGTGTGGTAGATTTCATCCATTATGACCAAGCTATGTATAAACTTATTATAGGTTTCTCTCTTAGAAAATGTTCATGACAGCTTTAAGGACAATATTTGGTCAGATTGCCAAAGTAGCTGGTATGTCGTTACGCCTAGTTTGGTGTTCCAACAAAAGGGCTTAGTTTAAGGCCATTATACTGCAAGTATGTAGAAGGCAATTCCCATTTATTAATTGCTGCCATATCTTTTTGAATTGTTTCACATTTATGAAATAATTATTAGAAGGAAAGCAAAGCTGGAATGTAAAAAAGAGGCAAACAAAGTAAAAGTAGTCAAAACCTTTATGTACGTTGGGCTCAACTGGATAGTAGCACTCCACTATTATTGTTCATTGAGATTGAGTTCATTGAGTGAAAAGACCCCCATTGATTTCAGTCATCTTTGGATCAGGCCTAGTATTTGGAGAGTACAGTGTGGCACATACTGTAAAAACTGAATTTGAAGCAGAAGATATAATTTTCTCCCCAAGTATTTAACACTAATAATGTTGTGCATTAACAATGACAAGATAAAAGCATATATAATCAAGTGACAAATTGACTTCAGTTGTTACAAATTAACAAATTTCCAATTAGTACTAATAACTGCATACAACTTAATAATAGAAAAAGCTTTTCCTTTCTAGCTAAAGTTATAAGGCCAGCCATCAGCTGTCTTTGTCATAAGCTTCTAGAATGTGCTCTGTGTCTCTAAACCTAAATTGTTTTTGTTCAGATTAATCCTGTGAAGTACTAACTTCCAAAATTGTCATCGTAACTTACCAGACCAGGAAAAAGAATCCACTCCCTCATCTCCTCTTTTATCATGATTTCTGATAATAAAGAGAAAACAATGAAATTTCAGTTGCCCATCATAAATTGCAATGGAGTAGAATTTTACTGAGCTAAATTAAAGCAATAGATGTATGTATAGTTGGGCTAGTTTGGTATTACTCAGAATAAGAACAGTAGTTATTTATTTGGATGAAAAAATATAGCGCTTGTAACTAAGAGCAATTAACTCATTATATTTGCCTAAACATGATCTTGTGGCAAAACATTGGGGTCAGCTAACAAAAGGAGGGACTGAACACCTACAACTCTTACTGCCTTTACTGGGAATTATGGATGCTCAATGTCTCTCAGCATTGGGGTCTTTCTGAATTTTTAACAAAATAAAATTGGTGGGCGTCTCTAAATCAGTTTATCAGTTGATTAACAAATGATATTACATTCAGTGCATCTGACTATTTAAGATTGAAAGAACTTTTTGGAGGTTTTTTTTTTTTTTTTTTAGGACTTAGACTATTTGAAAAAACTAAAAGAAATTTTTAAATGAGCCTCTTTATATCCTATATCTATGTACAATAGCCTTCTAAAGGATTTTTATATATAAAACACCCCATAATTTCTAATGCTAATAATTGGGTAGGGCAAAAAAGTTAATGCACAAAATTGGGAAGGAAAGAAAGATAATGCACAAAAATAGGAAATGAGATTCAGAGAAGCTTTATAAACTTCTAATCATGGTGAAAATATTAAAGGCAAAAAATAATAGGTCCTGGAGAAGTACCAGCAGCTGACTTATTTTGCTTGCTCTGTGGCAGTGGTGGGCAACATGCGGCCCATGGGCCGCACGCAGGGCAATCGGTAATCCGCTGACGTGCCGCGAGACAGTGTTTACATTGACCATCCGCAGGCACGGCCGTCTGTAGCTCCCAGTGGCCACGGTTCGCCATTCTTGGCCAATGGAAGTTGTGGGAGGCGGCGGCCAGCACGTCCCTGCAGCCCGCACAGCTTCCTGCATCTCCCATTGGCCGGGAGCAGGGAGCTGCAGGTGGCCGTGCCGGCGGATGGTCAATGTAAACACTGTCCTGTGGCCCACCAGCAGATTACCCTGACAGGCCGCAGGTTGCCCACCACTGCTCTTTGGGGAAATAGATCATATTCAGGGAAAGCTGGTGGAGAGGCCTAATGATACTGTAACAAAAGTTAGACTTACTGAAGTACAATAATCAATTTCTGTTTCTACTTCAGTAGTGAATCTATATAGTAGTCATAGTTCACAAGGAGTACTCTGTCAAACCTGGGTAAGATTGTCCATAAAAGCATGTGGGGAAAACTGACATTTTGTGAAAACTTCAATTTAATATTCCTAGAAACTCTACTTTATAAATAGAGTCAGGTATGTTTATGAGAAATCCGAAATAACTGGGTTTACTAATAACTTTCCACTATCTAGACGTTATTTAAATATTAGTGCAGTAACTTATTGGTTAAAGATGCATTCCTTTGTATTTTGTAATCTTAAACAAACAAAAAGTCAATGTGTATAGCTACTTGCTTGGGTCAGTTTCGTCCTGGTGATGGACAAATATCAAGTGCTGACTGAAATCTATCGGCTGTCTTTGAATGAGAGCTGATTTGCTAAAGCTCAGTCTGGATACGACTAAAGTATGCTTGTGTGTTGGTTGAAGCAATAGAAAGAAATGACAGACAGTCATATTTACGGAAGTTTGGCCACTGTTTTTGTTACTGAGATTTTCAGCCCTGGGGATCGTGTTGACTCCTTGACTGTGCTTGGAGCTCCCGGTAGCAGCAATGAGCAAGAGCGCTGTTCTAGTTTCACATGACAAGCAGGTTGCAAACTTTTTAGGGGGGTGAGGGGGCATCAGACTTTGCCACAGTTGTCCATGATGATGTCATCTTGAGATTATTACTGCAATGTGCTGTACGTAAGAATATACCTGAAGACTGCTAAAGAACTTCCCAGCTATAATAGAATGAGACTGCCCACTTATTGAGCAGTGGTTTGCTCCGGACACACATGTAAATGAGTCCTGGATTCAGATTGGATTACTGATGAAGTTTAAAGTGTGGGTTTGGCCTGATTTGATTTTGGTCTTGGTCTCCACTCTGGGACTTACTCTCCTTTCCCACATATGCTCCTGACATTGCTTCCGCAAAGCCCAGAATTGTTGACCTGCAAGATTGATGGCAATTTGCTGCCAGGAAACTGCAGTGGAGCAGAGGTCCCCCGGTGCAGTCTTGGCACAGGGCCAAGGCATAAGTTATCGCTGACCCCCAACACATCCCCTACAATACATATAGCTCTTTGGGCTGAGGAGGAATAATGTGCAGATTGTTGGGGTCAGTTCCTTGTTTCTCTGGGGTTTCCAATCCCCCTGCATAAGAGACTATTTGGGCTAAAATTCATGTGCCCAACTCTTTGTGTCTACTGCCATTCTTGTCTAAAAATTAGAGATCCTGGGATTTGGATTGTATGTTGATGGTGAATAGATTCCAACAGTTCCTTTGAATTTTCTATGCTCATTAACATTTTACTCTTTAATATTTCACTATTTTTACTTAACGTTTTCCTTCTGATTATTTTTTACTGTGGTTCTCAATCTCATTTTCAAAAGTGAGTTAGGCACTCACTGGGACTTGCACGCCTAAGTCACGTAAGCGCTTTTGAAAATTTTTGCTGAGTGACTGACAGCCATTTAAATTTCAGTCCTAACTAGAATAACTACAAATGCTGTTGTACGTGACAATGTCTTATCCTCTTTGGAATTTTACTGAACAATTTGCTTCAGATATTATAGAATCATAGAAATGTAGGGCTGGAAGGGACCTGTGAGGATATCTAGTTCAGGGGTTCTCACACAAATTTTTTGGCAGCCCCAGAGTGTGGTGACCAACTCCTGCTGGTGGCTGGGCTCTGACAATTTTTCCTAAAATACTTTAGGAATAACAAATAAATATCGACATATACATATCCAAATCATTGTGATTTATTTATGTATGGTGGTTGTTTTTTTGAAGACTCAATAATAACAACAATGTGCAGTTTAGCCTCTGAGTGCAACCCCCCCATATAAATTAAAAACACTTTTTTTAATATATATTTAACACCATTATAAATGCTGGAGGCAAAGCGGGGTTTGGGGTGGAGGCTGACAGCTCGCGACTCCCCATGTAATAACCTCGTGACCCCCCTGAGGGGTGCCGACCCCCAGTTTGAGAACCCCTGCTGTATTCTTTCCTGGATCTAAACAGAATAGAAACACAAATAAGGTGCTTTGTCTTTTTTGTTGTTTTGTGTTGCCTTTTTTGGTTGCTTATTATTTTTAGACTTGCTAGCTAGTAAGTCCGCTGCTGTGAAAAATGATATTAACAAACATACAAATCTAACTTTTTCACAGCAGACTTACTCAGCCCTGGCAAGCCCGGGGACAAATTAAGCCCTGGATCGGGAGGTGGATAGGAAGGCACTGGGGGCCGGGACAATGGAGGGATGGATGGGAGGACGGGGGAGGCAGCAGGTGCCAGGGGTAATGGAGGGGTGAGCCCTTGGCAAGCACCTGCTGCCATGGGGCTGGGGTTGGGGGCCGAGCCTGAACCCGAAGCCCCGTGGCCAGATCCTGGGGCCTGATCCCGAAGCCCTGCAACTAGATCCAGGGCCAAGCCTAAAGCCCTGTGACTGGATCCCAGGGCTGGGGCCGAGCCCGAAGCCCTGCTATCAGGAGACAGAGCCTGCCACCACATGGCTGAAACCCGGGGACAGAGAAGACAGCAGGGGCCAGATGAGATAGGGGAGGTGAGCCCAGGGTTTGAGCCCATTGCCAAGGCGAAGGATGAAACCTGAAACCCCACAGATGGAGTCTGGGGCCTGCAGCAGAGTCAGAGGCCCCTGGCCAGAGCCCAAAGCCCCAAGGATGAAGCCCGAGCCCACTGCTCCTAGGAAGATGAGGAACTTGCCATCTGCCTGCTCCTCCAGAGCTTGTGTCTCTGGGGGGGGGGCAGGGCCCAAAGCCCTGCTGGCAGCCGTGGGGGAGGGGCCACTGCTTTTCTCCCACCCCTGCAATCATCACTCAGGAGGCTGTGGCCACAAGAAAAGTTGCTGGTGGACAGATGCAGTGGCCATATTTGAGAAACATTCTAGTTTGGGGGTGGCCAACCTGAGCCTGAGAAGGAGCTAGAATTTACCAGTGTACATTACCAAAGAGCCACAGTAATACATTAGCAGCCTCCCATAAGCTCCCCCACCCCCGCTCCGAGCACCTCCCACCCACCAGCAGCCCCGCTGATCAGTGCCTCCCCATCCCTCCCCGATCAACTGTTTCGTGGCGTGCAGGAGGCTGGAGTGGAGGGGAGCGAGGGCACTGCAGGCTCGGGAGGGGACGGGAAGGGGTGGAGTGGGGGCAGGGCCTGTGGCAGAGCCAGGGGTTGAGCAGTGAGTACCACCTGCACATTGGAAAGTTGGCGCCTGTAGCTTCAGCCCTGGAGTCGTTGCCTATACAAGGAACCACATATTAACTTCTGAAGAGCCGCATGTGGCTCCGGAGCCACAGGTTAGCCACCCCTGCTCTAGTTCATCCTCCAGCACTGAGGCAGGATCAAGTAAACCTAAACCTTCCTCAACAGGTGTTTGCCTAATCTGTTCTTAAAAACTTCCAATGACAAAGATTCCACAACCTCCCTTGGAAGTCTATTCCAGAATTTAACTATCCTTGTAGTTAGAAATTTTTTTCCTAATATCTATCCTAAATTTCCCTTGCTTCAGATAAATCCCATTACTTCTCCAGGTCCACTAAAGATAGAACAAGAACAATTGATCACTGTCCTCTATATCAATATTTCTCAATGACCAGTCCGTGGACTGGCACCGGTCCCTGAGATTTCCCTGACACAGTTTAGGAAGGCAACAAGCCAGTGCTTGGTATCAAAAAGGTTGAGAAACACTGCTCTGTGGAAGAGCTGTCAACTTATTTGAAGACTGTTATCAGGTTCTCAGTCTTCTTTTCTCAAGTCTAAACATGCTCAGTTATTTTAGCCTTTCCTCACAGGTCAGGTTTTCTAAACCTTTTATCATTTTTGTTGCTCTCCTCTGGGTTCTCTCCAATTTGTCCACATCTTTCCTAAAGGGTGTTGCTCAGAACTGGACACACTACTCTAGCTGAGGCCTCAGTGGTGCTGAGTGGAGTGGAACAATTACTTCCCATGTCTTAGGTACGACTCTCCTATTAATACACCCCAGAATGATGATGATCTTCACAACTGCATCATGTTGTTGGCTCGTATTCAATTTGTATGCACCATAAACCCCAGGTCCTTTTTAGCAGTACTGCTGCTAATGAATTATTCCCCAATTTGTATTTGTGCATTTGATTTTTCCTTCCAAGTGCAATAATATGCACTCCCCTTTGTTGATTTCATACCAATTCTCTATTTGTCAGGGTCGTTTTGAATTCTAATTCCATTCTCCAAAGTGCTAGCAACCCCTCTCAGCTTGGTGTCATCTGCAGATTTTATAAACATACTCTCCCCACCATTATCTAACTTATGAATGAAAATACTGAATAGTCCCACTCCTAGGATATAAGCTCCTGCATGACCCCACTAGATACATCCTTCCAGTTTGACAGTGAATCATTGAAAACTAGACTTTGTCAGCAAGTGTTATGGGTGGATTATCTCTTGAATTTCAGAAAATACCTTCTTATTTTATTTTTAAAACGTTCCACTTTTTAACTTCATTTCATGCATATAATTTCATTTCTGTATGATGAAAGAGACAAATAGGAATTCCTGATTTTTACTTTCATTGAGACTGATGTTCTTTTTATACCTCAATCCTAGCTTCTCTAATTTTTTTTATCCTTTTCATGCTGAATAAAACAGCCATCTTTTGAATCTCTCCTGCTGTGCAAGTCTCTAATCATGTTTTTATTCACTGCTTCTCACTGGACTTTTTTTCTGCTGTATCTGGTTGGAAATGAGCTGACCAAACTGTAGGTAACATTGAAGGTTAGGATGACCCATTGTGGAATTTGTTGCTCTTGTTGTTTTCTCCCCCTCCGCCCCCCAAATGGTCTCTGCTGCCTTCTCAGTGTATCTTATGGTCTTATTTTCTGATTATCGCTGCATGTTGAGAGATGTCACTCAGTGAACTGCCCATGACAGCAGCTATATCTCTTTCCTGGAAGGTTTCAACTAACTTTTAGGAGGATCCATACTGACTTCCTGTAACTCTAAAACAAAAAATAGTCTTCACAGTTCTTGGTACATGATGAATATTTCTATATGTTAAACTGGACATGAGTGAGTAATGCAGAGCTCTAGTCATTGCTCTAGTCATTAGTTCCAGTCATTGCTTGTATTTCATCTCAGCAAATCAAGATAATACTTGAATGTAACCAAGCTCTTATCAAAAATGAGTTTTTCATGAAACTAAAGATTCCATTTAAAATGTAATCAGCAGTTATGTCAAAATCATCATAGCTCCCAGCTGTGGAAAAATTAATCTACTCAACCATTGTTTTCTCTGCCCTTTTGGTTTCTATATAAAATGTATTAAATGAAGTGGCTGTTTCTATTGGAACAATCCCAGTGACTGCCTCTTTAAAAGATTATATCCAAATCTTTAAATTATATTTACCAAGTTACTAAAATCTATATACACAACAAAAAACCAACTCCAGTAGAATTGATTTGTTTTCCTATACCTCCATAAATTCTTATCTGTCTTAACAGGTGAAAAACCATTTGAATGTCCAAATTGCCATGAACGTTTTGCTAGAAATAGCACACTCAAATGTCATTTGACAGCCTGTCAATCCGGTGCTGGAGCTAAAAAGGGAAGAAAGAAGCTGTATGAATGTCAGGTATGTAATGGAAGCAACAGGAGGAGAGAGTCTTGGTGGGGGGGGGAGGGGAAATTTAAAAAACTGTTGGATGCCAAGTAATTTTATTTTTAAAATTACTAAAATTGTTTAGTTTAGCGAAGTAAGAAATGGTAGGCATTGTTTCTCTTACTGCCAACAGAAGGGTGTGGCTCCACTGTTTAAGTCACAGGAGTTTTTACATACCTTAGTGGATACCATTCATAAGACCAAGACAAGCCATCACAGTTATTAACCATGGATCTTTTATTATTAAAGAAAGGAAAAGAAAACATTAAATAACTCACATGACCGAACACAACTGATAAACTGGTTACTTCCATTACAATGTCTACAGTATGTCTCTCTGTAGAGACCTTTTAACAAAGATTATGTCCTTGAGAGTGAACCACTTCTGGGGGGTGCTTTTTCTCTTGGTAAGTTAAGACCCATGTATATTGTTTCGCAGAACTATTTTAAATGCATTGATGATATCATTAAATAGGCAAAAGAATTTTATTTCAGTGCTTGCAGACTTTTTGATTATTAATAAATAACCAGCCCGTTTATAGTTGGTAAAGTAAGCAATCTTAACTACATCCTAGGAAATAAAAAAAAGTATTTAAATCAGTTACTTAGAATAAGCCATTTAAGGAGTTGTTTGAAAACAAGCCAGTTATGAATGTTAAGGATCCTAAATCCAGTTGAATCCCACTGTTTCATCTCCTATTCAGGAATACATGGTATAAACATTTGATTAATGTGAGAAACTGCTAGTATTTTAAGTTACAACAGCATTTCAGTATTCCAACAAAATCATCATACGAGTTTTAAATTAAATCCTTTGACAGTTTCTTAGTTAACTTCCTCTCACCAATTCACACTGAATTCTTGGGGAGCTTTTCCTTGGGTTGGTTTCATCTTTACTCCTGAGGGCGTTCTGAGCCAAAAAATTAAAAATTCTCACAATATTTTAAAATTCTGCAAATTTTATTTGTCAAATAAATGTGGAGGCTCCAGCATAGAATTGGGGAGCATTGGCCACTGGCTGCACAGAGATGGGAATCACCCTGCATCACCCCGCAGGACACCCACTCAGTGGTGAGGCTGCACCCAGCCCTGACGCAGCGCAAGGACTGGGCCTGCCCCAGAAACACCCCAGTGTCCTGCCCTTCTGCACCAGGTGCACCAGGTGTGGTGCAGGCAGGCTCAGCAAGGCAGGATCCAAATGTGGAGGGGCTTAGTTTGGAGAGATCCAAGTGTGGGTTGAGAGGGTTCTGTGTGTGGCAATCTGGGTGCAGGCAGCTCAGTGTTACGGGAGAAATCTGGATTCACAGGAGCTTGTTGAGGGGTTCTGGATGCAATGGTAATGGAACTCTGCAGGGGGGTTGGGCTCATCAAGGGGGGTCTGGGTGTGAGGGGGATGGAGTTTGGCAGGGGTGTCTGGGTGTGGTGGGCTCAGTGGGCAGAGGTCCAGATCCAGGAGAAGTGGGGCTCAATGGGGTGGGGATCCAGGTACAGCTGGTTGGGACTTGGTGGGGTGGGGATCTGGGTCCAGGTGCAGGAGAGTGGGACTCATCGGGGGGCTTCTAAGTGCGAGGGGTTGAGGCTCCGCAGGAGGGTCTGGGTGGATGGGGGAGCAGCTCCCTGTAACAGGGATCCTGCAGCTGAGGAGCAATGGGCGCAGGAAGTGGGCAGGGGGAGTTTGCAGAACTTTCTGCTGCTGGGGGAGAAATCTGAGGGTGGGTCTAACCCAGCCCTAGACACCGTGCAGGGGAAGAGGAAGTCCTGTCCTCCCTAGCCCTGCTGGGAATAGTAGGTGAGCTCGGCACAGGGTAGGAGCCAGCAGTTGGTTCTTCCCCAGTCCTGGTCCCTGCCCCACAGTGATTTGTCTCTCTGCCGGCTGGACACGGAACATACTGCTGGGGAGGATCGCATGACTGCTCTTGTGGCTTTCCCAGCAGAAAGTCATTTTTCTGCGGAGAAGCAAAGAAATCTGTGGGGGACATAAATTCTGAGCATGCGCAGTGGCGCAGAATTCCCCCAGGAGTACATCTTGAATCTTCTCTGTTTTTCTTATTTGTGGGTGGCAGCTTCCTTGTGGAGTACACTGCTGTGCTTGAGTAGGGTAACCGGTGGGATGTGAGGGCTGCTCACTTCCGAGTGTTTGGAGCACTTTGGAGTGCTCTTCTTTCTATTTCTACAAAATTATAGTAGAAAACTCCTCTTTCGGACTTGTTTAGATTCAAGATTGGTTGCTGTCACCCTTTGATTGGTTTGATGCCTTCATTAATGGCTTAGGTGACACATTCAGCTCCTGAATATGCAATGTTTCTTTAATTGCCTTTGTTCTTCTTGTGGTGGAAAAGTCAGGTAACTTTTTTTTAAATTTAGTTTTGTCTTTTCAGTCAGTCCATTTTCGCAGAGATTTCAATTTTTTTTTAAGAGTTAGCCCGGAAATGAAATTCTATTTTTGAAATGTCCAAACACTCCTGTTCTTTGTATACGAGTTTTTAGTCCTCAAAACAGATTTTAAAATTAAATAACTTTTAGAATATCTTGAACTTGAGTTTTGACCCTATCTGACAAGTTTTGGAATGATTATTTTCTTTTCCTGCATTAGGTAAGGGTTTGCTTGTGCACTGCTATAAATTAGTTCCCTAATAATATAAACATTCTATACTTAAATGGTTTCTTACATTAGCAATTAATTTAGCATCAAATAACCTTGCTATATTTCTATATAAAACATCTTACTCTTCTACTCCTGGTGGAATTCTGTGCCAAAAAATTAAAAATTCTGCGCACAATATTTTAAAATTCTGCATATTTTATTTGTCAAAATAACATAATATAATCACACCAATTTCAATTACTTTTGGTCATTTATTTCAAAATACCTGTCAGTAAGTATGTCTGTAACAATGCAGACAACAAAAAAGATTCAAAAAATGTTTTTTGACAAATAGATTCCTTACTAGGCATATTAATACAGAACTCTGAGTAATAATTTATTTAAACTACAATACAGAATTGTATTTCCCACACCCTTCAGAAGTAGTGCAAAGTCTTGGGGGAGTCAGGGTAATGGAGGGGTAACGGAGAGAAGTAAATTGCTGGGAAGGAGCCTGGGTGTGAACTTGGAGAGCTGTTCAGTATGTGTGGGAAAAGTATGGAACAAGTTTTTTTGGAGGGGTGGGGTGGAGAGAGATTGTTAGGGAGCTTCCCCCCATGCAGACCCTGGCTGACCTCTAGCCTCTCCCATTCAGTCAGGCACATCTGCCCCCATCACCATGTGTGTCTGTGCCCTCACCCAGTCACTCCACTGTCCCTATGTAGTTCTTCCACACCTCCCCCTGTGTCTCTGCATCTCCCTCCCCCTGTGGTCCTGTGCTTCCACTCCCATTCAGCTGCTGCCCGAGTCTGTCCTCCCCCACTAACCCTTATGAGCCCCTGTCTGAGCACACCCAGCACCCCACAGCCCCTGTCTCCTGACCTGACCTGACAAGCGCTGCAAAGGCAGCTCTCTCTCTCTCTTCCCTCGCTGGCAGGTAGCTGCAACTTTGTTCTATCCCCACAGCACTCTCTGGTGGGCAAAAGGCAGAACTGCAAAAGTTATTTTCTGGGCGCTGCTGCTGTTCTTGAACCACATTGCCCTCGGTTGGGCAAAAGGCGGAACTGCAGCAACATTTTGGCAGAAGCTTTTTTCTGCGCAAAACATTGGAAATCTGCAGGGCTCATTAAATGTGCGCGTGCGCAGTGGCGCAGATTTCCCCCAGGGGTACTATTCCTATAACAATGATATCAGGCAGTTACTGTATGAAAACTTTCATTTAAATACAAAATATTTGTAATCTGGAAAAAAGATGCTTATGCTGTCTTAAGAAACAAGGAAGGCTTTCATCTTTTAAGTGGAATGATGAGTTGGAAGTATTCAGTATTTTCTATAAAACGCTTCCTAATATACATGTTCTCCAGGTTTAAAGAGTGGAGACTTTAGTGTGTTTACAAAAGAAATCAGTTTGAGTAAGGCAGTTTCTTGAATACCTTGTGTGAGTTTAAACGCAGGTTTTTCTTTGAAAAGAGGGGTGGGGAGAGCTGGTATAGGCTCACTTTACAACCTAGATTTATGGCTCTTATAACACACCTTACATTCCTTTTTACAATTCAGTTTCTTCCTAAAAGTGTGTTTGAGGTTTGTCTGCTTGACGTTTGCTTGTCCTTGAGAGACAGAAGCAGAAACCCTCTGGAATTTCTTTGATTAGGTTTAACGTTTGGTAATATGCCTAGCTAAATGTATGTATTTGTTGTATTTCCAAGCATCCTGGCTATAACATTCTAGTAGCTATAGCTTAATGTTCAGTACATGTACAAACCAACTTTGTAACAACTTAATAAAAATAAGTTTTATAATAATTTTATTAATATTTTTGCATCAATATTGAGTTCTCACCCCCCAGGTCTGAAAACAGTCACCTGGTTTGTGAGTTGACTGAGCTCAGAAGGTGGGGAAGGAAATGAGAGAGGGATAGCATATCTTAAAGAAGTACTGCAAGTAAAATGGATACAGGTGTCATGATATTCAGACAAGAAATGTCTAGATCCATAATAGTGTCATTTTAAAATGAGAGTACTAATAAGGAGCTTTGTAAAGATGTATTAATCATCACAACTCTCATGAGAGGTAGGCTAAGCATTACCCTTCTACTGAAGAAGAGGCAGAGAGATCAAGGCCCTGATCCATCGAACCAGGCCCTCTCCACTTAAGCACATGCCTCACTAAGTACTTGTAGAGTCCTGTTAAACTCATGAAATATTGTTGAACTTTTGTTGCTGTCCCTCCTGTTTTGCTGCTGTCCTCTTTAAACACACAGTTTACTGATTCATTGTCTACTGAGTCTTACCCATGTCACATAAACTTACAATAACCGCATATGCTATGTATGTGGCATAGGTAAAAATGCTGTTAGATATGCTCAAGGGTCTTAGCTACCCATCTGTATTACATATGGAAAAAAACACGATAAAGCACTCAAAAGTTAGGAAATGCCAGAATTAAGGTTGCCCATGCTATCTTAATGGGCCCCATATGCATTATGATGGTCTTGAATTACATGATCGCATAATTTTTCCACAGGATCCCTGCCTCATTCAGTGCATAAAATGATTGTTGCTCACTTAATGAGCAGCTATTCAATATTTAGTCTTCTCATTATCAGTGTTTGATACTAGACCTTATTTACTGCACACTATTCAAATAAACTGCTCTGAATATGAAATTAATACATTTCTTCATGGGGTTTTCTATGGTGTTCACCACTGCAGTATCTGAGTGCTTCCCAAATGTAAATCTATTTTACAACACCCATGTTAGGTGTGGGGGTTGTATTATCCCTATTTTACAGATGAGGAGCTGAGGAAAAGAAATTAAGGCCAAAAATATGATATCCATTAATTTTGGGTGCCCAATTTAAGACTACTAGGACCTCACTTTTCAGAGTATTCAGTGTTATACAGCATTTTAAATGTTCAAAGCACAGCTCCCGCTGACTTCAGCGGCAGCTCTGTGTGCTCAGCACTTCTGCAATCCATCTCCAGGATATCAAGCTGGGCACCCAGAAAGTGAGGAACACAGCGACCGCTCATGACTAGTCCTGTTTAAGTGACTTGCCCAGCATTTCATAGGAATGCTGGTGTAGTCAGGGTTAGGATCCAGTTCACAAAGGCAACATTAGACTGCCTTAGACCATCTTTTCTTTTACCTCAACCCCTGACTCATTCAGTATACACCTTCCAACTTCTATAACAGATAAGCTAGAGAGGTCCTACACACAACATTCTCCTGTACTATACGACCCAGACCAAGTCCATCCGTGGCACTAAATGAGGTTGGGGTCCTGTTGTAAAAATAGTGTGGGATGTAATTAAAGGCCATGTCATAATACATTTGAACACAGGAGCTGAATGAAGGTTGCTTGTGCAACCTTAACTCTGGCATGTCCTAACTTTTGAGTGCCTGACCTTTTTTTTGATAAATTGTGTCGCTGATTGCTTGGCCACTCTTTAGTTTGTTATGAAATCTATTCAAGAGCCCAAATAACCAATATCAGGCAGGTTTATTGGTAATAGCCAATAAGAGGCTAGTACAGGGAAAAGTTTCAGTATGATACCAGTCTCCAGGAAGCTATCTTGTGCAGCATTGTTCTATTCATCTTACATAGAAGGTGTGCTCCCAGAGTTACACCCCTAAAGCCGTCTTTTTATACCCTACATGGTTACAAGTAAAAGGTACTGTGTACATCAGTGATGGGAAACCTTTGGCCCGCGGGCCGCATGCAGCCCATCAGGGTAAGCTGCTTGCAGGCTGCGAGACATTTTGCTGACGTTGACTGTCTGCAGGCACGGCCCCCTGCAGCTTCAAGTGGCCACGGTTCGCTGTTCCCAGCCATTGGGAGCTGTGGGAAGCAGCCAGCTGCAGGGACGTGCTGGCTGCCGCTTCCCGCAGCTCCCATTGGCTGGAAATGGCAAACCGCAGCCACTGGGAGCTGCAGGGGGTCAATGTCAGCAAAATGTCTCATGGCCCACAATCATCTTAACCTGATGGGCTGCAGATTGCCCACCACTGGTGTACAACATCTGAAATGAGATTTAACCTATCAACTTTCAGCCATGATTTTTCTGATACTGTGGTCTACCTCTTTGTTCTGAACATAGGCATTCCCAGTACCAACGGGCATGATGGCACCTCCTAAGTTTGTACTAGGGTAGAACAATCGCATGTCTTGTCTCTTCCATTGGGGCATTCCAGTAGTAGCCTGTGAGAATAACCGCCTGCTTGTTGCTCTGGTAAAATAATCATATGTCCTCCCCCTGAGAACTTGCCTATCTACTTAAGCCAAAGTTTACTTCAGCTAATGCAAGGTGTTATGGGATAATTTAGGGTATATAATTGTTATAAAATCTGTGCTTAATGTTATTTGTGCTTAATGAATGTTAATTTTATATATATTAGTGCAGATATCATACACATTCATAATACGATATATAGATGTATGCTAACCAGCATATATTGGTCAACACTTTACAATGTTCTTTTAGCGTAGTTTTTGTGTATATTTTCCTGTTTTGTAAACTAACTGAAAAAAACAAAAAATCCACTATATAGCATCAGTTGACACTCCAATGATTCATCAGCAGAGTTGAAACCTTTAGATCTACTGCACAGACCTCTGCCTCTTGAACAAATGGAATAACTGATAGCAGTAATAGGTTGTCATCCTCTTCTATAGACCAGCACGAGATAGGGATGGGATGCCTTGCCAGTGTGTTTCACAGATATTTGCTGAGAGCAGAGGAATGGTGAGACTCAAGAATCCTGGATTCCTTTCCAGGCTCTGGAGGGGAGTATGTTCTGACCTGCACAGATTCTTCTGCCTGTTCCCCCTCCTCAAACGTGATGTTTTTTCCATCTCTTCCTCACCTCTGGTTCCTGTCCCATTCTCTGCCTACCTAGTCCCAGTCTCTACCTCTCGGGTTTCTCCTCCTGGTTTCCTTGCCGAGCCAGTCCCAGTTGAGAGGGTAGAGCGTGCTCAGATGCCCTGGTGATGGTGCATGTGCAGTCTGGTCAGTTTTAGCAGCTGCGAGAGGCTTGAGTGTGCTCCGTGAGGATAGAATCTTCTTTGATTTTTAGCTGTTCAAATGAAGCTTCTGCTGACCGTTGGTGAATGGTGACTTTTTTTCACAGTCTTACAACTTGGCCAAATTTGGGCAGATTTACATGAGGATGACAAAAGCCACATCCTTGACACACAGGCCACCCCCTGCCAAATTTCAAGTCCCTGCTACAAAGCGTGGGGATGATAGAACTTCTCAAAGGAAAGGTCACTAGAATTTTTAAACCTGGGCAAAACAACATACTTTTCCCTTGCTGCATTCTTGGAAACAGCTGAACCAATTTGGCTGAAATTTTCCAAAAAAGTCAACCAGCAACAGCTACCTGGCATGGAAAATTTTAGCCCAAATGGTTAAAGTTTGGCAAAGTTATGAGCAACTGAAAACAGGATCTTATGATGCAAAGTCTTGGGCAACCTTAATAATGCTGCCAGCCCTGCCTGTAATATCGTTTTAGAAAAAGTGCAACATGCTCACTCTGTGTGGTAACTTTCACACATAACATGTGTACGTATCATTTCTTCATGCAGTATTATAAAACAGATAGCCAGAGCTCTAACATAAGATCTTTGAAGGGGGAGGTGGAATTCAATATAAGACTTGTACATTTTTGTTAAACTGAGGAACATTAAAAACACAGTACCAATCCATAAATGCCAAGGTTGTCTGCATCTTTATGTATATGCACAAGGCCAGAATTAGAGAGGCACTGTCAACTTGAAATATAATCACTTAAAAAAAAATTCAGGTACTAGACCTAACTCTGAGTTCTGCCAATTTTTTTTGTTATTTAACAAACTGGATTTTTTTGGCTGATGTCCATGTAACTTGTTCAGTCATAATAGCAAGAAACTACATGGTAAGCGTTTGTAAGCTTGATCCAGAATATACAATGTACTTTGCTTTATCAGATTTTTATTGCCATTATTTAACATATTACATCTTGTTGTTTCAGGTATGTAATAGTGTATTTAACAGCTGGGATCAATTTAAAGATCACTTAGTAATACACACAGGCGACAAACCCAACCATTGCACCTTATGTGATTTGTGGTTTATGCAAGGCAGTGAACTGAGAAGGCATCTCAAAGACATTCATAACATTTCAGAACGAATAGTGACAGAGGAGGTTCTTCCAGTGGAAGCTGTGGAAACTGAACCAGTGACATCAATGACTATTATAGAACAAGTGGAGCAAGTCCATGTACTACCAGTAATTCAGGTACAAGTGGATCCAGCACAAGTAACTATGGAACAGGTACATCCGGATCTGATTCAAGATAATCAAGTGAAAGGCGCACAGATGGACGATCTACAAGAACAGGTACAGATTAGTTACGTAGAAGTGGAACACATTCAGACTGAACAGGGTGCTGATGTACATATGGAGGAGCTACATGTTGAACATGTAAATCAGATACAAATGGAAGAGGTACAGGCGGAACTTATAGATGAAACAGATCTAGAACAAGTGGAGTCTGAAAACATTAATCAGGGAGAGCTAGAAGAGAGTGAAACTGGTGAAATAGGTGATGTGGAGACAGTTAAAGAAGAAGATCATGAACAAGCTGAAGATTTAAAAACTCAACAAATGGTGGACACACAAGATGAGCAAGTGGATGATTAGGACAAATGACTGTACTGAGCAGGTTTAGGGATGAAATACCAAATTATTTTTGTTAATTTCTACATTGATTTTTATACCAACAGTGGTCTGCTCTCCAGCATCGCTGTCCTTAGGAAACCAGACAGGTGGACCAAATTTAGGATATTTCATATACAATTAAAATCATCCTATTGTACTTTTCCCCATTCGTGTAATGCCTTGGAGCAAAAACTATCCCAGAGGTCGGCAGCTTTATGAGAAGTGTAATAGTTGGTTGAATAGACTGTGTCATTATTATACCATACCCCATATGTGTGCAGTTGTTGTCACTGAGAGACTCCCCCTCCCCCCCCCCCTTTACAAGCCCTTGATATATACTGGCAGAGGAAGAGGGGTGGGTGTGTTTGTGTGAGAGAGAGAGAGAGCGAGCAAGCGAGCGAGAGAGATGGTAAAATGCTAGAATATGGGGATTCTAATGTACGCGTGGATATTTGAGGACGGTTGATTGACACACTTAGAAAACACACAGATGTTTGTCATCCAGCAGCAGTTCCTTAAAATAGCAGCAATTCTCAATATACTTTTTCCTAATCTGAACAGCCTTCTTTCAGCCTAGTTTGAAAATGCCAGACCGATGGCGACAAGTGCTGTCACTAAAGTTCTTGGAGTGTAAAAAGTCTTGTGCCTTTTCAGAATTGACTAAATTTCCACAAAGCTCCTAGAATATTTAAGAAGCTAGTGCAGTAAAAGGCAATGTAGATAACGCTATAGTGCTTTATATTTTTGCTTATAACTGTCAGCTACCAACTCTTGCTTTAAATTTAGATGCAGGGTAGAACGGAGCAAATTACACATTGTGACAATTGTTGAAAGGGCCACTTACAATAGGAAAAAATTAGCTGAATCCATGGTAAATGAAGCGGCTGAAAGATTGTACCGTCTTACCACTTTGTATTAAAAATGAATGCATTCAAAAACAGAGGAAATGTGTGTATGATATATCAGGTTCCTGTTTTGAAATGAAATTTTCTCTGAGACTTGACATAAAGATCTTTGTGCTAAAAAGATTTAAAGCCATAGGTATGAGTGCTAAACTGTGGATTTAAAAGTAGGAGTGTAAATATTTTAATCAGTATTATTGAACAATAAAACAATACCAACCACGAACAAAATGTGACATTACTTGCTTCAGTCACTATATTAGGAAACAAGTGTTTTAGTTTGAGTACTTGTACAGTACAATGTACACAGCAGGTAACAGTCCAATTCAGTTTAGCTCTAATGTAAAACATTCCCTCTCTTTGCAATAAATAACTGTTGGCTAGACTGTGATCTTGGTAATGACAATGGAGTTAGTGCAGATCCACTTTGACAGAGTACCCATAACTACATATGGAACTTCATTAAAAGATGTTGGCCTGACTTTTCAAAGGTGATGGATACTTTCAGTTACCAATGCCTTTAGTGAGATTTGGCACTTCTGAAAATCAGACCACTTTTTCTCATAACTGAAAATGAAAACTTATACAGATGATTTTTCACAGAATTCTAGCAGTCCTGCAGACCCCAGACCTATCTTGTTCATTTTCCTGAAAGTGCAGAATTATTCCCTCTAGTATGCTCTCAAGTGCTTTATCTAGTCTCAGTCTAAATGCTTGCTATCTGCCACCATTTCCCTTGAGCAACTATTCCACAGTAAACGTGGATAGATGTACGGTTCTGAAACATAACTTGAGACAACATATAGTGGGTGCGCTCTTTCTATCTATGCTGCTTTACACCCATAACATCTTAATTGTCTCTCTTTTTTAAAAAACAAAATAATCAGTGAGGTTGTGTAGATTTAACTGAGGGCAGAACTTGGCTTATTGCGCTTCACAAAAGAGTAGAAACAGGAGTCAAACAAGTGTTAATCTCCAATTTAGGGTTTCTGTCAAATCACTGCAACCAGCTTCTATTAATTTTTAACTGAAAGTATGTCATTGATTTTTCTAATGTAAATATTAGGAATATTAAATCTTAGAAACGTTAAATAGGTAAGCAGTTAAAACAATCTTCAGAAGTTATCTTTTTGTCAGGATTTGTTAAAACACACGGGTGCAGGAGCTTTTAAAATTGTTTTCTAGTAACCACCTGAAGAAAAAAGAACCACAGTAAAGAGACAAAAATGAATATTTATAATGACGGACTAAATGTTGATTTGTTTTGTAGATATTTATGTGCTAGTGCTCATGACCATGTAAAAATGGCAAAGTGTTCTATATGATCAGCATGTGCAATGTAAGGAGTCTCCTACTACTGCTAACAAGAATTGTTTGTTTTTAATTAATGACGATAGTAGAGAAGTGTGAAATGAAACTAAAATGAATTCAGGTAAATTGTTGATCCAGTGTAGATTCAAAAGGTGTACAGTATCCAGCAGTGAATTTTGGGGAAAGAGCCTCCATAGGTAAGAGTTTTGGGGAGGGGTTTGTCATACACAGAAAGTAACACGAAGTCCAGAGGTAAATTCTGCATGAGAGAGAGAGAGTAGTGTGTATCTACCTGTAGCAGGCATCTTATGAACACCCACCAGCAGCAGATAGTTTACTGATTTACAGAAACCAAAGGCTGGTCTTGCGTTATTTTGTCGGATGTGTAAAAATGACCAGGGCTGCTATCTCTTCCCCAGATCATATGATGCCACCTACCTACAGTAACTCCCCACTTAACTCCTCTCGCTTAATGTTGTTTCGATCTTACATCCCTGCTCAATTACAGAACATGCTCCATTTAAAGTTGTGCAATGCTTCGCTGTAACGTCGTTTGGCTGCCTGCTTTGTCCACAGCTGGCAGCCCCCCTATCACCTCCTCCTGCCCGCGGCAATCAGCTGGCTTGTGGCGTTCAGGAGGGAGGGGGGAGGAGCGAGGACTTGGTGCGCAAGCTCTCCCTCCCTCCCCTGCCTCTTGAATGCCGCAAACCAGCTGATTGCTGTGGGCAGGAGAGGGAGGGGGGAGACTGCAGTCCGAGTCCTTGCTCCTCCCTCCTGCCCCCTGAACACCGCAAGCCAGCTGATGAGTAAAGTGGGGGGGGGGGGGAGAAGAGGCGGGTTAAGGGTGGGGGTTTGGGGGAAGGGATGGAGTGGGCAGGCCAAGGGTTGAGCCCCCGCCCTGGTGCTTGCAGAGTAGGGGAAGCTGTGCAACATGCTTCTCCTAGCTTACAGCACCTTCAGCCTCCTTGCCTGCCTCGTCTCCAGTGCCAGTGGGCTGTGCCTGTGTGGGGTAAGGGAGGGGAACCTCCCAACTATAGTACTGTACTGTATGGCAAAAAAAAAAATTCCCTGGAACCTAACCCCCCCATTTACATTCATTTTTATGGGGAAATTGGAGTCGCTTAACATTGTTTCACTTAAAGTCTCATTTTTTAGGAACATAACTACAACATTAAGTGAGTTACTATATGCCCTTCACTCACTC
The DNA here is from genome assembly GCF_965152275.1 of Natator depressus. Classification (NCBI taxonomy): domain Eukaryota; kingdom Metazoa; phylum Chordata; order Testudines; family Cheloniidae; genus Natator; species Natator depressus. The sequence goes on from NC_134238.1 coordinate 29,563,360, forward strand.
CTGCTCTCTAGACACCCATTGCTCTCATTCCTGTTTATCCCCCAGCATATGTTCTTTGCTAATCAGCATGCTCCTTCACAGGGTAGGGAGCAGACCTCCAGTGGGACACCCTGAAATACCTGATTCAGTGGTGGTGAAGCAGTTCTCTAGCACTAGAAGCAAGAATCAGAGGGGGAAGAAGAAAGGGACTGGTTTGGATGGGGAAAATTTGAGTGTATAAATGTACAGAACAAAGGGTACTCCTACTTACATTTTTTCATAATATAAGGAAGATGCATGAAATAAATGCAGCTAATATTCAAATTAAGAAAAGGAGAAACACTTATGTAATGCATAACTAGTATGGGGAACGCATTGGCACTAGAGTTGCGTTAAAGAACCTAGTAGAATTCAATTGACATTAATTTGAAAATAACAGACCACAGTCATATTAGGCTAAAACTAAAATTAAGGATATAAAACCTCATCCTGTAGATCGTAAGCTGCTAATTGAGGGGAGTAGGAGAAAGTTCACGGGTGGGAAGGTTAATCCATCACATCCCTCTGTCAGGTTTCTTGTATCTTCCTGCAAAATTACAAAATATCTATACTGACCACTGTCAGAAATAGGGTACTCAACTAGATGGACTACAGTATGACCCAGTATGGCAATTTGTGTTACTACATAGGGACAAGGAAAGCTGGGAGAAGCGAGAGATCTGTCAAGAAAAAAATCTTCGGAGGCTCCTACCTCAGCTTAAAACACAAGTGATTCCCTCCCACTTCCCTCAATCAAACTTAACATAGATACAGCAGGAGGAAGGGGTGGAGAATGTATGTATGAAAAAAATAGCAGGTGATCATGTAATTAAAGATCATTGTAGCGCAGAAGCACAAGGAGTTTGAATTAAGATTGCACAGACAACCTTAATTCTGGTATTTTTTAACTTTGGGGGGCTTGACTTTGCATCCTTGATGTTCTTTTAATGTAGGGTTTTCAGGTTGGTGGGTTGGGTTGGTTTGTTTTATGTAACTTCCTAGGTTTTTAACAAAGCAAATAGAAATTCCATCATAGTAATACCAACATGGTTCTACAGCAAGGTTGGAACCTTGAGTTCCACAGCACAGACCACTGCCTGGTGAAATAAGAGTACTGCTAGCAGCAGTAGGCTATTATCCTCTGTGTGGGCCAGTCACTAGAGGGCGATGAGAGCAACATTTTTCCATCGAGTTTCATAATTGTTTGTTGACAGCAGAGGAATGTTGAGACTCAGGAAAGCTGGGTTTCAGTCCAGTGCTGAAGGCACTGTGTTCTAGTGGTTACAGACTCTTCTACCCTGTCCCTCCAGCCTGTCCTTTTCACACCCAGAGCCGTCCCTTGGGTAGGGCAAATTGGGGCAACTGTTCTGGGCCCCATGCTTTGGGGGGCCCTACGGGCTAGTGCGATTGGCCAGCGCGGTGGGTCCTGGAAGAGACTAATCCATCACTTCCACCCTGGGTCCCCTAGGGATGGCCCTGCCCACACCCTCCCTAGCTTTTTGGCCCAGCCTTCCCCACAACCCTACTCCCAGAAAAGGCTCCTCACAGCTCTGAATTCTGGTCACGCTGTTTCCTTGCTGCTTGGGCTAAGCAGATTAGCATTGGGAACACAGGAGAAAAAATTTCCCTGCTTTCAATTCTTGTGCCCAGTGCTATAGCAGTGCTTGGCTATTAGGAGGAGCAAGTCCAGGATAACTCCTGCTTGGCCTCTGCAACCATAGCATGGAGTAAACTGAGCTCCGATGGAATCCTCTGTGTATTTAGCTGTCAAACTCTTAAGTCTGAGCATGTGTGAACTGAAATTTTCACAGGATCACAAATTTGGGAGGATTTTCCTGGGCACAGCAAAAGAGCCATCCCTGACACCAGGGCACACATACCCCTGCTCTCCCACATCACAATCACATGTCAAGTCCCTGCTCCAAAGGATGGAGGCAGCAGGGCTTCTCACCAAACGGTAAGAATTTTTCTAATATGGCAAAACTAATTTTTCCCCAACATTGTTCTGAGAAACAGCTGGCCTGTTTTTGCTGAAATTTTCCAAAAATTTCAGTGTGATGCAGACACTGAGCATGAAATTCTAAACAGACAGGAGACTGGTGTATTGTTCTTTTCTTTTAACCTCAAAGCTTAACAAATTTACCAGCAACTGAAAACAAGGTCTGAGGTGTTGGACAACTTTAACTGGAAGCATCACTCCCTGCTTCACTTATAATATATACGCTCCCACCATTTATAGAGCCTCTGAGCAATTTGGGCTTAAAACTGCAGCTGATGCCTGTTACCAGAACCCCTAAAGCTATGCTAGGGCATATGGCTTTAGGGTAGGAATCAGAGAAGAATGATGGACTTACAAGACTTCTGCAACATAAAACAGTCACTCTTTTGTGGGTGCAGTCTACACCTTCTGTTGTATTGCAAACACAAAGTGAAGTACATGCACCTGTAAGGATGTAATTTGTAGCGTTAGTCAATCCTGCAAGAATCCTGATTTTGAATACAATGCAATCAACTGTGAGTGCCAATTTTGTAACCACAAGTTGGCCACAATTTGGAAGAAAATTCCCTTTGCCTGAGTTTCCTTATCTATAAAATCGGGCAAATGCCTATTTATTATCCATGTTAAGGGACTGTTGCCAGGATGAATTGATATTTTTCTGTGAAAAGTGTTACTTTATTATTAGACTGTTGGGATGTTTTGGGTTCCCCGAATCAATGCTGATCTTCAGTCCTAGTCTCTGAAACGCTTGATCAAGCCTACCGAGTTAAATGATCGCATTCCCATGACTGCCGTGTTCCCCCTTGCCGGGAGAATCTTGCCTGGGTAATGGCGAGAGAGCTAGCGGAGCTGTCCAAGGTTGTAGAGGAAAACAGCGGCTCGCTGGCTAATTGCATTGTCGTTTTTTAAAGCACCTGTCCCCACCCCAGTAATTCTGCCCTAAAAAAAGATGGCCCTAATCTTGGTCCTTGAGTCCCACGCGTTTCACCAGCTGCCCGCCTGTAGCTAGCGGGCTCCCCGCGCGGCGAGCGGCCCGCAGCCCTGCAGTGCCCAGGCGGGCTGTGTGTGTGGTCGGCTCCTAGCTCCATCTCGCCGCGCCCAGCCCGGGGGCCGCCTCCCGCTGCCGCCAATCAACGCCGAAGGGCCCTTCCCACCGCCGAGCGGGCGCAGAGGCGGCTGGCTCCCCCCTTCCTGGGCAGCGGGGCTGCTGCGCGGTGCCTCGCCGGGCTCCGCTTCGCCATGCCCCGCGCGCGGCCCTCAGCCTTCCCCGGGGGCTGGGGCTCTCGCTAGCCCGGCCTTCCGCGGCCCCGGCGGCCCGCCCTCCCCAGGGCCCTGCCCCCCGGAGCCTCTCCCTCGCAGCCCCTTGACAGCGCTGGTCCCCTCGCTCCCCGCGCCGTGCGAGCCAGCCGGCTGCCCGGGGCTGCAGGGGGCTGCAATGACTGCCCCGCGCAGAGCCCCGCCTGGGGCCGCCCTGCAGCCGGGCACCCTCTCTCAGCAGGTAAGGCGGCCGGGAACGGGGCAGCCGCCGCGCCCCGTTAACCTGAGATGAGAAGGGAGGATGGGTGGAGGGGAGGGAGGCTGGAGGGGGCTGGGTGTGTAGGAGAGGGGCTGGGGATGAGGGGAACGGTGCTGTGGGGTGTTTGTGTAAATGGAGGGGCTGGCTATGTTTGGCGTAAGGGCAGCAGAGGCTGTGGGGAAGCTAAGGGGATGCCTGGGGAGATGCTGGGTTATAGGAGGTGTAGAAGATTGGGATGGGGGTTGGGGGACTGAAGGGAGAGTTTATGGTGCATCCTGCCAAACTTTCAGATGTATTTCAAACAGTCCGTTGTTACGTGCTAGCATATTGGGATGTAATTAAAAAAAAAAAAAAGTTTGCTGCCCTTAGGATGCCCAGACATCCCAACATTAGGGGCTTTGTCTTATAATAGGCAGCTATACCCCAGAAAAACAAAGTGTCCCGGTTTTTCACACTTGCTGTCTGGTCACCCTAGCTGCCCTTACAGTGCTTGCTGAGGTCGTTGCCTCTAGCATCCCTGGCTTCAGCTTGTTCCACACCCTGTATACCAAGCCAGGCATTCCTAGTGTTTGTGGGGTCAGAGGGAGACAAGGTAACATCTTTCATTGGACCAGTGTCTGTTGGTGAGAGAGACAAGCTTTCAAGCACACACAGAGCTCTTCTTCAGGTCATTTGTGAAGTCATGTTTTGCCAACGGAAAACTTAAAGGAGACTGTTGGCCTGATATTGCTTTAGTTCTACAAAGCATTTTTGAGATGTTTATTCATCTGCAGTCTAGGGCCCACTTGCTCTGGTGGAGTGTGGCAGCTGCTTTGCACTGTCCCCCCAGTACAAAGCAGCCTAAAGCTGGCAAAGCCAACCCAGGCGCGAGGGTGGAATATCTCCCCAGCATAGGGGGAATTCTCTGATGGCATAGAGCTGGCATAGTTGCTGCTGTCCTGTCCTCCTTCCCTGATGCTGACATCAAGGGCATGATCAAGGTTTTCTTACTTCCCACCAACTCCCTGCTGCAGTATGGGATCCATAGAGTAGTTATGGACTCTCCCAAATGATGACAAAGGTTTTGAACCAGCACACAGCCAGCCTAGTATTGGAGGAGCGCAAAGGCCGCCTTTTGCATGCCCTCCTCCTGAGCTGAGCTGTGTGTCCCTCAGACATAGCTGAGGATCTGAGCCTAAAAATGTATCAAAGAAGAAAGATGTGTTTATGTTGTAGCAGGGGTGGCTGCAATCATTATAGTTAGAGTTATTTAATAGTTTTCATTCTAAATCTCTGTCTTCACCTTACACGTCTCTGTAAATTCAGCATTTGGGGCTGAAATATCAGGGCATCACCTCTGCCCCCCATTGATTTTCTGTGCAAAATATTTGAGCAAAAACAGATCAGCTGTATTTGAAAATGAGAATGAAAATACTACTTTCCTCACTATTCAAATGGAACAGTAGTACATTTGGAACCTGAACCTGAAATGTGACATGCAAATAGACCCGCTTGAGGAGAAATGCCTTTGAGTGCTCCTGTGAAATTTGGTTTTGATCAAAAATTGTTTTTTCATGTGACTGAGTTAAAACCCTTTTAAGATCACATCCTGCTCAGGAACATGTTGGCTGTTTCTTGTTTGTTGGCTTTTCCTTTGCTAATCTTGTAAAATAAACATTTGAGGAAGCAGGCTGTGTATTCTGCATGGCTAATTTAGCTGCCTATTGAAAAGAATATTAAATTTGTACATAAACTAAGCAAGGAGCTCCACGTTATCCCTTTCTCCAGCTCCTTGTGCAATGCCTTGCTAAAGTGCACCATAAGGGAGTGAGCTGCTGTGGTCCCTCGCAGCTTTCCCCCTGGAGTACGATCCTGTCAACGGGACTTGGAACTCCGCTGGACAGCACTTTCTTGCAAGAGCCGCCCCATTCCCACAGTCTCCTCATTATATCTCACCATAGGGAGAGTTCCTGTGGCATTGGCAAGGTGAGAATTGATTGAGGGAAGGCTTCTGGGCACCTTATAAGGGGCACTGGATGAATCCTTGCTCTGCCATACCTTAAGGTTTCTCCATCTGACAAAGGCATAAGGCTCCTTGAATATGCAAGAGAGGGGCTCTCCCAAGCTGTATGGGATAGACTGTTCCAGCAGGCTGCTGCTAACTTGTTTCAGATTGTGGATTTTACCCACATTATTGTCAGTTTTCACTGTCCCAATAGAGCTAGTCAGTTTTGAAAATCCTGGCCACAATACATGAGTGCTTATGAAAATATTAATGTAAATACCATAGAAACAAGAGAAAGTATCTTACACAAAGTTTAAGTCAATAATGACATAGAGCAGTATTATGAGAATGACGCTAATGAAAGATGAATGAAAAACAATTGCAAGATAATATTTGTGAGAATCTACAATTGGAGGGAAAGTGGCACTATATATGGTATGTGATGCAGTGTGTGATTTAATCAAAGGTTATACTGTAATGCATACAAGGGGGCAGTGACTTTAGAGTGCTTAATTGTGCATCTTGAATGGTCTAACATAGTATTTTTTTTTATGTAATAGCAATCCTTCCCCCTACGTTTCTATTTTAATTTTCTTAGTCGTGTAAAATAACTTAGGGGGTAAATCAAAGCTCCTTGAAACGATTGGAAAGATTCCCATTCACTTCAATAGGCATTGGATCAAATTCCTTTTGTCTGTACATCTGGAGACTCTTGACAATGGAAATACTTTGTTGTTTTTGTAGTTTTTTTGGTGCTGTCATGAAAAAAAGAAAGATCTGGAATAAAACCTTTTTTCTAAAGGGTACCTAACAATTTTATGTCAAATTTCTAATGACTCACATAAGACTACCTTACTCCAGAAGTAATCCTGCTGATTAAATGGAGCTACTTTATGCAGTAAGGTGGCAGTCTAGTTCCCAGATTTTTCTTTCACAACTCTGAGGTTGTATCATGAATCCTCCTTATTAGGCAGAGCAGGATTAAAAGTAAATATTGTCTAAAACAAACTGACAAAAATATATTTCCCTTTGCCCTATGCCAACCTGAGTTTTAAAAAACCTGCTGCAAAGAATCTGGCTATGAGGACTTAAAAAAATCTGTACAATATATTCCCACATGCTGTGCTTAACTCTAGAATCCAGTACTATAATCTATAATAAACACATTTCTAGTTTGCTCAGTTTTCATCTACTATCTAAGTATTTTGGGGTAGCATTCCTTATCTCTTATAGAATTACTGATCTTTGGACTCTGTAAACCAGATAAAATGATTGTTCCCCTGACAAGATTTGCCTCTTCTGTTTCTACAAGGTGACTGGTATATACATTTCCTTTGTATTACAGTACATATCATAATGAAATATTTCTACATTATCCATTTGTATCCACATTTATCCATTTATGATGGTTATACTGTCTCTGCTTGAGTCTTTATCCAGCACTTCAATTCCCTTCCTGCTTTCTTGCCCCTGACACTTTCTGAGTTACAGAACAATTTACGAGACTGGCCAATTGCATTCAGAGCATCGCTTCATTTGCAATTGTCATTCTGAAGAGACATCTACGCAGCTTTCTTTGATTGTGGCTTGTACCTTGCTTTTACTGCTGTTCATATGGAGAAAAAGAAAGTGCACCCCGATCTCTTCAAGCTATCTTTGATGTAATATTCCAGAGAGTTGACAGAAATTCAGGATTTGTCATGCAAGTACAGTGTTCTGATGTTTGGAAAAAAAACCCTGCTATTAAAAATGAAGATAAAGGGACAATGTCAAGATGGTGTATATTAAAAAGATTTCTTAAACCACTGCATGTTATTAAAAACTGAAATATTTTTTTTAAATTGAAATGATTCTCCCCTCACTTATGCTGATTGTAAATCAGAGGTAACTGCATTGAAGTTGATCAAGTTATATTGGCATAAAAATGATGTAAATGAGGCAGAATAGGGCCCCCAGTTTATGCATTTAGGCCCCAAGCCATCAAAGTACCTATGCACATGCTCAGCTTTAATGATGTGAGTAGTTCCATATATGTTAATGGAACTAACAACATGCTTAAAGTTAAGCACATGGTTAAATGCTATGCTGGAATGGGGCATTATTAATATTTTATATAGTTTAATTGGTGTATATGGCAGCATCTGATAAGTGCAGTTATTTACAAGAAAATAACAAATCCCTGCCCCAAGAATTTTAAAATCTAAGGCTCTGATCCTGCAAAGGCATACACATAAGTTTAACTTTACACACTATGAGTAGACTCATTGAAGTTGCTTGCCTCTGTGTGTGTGTGTGTTTAATAATTTAATTTTCCCCAGGGTAAGTAAGAGGGAAGATACAAGAGGGTACAATATTATATTAATACTATACATTAGATACATACAAAGAATATAATTTTGTAACAACAAACATTATTCAATCAAATAAAATTTACTTTTAGTCATACATACAGACATCCTCTCACACTTCCTATCAGTACCGATTCAATGGCACACTTCCAAAAAGCAAGACCTAGTTTCTTGATTTTTTTTTTTTAAATATTTTTTCACTTTTCTTAAATGATTTTTTTATTCTTAAATAATTTATCGTCTAACTTTTTCTGAGATTCAGAACAGTTTCAGAGACTGATCAGTCCAACTGCTAAAGTTGGGAGAGAGTAAGTTTCCACTATTTATTTACCCTGACATTTGTAAATATTATGGTCCAAACTCTGGTAGCTTTTCTCCCATTGAGAGTTCTTCAGTAAGGACTACTTTATTTAAAAATAGTCCCACTGACTTCAAGCAACACACATGATGATGCCAGTCAGTGAGACTATTTGGGGAAGAAGGTACTACTCATTCTAAGGGTATCAGAAAATGGGCTTATGTAAAAAAGGTCTCATGAAGGCTGCTATTTCTAGATTTTTATGTACTAGTTTAGGTATTGTGACTTTGGAATCTTTTTGTATCATATTTAAAAACTGCAGAAGTAATCTGCTGCTAGGTTTGTTTAAAGTTTTCTTTAAATTATAAGATCTTTGGGGCAGGGACTATCTTTTTGTTATGTGTTTGTACAACACCTAGAACAACGGGGCCATGATCCATGATTTGGACCTCAGCGTGCTACTGCAGTGAAATAAATAATTATGATAAACTATGTTGAAGGCAGTTAATTTACACCAGGCATGAATTCACCCCACTTAATGTGATAGCATCACAAGAAACTGATTGAATAGCCTTTTGCTTCCAAGGTCAGGTTTTTCTGTGGGTCCTATCCACACTATTGTAGAGTTTTCTGGACTCTAAAATAACGTGTCCTCTTGAACAAGTATGTCAGCATTTCCCACTACACAACGTGATGCAAGGCATAGGCATAACCAGATGTGACATGTCATCCCGGGTGAAGTGCTGAGCCTGCGGGAAATAAAAACAAAACAGTGGATTATTCTGAGCTGTATTTTAAAAATGCTTGTTTTTCATTGGAGAAATATGAACAGGAGCTTATAAATTGTAGCCATACTAATAGGGGAGAGTCCCATACAGCTGGGAACAGCACAAACAGCATCTGCATGGATAGCCTTGGCCTCTGGAAGATTACTAAGATTCAAAAATTTGGGGAATTGCTCCCCCCCTTTTGCATTTTTAGAGGGGACCTAAACCATACCCCTGGTACTTGCCTCCAACAATGGAATGATCTTGTAGAAATTCTTTGGGGAGAAACCTACAATTTCTCATTCCCTACGTGGGTTTTTCAGTGTGTAGGACCAGAATATTCCTTAGTGCTTATATAGTGCTTTATTATTTCAAAGCACTGTACAATTATTAATGAATTCAGTTTCTCGACACCTGTGTGAAGTAGGTAAATATTTATTATCCTGTACCAATGTGATAACTGAGGCACAGACATATTAAATGATAAAGATTAAATTAAAGCTCTACAGGGAGTCAGTGGTGGAACTGGGAATAGAACCTGGCATCCTGACTCCCTTCCTATGGCCTATGAACAAAACCATCCTTACCTTCAAGGAAGCCAGGTTATTGGAAGAATTAGAACTCCACTCTCTAGTTCTCTGAGTGGAAAATAGATACCCCTGTCCCCTTGTTTGAATAAGCAAGGTGCACCTCTTTCCTCATCATTTATGTCAGGAGTACTGTATTATTTCTAGGGCTGTCAATTAATCACAATTAACTCAAACGATTAATGCAAAACAAATTAGCTAGATTAAAAAAAATAATGATTAACTGCAGTTTTAATCACACTGTTTAAGTGGTAATAGAATACCCATTTACATTTATTATAAATATTTTGGATGTTTTTCTACATTTTCAAATATTGATTTTAAGTACAACACAGAATACAAAGTATACAGTGCTCACTTCATATTATTATTTCTGATTACAAATATTTGCACTGTAAAAAAGATAAAAGAAATAGTATTTTTCAGTTCACCTCAGACAAGTAATGTAGTGCAATCTCTTGTATCGTGAAAGTGCAGCTTACAAATGTAGAATTGTTGTTATTATTATTATTATTACAAAGCTATACTTAGAAACAAAACAGTGTAAATCTCTAGAGCCTACAAGTCCACTCAGTACTACTTCTTGTTCAACCCAAGCGCTAAGACAAACAAGTTTGTTTACATCTGCAGAAGATAGTGCTGCCTGCTTCTTATTGACAATGTCACCTGAAAGTGAGAACAGGCATTCGCATGACACTGTTGTATCCGGTGTTGCAAAGTATTTACTTGCCAGATATGCTAAACTTTTGTATGCCCCTTGATGCTTCGACTTGTAAGCTCTAAAGTTTTACATTGTTTTGTTTTTGAGTGCAGTTATGTTAAAAAAAAATTCTACATTTGTAAATTGCACTTTCATGATAAAGAGATTGCACTACAGTACTTGTATGACGTGAATTGAAAAATCCTATTTGTTGATCTTTTTTCCGTGCAAATATTTGTAATCTGAAATAATAATATAAAGTGAGCACTGAACACTTCGTATTCTGTGTTGTAATTGAAATCAATACATTTGAAAATGTAGAAAAACATCCAAAAATATTTATAATAAACAATAAAAGAATAGCAATTTAAATTTAACAGTGTGATTAAAACTGCGATTAATCACAAATATTTTTTAATCTTGTGATTGCAATTATTTTTAACCGATTTACAGCCCAATAATTTGTTGTTACTAGTTATTTGATTAGATTTATAAAATGATAAGATCCTCTCTGAATGCTCTATTTCAAAATACGAATAATCTCATGGAAGTGAATTATAAATATACATTTCAAATAATAACCAAAGATCTCTCTTTCCTTCCAGTTTTGATCTTCTCACTGATTGTTAATTGCAATGCATTTGCAAGTACTTTGCTATTTATTAAGATGTAAAGGGAACTACAGATTATACCTATCGAGGTATCTGAAATAAAATCATCCTAAATATGTCAGTGCTGGTGATAAATCCTGTTAATGCTACATGGAGACAGATCTGTTGAGAGAGGATTAGCAGGATACATTTTCTATTGGTTGTCGTGACAACCATGACTCCATGCATCTGTAAAGCAGCATGTTAATCCATGCAGGTTAATCTAGTTTCAAGATTAGCTCATCAATATCAAGCCACTAAATAACAGGGGGGTTAAATGCCTTTTATTCTTTTTTCTTAAAAAAAAAAAACCCAAAACCTATACAGATAAATAAATTATATGATCCTGGAAAATATTTACACATTGAATTAATTTGTTGATCCAAATTATTATTATTATTATTTATTAATTACAGCAGTAACCAAAATGTGCTAGGTATTGTGTGTGTGTGTATATATGTGTGTGTGTGTGTGTGTGTGTGTGTGTGTGTGTATATATATATATATATATATATATATATATGTATATATATATATATTCCTCCCCACCCCCAAGGAGTCCAGGGATGGGGATATGGATACAATCTACTAGCAATATGGTGAGATAAATGATGACTGGTTTATGTCTTCTTACTACCAGGGTTGCCTGTTTGTTTTGTTCAGTTATTAGATTTTTCATAAATGAATGTCTGGCTCATTTCTTATAGAAGTCATGGCAGAAGTGGATGTTGAAAAACGATTTGATATCCTGATACAGCACAGCACATAAGCAAATGCTTAACTTTAAATTTGTGAACAGTTTACTTCAATGGGACTACTCACATGCATAAAAGTAAGCATATACTAAGTGCTTATTCAAGGATGGAATGAGGAATGGCCTGGTGTATAAGCTCTGGAAGAGTGTTCTGTTCATAATGCTAGTGGAGAAAAGGGGGGTGGCAGGCAACATAACAAATACGGTCTAATCAATAGGATGGAGCAGAGTTATGCAGCACCTGGAAGGCCAGGACAAAAAACTTCAAGTAAAGTGGCTCAATTTATGTGATGAAAATTGAAAATTAAGCACTTTGTTTCCATGGGAAGCAAAAGAAAATAAAAGAGTGTGAGAAAAGGTTCTTAGACTAATTAGTCTGGTGGTTTGGCAAAGTTGCAGACTTTGGCAGCATTAGAACAGCCATCTAGGAATCTAGATTCTTGGGTTTATTCCTGTCTCAGTCGCTGGCTTGCTTTTTATCCTTGGACACATCACTACGTTACAGGTGCTACAGCGGCACAGCTCTGGCACTGTACCTATGCCACTATAGCACTGTATTGTAAAGGCACACTACAGCGACGGAAGGGATTTTCCCATTTCTGGAGTAACTCCACCTCACCTAGTGACGATAAGTGGGTTGGCTGAAGCATTCTTCAATTGACCTAGCCGTGTCTACACTGGGGGTTCAGGGTCTTTGTCTATGGTGCTCAGGGGGTGTGGATTTTTCACGCCGCTGAGCATGGTACCTATGTCAAGCTGAGTTTTTAAGCGTAGACCAGGCCTTAGTAGCTCAGTTTCCCCATGTGTGAAGTGGGTGTATTGATACTTACTGTACCTCACAGGAGTGTTTTAAGACTTTATTAATGTTTACAAAGCTCTTTGCAATTCTTTGGTATAAAAGACCCTGCAGATATGTATATTTATTATTATTACTATTATTTTATCAGTTAATAGCCTAATATAACAATGGCATTACTTAAAAATGATCTGAGCTATCAGCATGGTCTTGACTATAATCATAACAGTTGGATACAAAAAGCATTAATCATTTAGGTTAAATACAACTTAATTTTCTGAAATGTAGCTTACATATGAGTTTTTCAATGAAATAAAATGTATAAAAAGTTTGAAGTTTGTATAATAGTGCTATTCTGTTATTCAAATCATTCAAGTCAATGATTGCTGATTTTTTAAAAAAACATTATTTTAAATGTTTATCATGGAAAAGTAAGAAAGTTTGTCATCCAGAAAATGAATTAGAAAATTCAGTTGTCCTCGGAGGCGCAATTATAAAAAATTTCAAATGAAATTCATTAATTAAACTATAAAGTATGGGTATTTTAGTCCTGCTTCCAGCTACATGAAGAAGAGGAAAACAAGGGCCCAGATTTTGTGTGGCAAAATGGCCACTTTATGCCATCCCATTGGTGTAAAGATGCCATAAGGGACCCCCACAGAATACACTCATTATAGCCATAGGGCAGTTCTCCATACAGTGTAGAGCTGGCATAACAACTCTATGCCAGCCCTTCCCCAGTGCTGCTCTAAATTGTCCAACTGGTAACTGTCCTGTATGGCCTGTTCTGCCAGCAAAGAAAAGGTGGATTATACTGCATTCCAGTCACACTACCTTCAGCCCCCTTCTACACTGGCGGGGAGGGACAGTGTAGAGCCACTGTGCCAGCTGTATGCTATATTGAGGGATGGAGGGATTCTGCAAGGACCATTTAAGCCCTCCTGTTATGGCCCCTTTATATGGTGGAGTGTCTGTTTTGCCATATTGAAACTGAGCCCTTGTTTTCCTGTCTTCAGACAAAAAATTTCATTTCACTGAAGTGAAGGCTGAAAGTATTGTCAGTCCAGGAGATGCAAAATAGGAACAGAGCACTGCAGAATTTAGAACAAGGTCCCTGCTTGAAAGGGACAACTCTCTGTGGATAAGGGTGGCACAACTGTGTCCATGCGGTGTAGATCATTTTGCAACGTCAATTAAATTAATTATTACCTTTTTTGACCCAAGTAGGTCTTCTGGGTTGGCACTGTTAGGTGGAGAAATTGATGATGGAGTCAAGTATTTCTTTGGTACAATCCTGTTTATTACAAAGCATGTACAAAGTCCTGTTTCCCTGAACAAATCAAATGCAGGAGACTGTTTCTTTGCTCACACTTTCAAGCCTCTCAAACCAGCACTCTACCCAAAAGCTCTCTCTCGCTTAGCTTCTTCTCAGGTTCATGGTGCAAGTGATTCTTCAGGGCTTCCTTGCTTTCTTCTCTGTGGGCTTCTGTGGTGTTTCTGCTGCTTTTCTCCACATGCATCCAGCCACTCTGCCTTTGCATTCAACCCCCCAGTGAAACCCCTTTGCCTGCGTAGCTGAAATTCTTCACCACCCTTGCACGTGGCCTGTATTTTGTGAGAGGGCTCCCATTATCTCAACTGTCTGTTTCATAAAGAAGCTTAATTGTATTTTTACATTTATCCTGAATGACAAGTGGTTGTCACACACCCCAGCTTCAGCAAGGTTTCACCCAACCCGCAGCATAGGAACATAAGAATGGCCATATTGGATCAGACCAAAGGTCCATCTAGGCCAGTATCCTGTCTTCTGACAGTGGCCAATGCCAGGTGCCCCAGAGGGATTGAACAGAACACTTAGTCATCAACTGATCCATCTCCTGTCGCTCATTCCCAGCTTCTGGCAAACAGAGGGTAGGGACTCCATCGCTGCCATCCTGGCTAATAGCCATTGATGGACACAGGAATATATTTCCGAAGGCACATAACTTAAAGCCATAGAGTGAAATGGGAGTTTTGCCATTGTCCTCAATAGGGCCAGGATTTCGCCTATAATTTATTTTTTTGCCATAGGAGCAAGGCTCAATGTTTTGTTTTTTAATGGTTTATGTTTTCATAATCCAAAGGTATTGTGGAGTCATTTTACATACAGTACAGTTCACACTGATTGCATCTGATGAAGTGAGCTGTAGCTCACGAAAGCTTATGCTCAAATAAATTGGTTAGTCTCTAGGGTGCCACGAGTACTACTTTTCTTTTTGCGAATACAGACTAACACAACTGCTACTCTGAAACCAGTTCACACTATATTACTCTTTATCGTTTCAGACATGTTAGTATAGAATTTCTTAATTTTCCATCAGTTTTACTTGAACAAAATTGATGCTGAATGCAGGTTTCAATGATAGGTTTGATCTCTTATAAGGTACCTCCTCTGTTAAGTGACTGTACCTCACTGGAGTTGTGATGTGCTGGTCAGTGTAGTGGCCAGCCCCTGTGCTTGTGTGCTAGCTGGAAATCCTGCCCTGATGCTGTACTCTTCTCCCTCCATCCCTTCTCCATAACAGGGTAAGATTTAACCCTAGGACTCTTATGTTTTTGTTACAATTAAAGCAAATGTGACTTAAAGGAGCAATCATATTACTACTTACATCTCTTTCCAGTTGCTGTAGGTTATTAAAATTTCATGGCCTTAGGGCCCAGTTTTGTGATTGCCTGTTTATTGCTTCAGGGTAGCACTCTTCAGAGAGAGCTCTGCATGCCTAATTGCTTAAAGAGCAGGTAATTTGGGCAATAGTTTTCTTTCCTTTAAGGCACTATATTTATTAATGATTTAATCCATTTCTGCATATCTGTTCTGCCATGAGTGCAGGGGACTGGGCTAAATGACCTCTCGAGGTTCCTTCCAGTTCTATGATTCTATTGCTAATAAATTAATCATGTTGACAACATATAGATGCATGTGCACAGACAGATAAATGTATTTATGACATTTTAAAATATACTAAACACAATCCAGGGTCTAGTAATCTAGAAGTTTACCCCCACCACACCCTCTCTGCCTCAGAAAAAGTAATGATGAGAAGATGCAACTATCCATTGCTTAATGACTTCAGTGTTCAGATATAGGAGTTCAAGAAAGAAAATGTTTACCTTTTAGAACAGGGAGCAAGGGGTGGAAGGGAGAGGGCTCGTCTACATTGAGTTTATTCTGGGCCTATTTTATACTCTTCAGTAATGCATATAGTCTGGTTGGATAGAAAGCCGTTCTTCAGTACTAATCGGCAAGTACCTCTGCAATATGTTCTCTCAGGAAGCATGGACTTAAGATGAGTCAGCAGTAAATCTCTTGAGTGTTTCATAGATTCATAGATATTTAGCTCAGAAGGGACCATTATGATCATCTAGTCTGACCTCCTGCACAACGCAGGCCACAGAATTTCACCCACCACTCCTGCAAAAAACCTCACACCTATATCTGTGGTATTGAAGTACTCAAATCGTAGTTTAAAGACTTCAAGGAGCAGAGAATCCTCCAGCAAGTGACCCGTGCCCCATGCTACAGAGGAAGGCGAAAAACCTCCAGGGCCTCTTCCAATCTGCCCTGGAGGAAAATTCCTTCCCGACCCCAAATATGGCAATCAGCTAAACCCTTTTTTTTTCCATAGAATATCAGGGTTGGAATATCATAGAATATCATCTAGTCCAACCAACTGCTCAAAGCAGGACCAATCCTCAATTTTTGCCCCAGATCCCTAAATGGCTCTCTCAAGGATTGAACTCATACCCCTGGGTTTAGCAGGCCTTAAACCACTGAGCTATCCCTCCCCGAGTGTTAGTAATTACTCTCTTAGCTGTGTATCAGAATTGACCTTTTTGCTGCTTAAACATGCTAAAGACATAGAGTTATGGCAATTTCATCATGGTTATGGGAATTTTTCAGTGTCTCTTTCACTGTGATACATTTCATTCGAATGCCCAGACTTCGCAGCACTAAAGTTGCCAGGAATCCAAAGTCTGCGGCTGATTTACATGTAAATGCATTGCACACTTATGGCACCATAAATAAACACTAAATAATAATTGCACTACATGTGCAAATCTTTTTAAAAATAGCTAATGCTCATGGGCGTATCCTTGAACCTCCCTGACAGAGCAATACGAACTTCTTCCTGTTTGAATTCACCAACAATAAACCCTTACCCAACACTGTGCTGTTACAGCACAAGGAAAGCTGCAGTTCTCATTTTAGGATGCTGCAAGCCATATTTGTCACTCGGGCTGCATTTGAGCAGCCCTAATCTAGGGCCTGATCCTGCAGAGTGCTGAGACCTGGAGCTCCCGTCAGTTTAAAAGGAGTGGAGAGCTCACAACATCTCTCAGGAGGTGTTCAGTAGCTTGAAGAATTGGCCACCTAATAAACATCAAAGGCAAGCATCTAAAACGCATCCTAATGCAAACTTTGTGCTGCCACCCATTAGATAAGCAACTCTCTGATTTATAAAAAGAAAAGGAGTACTTGTGGCACCTTAGAGACTAACCAATTTATTTGAGCATGAGCTTTCGTGAGCTACAGCTCACTTCGAAGTGAGCTGTAGCTCACGAAAGCTCATGCTCAAATAAATTGGTTAGTCTCTAAGGTGCCACAAGTACTCCTTTTCTTTTTGCGAATACAGACTAACACGGCTGTTACTCTGAAACATCTCTGATTTATATCATCTTAATTTTGAAGCATAATCAGAGCTTCATGTGAGGAGGAGTTTTTCTTAGTAGCAATTCACTGGTAATTAACTCTGACATGTTCTTGCTTCAGTACTAAAGATTTCCTTGTCTATTTTTCTCTCAGGCCTTCCCACCAATTCCCACCCTGCTCACCATTTTATCTCCCCGCTTCATTTGGCTGCTAGATGCCATTGAAACAGCTGATGTCCTGCTAGGTTAGGAGAATGATGCAGGGACTCCCTCCAGAGTCAGAAAACCAGAGCTCTTGTAAGAGGTAGGGTTGGCAACTTTCCCAGACACAGATTACATCCCCTCTTTGGTGTTCTTGGCCTCTAGTGACCCAGTATTTGATGAGCTTCTGAATGCTTGTTTGGCAGAACAATGAAAGTGCTGATTTGCCTGGCCACCACAAACTGGCCCCACATTTTACATGAAAATAGAGACTTCAAGAAAAAATACAGTATATAAATGCAGGTTGTGAGGCAGGACTAAGCTGGGCATTGCTAATATTCATTATACATATTGGACATGTCAAAAGAAGCAAATTACTGATTTAGTTTTATTTCTAAATAGGTACTGGGATCATCCCAGCCCATATCCTCACAGAGAGCCCTTCTTGCAGTCCTTTGGCTGCAGGCAAAACTCCTGATGACTTCAAAGGGAATTTTTTTATGTGAGGACTGTAGAATCTGGCCCATAAATGCTGCTGAAGAATTGTTATAATTCTATTGAACCGAAATCAGGTGATTAGATCATCCTTTTGGAAACTGTCTCTGACGTCTGGAAAGAAACAGGCTTGTGTGTGTGTGAATTACAGTAAATCACAGCACATAACATAAATCACAACATGAATCGAAGGCACATAAGCTCTCCTGCTTCTTTTTCACTATCCACAGGGAAAAGGCAGTCACACTTCCAGTACAGGCAGCATCCGTCCTTTTGTCATCAAGTAGCAAATCTAGGGGTTGGTCCTGGTTCTCTCTATATCAAGTTCCCAGTCTATAACTAGGAAATAGCTCCCTTTACAAGGATGTTGCAGAACATAGTTTGCTTCAGAGAAAACCCTGGTTTGGCAGTTCTTTATTCTTCTTTGACATCTTTTGCTATCCTGTTATCTGAGAGCTTCTGATTTTACTAGTTAAATTATACTTTGCTCCTTCTTAGAGAATCTTGTGTGAATTGTAAATCCATAATCAGTTGTATGGTTCCCTGAATACTTGAAAGAGCTGCATACATGCTGAGCTTTATTAGCCCACTGTGACAGAATGACCTTTAATGAAAAGCTGCTGTAACTGTAAATGCCACAAAATCCTGGGATTAGTAGTATAGCATTTTTCACTAGTAGAACTCAAAGTGCTTTAAAAAGGAGGTAAGTATCATATCCCCATGCCTCACTCCCAGTACTCAAGTGAAGAATGATCATTCAGAAGCTCTGGCAGGATCCATATTTTGACATCACCAGCCAAAGGGAAGGAAACTGGGAAGCTTCATTCTTGATTAGAGACAGACGCAGAAGGAAGAATCCCAGTGGATGCCATCTTTCCGTGATTGGTGGCTTTCCTTGGCCGTCATGCACTCCTATGTATAAATCTGGGTATCGAGACAGTAAATTATATATATTCATGAATTATGTATCGTAAGTTTTTTAAATTAAAATTTAGGATTGAAATAATGCATATTTTAAATACCTAAAAACCAGAATTGTATACAGGTATGTTTTAAAAAAAAAAAAAAAAAAAAAAAAACCTGACCAAGAACTCTCTGTCACAGCCTTTCTACTGACTCACCAAAGGACCAAAGATGTCATATGAATCAGTTAATGCTGAAATAAAGGGAGCATGCACTTTTCTTGTGTACTGTATTCACACTGGAAAGAGCTTTCTTTCAGCTTGCTGTTGTCATTTAGGACATCTTATAGATGATCAATTGTTTATTGTCAAACAAGTGTAATTGACTGGAAAACTACATGAGAAAGCAAATGATCAGATAGTCTATACTAGTTTGGGAACCCATATAAAGGCAAAACTAGGGCTGGGCAAATGGTTCAGCACAGAGATGAAGTTGTTGCAGGCTGGAGTTCAGCAGATTGTAACCTGTCATAGGTCTGTGTTGTGATATGATGTCAATTGTGTCATTACATCATCTCACTGGAACAGCATCCCACAAGAGCCTACAGTCTCAGAACTGAGCCCTAAAGCATGAAGAGAGGAAGTCCCTTCCCCATGCTGCATGCTTGCTCTACCCTAGAGCTGAGATTTAATGGGTAGGCATTATGACTTCATGATAGTTAGTCTGCACTGCATTATTGCAAAGGGTATTGTACACTTAAACCAGTTTTCAGTCAGGATTTCCTGAATGCTAAACCTGGCTTGGATACTGATTCTCTGCAGTCTTGGGCAACTCTGTTAATCTCACTACCTCATTTTCCCTATCTGTAAAATGGAGATAACTAACATATCTGCTTGTAGTGCCAATCTGAGGATTAATCAGTGTGTCTTAAAGTATTTCAGTACCTAAGTGCTAAGTGGTATGAGGAGGCACAAAAGCATGCTTACATGTTATCTGATTCTCATAACAAATGCATCCTTCCAAATAACTGGATTATCTGGTGGGCCCATTTAAGAGAGGCTGGGGGAGGGGAAGCCCTCTCTTTATTTTTTATTAGGCGTTATTTTCATTATTCTATCTTGCTTGAAATGGTATTTCAAAAATGCCCAACATTTAATATACTTTTTTTTTATTTCAAAGAGACCTTTGCTGAAACTCTTAAGGCTGGGATTCCTAAAGAGGGGCTGAGGGGCCGAAGGGCCCCTCTCCCACTGAAAGTCAATGTGTGTTAGGCACCCAGCTCTCTCTGGCCCCATTCAAAGTCCCAGTCTAAATGCTTTGGGACAACCTTAATGGGATTGCAGTTGGTTTCTAAGAAAGCCCAGGATTTACTTTTAAAACTAGAGTGAAGCAGCCAACATTAGCAAACGTTGCCAGGCCTCATTGACGTTGAGATACGTGCAAATGAGATTTATATGCCAGTGTTAAAACAAGTTACTCAGGGAAAAGGTAAAGGGATTTCCTTCTCCTAAATAATGAGACTGTGTCTATGAGCCAGGTATCAAACTAGTAACCTTATGCTCACACTCTGAAGATTAAGGAGCCAAGATCTACATGATAGTCATGGGAAGGGTCTAAAGTTTTTTATATATATTTGCAAATGGTTCACTGAAGCCATTATTATAACCTAGTTATTCTTCTGGAGGTAAATATGTTCAAACAATTTTTGTCTGGATGAAAGCATGTATTTTGTTTTGCTGGAAAGATATCCGAAAACACAAAAGCTGACTATGTTGGAAGAAAGAGAGAGCATCAAGTGAGGAGAAAGTTAATATGCAAACTAACATAAAACCCCTAAAAAACAGTAACCATCTCTACAATCACTGCTGTGTACCTTGTTAGCATGAAACCCTTTTTCAGTGCATTCCCTTCAAGTGAATCTGATCAATATGCATGTACAGAAATTGCATCTTATTTCCTTTTCTAAGAAACAAGACAATATAAGCTTTGGGATCAGATTTTTTTTCTGGTTTCACCTGATACATACACCCTAGTTTTCTAACTCTAGGGTTGATTCATCAGTGTGTTATTCTGGTTTTACATTGGTGTAACTAAATTTAGTACAGTGAGGATACACAGAAGTCAAACTTGAGTAATGCAAGAGTGAAGCAGATATCATGCTTCTACCATACTTACTTAACAATAGGTCAAAATAGAAAAGTGCAGAAAGAGAACTGTTTAATTCCTGGCGTATCTCCATCAACTAGAATACAAGGGATTGGATTGAGAATGGATCCAATGTCCATTAAATTCAAGGAGACTCTTCTCATTGACTGCAATGAATATTGGATTTGACCCTAAGTGTGTATGTAGTGACTCCATAAAGCAAGAAACTAGCACAATGTGGAAGCAGGCATTTTTTTTGTTTGTTTGTTTTTTTGTGAAGCCTACAATCCATAGAAACTTCCGGTTCTGTTATGTATTTAGCCAAATTCTTCTGAGTTATCCATAAAAAGTGTGATCCACTGCTCCAGCTTTGGCACTGAAACAAACCTCCACAATAATGGTTTCACATTTCTCTGGTTTTCTTTTTTAATTCTCCCTCTCACTTTTTAACCTGTAATCACTCATGTATGTTCTCACTGAGAAACAGAATTCCCATGTTCTGTGCTATTAACATCAAAATCTTGCCTAAATAGGTAACATAAATTTAAACTTATGCTAAACCAGACTTTCTTTCCTTTAATCCTATTGCATGGAAAACAATAGCACTCAGCAAAAGACAGCACAACAAAAATGTTTCTTAACTTTTGATTACAGATTAAAACACAGTTGCCAGAGTAACTGTTGTTCTTTGATTGGGTTGTTTGTATGGACCTACACTCTTGGGACAGATGCAGCTAGGCGTAAAAACTCAGAATCATTTAGAAAGTAGTGCCCCTTCGTCCCTTGTGTAGGTTTCCAAGCGTATAAAAAGGGGGAATGGGGAGTTGTCCTAACTGCCCTCCAGTTTCTTTCATTAATTCAGGCCTTCATAACCCAAAGCTCCAAAGAAATGGAAAAGGTGGATCGCTACAGGTCATAATCTTGAGAGCACGACAGTTGCTATCTGTTTCACAGAGTTTTATGGCCAGAAAGGGACCATGAGATCGTCTAGTCTGACCTCCTGTATATCACAGACCATTAATTTAACCCAATTACCCAGGTATTGAGCCCAATAACTTGTGTTAGGTTATAAAGCATTTCAATGCTCAGGAGCCTAAACTGACAGATTCAGGAGAGACCAAGGTGCCACGAATGCCCAAGGCCCTGCAGGTGAGGTAAGCCTAGATGATTCCAGCAGGTGATCCATGCCCCCTGCTGCAGAGGAAGATGAAACCCTCCCCCTAACAAGATCCCTGCCAAACTGACCTGGGTAAAAATTCCTTCCCAATGACAAATCTGGTGATCAATTTGATCCTGAGCATGTGAACAAGACCCACCAGCCAAGTATCTAAGGCCTGGTCAAAACTAGTAATTTACTTTGGCATAGCTACGTCTCTTAGGGGTGTGAAAAATCTACACCCCTGAGAGAGACAGCTATACCAATCTAACCCCCAGTGTAGACCAGCGCTGGGTCAAAAGGAGGGTTCTGGGTCAACCTAGCTACCATCTCTCAAGGAGGTAGATTACCTACACCGATGGGAGAGCCCTGCTATTGGCATAGGTAGTTGGCAAAGGCTGTGCCTTTGCAGCATTTTAAATGTAGACAAGCCCTAAGAAAAAGGATTCTCTGTGCCAACTCAGAGCACTGGTCAGACCCAGCAGACCCAGGGAATTACAGACCAGTCAGCTGAATGTCTGTACGCGGAAAGATAATGGAGCAAATAATTAAGCAATCAATTTGCAAACACCTAGAAGATAACAAGGTGATAAGTAACAGCATGGTTTAATCAAAAACAAATCGTGTCAAACCAACCTGATAGCTTTCTTTGGCAGGGTAACAAGTCTTGTGGTTGGGGGGACATGGTAGACGTGATATATCTTGATTATAATAAAACTTTTGATACTGTCCCGCATGACTTTCTCATAAATAAACTAGGGAAATGCAACCTACATGGAGCTATTATAAGGTGGCTGCAAAACTGGTTGGAAAACCGTTCCCAGAGAGTAGTTATCAGTGGTTCAGAGTCATGCTGGAAGGGCATACATAACAAGTGGGGTCTCACAGGGATCAGTTCTCGGTCCAGTTCTGTTCAATATCTTAATCAATGACTTAGATAATGGCATACAGAGTAAACTTATAAAGTTTGCGGACGATACCAAGGTGGGAGGCGTTGCAAGTGCTTTGGAGGATAGGATTAAAATTCAAAATGATCTGGACAAACTGGAGAAATGGTCTGAAGTAAACAGGATGAAATTCAATAAGGACAAATGCAAAGTACTTCATTTAGGAAGGAACAATCAGTTGCACACATACAAAATGGGAAATGACTGCCTAGGAAAGAGTGCTGCGGAAAGGGATCTGAGGGTCATAGTGGACCACAAACTAAATATGAATCAACAGTGGTCTAGATAATTAGTCCTCCCACAAGTGCAGGGGACTGGACTAGATGACCTCCTGAGGTCCCTTCCAGTTCTATGATTCTGTGACCCAGAATTTGCGAACCGCTTCCATAGACCTTCAAATCAAGTTCAAGGTCTCAGTCCTTATCTTGAAAGTGCTCGGTGGCTTGGGCCTAGGATATCTATTAACTTGGGTTTGAATAGAGACTAGGAGTGGCTGAGTCTTTAAACATATTGAATCTATTTCCCCATGTTCAGTATCCTCACACCTTCTTGTCAGCTGTCTAAATGGGCCATCTTGATTATCACGACAAAAGTTTTTTTCTCCTGCTGATAATAGCTCATCTTAACTAATTAGCCTCTTACTCCACCTTTTTATGTTCTCTGTGTGTGTGTATATATATATATATATATATATATATAATCTTCTGACTATATGTTCCATTCTATGCACCCGAAGAAGTGAGCTGTAGCCCTCGAAAACTTATGCTCAAATAAATGTGTTAGTCTCTAAGGTCCCACAAGTCCTCCTGTTCTTTTTATGGTCAACAACTTCACTTCTCTGGCACAATAGAACTTTTTCTACAGTAAGAGTAAAGTAAAGTCTCTCTATCCATGCATCAGAGGGTGGAAAACTTACCAGCAGCCAAATGGGCCCTGATAGTTCAAAACAGTTTTGACTCTTTCAAATGTAATAGCTAATCTATTGGTAGGGATGGAAGATGGGCTGGGGTATACACCCTTTTGATCTGTCTGGATGGAGAATTCTTCCAATTCATCTAGTAGGTTCATCTCCCCAAAAGTTTCTGCTTTCTGATAGGATCTTGTGGACTTCATCAGAACACACTTAGACTTGTTCTTTGGGGAATCCAGTGTGAAAGTAGAATGAATTATATTGAAATTATAATTCATTAAAGAAATGCTACTTGAAGGGTTTGTTGAAATATAGTTGTCAGGAAGAGAAACATTAAGGAGTGTGAGACAATGGGTCCTCAAACTAATTAACTTAGAGCTCCTACTGAGCTAGGAGATTGGTAAACGTTAGTATGCAAATAAGATATGTATGTATATTTGTCAGTTTCTGCTTCCTTTTGTCTCCTATGTTAAATTGGCTTTGGCTTATTTGTATAAATAAGTTAGCTTGAGCCTCAGAGAGGGGCTCACATATCTGGGTGCATTGGCAAAGCGCTTTGCTAATAAACAGAGTGGTCTGACAAATTATGTGAGTCCTGAATCTGACTTTGACACCAGCAACTGAATCAAGGATCCTTATTTAGATATAAAGAAAAAAGAAAAGGAGTACTTGTGGCACCTTAGAGACTAACCAGTTTATTTGAGCATGAGCTTTCGTGAGCTACAGCTCACTTCTGCATCCGATGAAGTGAGCTGTAGCTCACGAAAGCTCATGCTCAAATAAACTGGTTAGTCTCTAAGGTGCCACAAGTACTCCTTTTCTTTTTTCTTTTTACGAATACAGACTAACACGGCTGTTACTCTGAAACCTGTTATTTAGATATATAAGTGCCGCTCCACTAATGCAGGCAGCTATATTAATCTTCTTTTCCTTCATTTCCAGTCCTAAAACATTGTCTGCCATGACAATGTACTGGTAAAACACCCATATAAAGTACATTGAAATTTTTTAGTGTGAAAGGTGCTTTTGTGAAAAGAGTTATTGGATCTTTAATAACCACAGATTTTTAAAGCCATCTCTCTCATGAAAGTATTCAGTGTTGCTGTAGCTATGTTGGTCCCAGGATATTGAAGAGACAAAGTGGGTGAGATAATATCTTTTATTGGATCAGCTTCTGTTGGTGAGAGAGAGAGAAGCTTTTCAAGCTTACACTAGAGCCCTTCTTCAGGTCTGGAAAATGTACTGAGAGTGCCACAGCTAAAAACAGGTCAAACAGTTAGTTTGGCATAAATAGCATATATTCTAAGGCAGTGGTTCTCAAAGCTGGTCCACCGCTTGTTCAGAGAAAGCCCCTGGTGGGCCAGACCAGTTTGTTTACCTGCCGCGTCCGCAGGTTCGGCCGATCGCGGCTCCCACTGGCTGCGGTTCGCCGCTCCAGACCAATGGGGGCTGCGGGAAGTGGCGTGGGCCAAGGGACGTGCTGGCTGCCTTTCCCACAGCCCCCATTGGCCTGGAGCGGCAAACCGCGTCCAGTGGGAGCCGCGATCAGCCGAACCTGTGGACGCAGCAGGTAAACAAACCAGTCCGGCCCGCCAGGGGCTTTCTCTGATCGAGCGGCAGACCAGCTTTGAGAACCACTGCTCTAAGGAACAAAAGTGTATGTGTGGGGGAGGTGTTAGTGGGTTACAGATTGTTGTAATAAACCATAAATCCAGACCATGATTTTTAGTGTCTAGCAGAGTTCTGAATTTAAGCTCCCAGGCTCATCATTTGTAAGTATTGTGCAGGTTTCCTTTGAGGATGGGGATTGATAGGTCAGATATAAGAGTGCTCCCTTTGTGAAAATTGTTCACCTGCAGGTGATATGGTGTTTTTGTCTTTTATCATTTTCCTGCATAGTGATTGTCTGGTTTCACCCACATAGTTTTTATTAAGGCATTTAGTGCACTGGGTGAGATACACCACATATTGTAATAGGCATGTATAAGGCCCATGGATCTCAAAAGGGGCGTTGTGGGGCGTGTTGATCATTTTAGCAGTGGAGCTATGTCTGCAGGCTTTGCATCTGCTTTTCTGGTAGGGTTTGGTGCTACTTTTGAGTTGGTGTGTCCTGGTCTCTGGGGAGCTTCCTTCTGATGATGAGCTTGGAGTGGTAGGAGGGTTGTTTGGCCAGAAGAGAGGGTTCAGGAAAGATTTCTTTCAGGATGGGATTCCCATTGAATATGGGTTGTAGTTGTTTGATGATATCCTGTATGGGCCCCAGTGTGGGGTGATATGTGACAAACCCCACCTCTGACTGCGGACCCCTAGTTATTTCTGTACTGAGGCAGGTTCTCTTGGGGTATTTGTGTGGCCTTTTCCATGATGCAATCTACTTCTCTGTGGAGTGTCCTTGTTGGTGTATGTTAAGGTGTATATCCTGGACTTTCTTTTTGGAGTATATTCTGTAGTATCTGCGTGTCTGGCTGTAGATAACTGATTTCTTGGTGTGTTTGGGGTGGTTACTGGATTTGTGAAGGTAGGTGTGGTGATCTGTGGGTTTCTCGTATATGATTGTGTGTAGGGTTCCATTGTTGAAACTGATTGTGGTGTCCAGGAAGTTTATGCTGGTGTGAGAGTGTTCCAAGAAGACTTGAATAGATGGATAGTAGTTGTTGAAGTTGTGATGGAAATCTATGAGGGAGTTTAAGTCATCTGTCCAGAGGATGAAAATATCATTGATGTATCAGGTATATCATTGCTTTTGTGGTGCATATGTCCAGAAATTCTTCTTCAAGGTTGCCCATGAGGAGGTTGGCATATTGAGGAGCCATTGCAGTACCCATGGCTGCTCCCATGGTTTGGACAAAGTGTTTGTTGTTGAATGTAAAATTGTTATGGAAGAGGATGAAATGGATGAGTTTGGCAATGTATTTGGGGTGGTTGTCTGAGTGTTGTCCATTATCTGGTAAATATTTGAGGCAGCCAGCAGGGATGTTGGTGTATAGGGAGGTGACATCCATGGTGGGAAGGATGGTGTTCTGATGGAGGATGTTAACGTTGTGGATATTGTAAATTTCCACCACAGCTTTAACAGCCACCACCCATCCATTAAACTCTCTCTAGAACAGCGGTTCTCAAACCTTTTTTTTCGTGGACCACTTGAAAATTGCTGAGGGTCTCAGCAGACCACTTAATGATCTTTCCAAATGCTGTTTGTACCGTTAGCTAACTATTGTAAAGCATGTTGGATAAAAGCGCTATATTCAAAAAACCGTAATAATAATTAACATTTTTTGTTCTACAAATGAACGCACACAATTCATATTTTAATATCAGTAGTCTTACCTTTCTAATGTGATTGATGTGCCCTCCCTCCCCTGCCACGGCAGGAGCCCCCGAGCTGGGGCTGGGAAGGAGGGGGGGGTTCTCTCCCCCACCACAGCAGCCACAGAGCTGAGGCTGGGAAGGAGGGCTGTCTCTCCCAGCAGCCGCAAACCTGGAGCTGGGGAAAGTTGCCTCTTTCTCTGGCCGCTGCAGCCCTGCATGTCCCAAATTCCCCCCACTCCCTCTTCTCACCCCACTTCCCCCTCCCACCTACCCCCTATTCCCCCCAAGGCCACCACCTCACTTTACATATGTGTCTTCTCCAGGGTCATGCGTGGCTTCACTAATTAGGTGGGTGGCCCTTCATTCTTTTGTGTGCGGCTGCCCAGGTGTGCACCTTAGAGGGAACTATCCGCGGACCACCTGAATGGAGCTTGCGGACCACAGTTTGAGAACCTCTGTCCTAGAACACAGTGTTTCCCTCTTTCTTTCCCCCCATGAATGGAGAGATTTTAATGGGCTGCTTCACTTTGAATGTTCCCTTGAAATATGTGTTAACTACTTATGCTAAACAATCTGTTCAGCTTTGTATTTATCTGATACACTGAGTGCATTTCCCAGACCTGAAGAAGCGCTCTGCATAAGCTCGAAAGCTTGTCTCTCTCACCAACAGAAGTAATAAAAGGCATTCCTCATCCATCTTGTCTCTCAAATGCTGTCTTGGCATTTCAACCTGATTTCAGTTGCACCATCATAGAGCTTGGTCCAATACCACCAAAGACTCTCATTGACTTCAGTGGGCTTTGGAGTCAGCCCACAGTGCTTTCTAGCACCTAACTGGGATATTGGTTTAATCTGATTCAGGGCCTGTTTACACTACACTACAATTCAGGGCCTGTTTACACTACAATTAAGTTGATCCATGTTAGGTCAACTTACAGCTACCACATGTCCACACTGCCCTCCATAGATGACATGTGGGGCGGCATGTGGGGTCAAATGCCCCCCAGATTTCTGCTCAGCCTGCTGGGGGGCAGGGAGAGGGGCTCTGTCTTTCTCCCACTGCTCCTAGCCCCCATCCCCACCCCACAGTACGTTTGGCTCCTGTCCTTGGCAGCTGGGCCCTGGCAGCGCACGGAAGGTGCAGGACAGAACTGCTTCTCACACCAGCTGAGGGTGGACGCTCTTGGTCACTGCTCTGTGCAGCACAGTGGCTGCCTGTGAGAAACCTGCTGGGATGCAGGGGCAGCCTGCCCCCTCTGCTCTCCACTTTGGAGGCAGCCGGGCTCCCAGCTGGAGTACCGCACTCACCCCAGAGTGACAGCCCAAGCTGTGAGCCTGGCTCAGGCTTCACAGCATGAGCCTACCAGCCTTTCGTGTCAATTTCATAGCTGCCTCTAGCTCAGAGCAGCAGTCTAGCTCACACCTGTGAAATTGACAAGAAAGGCTGCATAGGAACCATGCTGTGAAACTGAGCCAGGCACCAGGCTCACAGCTGGGGCTGTCACCCAGTGGTAGGGGGCAGTGACTCCAGCTGTGAGCCTGGTGCCCACTGGACAGCTGGAGGGGGGGGGGGGCAGCTGTGAGCCACATGCTGGGCTCTCTTTCATAGTAGGGAGGCTATCAACCTTTCTTGTCAATTTCAGGGCTCCAGCTGTGAGCCAGGTGCAGCAGAGCTGAGCTATGAAATTGACAAGAATGACAGCCAACAGCTGATGTAAGTAATGCAGTGTCTACAAGGACAGGGCTTCGCCCTAACTACACCAACATAAGCCCTACACCTTTTGTGGAGGTGGAGTTATTATGTTGGTGTAGTAGGGCATTTACATGGGCAGGAGCAAGGCTGTAGTGGAGACACTGACATAATTAGGTCCATGTAAGGCAACTAACTCTGTACTGAAGACCAAGCCTCAGAAGGAAGTACACCACCTACTGAATTACAAGCACCACTACTTGCAGCTCCCAGATTATGCTTAGAAGTTCCTCATCTCATTTGATCTCATTGGCCTTGTGTGACCCTACTTAGCTGTGAAATGTGAAGGGGTTATCCACCCCTATTTTCCAAATTTTTACCTGTTCAGAGATTCAACCGAAAATGCTGATACATGTTTACATATGCAGCCATTGCTGGTAGTACTGAAATGAACATTGCTTTTAAATCCACCACAATAAGTGGTTCTGTTCTTTGCTTTAATATTTAAAGAAACAGAATATCCACTAGTATTCTTTATGTTGCTGTGGGCATGTAGCTTTGTGTGAATACATTTTAAACAGCTATACTATTCATCTATGACCTCAGCTACACCCACACCTATGGCTTTCACATGTTGTTCTCCAGTTTCTAATTTAGTAAATTATAAACATTTTTTAGGTTTCAGAGTAACAGCCGTGTTAGTCTGTATTCGCAAAAAGAAAAGGAGTACTTGTGGCACCTTAGAGACTAACCAATTTATTTGAGCATGAGCTACAGCTGTAGCTCACGAAAGCTCATGCTCAAATAAATTGGTTAGTCTCTAAGGTGCCACAAGTACTCCTTTTCTTTTTGCAAACATTTTTTAGTGTTGTATGTTTCTAGACAGTTGCCACCATGGTAACTTTATATATCTTTTTAATAGTATGATTTTAAAACCCACATGTTAAAAAGTATATAAAAAACTAGCATGTATAATTGCATTGCATATTTTGTCAGATTATTTTCTCAGAAACTAAAGTGAAACTAGAGAGGTTTTCTTTCTTGATTTTTGTTTTGTTTTGTTTTCCCTTGCAACTTCTCTCCATCTAATTCTGCTCCACTCATGCCTTTCCATGTGTTGGTGGCAGGTTGCTTTGAAGAGGCACAGCATTAAGGAAATCCAGGATGGATTAGTCAGTGAATGAAGTGCCAGAAGCACTGTTAATATCTATGTAAAAATAGCTTTGGTTATTTCAGAACTTCCATCAAGCAGTATTAGCTTGTAGCTTCTACTGCACTTAAAAGACTATACCTCAGTTCTCCCAATTTCCTTTGAAGTCTGGATTCTTAGCCACAACTTTTATTTAAGATCCTGGGGAGGAACGGAGTCCGAGTGACTTTTTTTTAAAAGATTTTTACACAGACTTTTGTTATTGGGCCTGTGGTACTAGCAGTGGTTCTACAATTATGAAGTATTGCTTATAACATCATCAGGTAAGTGCAAATATCAGCAAGAATAAAATGTAGGGATCTTGAGTGTTTGTAGAGGAATTGGAGGTGAAGTATGGTAAATTTAAACATACTAGTGTGAATTTCTCTGACCCAGAACTCTATCATTCATAGGCTGATATATATCATTTGACACCATATATATCATTCATAGGCTGATCAATAAGAAACTGTAGTCTCCTAAAAATAAAGGAATGATTCTGATCTCATTTGTAACTCCGTAGATTCAGTCAATGGATTTACTCCTAATTTACACTCTTGCAAATGAGATCAGAATCTGGCCCCAAACCTTTAGGAAGAGATTGTATTTTATTTTCAAAGTAAAAGTTTAAACAAGTATAATCTGTCCTACCTTCTAGAAGAACATACCTTCTGGCTGTTTTTATTGTCTTCTTTTTTGTGGCAGTTCAAATACTATATTGTACAAAGTTAGCAGCTCCAACATCCTTTGGAATAATATACATAATCTATGTGTTTAATTAGAAATGGCTGGTCTCCTACAGATTACCCCATTATTGTCAGATATTCAGGCCAGTGTTGCTCTTTAAGGATGTAAATGTGTAGGAGTCTTCAGTTTATCCAAAAATATTATTGGATCTTTGAGTTTCTAGGCCAGATACTCAGCTGTTGAAAATACCTGTAGCTCATTGAAATCAATAGAGCTGCAGCTATTAATAGTAGCTGAGTATCTGGCACTCTGTGTTTTGTTTGCTTAGGTTTTTTGGCTGTTCCTTTTTATTGTTAATCAAAAAATCTCATTCAGATCAAGCAAACTGTTGAGTTGGGCTTTTTAAAGTGTGACATGGGGAAACTGGATGTCTGTAGGGATAGGTACTGGAATATGGAGCATTTAACCTTTAGTTACTACTCTAGTTTATAGGTGTATCTAATTGTATGCCATTCTATCTTATAGTTGTACCTCTGATTGGTACTTTCTGATGATTCTTCTTTGGCATATGACTCTTTGGTGGCCAACAGAGAAAACGTTTTTGACGCTCCTGCCCCTACCCCAGAGCTGCAGAGGAGAAAACACATGCACACATACCTACGGCGCCCCCTGAAAGATAGCGCCCAGAGTGACTGCTCTGGGTGCCCACCCCAAAACCAGCGCTACCTGTCTAAAGTAAGTTTCAAGGTCTCAGTCCAGCCAGCAGGTTCTACATCACAAAACTCTTGACATTTAATTGGAACCTTTTGGAAACTGAACTGGGCTGAAACCTTCAGCAATGGTCCTGCCAGGACAGAGTGGAGGCCCAGTGGCAGGGCAGTGTGGGCAAGCTTTCATCGCTGCTGCATGTGCAGCACTTGTTCTATGAACACGTATAGGTCTCCAGGGCCATCAATTCAGCATCTCTTCAAAAAGAAGTAAAAAATGTCAGATGTGAGGCTTCTGTTGAACTTCTGACCGAGGCATGTTATATATTTCAGTATTTTCCTAACACTGGAAAGTATGAAATTAATGTTTACATCCAATATGATGAAATGACCTCTTGGAGGTCAAACTGTGTGTGAAATTATATATTTATCAATGAGAAGGTGCAGTGTTTGATCTCCCTGCTTGGACATTATTAGAAATTAAATGGGGAGGTTAATCTAATTCTTTGATAAACGGAATTTATATTATTATATCATAAATGGTGATCAGATTCTGATAATCTTTTCTCATGTTGAATTATTCCATGAATAGCCCCATTGAAGTTAATGAGTCAAATTGCGAGGCCCTTACCCACACTGATGCTAAGTTATTCAGATGTAAGCAAGGGGGTTACTGTCTGCCCGCGAAGTTATTTGCTGCAGCCTGCCAAGCTCCCTGCACCCGCCCCCCTGAGTTATTTCCTGCGGCCACCAAGCTTCCCTCCCCTGCTGCCTCCCCTCCCGCCCAGCCTGCTGCGTCCCAGCTCCTCTGCCTACCTCCAGGCGCTTCCTGCCGCCAAACACGTGTTTGGTGGTGCTTAGCACTTTCCAGGAGGGAAGAGGGAGGAGCGGGGACCCGCGCGCTCAGGGGAGGAGGCGGAGAAGAGGCAGAGAAGAGGCGGATTTGGGGAAGGGGTTGGAATAGGGGCAGGGAGGGGGCAGAGTTGGGGTGGGGACTTTGGGAAGGGGTTGGAATGGGGGCAGGGAAAGGGTGGGAAGAGATGGGGCAAGGGCGGGGCCTCATGGAAGGGGTGAAGTGGGGGTAGGGGCGGGGGCAGCCGTGGGAGGGGTGTCAGTGATGTGGCCCTCGGGCTAATGTACTAGTCCTCATGTGGCCCTCATGGTGATTTGAGTTTGAGATCCCTGGTCTGGACCATTGGGACTATTTGTGAAATCAGAAACTACTCAGCATGAGCAAGGCTATCAGAATCTGGCCCCTAAGAACTGAAAGGCAACAATTCAAAAAATGTAGTGGAAATCATCTTCACACATTGATACTCACCAGATAAAGTTATAGTTTCTTCCTTCAACCTCCATTCACTTCACTTCTTTCTTGTTTTGAATATTACTCATTATTTTCTTTCCTCACTCTCCTTAAAGAAGTTTTGCAGACAGGTCAATCAGCTAGCATAGCAGTACATTGCATAGTGCCAAGAAGAGCCACTCTAAAGAACTTGGAGGCAACATGGCATTACTTGCAGGGAACACTTAGATATTTAACATGCACCCACATTAAGTTGCACAGTTATTATTCATTGTTAAACTAGTTGCTGCTTCTGGGGAGCAAAGCAAGCTATACCTTGATTTGCTCATTTTAGGGAATGTTTTTCATTGCCACATTAAAAAGATTCTAATCAGATTTGTTTTCACCAACCCAAAAGTTTCCAAGTATAATCAAATCTCAAGTCATGGACATAGAATTCCTTTGAAATTAAACTGCTTCTTTGATATTTGTTTTGTAGGCTTTTAAAAATGTACAGAATACCTAACCATGATAGGGTCTGAACTTTTGTTTTTAATCTCTTATTATTATATTTTATTAAATATGTCTAAATGTAGCTCTTGAGAGAGGGCCTGGGGTGTGAAGTCCTCTGTTAATCACAGAAGAGGTACAGCCTGGGTATTAGCCGCACAAGCTTCCCCTCGCTACCTGTTAATGTGTCCCAGCCCTGCTATAGAGGCGTTATCTGTAGGGATGAGATAACAGTTCTAGCTAGCTAAGGTACTTAGGTGGATCCCATTACCGTAGTACTGGAACTTTTAACAATCTTTTTAATATATATATCCTCGCTATGCCCCTGTGAGGTTGGGAAGTACTGATGTGCCCATTTCACTGGTGGGGAACTAAGGCACAGAGGGACAGACTTTGAAAGGTATTTAGGCACCTTAGGGTGCAGTTAAGGGACTAGTCGGGTTTTCAAATGGGTGTTTAGGCACCCATCTCCCATTGATTTGAAATCAGTGGGAGTTAGGCACCTAGGCTCATTTGAAAATCCCACCAGGTACCAATCAGTATCTTTAAGCACCTAAATACTTTTACAAATCTGGCCCAGAGAGACTCCAATTGAAGTCAGTGGGGCTTAGGCATCTCACTTGCTTAGATGTTTTTGAAAATCCCACTAGATGCCTATCTGCATCTTTAGACACCTAAATACCTTTGAAAATCTGGCCCTAAATGTCTTGCCCAAGGTCACACAGGAAAGTCTGCGGCAGAGCAGGGAATTGAGTCCAGGTCTCCTAGGTTCCAAGCTAGCACCTCAGCTACTAGGCTATCCTTCCTCTCTGTTCAGTCTCTATAGCCCCTTCAGCCTTTGGACTCCATATTGCTACAGGTTGCCTGTTAGTGCTAAGCACCAAGCATGGTGATGGTTATTGTGATTTGTCCACTAATAAGTATTGGTCTGAAACCACCAACTCATTTTGTGAAGGCTTCTGATAGGTCACTGTCCATGTGGAGGTTAAAACTCCTATGGCACTGTAAAAAAAGAGTGGAGGGTATCACTGGTGGCCTAGCAAATATTTCCTCTCTCAGTGAACAGGTTCTGATGCCCCAGGCCATGCCTGTGTAACAGGGTTGCCAGCTTTCTAATTGCACAAAACCGAACACCCATACCCCACCCCTTCTCCGAGGCCCCGCCCCTGCTCGCTCCATCCCCCCTCCCTCCATCGCTCACTCTCCCCCCACCCTCACTCACTTTCACTTGGCTGTGGCAGAGGGTTGGGGTGCGGGGGGAAGGGTATGGGCTCTGGGCTGGGAGTGTGGGCTCCAGGTGGAGCCAGAAATGAGGGGTTCAGGGTGTGGGAGAGGGCTCTGGGCTGGAGAGGGGGTTGGGGTGCAGGGGGGTGAGGACTCCGGATGGGGGTGCAGGCTCTGGGTGGGGCTGGGGATGAGGGGTTTGGGATGGAGGAGGGGGCTCAGGGCTGGGGCAGGGTGTTGGGGTGTGGGAGGGGGTTCGGGGTGCAGGATCCTGGCAGCACTTAACGTGGCTCCCAGGAAGTGGCCTCCAGGTCCCTGCAGTGCAGCTCCTAGGCACAGGGGCGACCAGGGAGGCTCCATGCACTGCCCTTGTGCCCACATGTGCTGCTCCCGCAGCTCCCATTGGTCACAGTTCCCAGCCAATATGAGCTGCGGAGCTTGCACTGGGGTGAGGGCAGTGCACAGAGCCTCCCTGGCCACCCATGCAACCACAAGGACCTGGCAGGCACTTCCAGGAGCCGCGTGGAGGTAGGGCAGGCAGGGAGCCTGCCTTAGCCCCAGGCCCTCGCTGTGACACCAACTGGACGTTTAACAGCCCAGTCAGTCGTGTCAACTGGAGCTGCCAGGGTCCCTTTTTGACCGGGAGTTCTGGTTGAAAACCAGACCCCTAGCAACCCTACTGTGCGAGCTATTGTTGGTTGCATGATACCTCTACCACCTTTGGTCTACAGTTTCAACACTGCCAATATGTTATTGCTTTGTAAAGCACCTTGGGAATTTGTAGTGTAATAAGTGTATGGTCAAACCTGAGTACAGATATCACACTTGTCAGCTAAACTGTGCACATGAAATATAGAAAATAGAGCAGGTCTGAGCCAGTCCAGTAGAAAGCAATGTCATACAGTCCCTACATCTTTAGTATGAATGGTGCTACATGAAATGATATTCAGGATTTTTTCAGTTCCAGTGTTACCCGGGGTTATCTGAACCCAAAGCTATGGTAACTAATCTGTTTTCCAGGCTGTTTCAGGAAATAAATCAGTGGGGGACACAGCACCCCTGTCTGGTACACACCAGAGTGCTTCCACTTGTTTTTATTGAGTACAAAGCACATATCAAAACTAGCAATACTCTAGAACAGGGACAGCAACCTATGGCACGCATGCCAAAGGCGGCATGTCAGCTGATTGTCAGTGGCACTCACACTGCCCAGGTCTTGGCCACTGGTCCGGGGGGCTCTGCATTTTAATTTAATTTTAAATGAAGCTTCTTAAACATGTTGAAAACCTTGTTTTCTTTACATACGACAATAGTTTAGTTATATAATATATAGATTTATAGAGAGAGACCTTCTAAAAACGTTAAAATGTATTACTGGCACGCGAAACCTTAAATTAGAGTGAATAAATGAAGACGCGGCACACCACTTCTGAAAGGTTGCCGACCCGTGCTCTAGAAGCACATTCAGTTACCCAAAATCTGAGGTGGTGTCAAATGACAGGAACAGGATTCTAGTGGCCTGCCTTTCTCCTAGCCACTTGGGAGTTTGATGCCAGTCTCCTTGCTTGTAAAAAATCCAAACTTCTGCAAAGTACAGTCTAACTAAACTCTTTATAGATTTTCTCCAAACCAGGCACACAACTCATAATGGCCCCGATAGGCTAACAATCCCCTAGTAACAGCAAATAAAAAATTATTATTCTACTCATCAGGAAAGCAACTTAGGCACCCAGACCAAGGGTCAGTTTTCCACCCCCTCCCCATGAATCTGTCCTTTCACTGTATCTATCCTGTTAGTAATACTGCAGCTTTGTGCAGCTGTTTTTGTTCTGTCCGCCTAAGCCAAGGCCAGATTTTCTGACTCTGTGGCATCCTTGCTTCTAGTTTTAAGTGCATAAGATGGCTGCAAGTTATGTCAAATCCAATTCTCTCATTACACTGAGAGCTGCCTCTATGGTTCAGAAAATAGTCCAGTACCAGTGCACAGCTGCCATGGTTGCTCCATCCACTGTAGATCCAGGGACACTGCTGAGCCACAATGTTCCCATTGCTATGCTTCAACGGGAATTGTAAACCTTAGTTTCTTCTGTGAGTGGGTTTTCAATTTCCTGCTGATCCAGAGCATATGTAATGGAGCTGCCTTACTGGAATTGCATTATGTGTAACTGGAGGAAAAAATCAATGCCATCAGTAGAGAAGCAGATGCGTGTCCTTGATGTCTGAACTCCTGGAGCAGGCTATTTATAAAGTAAAACGTTCTCCTGAGACTTTTGAGAAAATACAGAATCCTGCTTGGGGCTTC
This sequence comes from Natator depressus, assembly GCF_965152275.1. Taxonomy (NCBI): domain Eukaryota; kingdom Metazoa; phylum Chordata; order Testudines; family Cheloniidae; genus Natator; species Natator depressus. Next base: position 29,600,123 of record NC_134238.1, read on the forward strand.
ATTGCTCAAGTTACATGTGTGCTGTATATTGATTCAGAGGGGAGAACATTTGTTTTGTAAGACTATTTAGTCTAAAGGTTTTTAATATTTTATGTCTCTTATTTCATCCTGTTTGGATTGCTGTTGATGATAATATGGGAGTCCGTAAGCATGCTTTGTATAAAAGGCCATTTCTATGAAAACGATTGGGTCTGTGTAAAACTATACTGTCTGGTGTTCTAAATCCAAATAATTTCAAATTTATCTCCATGCCTCTCACCACCACCCTCCTGATCTGACTGTTTTTAAATGGTTTTGATCTTTCATGCTTCAATAGCTCAGAAATAGCTAAATAGATTTTCTTCAAACTTTACAAAACAATTCCAAGCCCAAAAAAATCTCAGTCCGAAAGGTAATTTGTGGAGAAACTGATGAAACTGAAAATCGGGCTTGAATTTAATGTCCCATCTTGGTTGTAGGCATAGTGTGACTTTCTGGTAATTCCTGTGGAATAATCCATTGTATTGTTTTCAGCCAAAACATTTTTATCCAAGCGAAAAGGATAATATGTTTTGAAAATCAAGACAAGAAAAGTACTGAGAATTTATGCTACACAGGGAAATTAAACTGCAATTTGGTGATACAGTCAATGTATGAATGGCAGCAGGGTAGCCAGCAGATTCAAATGTGTATGTACACCCTGGCTGATCCATTGTCTTCAGGCACTCATCAGAGTATATCTGTAGTTTTGCAGGGTGGGTATACTGTTGTGTACAATGTATGAAATTCACCCTCGGATAGAAGACCCACACAAGGGTCTATGTACCATGTAAATCCTCAAAATAGGATTTATGTGGGATTTAATTTGTTCATAACTAGATCTCAATGAAATTTTTTGACTGAAACTTTTTTGGCAAAAAATGCAGATTCAGCAACCTGTCTGGGCCAGCAGGAGCATGCAGCTGGCCTTTGTGGGGTAGGGGATGTGAGTGTCTGGGCCAGGGAGGGCCCCATGGCTGGGCTCTGGGGATGCAGGGGTGTGAGTGTCTATGCCAGGGAGTGCCCCACAGCTGGGCTGTGTGCGGGAGGAAGGGTGAGTGTCTGGCCTCCCCGGGTGGGCTGTGAGGGGGTGGAGGCAGAGACACAGGAACTGGGTTTTCATAGGGGTTTCTTTAAATTTCTACTCCTGGGGGGAAATTTGTGTGTGTCTGTATTGTTAAAGACATACTTGTTGACAGGTATTTTGAAATAAATTACCAAAATAATTGAAACTGGTGTGATTATATGGTGTTACTTTGACAAATTTGTGTGCAGAATTTTTAATTTTTTGGCACAGAATTCCCCCAGGAGTAACATTAGCAGTTTGTTAATGCACTTTGATCTAGTCCTGTTTCAAAGAGGACTAGATCAAAGCACATTAACAAGCTGTTAATGCATGTCAGCAGGGTCTACATGGACAGTTAGTCCTTGGCAGGCTAATGCAGGCAGGGTAGATTCACACCCTAGGATGCCACTAACTAATTGTTCATGTAGACACGCCCAGAAGGGTCCATTGTGATCATCTAGTTTAACCTCCTGTATAGCAAAGGTCATAGAATTTCCCCAAAATAATTCCTAGAACATATATTTTTAGAAAAACGTCCAATCTTGATTTAAAATTTGTCAGTGATGGAGAATCCACCATGACCCTTGGTAAAGTGTTTCAATGTTTAATGACCTTCACTGTTAAAACATTTACACCTTATTCCCAATCAGAATTTGTCTAGCTTCAATTCCAGCTATTGGGTTGTTTTATACCTTTCTCTGCTAGAGTGAAGAACCCATCATGAAATATTTGTTCCTCATGGAGGTACTCATAAACGGTGATCAAGTCATCCCTTACCCTTCTCTTTAAGCTAAATAATTTGGGGTCCTTGAGTCCCTCAATATAACACATGTTTTTCTAATTCTTTAATGATTCTCATGGCTTTTCTCTGAACTCTCTCCAGTTTATCAACATCTTTCTTGAATTGTGGACACCAGACTGGACACAGTGTTCCAACATCAGTCACACTAGTGCCAAATACAGAGGTAAAATAACCTCTCTTCTCTGAATCGAGATTCCCCTGTTTCTGCATCCAAAGTTCACATTAGCCCTTTTGACCATAGTTTCGCACTGGCAGATCACGTTTCAGCTGATTATCCACTATGACCCCCAAATCTTTTTCAGAGTCACTGCTTCCTAAGATAGAGTCCTCCATCACATAAGTGTGGCCTACATTCTTTGTTCCTAGATGTATACAGTAGTCATATTAAAACACATGTTGTTTGCTTGTGCCAAGCTTACCAAGTTATCCAGATCACCCTGTATCAGTGACCTGTCCTCTTCATTGTTTACCATTCCCCCATTTTTGTGTTGTCTCTAAACTCTCTACATCACTTATTCATGATGAATTTGTTTTTTTTCCAGGTCATTGATAAAAATGTTAAATAGGGTAGGTCCAAGAACTGATCCACGTGGGGACCCCATGAATGCACACCCACTCAGTGATGATTCCCCATTTATAATTACCTTTTGAGACCTATCAGTTAGCCAGTTTTTAATCCATTTAATATACGCCATGTTAATTTTATGTCATTTTATATCATTCTAGTTTTTAAATCAAATGTGTGTTACCAAGTCAAATGCTCTATAGAAGTCTAAATATACTACATCCGTTCTATTTCCTTTGCTAATTTATAATCTCATAAAAAAAAGACAGGCTAATTTGACAGGATTCATTTTCCGTAAACCCATGTTGATTGGCATTAATTATATTACCCTCCTTTAACTCTTTATTAATCAAGTCCTGGATCAGCCACTCCATTATCTTTTCTGGGACTGATGTCACACTGACAGGCCTATAATTACTTGGGTCATCCCATTTACCCTTTTTAAATATTAGCATATCATTAGCTTTCTTCCAGTCTTTTGGAACCTCCCCAGTGTCTCAGGAGTTACTGAAAATCAACATTAATGGTCCAGCAAGCTCCTCAACCAGCTCAGGCGCAAGTTATCTGGACCTGCTCATTTATAAATGTCGAACTTTAGCAGCCGCTGTTTAACAATATCCTTAGTTATTGTTAGAGTGGAAAGTATTTCATTATCGTCATATGATATGATTACATCATCTGTTTTTTTCCCCAAATACAGAACAGAAATACTGATTGAAAACTTCTTCCTTTTCTGCATTATTATTGATAATTCTATCATTTCCATCTAGTAATGGACCAATACATTGGTAGGATTCCTTTTGTTCCCAGTATACTTAAATAACTCCTTATTGTGCTTAACTCTACTGGCTATAAGATTTCTCCTTGTATTCCTTTGCTTCCCTTATCAAATTTCTACAATTCCTAGCTTCTGGTTTATATTCCTTACTATCGACTTCCCCTTTATTTCATTTTTATATATTATTTTTTAATATTTTAGCTGGCTTCACTTCCCCTCTAAACCAGGTTAGTTTTTAACTGGTACGGCCTTCTTAATCGATTGTGGCTTTTGGGGTATCAAGTAAAGCGTTCTTAAACAATTCCCAATTATCATTCACCTTTTTCTGATTAAATGCTTCCTCCCAGCTGATTTGCCTTGTAATTGTTTTCAGCTTTGTTAAATTGGCCCTTTTAAATCTCCAAATGTATATATTACTTGTTTAGGCTTTATTCTGTTTGCATATTATAGATATGATAAGGTCATTATTGTTTATACCTAAGCTACCATTAATTTTTTAGTTCATTTCCTCTTTATCTGTCAGAATGAGGGCTAATGTAGATTTCCCCCATGTTGGATGCAACACTTTTTGAGTTAGCAAACTGTCATCTATAATATTTTGAAAATTCCAAGGATGTTTTAATTTTGGCACCATGAGACCTTCAGCATATGTCACTCAAACTGAAGTCCCCCTGATCATGCAGCTTTTTTTCCTACATGTCATAAATAGGTACTTAAGGAGCCAGTCATGCTGTTCCCTAGCGTGATTTGGTGGTTTGTAGCAGACAACAATTAATACAGCGTCACATGCTTTCTCTCTTAGGACATTGATCCTTAAGCACTCAAGGTCATTTTCTTCTGAGTTGTCAGTGACTCGGAAATGGGTAATACTATTTTAACATAGAGTGCCTTCCCCGCTCCCCCTTTTGCCTACTTGATGCTTCCTAAATAAGTTATAACCATTGATTTTAACATTCGAATCATACGAATTATCCCACGAGGTCTCAAGAAAACCAACTAGATCCAATTACACTCATAAATGAGCAATAACAATTCCTCTTGTTTGTTCCCCCAGCTCCTAGCATTGGTGCACAGGCAATTAAAGAATTTCTTTTCTTCATGTCCCTTGATTAATTTTGTTATGATATTGTGCTAATCTTATCTTCTCTCTTTTTACCCTCCCCTTTTGTTATTACTTTACCCCCCTCCTGACTATGCTAGCCTGCTGCCCCTTTTTGTGGAGACCTTCCAAATGATACAGCCCCCTTCCCCCATAGAGAATAGGCCAATATTCCATAAAACCAAAGCCCTCCACCACTTACCTAGCCAGCCGTTCACTTCCACATCCTGCTGCTTCTGCCTTCCTTTGTTTCTGGGACAGGAAGAATATCAGAGAACATTGCTTGGTCATTATTATTCTTCAGCACGCTTTCTGAGTTTCTTGAAGTCCTCTGTTATCTGTGAGATGTCTTGTGACACAGTGTCATTGGAGTGTTCTCTTCTCTAAGTTGCTTTGAAATTTTCTGGTAGGTAGGAGTTGTCTTCTAATCTTGACCTTTAACAGCATATTGTACTGCTCTAGCGCTGGTGTCTGCAATCTTCTGCAGCCTACTCAGCTCACAGAGCTGAAATAACGTTGGGTTGGCTGGGACCTTAGGGTCTTCACCACATAGTTATTTAAAACTATTTAAATTTTTTTACATAGGTATCCTCAAACTGAACACTCATGTAAAGAATGTGACTAGTTTGCCCTATATGTTTCACTTAGAGAATAGAGTCCTAGTCAAAAGTTTGAGTCTTCAGTGGATAATCTGTGCAAACCAAGGATGGTGCAATTTTATCTGCCTTCCAACCCCCATGCCCATCAAAATGACTCAGAAAGGTCTGATACTAGTGATATCTGAAGTTAGGCAGGAAAAGCAATTAAAACCAGTGTTTATCCTGTGCTTAAAGTGGTCTTAAAGAGCTGCCAGTCATTTCCTACTGATGGAATTTCATCCGTTTGTAACACTGTTAGGGCTCCAATGGCTTGTTTAAACTCATGTGTAATGCTTCCTCACCAGCAATGAGTTGGTCTAACACCCACCTCAGAGATCTCTGTTTATTTTCCCTGCTGGCCCTGTGACCCTGTATGCCCCAGTCTACTTTCAACCTTCCATGAAAGCTCAGAGCCAATTTGCCAGAAATCAGTAAAGATCAGACAATATCTGACTCTACCTTGAGTGGCCTCCACTGCAGTCAGAGTTTTACTAAATAAGACAAATGCCATCCCTGTTTCCAGATGAGAGAGAAGTTTTGAAGAAGGGTTTGTCCTTTATGTCATGTCAGAGTCTAACATCACTGTGCAACTTAATATATGGAGAACTTTATGCCACTGCTGCCCTTTGTCATATCAGCAGCTGACTGATTTCAGCACACTTCTACCATTTAAAAAGCAAAAAGGATTTTGAGAAGCAGATTAGTTTTAATGTATCCTCTCACTAATTCACATTAATTAAGGAGGAAGTATTTTTCTTTTTTGGAAGGATGGGCAGATCATTTAAGAAGATTAGTCTTTTATGCCCACTGTTGTCTTCTGCTCTTTACACAACATATGTTATATGAACAGATTACTAAGTATATATACCATACAAGGACAACCTATGTATACACACTGCTTCTCTGGCAGGGTTTGTGTGGCTTCTGAAACATAGTGAGGGCCACTAGAAGGCTCATAAACTATTTAAAGAGACACTAACCAATTCTTTATACACTGCACCAGCCTATCAGTTGTTTCAGACAGGCCTTTTGCCATGCTTGAATATGTTTGGAGCAAGGAGGGTGGTTTAAAAGTGTATGCCTCTGTTATATAAAGTTGATACAAAAATTCAGTTGGGAGCAAATATGATGAGGAAGACCTAAGCAAATCTCACTGGGGATGGCAGCCTGTGACCTTACCCAGAGTACAAGCTGGACTGTTCGACTGTTCTCCAACCAGGGGGACCTTTTACATTGCTTTGCTATGAGAGCAACCACTCCTGACCTGTTCACACACAGCCCCCAGCATGTAAATTACCCCTAGCTAGATTGCAAGAGTGCTTCAGGCAGCCAGCCTGCCACCCTTGAATTACACTGCAGAGTAACACCAGCAAATTCCCAGCCCCAGACTTTCCCCCAGAAATGTGTGTCTTGTAGTGCCCAGTACCCTCCCGGGCAATGCAAGCTCATATAAAGTCCATCATTTCATTAATAGAAAATGATATTCACAAACCTTGTTATCGCAAATGGAGTTCCCCAAACACTTCAGTCCAAACATACTCTGGCTTATGTAAAACAATAAAATATGTTTATTAACTACAGAAAGATAGATTTTAAGTAATTACAAGTAATGAGGCATAAAAATCAGTATTTGGTTACAATAAAATAAAAGATAAAAATGCAACTAATAGCTAATTTAACAAGCTAAAGTGAATTCAAAGCAGAGGATCTCTCACCACATGTTCTAGCAGTCTTACTGGCTGAATCTTTCAGCCAGGATCACCCTTCAGTCCAATGATACTTCCTTTGTCTTTCAAGTGTCATTGATGCCACGAGTAGAGATGAAGGGAGAGATTATTGTGTCCTCTGTTCTCAATTTTTATAGTTATTTTCTTCTTTGAAAATCATCTGCAGCTGAGGTTCAGGAGACGAAGAGTCTATTTGTACAGGAATTTCCAGCTGTTCCATTGCCAAAGAATGCTCTTCCTGCCAAAGAATGGTCGCTTAAACAGGTGATAGTCCATTTGATTTTGTTGACACTTGGTTGAGGCATCAGTTTACCTTGTCTCTGAGGAACTGGTCTGTGCCTGCTTTTCTAAACTTGGAATATGTCTCAGTAAAGTCCTACAGCAGAATCTTATAACTTTACATACAAAGTTGCCACACATATTTTACCAGGACAATAATGACCAGCAAATTATGAGTTTTCAGATGATACCTCGCAAGGCATATTTATAAACTCTTATAGACTCTTATAAAAAGGGTGAACATAAAAATACAAACTGTCAAACAGCCCCTGATAAGTTCATCTTTAGATGGAAGGCCAGTGGGAATACTGTGTGAGCCAAATTGCACTGGACCAGTTTGGTAAGATTTTAAAGGTTCTGTGGTCAGATAGGACTTCAGTTAACACCTTAGCCACCCCAAATCCACAGAAGTGAGCAGGGATAGAGCTTCTGTCCTTCTGCTAACACACAGGCTCCTAACACAAGATCTAAAAATGAATCTTATTGAGGATTCAATCCTGCAAGGTGCTGAGCAGTCTGGCCCTGATTCAGCAAATCGCTTAAACAAATTTCCCAATGTCTTCAGTGAGATCAAGAGGGGCCCTTTGTCCAGTGGTGATGATATTTGGTTTACTGAAGAGGCTTCTCATTTGTCTAGGTTTGCTATTAATTGTGTTATTAAAATATCAGTGGCAAGAAAAACAATCTAGGGAACAGAATACATCCTTCTAAAAATGAAGGGCCTGGTCCTGGCTGCAACCAAGGAGCATTGTGAATTGTTGGTCTTTTTTTTTTTTTGGTAGATTCATAGAGTATAAGGCCAGACGAGACCATTGGATCATCTAGTCTGAACACCTGTATATCACAGATTGTTAAATCTCACACAGTTCCCCCTGTACTGAACCCAATAATTTGTCTTTGACTAAAGCATAACTCATATTTGCCAAGCGCACATTTTCCAGAAAGGCAGCCCTTCTTGATCTGAAGACATCTAGAGATGGGGAATCCATCCTTTCCTTTGCTAGCTTGTTCCAATAAAAATATGTGCCCTATTTCTAATTTGAATTTGTCTGGCTGCAGTTTCCATTACATCTGCACAATTACCTTAATGAACCAAACTTGTAATTTCCTCAAAGAATGAAATCAGGTTTGTTTGGCAAGACCTATTTTCCCTAAAACTATGTTGACTGGATTTATTATATTTCTATCCTTTAATTTTTCATTAATTGACTCTTATATCCTCTTTTCCATTATTTTGCCTGGGAATGATGTCAGGCTAACTGGCCTGGTCATTCCACTTGTTTTAGAATATTGACACAATATTAGCACTCTTCCAGTCTTCTGGAATTTCCCTGGTATTCCAAGATCTATAAACTATTAAGTTCTCTAGCCGGCTGACATTATCAGCCAACTGTTTTAGGACTCTTGGGTTCAAGTTATCCAGGCATCCTGATTTTAAAAATGTTTATCCTAGTAGATGTTGTTTTTAACCTCCTCCTTGGTTATTAATGGATTGGAAAGTATTTCATCTTCATGTGATAAGAGTACATCCTCCTGCTTCTTTCCAAAGACAGAACAGAAACATTTACTGAACACTTCTGTCTTTTCTGCATCATTATTATCAATTTTACTATCTCCATCTAGTAATGGATCTATACCATGCTAGGATTTGCTCCCCAATATACTTTAAAAAATCCTTTTTATTGTTCAGAACCCTGCCAACCATGGATTTTCCCCTTGATGTCTTTAGCATCCCTTATCAATTTTATACACTTAATAACTTCTAATTTATATTGATTTCTATCTATTTCTACTTTTTTCCATTTGACGTATATTGCTTTTTTTATTTCTAATTGCTACCTTCACTTCACCAGTGAACCACGATGGGATTTTAGCCAAAGACATCCTATTTCTTGAATGTGGAATCATGGCTTTTTGGCCATCTAATAAACTCTCTTCTTAAGGAACTCCCATTTTTCATTCACATTTTTCTCTCTAAACTATTCCTCCCAATCAACTTCACTCATTTTCACAATAAGAAATTAGCTCTCTTGCCCATTGCACTCTCCCCCCCCCCCACCCCACCCACCTCTGATTGGAACTGTCTTCTGTTTGCCCATATTGAATGTAATATTACTGGTCCCTTGGCAACCACCAACTTCCAGTCCAGCGATTAATTCATCTTCATACTACTTGGCACAGCTCAGAAGGGATGACACAAAGATGTTCTTATTGTTCCCCTAATTCTAGGTTGTCCAGATGCCAGAGTGGGTCCCAGCATGAGTTAGGACAGTCTGAAGGCTGCTCTAATTTATGGAGGCTATTAACAGCCCAGTGGGTTTTCTTTTCAGCCATGGATTGATGGGGCACGGAGATGGACTGTGCTCCTTTCCCAATTTTTCCAGGAAGGAGTGACTCCCATTGAGCATGCTATGTACTAATAAACAAGACAGTCATGTACTGTACATATGACATATGCTATGAAAAATACACAAGATCAGAGTAACTATCAGGAGATAAAACCAGAAAATTCCCACTGAGAGGCTCCAATTCAAGGACACAGAGATTAGCCAAAGCCAGGTACTCTGCTAATCCTCCATTAGCGTCACCTATCTTATTCTTGGATAAATTCTTTGCAAAACAAATCATAGGTAAGTGCACTAATGAATCTGCTTATTAACACATTTCTTTCTGACATGCATGCCAAATGTTTAGGATTTGCCGCTTCCTGAATTAGGAAAACCATCATTTTATATTTTTAGTGAACTGGGTTGCATTGGATAGTGAAAGATGAGGTGGGTCCTCTCCAATTACAGCAGGCCAAAGCCAGTTTTGGAGCCCAGGACACAATACACATAGCCAGACTATGCATAGGGGTCTCTGTGGGACCAATGGAAAAAGGAATCATCTTCCTCCAAGCCATGAAGCAGCAGGGAAGCCACCCCATGATCACTACTGCATCTTCAGGACAGCAGTCTGTCTGCATGCCCCCTATATGGGAGAGACTGGCTAACAGATCTCCTTGGCCATGTGGCCACTCTCCACTCCATGCACTGTATTTGCAAAGGGCAATTCTGTTTATCCTGAGAGGTCTGCATCAGAATATTCAATACACTACTAGTAGTTTCACTTTCTGTTAAATCACAATGTTGAATTTCCTTGAGTTACATCAGTGAAAGCCAGGATTAATGTTACAGGCTGCTTTAAAGCAGATCCTGCCAACAACATCCAGAGATTAAAAGATTGTCAAAGAGAGATCACTTGAGGTTTAATAATTGCTATATGAAGTCTAGACAAAATAATGGCTATTTTTCTTAGTATTTTCACAGCTGCGTACAAGTGGATAAAAACAAGTCACAAAAGAAAGCTCAGTTTTCTTTGATTTTGATTAGTTTTCTGACTACATACTTGTTTCTTGAAAATTGGAATGAAAGAGCACACAAATCAGTATGGGCAAAATTACCCTTTCCAGCTTTTACATAATCTGCATCCAATCTGAATTAAATTCACCATGTCTGTAGAGAGCCAGAACAAGACCAATACACCACTTTAGCCCTTAAATCGGTCTTATGTGTGGTGCATAGTCCTTGTGCTGTTTGGTTCTCTGTACCTTCAGCCCCCAATTAAAACCTCTCCAGCGCATCATCAAAGATCTACAACCTATCCTGAAAGACAGTACCTCACTCTCACAGATCTTGGGAGACAGGCCAGTCCTCGCTTACAGACAGCCCCCCAACCTGAAGCAAATACTCACCAGCAACCACAAAACAAAAACACTAACCCAGGAACCTATCCTTGCAACAAAGCCCAATGCCAATTCTGTCCACATATCTATTCAAGTGACACCCTCATAGGACCTAATCACATCAGCCACACCATCAGGGGCTCGTTCACCTGCACATCTACCAATGTGATATATGTCATCATGTGCCAGCAATGCCCCTCTGCCATGTACATTGGCCAAACTGGACAGTCTCTACGCAAAAGAACAAATGGACACAAATCTGACATAAGGAATCCATAACATTCAAAAACCAGTATGAGAACACTTCAGCCTCTCTGGTCACTCAGTAACAGACTTAAAGGTGGCAGTTTTGCAACAGAAAAGCTTCAAAAACAGACTCCAACGAGAAACTGCTGAACTGGAATTAATTTGCAAACTAGATACCATTAACTTGGGCTTGAATAGAGACTGGGAGTGGCTTGGTCATTACACAAATTGAATCTATTTCCCCATGTTAAGTATCCTCACACCTTCTTGTCTACTGTCTGAAATGGGCCCTCTTGATTATCACTACAAAAGTTTTTTTTCTCCTGCTGATAATAGCTCATCTTAATTAATTAGCCTCTAAGAGTTGGTGTGGCAACTTCCACCTTTTCATGTTCTCCGTATGTGTATATATATATATCTTCTTACTATATGCTCCATTCTATGCATCTGATGAAGTGGGCTGTAGCCCACGAAAGTTTATGCTCAAATAAATTTGTTAGTCTCTAAGGTGCCACAAGGCCTCCTGTTCTCTTTGTACAGTGTGAATATCCCTATCTGTAGGCAGAAGTGCCATTGACACCAATGGAAGCCGCATACATGGAACAAGTGCTGAGGAACATACTCTGCAGGGATAAAAAAGTTCTCTACAACAACAACAAGAAAAAATAATGATCTCAGCCTGTGCCCCATGTCGAAGCAGCTGATTTGCTGATTAGATTATTCCTGGTCCTGACTTTTGACAGCAGTCTTTTTTAGACAATTGTAGTAAGGTAAGTCAAAGAGCGATTTAGTGGTACGCCAAATGTAGACCGGTTTTGCCTCATGTTTTAGTCATTTTCCTTTGAGGAAGGTGTCTAACTCATGTTTAGCACTTGTGTTGTGGCGGTGGAAGATGCTCAAAACTGTCTTAGTCACAGCTGGTGGATAAGCTGCTCCAGGACTTTGAAGATGACACACAGCAGAGAGATTGGTCAGTAGCTTGCCGCATTGTATGGGTCCTTTCCAAGTTTTAAAAGGGCAATCACTTTTTTTGACATTCTGAAGATCCTTGGCAGGTCACCCTCATTGACAACTTAAATCAGGAATTTGGATAACCATTGATGGGCATGGTTTCCAAGGTGGTTCAGAAATTCTGGTAAAATGTTGTCATATCTTGCTGCCATTCTGAGTTTGATGTTGCTCAGTACAGTGTCTAATTCAGCACTTGTGAATGGTGCTAATTCTGTAATTCTGGACGAAGCCAGAAGTCATTGAAGGCCATTTGTTTACATCCAGGAGCAGAATTTGGCCTAGAGTCAATTAATATACAGTAGTCACAAAATCATGTCTCTAGACTTATTTTAAAAAAAAAAGTGTCTTCCCATCCTCTCCCCCAAATGTAAGGTTTTCCTGTGCCCTGATGTGTGCTTGTGGTACACCTCTACCCCGATATAACACGAATTCGGATATAACGAGGTAAAGCAGTGCCCGGGGGGAGGGGGCTGCACGCTCCAGTGGATCAAAGCAAGTTCGATATAAGGCAGTTTCACCTATAATGCGGTAAGATTTTTTGGCTCCCGAGGACAGCGATATATCGGGGGTAGAGGTGTATTTGTTAATGTATGGTACATGTGCACATTGAGGGTGTGTCGATACTGCAACGTTCAGGCTCCGGTTACAGGCTGAGCTCTGGGACCCACCGACTTTGCAGGGTCCTAGAGTCTGGGTTCCAGCCCAAGCCAAAATGTCTACACCACAGTTGCAGTTAGCCCAAGCCCAAGTCAGCTGGCAGGAGCCAGCTGTGGGTTTCTAATTGCAGTGTAGACATACCCTAAGGGGCTAGCAGACTGCTTTGATTTGACTCAGTGTTTGGGTATGAATCAGAGAACTGTTGTTTGATGTTAGGGTCTGTGTATATGACTAAGCATAGTTGTTCTAGGAGGTTTACAACTTGACTGGGAAAAGCATTAGTTAATCGGCTGTAAAGATCACTCCTGCATGGACAGGGCAGAGGAATTCCAGCTCCATTTTTTTGTTATTCTTTGATTCTAAGTTAGGGGCATAGTCATGCTATTAGGTTTTTAGCAAAAAGATAGTGTTGCTATCTTGTAGTGTGGTAGCACTCAGAGGGCCCCAGCCAGGGATCAAGGCCACCATTGTGCCAGGCGCTGTGAGACCATGGGAAGTTCTGCTTAAAAATTAATGGTACATTCTGGCCCATAGTTGCATAAATGTTGTTATAAACCTGATACCTAGTCTGTCAGAATTGCAAACATATGTTCAATTATATAACAGGAGAGTGAATGCTATAATGCAGTGCACATGATGTACATTATTATAAATTAATATGGCACACACATTGTGTTGACCAAGTAGACTTACATGAATTACTGAACAAGAAATGAGAATAGAGCATGTGATCAATCTGCTATAAGAGGCTTATCTCCCAGGTCACAACAGTCTAATTAATTCTTATATTCACCTGGCATGACACACCTATAGTATGGATAAAGCTTCGTGTTTTTAAAAGCTCTATGCTATTGTCTTAAATTGCATTACCCATTAGGCATGTCCGCTGTGTATATTAACCTTATGTACGAGGAAAGCCAACATACAGTGATGGTTTGGTTTTGGATTTTTTAAATTACAGGGCCTCATCTGTGTCTCAGCAAACGTTGAGTTACAGAGTGATAGCTCTGTGCTAAATGTAAAAGCAGTACTTATTCTGGGATGTAGTTAAGTTGGCAGCATGTGGACCTGCGCAAAAGAGCTAGTTTAGTTATTGCTGTAGGCTCTTCCAGCTGCACTCAGGACATTGTAAATATTTTCTCCTACTTGGGTTGGCAATGTAAAGCAATCTGAGTTCAAAGGCTGAAGTTGTGCCCACAAAACTGTCTCCCTACCCCCTAGTTTCATCTCTTGCATTTGGGATGTTACCTTGGAACATCCCAACTGGCCCCGAGGTGTTTCCTGTTGCTTGCATTTTTCGGATTTAAACAACATGCTTAGCAAAGGTTGAGGACAAACATTCAGCAACAGGAAGTTTATGTGGCTTGTTCTGGCTACTTCAACCATGAACTGAACCAATATAACACAAGAAAAAGAGCAAAATTGGGCTGCTTAAAATACTTTCCCTCTGCTTAGAAGAACATGCTGTGCAGTAACACCAGAGAGGTTTTGTGATGCTTTCAGCAGATCTGGTACCTCCACTAGTGCTCTGTCACCTTCTGTCAAAGCTAGGCCTTCAAAAATAGAAACAAACTAAGGCATCAGTATTTTCTTGAATTACCCAAATCTGGAATGCTGAATTTGGAAAGTGGAACCAGTGTTTTCTTCTTAATCCCATCAAAAACTCCTATTTGGAGTTCAGTTCAATTCCTAATTTGGCTCACAGTGAATAGAGGAACAACTTCTGCAGTAGTAGAAAGAAGTCTATTCGATAGGGATCAGATAGCTAAATCTTAATCTCTTGCTGTCTGGGAAATACTTCCAGGATCCTCCTATCTTTAGAGACTGTAATGAGGGACACTTGTGAAGTTAGCCTTCAGACCTGTGATCTCTGAAGGAGGGGAGCCAATCACCAGTGACCTCCTCCTAAAGATCTCTAAAAAGAAAAGGAGTACTTGTGGCACCTTAGAGACTAACAAATTTATTTGAGCATAAGCTTTCGTGAGCTCACAAAAAGCTTATGCTCAAATAAATGTGTTAGTCTCTAAGGTGCCACAAGTACTCCTTTTCTTTTTGCGAATACAGACTAACACGGCTGCTACTCTGAAACCTAAAGATCTCTGTGGCACCAAAAGTCTGTGCTGTATTAGGCCATCTTGTGTGTTCTTCCATGTTTACAGTTTTAAAATATATCTGTGGAGAAACCGCTCCATTTTCGTTATACAACATGCACTTTACATGCCGTGAAATTAAAAAACAGTGACCAAAGTTTTCAAACTGGGTATGATAGATATGGCAATTTCTTCTTCTAGTGCTTGCTTATGTTGATTCCATTTTAGGTGTGTGTGCACCCATGTGCACAGTTGTCGGAGATTTCTTCCTTAGAGATATCCGTAGGGCCGGCTGTGGTGCCCTCTGGAATGGCACTCCCATGCAGCGGTATATCAGCCGCCGCCAGCCCTGTGCCCTCTCAGTTCCTTCTGACCGCCCGTGATGGTTAGTTGGAGCACCTTGCCTTGCTTCGCAAGAGGAGTAGCGGTTTTTCCATAGACTTCATTTTGTTGTTATTATACATAGTTTCATTGTAGTTAGTCTACAGTGTTAGTTAGTCAGTGGAGTCCCAGTTAGACTCAGCCCAGCACCGTTCCATCTTGCCGGCACCAAAGAAGAGGCAGAAGAAGCAAAGCCCCTCAGCACTGAAGGACAGAGGGGCTTCAGGCAAAGGACCTACGTCAGGCCATGCATCTGCTACGGCGCTTCACAGGGGTACCACTGAGATCGGACCCCCCAGCCTGGCCAGGGACCTGCACCCCACCCTAGGCAGGGACAAGGGCTCCAAGCCACTTGTGGGGCCTTCAGTGCCCGAAGTGGTTCCGGCGGCCAAAGAGCAAGGCCGATTGGCATGGCAGGTGCCAGGCCAGGTGACCAAAATGGCTAAGCTTGCAGCACCAAAGGGGAAAACCACCGGGCTTCTGTAGTAACATAGACTGGCGGAACACCCCAGGTTACGGACTGCAGGTGCAAGTCCCCGTCACTGCAACCTCAGACCCCAGCACCGCAACCTAGTTTCCCCAGCCAGAAGGCCTAGGTCTCCATTAAGATCCCCTCCTACTAGGCGAGGGACTCCAGACTCGTGGCACCGCTCCCTGTACCATTGGTACCGGCGACCGTCTAGTCATAGGTCACCAGACGCTGGTCACGCTCTCCCAGAAGGTCTCCTTGTTGGTCACTGTCCCGGAGGGGTTGTTCAGGATTTCGGCCTAGTTTGCGCTTGCCCCAGTACCCCAGTACCAATACCCAGTACCCTAGTACTCCGGCAGGCGGTGCTACTCCCCGTCTCCCTGCCAATCACCTACCAGGGTCAGTAGGAAAACCCAGGCCTCAACAGCCCTGCTGTGGTCACTGGAGGGACAGTGGTCAGAGTCGGACCGTGATTTCAGCCCCTTCCCAAGAAGGGGCGACTTCCCAACAACGTGGGAGACTGGGGCAGCACCAGCCATGGTGCTAATGCAGCAAGGACAGTGGCCCCCCAAAGTGGCCATACTGGTACCCGTTGGGGGTGCCGGTGATACCTGTCCAGTACTCCCATGCAACATATGACAAACCAGCCAGGGCACCGCCAGTACTGCAGTAAGAACACGGCACCAAGGAGGAGGCCTAGCCTGCGCACCGTACTCCGGCACCGAGGGAGCCCTCCCCTGACAAGGAAGGGGATAACACATTCCCTCAGGTGGCCCACACCAGCAGTCCCCTGAATGATTTTAAGGAGCACCAGGCCCTCCTTAAACAGGTGGCTGAAAAACTTGGCCTGCAGATCCAGGAGGTTGCTGAGGAGGCCGACAACTCTTCACTGTCATCTCAGCCACCACACCGGCAAGCATTGCATTGCCTGTCAACCCAGGGGTGCTCAGGATAGCCAAATCTTTGTGGCAAACCCCATCTTCTATTCTGCCTATGTCAAAGAAAGCAGAAAAGAAGTACTGTGTCCCTGCAAAGGGTTTTGAGTATCTATATACTCATCCCCCTGCATCATCGCTGGTCATGTCTGCGGTGAATCAAAGGGACAGACAGGGCCATGCCAGCGGAACACCAAAAAGTAAAGATGCCAAAAGACTAGACTTATTTGGCAGGAAAATTTATTCAATGGCCAGCTTACAGTTTAGGATCTCTAGTTACCAGGCCCTGCTGGGACATTATAACTCTAACCTGTGGGACTCCCTTAATAAGTTCACAGAGGCCCTCCCACAGGATCATGCCCAAGAGTTCACCGCGTTGGTGAGCGAAGGCACGGTGGTGGACCGGGGAGTTCTCCAGATGGTTGCGTTGGTGGTGGCCATGAGATGCAGCTCCTGGTTGCAGGCTTCTGGGCTGTCCCAGGAGAAAGCAAGCCACTATCCATTTGAGGGTTCGGGGCTCTTTTCTGAGCTGACTCCAGGCTCCAAGGGCTCAAGGACTCCCGAGCCACTCTCTGCTCCCTGGGCTTGCACACCCCAAGAAACCGTTCCGGCCTCTGCCTCCTCCTCCTCCAACACAGTCTAGGTCCTGGGGGGGGGTCCCAAGTCAGGCTCCTACAGGCGGAAGGACAAGGACAAAGGGCCTCAGAGATGCTTCCTGTCCTCTTCCCGTTCGGCTGCCCAACCTGATCCTCCCAGAGGTCAGGGAGGCCAGAAGCAGTCATTTTGAGGGTGCGCTCGAGGATGATGCCCCTGCCAATGTACTGGATCCACTCCCCTCCTTCCTCAACTGCCTTTGGCCTTTCCGGTCAGCCAGGTCCCATATCACCTCAGACAGCTGGGTGTTCGATACAGTTTCTTTGGGTTGCATCCTGCAATTTATAGCCAACCGTCCCCCCCCAGCCCCCTTCCCCATCCCTCGTCAGGGACCCTTCTCATGAGCAACTCCTCATTCAAGAGGTCAAAAACCTCCTGCGCGTAGGGCTAGTGGAAGAGGTTCCTCGGAACATAGAAGGAAGAGGATTCTACTCCCGCTACTTCCTAGTTCCGAAGGCAAAGCGGGGCCTCAGACCCACCCTAGACCTGCATTGCCTCAACAACTCTCTCAAGAAGTTGAAGGTTCATATGGTCTCCCTGGCCTCCATCATTCCATCCCTGGATCCAGGAGACTGGTACGCCGCCCTCGATTTAAGGAACGCATATTTCTATCTTCCCGGGGCACCGGCGCTTCCTCCATTTCATGTTTTGCCAGCGCCTCTTCGAGTTCACAGTGATGTCTTTTGATCTCTCATCAGCCTCAATAGTCTTCACAAAGTGTATAGCGCCAGTGGCCGCTTACCTGCAACATCGGGGAGTCCAAATATATCCGTATCTCGACGACTGGTTGATAAGGGGCCGGTCCCCAGATCAGGTGCGGAGGCATCTCCATCTGGTCTGTTCCCCCTGTTGCGACCTGGGGTTGATAATAAACAAGAAAAAGTCAACCTTAACCCCAGTGCAATGCACAGAATTCATCGTAGCGGTCCTTGACTCCAGTTGGGCCAGAGCCTTCCTCCCCGAGACTTGGTTCCAGGCTATAGCGGACCTCATATCGGGCCAATGGGCCCACCCACTCACCACCATCTACACATTCCTGAGACTGTTGGGCCACTTGGCAGCATGTACTTACTTGGTCCGGCATGCACGGCTCCGCCTCAGACCCATACAGGCATGGCTGGCGTTGGTCTATGTCCCCAACTGGCACAGGATGGACTGGATGATCAGGATTCTGGACAGCATACTGTCATCTCTCATCTGATGGCAGGATCCCATGTCGGTGCTGGAAGGCGTTCCCTTCGCAGCCCCGGCCTCGTCGGTGGACCCTTGTCTCTGATGCCTCCGACCGGGGATAGGGAGCACACCTGGGCAATCTCAGTACTCAAGGATGTTGGTCCAGATCGTTCCCTGCATATCAACGTCAGGGACCTCAGGCCGGTTCGATTAGCCTGCCAAGCCTTTCTACCCTCTGCACTCTGCCAGGAAGTGCTCTGGCTCTGGGATTTCTGTCCGCTGCACATCCATCTCGTAGCCACTCACCTTCCAGGGGCCAAAAACACTTTGGCAGATTGCCTCAGCGGGGCATTCTTGTCTCCTCACAAGTGGTCCCTTTATCCGGAGGTGGTCAGTTCCATCTTCCACAGGTGGGGAACTCCCCAGGTGGACATGTTTGCTTCCAAGCAGAACAGAAAATGCCACATCTTCTGCTCGATTGGGGGCATGGACAGAGAATCCCTGTCAGACGCCTTTCTTCTCCTGTGGTTGGGGGCTCTGATGTACACCTTCTCTCCGGTGCCGTTGCTCCCCAGGGTCCGCACGAAGATCAAACAGGACAGGGCCAGGGTCATCCTCATAATGCCGGCTTGGTTCAGCACGCAGCTGGGCCTCTCGGTTACAACTGTGTTCCAGCTACCGCTCAGGTTGGACCTGTTGTCCCAGAACCACGGCAGTCTTCTACACCCCAACTTGACGGCGCTGCATCTCACGGCTTGGCTGCTGCGTGACTAAATGCACAGGAACAGCAGTGCTCACCTGAGGTTCAGTGAGTCCTGTTGGGGAGTAGGAAGCCCTCCACCAGAGCAACCTACCTGGCCAAGTGGAAATGGTTCACCTGCTGGATTGCAGACAAAGGTGTTTGTTCCGAGGGGACTTCGCTGCATCATATTCTAGACTACCTCCTGGATCTCAAGCTCCAGAGCTTGTCTCTCTATTCAATCAAGGTCCATCTAGTGGCCATCTCAGCCTTCTACCAGCCGTTTGAGGGCAGGTCAGTTTTTGCTCAGGATATCACAGACAGATTCCTTAAGGGCCTGGAGCACCTCTACCTGCACATCAGGGACCCCATCCCTCTGTGGGACTTGAATCTGGTGCTGTGGCAGTTCACAGGTCCTCTCTTCAAGCCTCTGGCTTCCTGCTCTCTCCTTTTCCTCTCTTGGAAAGTCGGATTCCTGGTCATGGTGACTTCGGGCACTCACCTCAAAGCCGCTGTACATGGTCTGCTATAAGAACAAGTTCCAGCTAAGGCCACACCTGGCTTTTCTTCCCAAAGTAGTCTCAGTTTCATTTGAGCTAGGACATTTATTTATGAGTCTTCTTTCTGAAGCTGCATAAGTCGGAGGAGGAGTGCAGGCTACATGCCCTGGATGTCTGGAGGACTCTGATCTTCTACATTGACAGGACCAAGCCATTCTGTAAGTCGACGCAATTATTCGTCGCTGTGGCTGACAGAATGAAGAGTCGCCCGGTATCCACTCAAAGAATTTCTTCTTGGATCACTGCCTGCATTCTCTTTTGCTATGATCAAGGAAAGGTGCCTCCCCCAGGTGCTCATCACCGCCCTTTGTACCAGGGTGCAGGCCTCTTCGGTGGCATTTCTGGCCCATGTGTCCATTCAGGACATCTGTAGAGTGGCCACCTGGTCATCTGTCCATACCTTTATGTCCTATTATGCACTGAGCCAGCAGGCCCAGGATGATGCTGGCTTCAGTAGGGCAGTACTGCAAGCCGCTTAACTGTGAACTTCGAGCCCACCTCTGTGGATACTGCTTGTGAGTCACCTAGAATGGAATCGACATGAGCAAGCACTCGAAGAAGGAAAAACGGTTACCTATCTTTTGTAATTGTTGTTCTCCGAGACATGTTGCTTATGTCCATTGCATTACCCGCCCTCCTGCCTCTCTGTCGGAGTTGTCAAAAAGAAGGAACTGAGAGGGTGTAGGGCTGGAGGTGCCTGATATACCGCCGCATGGGAGCGCCACTCCAGAGGGCCCTATGGATACCGCAAAGGCAGAAATCTCCAACAACTGTGCACACACCTAGAATGGAATGGACATAAAAAACATATCTTTAAGAACATTAGTTACAAAACAGTAGGTAACCGTTTTTTCCTGCAATATCCTGGACAAACATTATTGAAATAAGTTAAACCTTATTGGATTAAATTAGTGATTCTGGGGAGCTCATTGTATTAAAAATGCAAAGGCTTATGTGTAGAACCCTCCGCAATAATTTACTTGTATCCAATTCACGATCTGTGCTCCAACTTTTATGTGTATCAGCATCCGTGCGAGAACCCTCTAGAGCAGCTGTTCTCAACCAGGTGTAATGAAATGTTGTTATCCTTATTGCATGAGTAAAGGGAAGTGGAACTGTACTTAGCTTGTCCTGATTGAGGGGGTCACCCTCAACTGAACTCACTAACCAGGGGGTTCGGATGCCAGAGCCCAGTGGAGAGAGAGAGGGTGGGGACAGGTGTTTCTGCCTGGTCTTGTGGGCTCTACCTAAGAGTCATAGGCACTATCTGACCTGCCCCCTCTAATGTTCAGAGAGAGAGCTGATTAGGCTCCATTGAGAGTCTTTTGTTTTGTTAAGTGATCACTAGAGCTGAAATCACCGATAATTAGGTCTAAGGCCTCAGACAACGTTGTTGTGCAAGCAACTGCCCAGTCTGCACTAGCAATGAGGTTCCCACAGTAGCTGCTGAAATCACTGAGAGCTGGGTGGAACCTCAAGAGACGACTCACCGAGGTCACAGTAGACAGGCAGGTGGCTGCAGAAAGGGCTGGTGCAGAGCCATCGGCACTGGCGCAGATGACGGTGGGGTAGAGTGAACAGTGGCACAAAGGATGACAGCCGCGGAATGAATGATGGTACAGCGACAGCAGCAGGCAGGCAGCAGCAGGCAGTGACACAGAGCGAATGGCAACTCTGAGCCAGTTGTGGTGGCAGCAACACCTGAGACATTGCTTGATGTTTCTTCCCCCCACATCCCGGGTGGGAGGTGAACTCACATGAACACACCTCTGAACTCTGGGTCTTCGCTGACCAAGGACAGCAGCTGTGAGTGGGGTGCGGTGAAAGGAGAGGGGAGTGGCGTGTGAAAGGGACGTTCGTTTGTTGGACTACCACACTGCAAAGTGAGAAATGGAGGCAAAGGACACTGCCCAGTGTACTATGGTTGGGGGGGTGAGGTGGGGGACTTTTGCTCAGGGTCAGATGTGTTCAGATCATGGTTATGGTGTTTTCCCAAATTAATGCCAGGTTCCTTTCCCCTTTTTATTAAAAGTTTTCTCTGCTATACACAGACTCAGTGCTTGCAAGTAGGGAAGTATCACCTCTTAGAGGCGCCATGAAGTGGTGTTTAATTTTCCCAGATTACTGGGTGGGGGCTCGAGCTGGTTCTGGACCCCTGGATATTGAATCCGTTCCTTTTTGCTGCTAACTCCATCTAGCAGAAGGAATTACAGATGCCAATACATGGATTTAGAAGCTTACGTTATGCATCAAAGTCTGAAAAATATTGACCTAAATTGTATTTGCAAGTTAAAAGTATTCTCATTCTTGGCTTTCTCCTTCTTCCTTTCATTCTAATGTGTTTCCCAAGTCTGTGATGTAAGGCTTGAGCCAGTGGCGTCACTGATGGAGGGTGTAAATGTTTGAATAATGGGGTCAAATATTTTGTCTTGCTCGTGGCTCTAATATCACTAGTATTGATTTTTTAGCAATGAGCTAAATCAGACAGACAGCAGGCTGGCCAGCTGCTGTGGGTCACTAATAAGCCAGGTGAGTTACAAAACTGAAGCACTTTGGAACATAAGCTGCCTTTCAGTACATGAGGCTCCTGGTTGTATCATAGAATCATAGAATATCAGGGTTGGAAGGGACCTCAGGAGGTCATCTAGTCCAACCCCCTGCTCAAAGCAGGACCAATCCCCAATTAAATCATCCCAGCCAGGGCTTTGTCAAGCCTGACCTTAAAAACTTCTAAGGAAGGAGATTCCACCACCTCCCTAGGTAACGCATTCCAGTGTTTCACCACCCTCCTAGTGAAAAAGTTTTTCCTAATATCCAACCTAAATCTCCCCCAGTGCAACTTGAGACCATTACTCCTTGTTCTGTCATCTTCTACCACTGAGAACAGTCTAGAGCCATCCTCTTTGGAACCCCCTTTCAGGTAGTTGAAAGCAGCTATCAAATCCCCCCTCATTCTTCTCTTCCGTAGACTAAACATCCCCAGTTCCCTCAGCCTCTCCTCATAAGTCATGTGTTCCAGACCCCTAATCATTTTTGTTGCCCTCCACTGGACTCTTTCCAATTTTTCCACATCCTTCTTGTAGTGTGGGGCCCAAAACTGGACACAGTACTCCAGATGAGGCCTCACCAGTGTCGAATAGAGGGGAACGATCACGTCCCTCGATCTGCTGGCAATGCCCCTACTTATACATCCCAAAATGCCATTGGCCTTCTTGGCAACAAGGGCACACTGTTGACTCATCCAGCTTCTTGTCCACTGTAACCCCTAGGTCCTTTTCTGCAGAACTGCTGCCGAGCCATTCGGTCCCTAGTCTGTAGCGGTGCATTGGATTCTTCCGTCCTAAGTGCAGGACTCTGCACTTGTCCTTGTTGAACCTCATCAGATTTCTTTTGGCCCAATCCTCCAATTTGTCTAGGTCCATCTGTATCCTATCCCTACCCTCCAGCGTATTTACCTCTCCTCCCAGTTTAGTGTCATCTGCAAACTTGCTGAGGGTGCAATCCACACCATCCTCCAGATCATTTATGAAGATATTGAACAAAACCGGTCCCAGGACCGATCCTTGGGGCACTCCACTTGATAGCAGCTGCCAACTAGACATGGAGCCATTGATCACGAAGCGTTGAGCCCAGCAATCTAGCCAGCTTTCTATCCACCTTATAGTCCATTCATCCAGCCCATACTTCTTTAACTTGCTGGCAAAAATACTGTGGGAGACCGTGTCAAAAGCTTTGCTAAAGTCAAGGAACAACACGTCCACTGCTTTCCCTTCATCCACAGAGCCAGTTATCTCATCATAGAAGGCAATTAGATTAGTCAGGCATGACTTGCCCTTGGTGAATCTATGCTGACTGTTCCTGATCACTTTCCTCTCCTCTAAGTGCTTCAGAATTGATTCCTTGAGGACCTGCTCCATGATTTTTCTAGGGACTGAGGTGAGGCTGACTGGCCTGTAGTTCCCAGGATCTTCCTTCTTCCCTTTTTTAAAGATGGGCACTACATTAGCCTTTTTCCAGTCATCCGGGACCTCCCCCGATCACCATGAGTTTTCAAAGATAATGGCCAATGGCTCTGCAATCACATCCGCCAACTCCTTTAGCACTCTCGGATGCAACGCATCTGGCCCCATGGACTTGTGCACATCCAGCTTTTCTCAATAGTCCCGAACCACTTCTTTCTCCACAGAGGGCTGGTCACCTCCTCCCCATGCTGTGCTGCCCAGTGCAGTCGTTTGGGAGCTGACCTTGTTCATGAAGACAGAGGCAAAAAAAGCATTGAGTACGTTACCTTTTTCCACATCCTCTGTCACTAGGTTGCCTCCGTCATTCAGTAAGGGGCCCACACTTTCCTTGACTTTCTTCTTGTTGCTAACATACCTGAAGAAACCCTTCTTGTTACTCTTGACATCTCTTGCTAGCTGCAACTCCAGGTGTGATTTGGCCTTCCTGATTTCACTCCTGCATGCCCGAGCAATATTTTTATACTCATCCCTGGTCATTTGTCCAATCTTCCACTTCTTGTACGCTTCTTTTTTATATTTAAGATGAGCAAGGATTTCACTGTTAAGCCAAGCCAGTTGCCTGCCATATTTACTATTCTTTCTACACATCGGGATGGTTTGTCCCTGTAACCTCAATAAGGATTCTTTAAAATACAGCCAGCTCTCCTGGACTCCTTTCCCCCTCATGTTATTCTCCCAGGGGATCTTGCCCATCAGCTCCCTGAGGGAGTCAGTCTGCTTTTCTGAAGTATTCTGCTGCTTTCCTTTCTTCCCTGTGTCAGGATCCTGAATTTGACCATCTCATGGTCACTGCCTCCCAGGTTCCCATCCACTTTTGCTTCCTCTACTAATTCTTCCCGGTTTGTGAGCAGCAGGTCAAGAAGAGCTCTGCCCCTAGTTGGTTCCTCCAGTACTTGCACCAGGAAATTGTCCCCTACATTTTCCAAAAACTTCCTGGATTGTCTGTGCACCGCTGTATTGCTCTCCCAGCAGATATCAGGGTGATTGAAGTCTCCCATGAGAACCAGGGCGTGCGATCCAGTAACTTCTGCGAGTTGCCGGAAGAAAGCCTCGTCCACCTCATCCCCCTGGTCCGGTGGTCTATAGTAGACTCCCACCATGACATCACCCTTGTTGCTCACACTTTTAAACTTAATCCAGAGACTCAGGTTTTTCTGCAGTTTCATACTTGAGCTCTGAGCAGTCATACTGCTCTCTTACATACAGTGCAACTCTCCCACCTTTTCTGTCCTGCCTGTCCTTCCTGAACAGCTTATATCCATCCATGACAGTACTCCAGTCATGTGAGTTATCCCACCAATCACATCATAATTCCTTGACTTTGCCAGGACTTCCAGTTCTCCCTGCTTGTTTCCCAGGCTTCGTGTATTTGTGTAAAGGCACTTGAGATTAACCCGCTGATCGCCCCTCTTTCTCAGTATGAGGCAGGAGCCTTCCCCTCTCACGCACTCCTGCTCATGCTTCCTCCCAGTATCTCACTTCCCCACTTACCTCAGGACTTTGGTCTCCTTCCCCCGGTGAACCTAGTTTAAACCCTCCTCACTAGGTTAGCCAGCCTGCTTGCAAAGATGCTCTTCCCTCTCTTCGTTAGGTGGAGCCTGTCTCTGCCTAGCACTTCTCCTTCTTGGAACACCATCCCATGGTCAAAGAATCCAAAACCTTCTCTCCGACACCACCTGCGTAGCCATTCATTGACTTCCACGATTCGACGGTCTCTACCCAGGCCTTTTCCTTCCACGGGGAGGATGGACGAGAACACCACTTGCGCCTCAAACTCCTTTATCCTTCTTCCCAGAGCCACGTAGTCTGCAGTGATCCGCTCAGGGTCATTCTTGGCAGTATCATTGGTGCCCACGTGGAGAAGCAGGAAGGGGTAGCGATCCGAGGGCTTGATGAGTCTCGGCAGTCTCTCTGTCACATCGCGAATCTTAGCTCCTGGCAAGCAGCAGACTTCTCGGTTTTCCCGGTCGGGGCGGCAGATAGATGACTCAGTCCCCCTGAAGAGAGAGTCCCCGACCACCACCACCCACCTTCTTCTCTTGGGAGCGGTGGTCGTGGAACCCCCAACCCTAGGACAGTGCATCTCATGCCTTCCAATCAGTGGAGTCTCCTGCTCCCTTCCCTCAGACATATCATCTGGTCCACTCTCCGCATTAGTACCTGTGGAGAGAACATGAAAACGGTTACTTACCTGTACCGGCGTTGCTGGTACATGGACGTTCCCCTTTTTCCTTCTGGAGGTCACATGATGCCAAATTTCTTCACCGTCGTCCTGTCCCCGATGTGCAGCCTGCTCTGAATCTTCAGAACCTTGTGCCCATAGAAGCATATCTTGACGTCTGTCCAGGAAATCTTCGGTTTCTCTTATGTAACACAGGGTCGATACCTGTTGCTCCAGAACTTGAACCTTCTCTTCCAATATGGAGACATTGTGGTAATGTCAATCTCTCCAGTCTGTCTGTCTCGCTTTTGGAATTAGTATTATTTATTTACAGGCATCTGTGAAGTACCGTTCACCACAGTATTTGGGTGCATTCTACATCAGTGGTTTTCAACCTGTGTTCTGCAGACCCGGGGGGGTTCACAGACTATGCCTAAGGGTCCATGAAAGGTTGCCATTACCATAGAACAGTGGTTTTCAACCTGTGGTCTGCAGACCCCCTGGAGGTCCGCAGACTATATCTAAGATTTCCAAAAGAGTTTGCACCTCCATTCAAAATTTTTTGGAGGTCTGCAAATGAAAAAAGGTTGAAAACCACTGTTCTACATGATTTAGATTAAAGAGTAAGACAACATTGGCCACAGCTGGAGAGCATATACTCCATTAGCTCCTGCAGCACTGAAATAGCTCATGTTAAAGGACTGAGGAAACCTAGCCAGTCGGCTAAGTGCCAGGAGATTGCAGGGCCTGCAGTTAGCGGGAGGGTTGGAAAAAGAAATTAATCTTAGGCTGTGTTCTAAAAATGGCCATCTTTGGGCTCAAGCAAATATTTGGGAGGCATAAATTCCAGAAGGACCTGGTGCTGAAAATGCCTTGACCCAGTTTCCTCTTTGGATAGACAGATCTGGATTAAAGCATTCTCATAGCCGTGATATTGAGCTTCCACAGCTGGCCTCTCTTTGCCCATAATCAATATCACACAATGACTGTTCACATAGGTCTATCTGACAGGCTGCAAGAAGGATTTTCTTCAGCCCTTTTGTACAGCTGATTGGTGCAAAGGCATAGGTAATTCTTGCAGAAGATGGCCTTAATTGTTGAGTATCCTCTGTATGCCCAATTAGCATAAGTAGGCTGACTCTTTCACACCGAATGAGCTGACAGGCATAATGATGAGCTAGACTTCTGTGGTTAATTTTCTTTCACTAAGGTAGTGCTCATGGCAATCTGTTTTTTGCATTTCTGGTTTCTGCTCTCTGACTCCAACAAACATAACTTTGACAGCAAAGCAGAACTTCATGTTGGCAGCCACAGATCGCAGAAATATCCAGGGTAGAGCCTGGGTGCTGAGGGGAGCATACTTAAAATGGTTTTGCGCCTTTGTTTAAGGGCCCAGTAAGTGCTTTTTAAAAGGGAGCAAGCCCTACTGGTGCAGCATATGCTCTGTTCCCAGCATCAGCCCTACAGCTGATTCTGGGGGGGCTTGGCCCTAGTTATGCCCCATCTAGGGTACGTGTACACTGCAATTAAAAACCTGCAGCTGGCCTGTGCCAGCTGACTTGGGCTAAGGGGCTGTTTAATTATAGTGTAGATACATGGGCTCAGGCTGGAGCCTGTGAGGTGGGAGCTCCCAAAGTTTGGCCTGCAGCCCAAGCCCAAATGTCTACACTACAATTAAACAGCCCCTTAGCCTGAGCCCCACAACCCAAGTCAGCTGGTACAAGCCAGCCATGGGTGTTTTATTGCAATGTAGAGATACCTCTAGTCACTCCTCACTCAGCATACCGTGTTAGCTTATGCCCTCTTGTGCTCCTGAAGTGCAAGCCCCAACACCCTGTCTGCTCCCATAGCACTTGCACAAGGGAAGGAAGGGTGGGTTATCTGTGCCCTCTCACCACTCTTGTGCACCCATGCTGGAGAGCCAGAACCTAGCAATGAATAGCACCTATACTGTTGTGATATAATAAAGACTTTGGTTGGGTTAC
This sequence comes from Natator depressus, assembly GCF_965152275.1. Taxonomy (NCBI): domain Eukaryota; kingdom Metazoa; phylum Chordata; order Testudines; family Cheloniidae; genus Natator; species Natator depressus. Next base: position 29,627,902 of record NC_134238.1, read on the forward strand.
TGTCAACCCAAAGCAGTTTAATTAAATAATAATGCTTAGCTCTTATTGCTCATTTCAGCTCTTTTCAAAGGAAGGTGAGTATCGTTTCTGGGGCACAGAGAGGTGACGTGGCTTTGCCTAAGGAACAGCAAAGCAGGAAGAGAAACCAGGTCTCCTGACTCCCAGTCTAACGCCTTATCCACAATACCTTCCATTTCTCCACCTATCCCCAGTGGCACAGGGAACTTGTCTTCAAGCCAGCCAGCTTCATCCTGCAATATATGCAGGACACGAGTGGTAACACCCCTTAAAATGTGATACCTTAGATGACTATCTTCCAAAGCTCAAGGCCTTGAGTCATTGGGGTGTCCTCACCATCTTTACGTACCTCACGCACTCCACATACTTAAAGTGATAATCATTTTGTTGGTCTAATTCTATTTAATCAGTTATGTAAGGATATTGCTCCTGTGTCTGTGCATGGGCGAGGTAGGCTAGAGGCAGCAGCTTCTTTAACATCTCCACGCCTTCTGTGCACACACTGGTACTGCTGGGTACAGAAATGATTAACAGTGTCTGATAAAATTCCTCTTCCTGCACAGTTATCAGCAGGTAGAGAGGAAAGAACATCTTACTATTATTGTGTGAAGTGACTGCTTGTAAGTATGTTTTAGTACAAGCTGTAATTTGTATGTGTGCCAAAACCAAACGGTGTGGAAATAAAATTGGTAAAAGATCTAATCTATCATGTAGCTCAGTGAAACATGAGGCGATTTATATAAAGGGTTTAATGACTTTCTTCATCTCTCTTCTTAGGAAGACAACGCATCTGGCAAAATTTTGAGAAGGCTCAAGGCTTTAAAGAAGGCTCGTCTAAATAAAGGAGGGTTAAAGTGACATTGCAGTTACTTAATCCTGTGCTTTCCTTCCATGTGACTCGAGCAAGACTGAGGTACAGCTTTTCTTTTTCCCAGGGCACAGATTACACTGCTCCTAGCATCCTCCAGCAGCAGTTCTGTACATCAGAGTAGCAATGGAAATTAAACAAAGCAGTGGCAAGCATTTTACAGCAGGGCTGCAAGGTAAAGGTCAGGCATTTCCAAATCACAGTGAAAACCTTGCTGGCTGAAAAATGAATCCAAAGAAAATTCAGCTTTTGGACTGAGCCTTGAACCAAGAAGGACTGCATCATATCCTACCGAAGCTGTTCAAAGTGATCTGAAAGCTTTTGGATTTATTCAAAGTAGTTATTGAGCTACCAGTCTGAGGTGTGCCCATCAGTGTTTTCAGGGCAGCAAACCAGAACCTGAAAGTTAAAGAAGTGTCAAATGTATTGCATTTGTTTGCACTCCATTGAAAATGGACTCCTTGCTTTTGTATGTGTACAGTTTACAGCTTTAATTAGCAAGCCTTTTTTATCTTACAGATAAGGATTTAAAATTGCTCGCTGGAGATTAAAAGCCAATTGGCTTTTAATTTTACTTCTGATTTTGGATAGAAGCAGCAGTATATATATATGATGGAAAATTTGGTTTGTAAGTCATTTCCACATTGATCTTTGGACCTCTGGCAATTTTTGTTCAGGTTATCACAATTCTGTTATGTCCAGGATTGTATTCCACTGGAACAGCTTGCTAAACCAAATGGAAATGTGATCACTCTGTGGACTATGACAACAAGCTATATGAATGGCGGAGGTCTTGGAAACCACCGATATACCAGGTGGAATCGTGAGGACAGCGGAGAGGACTATGGGCGGGCTGAGTGCTATGGAGAAGATGAGGAGGGCAGGAAGCGCAGGCTGACCCCATTGGAGAAGCTAACCCAGGATATGTCCCAGGATGAAAAGGTGGTGAAGGAATTAACTCTGGGGAAGAGGATTGGATTCTATCGAGTCAGAGGGGAAATAGGGAGTGGGAATTTCTCACAAGTGAAGCTTGGAATTCATTCTCTAACCAAAGGTAGGCGATGCCATTTGCAACACGTTATGATTGTGGTGGTGCTGTGTATATATATGGTGCAGGGTTCTTTGGAATGAAAGGCACTGTGTGAGTCCTACATACCTATACAGTTTTGGCAACATGTATTTATAGGCAGGGACACAGGTAAATGCTTAGGACTAGATTATCCCTTTCCTTTGAACAGGGGAAGGATCATTCCCCTATCTAGCACCTCCTGAGCCAGATTCAAGGAAAATTGCAGTCTCTGTGTTCCAGGACTTGCACAGGCTGCATCCCTTGGCTTCCAACCACCACAGATAGAATGAGCCTTGGGCCTGCCCCCACATCACACAATAAAGCTCATTAAAGGGTGGTTCTGTGTGCACATACCCCTGAATTCCTTGGAGCACTTGGAGGGGTTGTGCCTCTCCCCAGGGTCCTCGGCCACATGGCAGCCTGCACTTATGTGATCCGGCATGCCAGACTGAGGCTCAGACCACTCCAAGTGTGGCTCACTTCGCCCTATCACCCCAGGTGCGACAGCCTGAACTTAGTGGTCACCTCAGCAGATCGTTCCGCAATCACGAGTGATCCATCCGACCAGATGTCATACATTCCATCGTCCAAAGGTGGGGGTTTCCCCAGGTCAATCTGTTCTTCACCCGGAGCAACAGAACCTTGACAACACTGATTACACCACGCTCCTGGAGCTGTCAGTGGATGCCCTGATCACGTTGCCACTCCTCCCCAACCTGATCACACAGGACCACGGTTGTCATCATCACCCCGACCTCATAGAATATCAGGGTTGGAAGAGACCTCAGGAGATCATCTAGTCCAACCCCCTGCTCAAAGCAGGACCAATCCCCAATTTTTGCCCCAGATCCCTAAATGGTCCCTTCAAGGATTGAACTCACAACCCTGGGTTTAGCAGGCCAATGCTCAAACCACTGAGCTATCCCTCCAGTCCCTCCACCTCACGGCCTGGAAGCTTCATGGCTGAACCCTATGGAGTTTCTATGCTCTAAACAGGTAAGGGAGGTCCTCCTCGGCAGCAGGAAACCCTCTACTAGAGCCACATATCTGGCAAAGTGGAACAGGTTTACTTGCTGGTGTGACCAGCATTGTACATCCCCACTTCAGGTGTGTATACCTTCATCCTAGAATACCTTCTGCACCTGAAACAGCAAGGCCTGGCAGTGTCATCCATAAAGGTACACCTTGCAGCTATTTCGGCTTTCCATCCAGGAGCATCTGGACGTGGGACCTTAACTTGGTCCTCTCCAAATTAATGGGGCCCCCGTTTGAACCACTGGCGACTTACTTCCTTCTCTACCTGTCATGGAAGGTAGCCTTCCTGCTCGCCCTTACCTCCGACCCACCTTTATAGGATTTTCCACAGGGATAAGGTACAACTCAGGCCTCACCCGGCCTTTCTTCCTAAGGTTGTGTCACATATTCCTGCCTGTTTTTTATTCTAAGCCTCATGCCAGTAGCCAAGAGCAGAGGCTGCACTTTCTGGATGTTTGGCAGGCGCTAGCCTTCTACATCAAGCTCACTAAGCCGTTCAGGAAATTGAACCAGCTGTTCATAGTGGTGGCAGACTGGATGAAAGGTCTCCTGGGCTCTTCTCAAAGAATATCTTCCTGGATCGCATCCTGGATCATGTGCTACGAACTGGCCAAGATACCGGCCCCGGCACTTACGGCACACTCCACAAGGGCACAAGTCTCGTCGTCAGTGTTCCTGGCCCAGTTCCCGATACAAGAAATCTGTAGGGCAGCAACTTGGTCCTCGGTGCATACGTTCACTTCTTATTATGCCATCATCCAGCCTGCCAGAGATGATGCAGCATTCAGTAGAGTGGTGCTCCAGTCAGTGACTCCATAACTCCGACCCCACCGCCTAGGTAGGGCTTAGGAGTCACCTAATTGGAATCGAAATGAACAATCACTCAAAGAAGAAAAAACAGTTACTCACCTTGTTGTAACTGTTGTTCTTCAAGATGTGTTGCTCGTATCTATTCTAATACCCACCCACCCTCCTACCCCTCTGTCAGAGTCGCCGGCAAGAAGGAACTGAGGAGGCGCCGGGTTGGTGCCACTCCAGGGGGCTCCACAGCCGACCCGCCGGGAGCTACTAAGGGAAAACTTTCTGACGCCCGTGCATGCAGCGCGCGCACACCTAATTGTTCTCCTTAGCCACTGAGGACAGGACACAAAGCAATGGGCTTAAATTGCCACAAGGGCGATTTTAGGTTAGACATTAGGAAAAACTTCCTAACTGTAAGGGTAGTTAAGCTGTGGAAGCTCCATCAAAGGAGGTTTTAAAGAACAGGTTGGACAAACTTGTCAGCGATGATCTAGCTAATACTTAGTCCTATCTCAGAGCAGGGGATTGGACTAGATGACTTGTCGAGGTCCCTTCCAGTCCTACCTTTCTATGATTGTGCTTGCTGCAATGCTGAACATAGAGGAAGGTATGGTCTCTGTCCCAAAGAGCCTATACCTTCAGACACAGGCAATGGCTTCCTCCAGGCCCCAGGGGTGCTCAACTCCTCCCCCCACCGTCCGCTCCACTCTGCCCCAGGCCCCACCCCCACCCAACCCCTTCCTCCCAGTCCCCATCCCTTCCTCTTCCTGCCCAATTCTGCCCCCTCCTCCAAGCGCACCCCATCCCCATTCCTCTCTCCCCCCCCCCCCCCGAGTGCCTCCTGCACACCACAGAACAGCTGATCGCGGAGGGTGGGAGGCACTGGGAGAAGTTGAGCGGCAGAGGCCCTGGGGGGTGCTAAGCACCCACTAATTTTTTTCCATGGGTGCTCTAGCTCTGGAACACCCACAGAGTCAGCACCTGTGCACTGAGAATAAAATGTCTTCATTGTGGTTCATCAAAGAGCACACAACCCACTGTTAATGTAGATCTAAAACAGTCACTCAGAATGAGCAGTAGGGACCAGATTAATCTGTAAACAAATCCTGCTTTTTTATGCTATTTCAGTGACACAAAGCTGCTGCTGTGCTAAGTTTAACCAGGTTTCAGAGTAGCAGCCGTGTTAGTCTGTATCCGCAAAAAGAAAAGGAGGACTTGTGGCACCTTAGAGACTAATAAATCTATTTGAGCATAAGCTTTCGTGAGCTCACAAAAGCTTATGCTCAAATAAATTTGTTAGTCTCTAAGGTGCCACAAGTCCTCCTTTTCTTTTAAGTTTAACCAGGTTATCCATTTATGTATACAACGTGTTCACTGGGGTGAAGAAATGGGGGTCACAATGTACTGATGATACGTATGTAAGCATGGCTGCTTTGCATCACCAGATTAGCACGAAGTAGCAGGAGCAGTTCATTGGTATAGTCCTACTTAGCAGTAGGTACATGAACTGGTAGGTGGCTTCTGAGCACACTTACTGGATTGGGCCCCACATGTGAGTAGGTAGACAAATGTCTATCTCCCTGGGCTTTGTGGATCACTCTGGGTTTCAGATGGAGACAGGCATCCAGCTGCCTGGAGTACGGTAGCAGTATGTGTGAGCACCTATTTTTGCTGTAAGCACCTACTTTGTTTGGTGGCAGCCAAGCAAGAATTTTGTGGCGCACAGTAGAGCCTAAAACTGGGACATAAGGGCCTAAGTACCTTTGTTTTCACTAGTTGCGTATTAAAGTTAGTTCTGTCCAGGTTATAACTTTACATTCTCCAGTCCTCAATCCACTAGATAATCATTGTGGCTTCAAGCGCCTTCAGTGGAAAAAGCAGGAATTACAGCAATAGCTGGAGCGTGGACAGCTACTGCACTGGAAATGGGCGGTGGAAACACCCCAGAGACAAGCTTGTTAAAAGCCTAACTGGTTGGGATGCAAACACCAGCAAAATCAATGATACTTGCTAGGGATCCATCACAGTCTCTTTCTGCTTATCGCTCTTTGTTTTGTCCGTTGTCCATTCACAAGGGTGACTAACCCCCTTGGTATTTTGCACCTGCCTCAACAATGTATGTTATCATATGATCAGGTTGGTACAAGAGGCTAGAATCTTAGGGCTAAATTGACAAGGGGGGTTTAGGCACCTAACTGCCACTTCAGGCACCACTGGCATTCACAAAACCACCACTCAGCTGCTGCTACTCTCTGTAGGCACCTAAAGTCCCTCAGGGCTGAATCCCTAAAGGGGCTTAGACTCAGCATTGCAACACCTAACTTTTAGATGCCCTGTGCCTAATGGAATCCACAGCCCAGAGTTTGTTGCCCAGCTCCCTATACAATGCATAGGGAGAGTTAGGTGCCTATGAATGGGATTCACAAAAGCCAGCATATTGAGCAGGGAGCCATCTAAGCTAATCAATAAGACATACTGTGGAGAGGGACCTAAGCCCCACCACGGAAAGTGAGTGAGGAATCTCCCTCGATTTGGGATTCATGCTGGAAACCCTCTCCTAAAGTTAGGCTAAACCCGATCAGTCCTTTCTCACAAAAACCCAGGAGGTGGTGCCTTCCTGGAATGAAATAGCCCACTACTCAGAGCACTCATTCAGCATATGGGAGACCCAGGTTCAGACCCCTGCTGGGGAGCAGCAACTTGAACCCAGCTCTGCCACCTCTCTGTTAAATACTCAAACCACCAGGTTAGTGGGGTGTGGTTCTCTCATTCTTTCCTACTGCAGCTGTTCCACTTTGTATCAATTAGAGTAGGGGCTTGAACTTGGTTTTCCCCCATCATTGCTCAGTGGCCTAATCACTGAGCTATAGCATCACCTAACTTTGTTGTTGGCCCAATTACTATTTAAAGAGTCTTATTCACCCCTTATTCCCCAAGTCACTCTTCTTCTCACACCCTCTTTTGAGGACTATGCAGAATTTGAAAAAATGGATCATTATGGAAATTAAATCTACCACTTTTGTAAGATAAGGTTATACTTTAAGCTTGTCTGTGGTATCAGACAGCATCTAACCTTTGCTGCTGATGTAAATATCTGAAACAAAGCTTAGAACAGGCATGAAGGAATCGCTTTGCAAAGCAACAAAGAAGCCAGGATGTACTTTAAGTGCAACTTTAGCCCCAGTCAATTAATTTTCTAATAGTTAATCTTCTTAAATTTTGAGTTAGGTCAAAAGTTAAAACCTTGAATCTTCATAATAGCTCCAAATCCTGTATGTAGGAACTCAGCACTTAGCAAGATGGATCCTAAGGTAACAGAAGTATCACAATTTTCTACATCTAGGAGCCCCTAGTTACTTCAATGGTAGCATGAGCAGGCCATTAGTTTGGTGGGGGAGGGGAGGTGCGGATGTGTGTGTTAATAAAGAAATCTGAAAAAAACACCTTTGTCTCAAATATTGCTATTATTGAGACATGCTTTAACTTCTGTTAAACATTTCAATATGTGTGGGTGAAATACCAGTCTAACAGATACAGATTTGTCACTGTACAGGTTAAGAAACCTCAACATTTTGCATCATTTCTCTTTCCTAGTAATTTAAAATGCACAAAACCATCCAGATCTCAAAACTGTAATTATATAATTAGTTAAGTTGATGCTTCTAAAAGATACTGCAATTTTAGCCCAACATATGAGGAATTTCTTTTAAATGCACAGAACAAGAACATGCAACATGAGCCAGGGCAGGGCAAGCTTCCCCCCACTGCCCCGTTAAGTCCTTTTTTGCTGAGCAGTCCAGCTGTGGTACTGGTGGTGGTTCAGTGATGTGGACGCCTGCCCAGTCTGAATCAGCCAGAAATCACCAAATCATTTCACGTAAGCAACACACCAGTTATCCAGTGTTAACTTATAGTTAATAACAGCCTTGGCAGGTTTCAGATTGGTGATCTAGACGTGAAAGGCTCCTTATCCTATTATTAACTGCCTGATCCATCCTGTCCCCAGTGAGGAAATATAATTATACATTACACTCACAAAAACGCAATTTAAAAATCCTAGTCTAGAGAATCCTGATTACTTTGGCATTTTACTGGGCAACAATTAAATCAACAGAAATACTGCCATATGCAAAGCTTACAGTATATTGTTTTTCATGACCAATATAAGTGTTCAGATACTATAGTGACTGATATTCTATTATAGCAGTTAAGATTGAAGCTTGCTTCTTATTATAAACTGATTTTTCAGCCTCTCTTATGACTTTAAAAAAAAGAAGTAACATCCCTCTGCACATTGCATGTGCCATATCTCATTACAGGATACACATTTACTGAGAACACTGGTTTAAAAAAAAACAACAGAAAAGGCATTTTAAAGCTGAAGTGCCTGATTCCTCTCTCACACTAGTGTAATTCAGACATAAACTCACTCAAGTCGCTGCAGTTACACAGTTGTAAAGTGAAAGAAGACTAAGCCCCACAGCGTTTTGAATATTTTCTGTCTTAACTTTTGAAAAACATCATTTTCTCTTTTGGGGGGGTGGGGTTTTTTTGGCTTCCCATACCTCCAAACTTGCTTGGCTTACGAACGCCAAATGATCTTTGTTTTGTTGTCCTAGCTGAGCAAAAGAACCTTTTAGGATTTTTTAACAGTTGGTGAAGACTAACATTATTTCCAATTTTAATAATGAGTGGAATTTCAAGAGGCAGAATATAATTAGAATTTGACCTGGACATCAGGGTAACACCAGGACTCTTACAAAAAGATCGTAAGAATTTTTATAAGCCAGAATTTTGTAAGCCAGTGCCACCTAACACCATGATGACACATTTGTTCAGCAGGTGGAATTACTAACACCCCTTCTTGAAGCATGTAAGTGTTTTTGTGTTGGTCTCTCATCCAAATACTAACCTGAGCTGACTGCTTAATTTATGAGAACACATGAGCTCGTAAGTAGAGTTAGTTGAAAAATGCTCCTCCCCCCTGGAAAATGTTGACGTTTCATCAAAATTTGTAACTCCCTTTAGGGTTGAAAATTAAAGAATGAACATTGTCAGCCAAAGAGAGCCAAAAAAAATCAGCTTTGTGGTGAAAAAAACCCAACATGTTTTAAGGAAAGCAGATTTCCCACAAAAAAATTTGTTTATTTGAACCCCCAATTTTCCATCAATACAAAAGTTCAATGGAAAATTTTCAGCAAGCCCTATTCATAGGCCAACGTGATCTCTCTCCAGGATTCAGTAACATACATGCGGGCCCAGACCAACCTCTGACTCTAGTGTCCTCCCTGCTCCTTCCTTTCCTTGGTATTCCCTTTATTGCTGCGTGATTGATATTAAAGGAGATGTTGCTCAATGATAAGATACTGCTTCCCCTAAAAAGCAAACAATCAAATCAAGCAACATATTGTGGGTCACATGCAGTAGATAGCTCTTCTGGTACCAGTGAAAGAAAATAGAACAAAAACCTCATGCATGGGGAAAGATGGAGGGTTTGCAAACCTTTAGAATATGTATGTATTCTATATATGTACAGCAAAGAGAAGAAGAAAAGGTCAGAGAGAGGGAAGGGCTTAGGGGCTTTAAAACATCTCTTGGAGTGGCTGGAGAGGGAATGCAGGAAGGAAAGGGCAGGGCCATGAGAAAGAGTTGGAAATGAGGATCAAAGAGGAGAAAGGGATAAAAGGGCACAGGGAAAAATGGGAAGTCTTAGAGAGGGAAAGTGGTGTCGCTTCCCCTTATTTTCAGACAATGGTAGAGTGAACTCTTTTTTATGAACATTGATTGAATCCTAATTGAAATTTACATGCATGTGTCATAGGTTTTATACTAAAGTTGTGACATTCAGGAATCATGGTGAGAGATTTGTCTTTGTTTCCCTGCACCAGGCACCTGACACAGATCAGTGTTTCAGAAGGTTCTTACCTCTGTCACATGGCAGCAATCAGTATCCACTGATTGTGGTCTCTAATCTTTATTTATTAGAAAGACTAGAAAACGACAATGAACATTGTTAATGCCTGTTCTTTGTATATACTTCCATAATTTTTAATTTAAATACTGATGCAGTTTAGCATTTTTTTGTATCTGAGCCAATAAATGACTCTTGAGCGTGACTGCGTAATAGCCCCTAGTCCAAGTTTTCATGCAGCTGTTGATTTGGAAGTCATAGCATGGTGGCACGGTTCCACCAGAAGTGAATACTGCAGTATAAATGCTAATGATCCCCACCCACATTGCAGTGGGGGGGGGGCTGGTGAGGTTTGATTTTGCAATGCACAGCAGAGGATATTGTTCCAAGAAAACATATTAAAACCTGGGGCATAACTGACACTTGGGTGACATTCACCTAAGAACGTAAGGACTGTAGTAGGCCTCCACTGTAGCGGACTAGGGTAGTTCTGCTCTACTGGATGTTGGCAGCTAGAGAGGGGACACACAGAGGGCCTCAGCACCCCTGAGTGTAGCAAAGGTTGGCCCAAGGCCTGTTCTGAATTCACCGTTGTGGACAGGACATTTAGGGGCAGGGTTACATAGATCCAGTGGACACAAACCCCTATGCTGGGATTGTGCAGAAGTCTCAGCCCCTAGTCCAGGCTAGGAATTGGAGTCACAGCTGAGGATAGGCTGCAGAGAGGCACTGTTTCCTTTCTGCCCCCCAGCCTTGCACAACACGACACTGATGCGCTCTTGTCTACTAAATACCATCTTTCTCAGGCCTACCAGAACTGGGAGGAGGAAGGTGGAAGTAGAGCAGTGCAGACACAGCCTGGCAAACTGAATCCCCTTTTCTAAATCAGTGCACTCCGCATGTATCCAAAGGTTGTATGCACCCAGACCTTGCCTACATTAGCAACAGGGTTCATTTACAACTTGCTTGAATGTGTCTCTAATAGTTTGTGGCTCATAATAGGACGGAGGACTGTAATTCCTTGATCTAATTTCAGTTGTTGGGTTTGGTGTGTGGGTGCTAGGTAGTGTTGGTGGCCTGTGATAAACAGGAGGTCAGACTAGGCAAACTCGTGGTCCCTTCTGGCCTTAACTTCTATGACTCTCTCCCTAAAGGCCTTTGAAAATAGGCATCATCCTGTGCACAGAAAAGTAACATCTGCAAGACCTGCTGCACAACACATGCAACTGCGACCTGGACAGGCGGTGGAGATTTTGTTGACGTCGTCTTGGAACCCTGGGCCTGATGGTAAGCCCAGGGGGTCCAAAAAGTCCATTGTGTTGGAGGCTGCCACTGGGGATGCCTTGCCATCGGTGTCTCCCTCCGTCGCTGGTCCAATCTGTGCCTGCTGTGGCAGGAACAGAAGGAGTCCCCGTCAGAGTCGGACGAGACCGATCTCAACCGTGATCACCACGGTGGCGCCAAAGGTTATTGCGCTGGGAACCGACGATGCAGGGGAACAGTGCCGAGGTACCCTTGCTGGGAATCCGTGAGCTCCTCTCACGGTGCTGGGGAAGGGGAGCATCGCCCCACTGGTGGCGGGGAGCCAAGCCTGGAACCTAGTGCCAGATAAGTGTCTTGGCAACCATGATCGGGAGCGGCGCTGGGGCAAATGGTGCTGCTCTGGGGCGTCGTTGGACACCAGACTCGACAGTCCCCTCAGGGGAACCGAAGTCAATGGCACCAACTCCTGATGTTTGGGCACTAAATGCTCCTTCGTGGGATGCACTGCCAGTCCTGCTGTCTTTGGCATGGGGAGCGCCCCCTGTTGGTCTTCCTATGCCACTTGTGCAGCACTGGTTAATGGGAGTGGTGCCGGGCTGAAGCTTGCAGTGCCGAGAAGCACCGGTACTGCGGGTTTCTTAGAGTCCTTCCTTGGCACCATGTCATGCAAGGCACTCTGTACGGACACGCTCGGTGCCGGGTCCTGACGATCAACGGCAGGCTGGGGATGAAGAACGGATTCCATCAGCAATTGTTTCAGTCGGAAGTCTCACTCCTTTTTCGTCCTGGGGTGGAAAGCTCTACAGATTTTGCACTTGTCTGTTTGGTGCGCCTCCTCCAGACACTTCAGACACGAGTGATGAGGGTCACTCGTTGGCATAGGTTTGCTGCAGGCTCCGCAGGGTTTGAACCCTTGGGCTTGTGGCATGCCCCAGAGCCCAGAGAGGGAAGGGTTAGGGATTGGGGAAAAAAAAAGACCACTCCCCAACCCTTATCACTATATACTAACTATTACTACTAACTAAGAACTAAACTACAACGATCAGAAATTACGCTAAGGGAAGCACTTGCTAGGCAAGCAACCACAGTTCCAACAACTGTCACTAGTGGTAAGAAGGAATTGAGGAGTAGCCGGGTCAGCAGGGGCATATATTCAGTGCCATGAAGGCACCACTCCAGGGGGCTCCACTGCTAAGGGAAAACTTTTTGACGACTGTGCATGCAGCACGCACATACCTAATTGGAGTTTATATGAGCAATCACTCAAAGAATTGAGATTTTTAAAAGTTTTCAGTTAAATGAGCATTGTTTTAAAGTAAGAGTGTCAATATAAATATTTGTTGTACTAATACATTCCAATACATTTTACTCTCCAGAAAAAGTAGCAATTAAGATTTTGGACAAGACCAAGTTGGACCAGAAGACTCAACGCTTACTGTCCCGTGAAATTTCCAGCATGGAAAAACTGCACCACCCAAACATTATCAGACTTTACGAAGTGGTCGAAACATTGTCAAAACTGCACCTTGTGATGGAGTATGCAGGAGGTGGGGAACTCTTTGTTAAAATCAGCACAGAGGGAAAGTTAGCAGAAATGGAAAGTAAATTAATTTTCTCCCAGATTGCATCTGCTGTGAAGCACATGGTAAGTTGTTTTTCTGTAGGCCTAAATTACCCTGCATTACTTTAGCAGACTTCATGTATTTTTGTTTTGTGTTGCACCATGTAAGAGTAGTGCTAATGAAAGGTTCCTGAAAGGCAGCTCTGGACACTAAAAATCCCCGTAGAACAGATACCCCCATGTGCAGTGGCAATGTTGACTTCCCCACATCACTGTTCTTCAGCCTTTGTCTAGGGATATTGCTTTTAGGGAGAGACAGTACTGTTGTCTCCATGCCCATTCAACTCTTGGCCTCTCTGTTTAATGCCTAACTATGCTGCCTTTGCGGTGTGTTTTCTGATACTGTCACCTCTTCTTTGGGTATCGGACTGAGAACACAAAACTCATTTCACATAAAACAACACACCAGTATGACAACTTTCCTTACTCTTGTGCAGCACTCTCATCCACATATGAAGTCATAAGCTAGGTGTTACATCTGTAAACACACTGAATGAGACAGTCTATATCATGCCAACTATTGGAACCCAGAATTAGCATGTTAGAGCAGGTTTCTGTTTTTGTAGGTAATGGAAGTGCTAATAATGGGGAGGGAGAACGCAGCAGATGAGAGGGAACAGCATAATGGCACCTGTTAGCACTGCTGTAGTTTTAGAATAAATCAAGGTCTAAAAAGTGATGATAATCCCATTTAGAAGATCTTCATGGATCAAATTCAACCCTGGCCTAAACTTCTATAGAAGTCAATGGGAGTTTGGTCTGCTTTTTAATCAAGACTAAAGACTGCTGAGATATCATCCACAGAAACATTCAAAAAGAGATCAAAGGATGTTCTGTTTGGATACAGGATAGTGCATAAAGGCCAATCACATGCCTTTGGCATTAAATTCTAATCCCACACAAACACAGTAATAAGATGGAGGTATGGTTAAAAGTACTTATCAGTAAAGTAAGGTAAAAAACGTGAAAGATATTGTAATTATTGCAAAAACAGTGTTATAAACCCCTTAAAAGAAATATGAATATTAGGGTTAGGAAATGCAGTTAGGTTGTTCAGGTGCCTTTAACCGTACAACTATGATTAATGCATGTGTTGTTATGGTGTCAGAGTACATTGATTTTTAAAGACACCTTACAGCTTTTTCTCCCCCACCCCCTTGGTGTTAACACAGGGAAAATTTAAGTTCGTTTGGGCACCTTAACTGTGCATTTCCATACTTTACATCTAGACTTTCCTAGTCCAACTATAGGGAAACAGTGGAGGATCTCAGATCCACTGTGTGGTAACTTGGCAAATGTTGACTTTTTAAAATGGCAACTTTTGTATAGCAAAGATAAAGGAAAAAAAAAAAAAAAGCTAGAAAAGCCTTCTCATATATACTAATACTTAATTTGCTTTCCTTTTGCTCTACAGCATGATAACAATATCATTCACCGGGACCTGAAAGCAGAAAATGTATTCTATACCAGTAACACCTGTGTGAAGGTGGGAGACTTTGGATTCAGCACAATAAGTAAAAGAGAGGAAACTTTAAACACTTTCTGTGGGTCTCCTCCTTATGCTGCCCCTGAGCTCTTCCGAGATGAAAACTATGTTGGTGTTTACGTGGACATATGGGCGCTAGGCATCCTTTTATATTTTATGACAACTGGTACAATGCCATTTCGAGCGGACACAGTAGCCAAATTGAAGAAGTGCATTCTTGATGGGACATACAGCCTGCCCCCATACCTTTCAGACACTTGCCAGAAACTGATCAGAGGAGTTCTTCAGCCAGTCCCAACTGCACGATACTCTATTGAATGTATTATGAAGAACGAATGGATGCAAGGGATACAGTATCCAAAAGCCTTGGACCCATTTAAACTGGATCCAAAGTATTTAGCAGAGACTAGTACCCTCAAAGAGGAGGAAATTGAAGTGAAAAATACCTTGGAAGATTTGGGAATCACAGAAGAACACATTCAAAATAACCGTGGAAGAGATTCTCGAAGCTCAATAACTGGTATCTACCGAATTGTTTTGCACAGAGTGCAGAAGAAAAGAGCCCTGGAGACTGTTCCTATAGTCACACAACCAGAACCCAAAGAGCAGGACTTAAAGAAAGGTCACAGTTTGCACCGTGGTATCAGACATACATCCAAGTTGTGTTCAATTTTATGAATTGTATATAGCAGACTTTACATTCAGTAACTTTAACAAAGGGTTTTATTCATTTCACAGTAAACTCTGATGTTACATTTTTGTAATTTTTAAATAAACCAAAACTGCCTTAAATCTCAAAATGTATTAGTTCATCCAGAGGACTGGTGTGCTCAAACAGACTTGCTTGTGTTTGCACTTTGGCCCACAGACCTCACATGTAAAATGGAAGATATATTAATTGATTAACAAATACAAGTTGTTGAATGGATGTTTTTTAATAATTGAGTAGAATTACTCAATATAGCTGGGCTGATCTTTTAGGACAGCTATTTATAATATGTGGCCACTTGCAGAAATATTACTTTATTAGCCTGATGTTAAGTCACAACAGTACAGGAATCTAAATGACTGCCAATTTGCAATGGACAAAATCTGGTTATTTAAAAAGACTGATTCCTGAACAGCTGTGAATATTTATTTACAAGGAATCTATAACTAACAGGCATATATGAGGTATTAAATGTTAGCGCTTCATTTTTAGCTATTCCACCTTGACAGATAAAGAGGCTCTAACCTTTTTTCCCTTTCTCATCATTAGTCCAGGATCAGCTTTTGAAAAATCCAGAAAATTGCTTCTGGTTTGTCTAGGTATTTCTTGCTGTAATGTATCACAAGTTATCCTATATTTAAAGTCAAACCCTAACATGCTGCTCCACTAACTCAAATCAAACATTTTGCACCTTTATTTTAGTACCACTGTGAGAAATGCTGCTACTCCTGGGTACTGACAGCTTTGCTGCCATCTACTGGCCTTAGTATGGTTTGATCCTTGTGTGAATTAATAAGTAAGGCTACGATTTTGTCATGGACAGGTCATGGGCAATGAACAAAAATTCACAGAAGCCGTGACCTGTCCTAGACTTTTACTAAAAACATCCCTGACAAAATGGGGAGGCAGGAGGGTCCACCACTCTGCCCCGCTACATGTAGTGGCAGGGAGCTGTGGCCCCTCACCCCTGCCCAGCGGCTAGGAGCTTGGGGACGGTCAGGGGGCGGCTGGGAGCTGAGGGGGGTCCTCCGCTGCGGCTGGGCGAGAGCGTCCCCCCGCTGGCAGCAGTGGCTGTGCTGCTGCAGGGCCCCAATGTCACAGAGGTTGGAGAAAGTCATGGAATCTGTGACTTCTGCTACCTCTGTGACATACTTATTAATAAGACCATGAGTAAGGAGACGAGGTATCAAGAATGCAGAACTACAGCGTACCCAGTCCTGCTCCAAATGAAGGCCATGGGCTATTGCTAACAGGACCAGACTCCAAGTTTATCTGGCTTTAGCTTCACTTATAGATTCAACATTAAATGTCCTTGAATAGAGCATTAAGGAAACATACCACAATGCAGTGCTTCAGCAGTAAAGATTAGCACCGAAAGCTGAAACTGTTTGTTTTTGTTTTACTTTTAATGGTCACTAGTATCAAAAAATCAACCACCAAATACCACAAATCATACACAAGAGTGGGACAGGGTTGGTTGGTTGTTTGCTTTGGAGTTTTTTTTTATATTCTAGTCTCTTGTAATAGTGGTCTCCTTGCTTTATTCACATTGCTATGTACCCTTTTAAGAGACAGTTGCCCTATGCAATCCTTGTGTGTAAGGTAGGAGACAAAGATACCCCTACTTCCGCTTAAGTCGGAAGTTCTGGGCTCTGCTCCCACCTACTATCAACTTAAATACAAACTGTAAGACTGTTTCCCCAATAGTTATACCACTATGAGCTGGCACAGTTAAAATGGCTACTTTGACAGCTAGAGGTAAGCCCCTGTTAGGCCAAGGAAAAACTGAAGTTGCACAGCTTCAGTTTGTATTACTAACAGACAACCAGAACTTAAGTTCAAATGCAGCTTTTCCATCTCTACACTGGCCTGGTAGGGTTTTAAATAGCTCTTTTCATACATTAAAAATGAAGAGGGGTGGTTCAATATTCCTTCATTTGCTTTTATGTAGTAAAGAGGAGCTTGGATTTAAAAAAAAGTAACGGGAAACTGACTGCATCGTAGTCATAGATGGGTGCAGAGCAAGAGGGCAGTCAAGAAAAATTAAGCTATCAAGTCTTTCAAAATACTGAAGGAAAGGGGATGGGAATAGAATTGTTGCAGACTACGGCTGCATTAGAAATGGTTTGGGTTTAAAGAACAGGCTGTACATAATATTGAAATAGACAGTCCTAAAACATGATTCTAAATATTTGTAGGTTCGAGTGTCAGCTAAACAGTCTAATTAATTTTCCTCTTAATATTCCACTATATACCAGAACACCTGCATAGCCTGAGTTCCCTGATCAGTAACCTGTATACTCTCCAGTGTTTGCTGGGTCATTAGATTTGTCCTAATCCATTTAAGAGATGTAGTCCACATCAGTTCAGCACTACACCAACACCGGTTTCAAATATCTCTAAAACTTTATTTACAAAAGCATCTGCTTCAGTGTTAGTGAGGATGGCAAGTTAATTTTTTTGTGCCAGTAGTTCTTGGCCTGTCCATTGCCAGCAATGGACTTTATTCTGTGATAAATTTGTCTTCTGGCGACAAATTAAGTTGCTCTTATGAAACTAAAAACCCAAACACTTGCAAGTATCTTCATGCCTCATTTCTCCATCACTTTCTGTAAAAGCACTTAGACCATTCGTCCACATCAGTTCATATTAAATGAAATTTTAGAAAGTTGACTGTACATGTCCAACAAAAAAAAAAAGTTACCAAATCCTAGTGAGTGACATATGGTGTATTATACAAACACTACGTTACACAAAAATCTGCATTTTGCAACATGTCATTTCTGCAAGTTTATATTAGACAATTAAGTTTTGAAGTGGACAGTAAAATAAAATTAAACAAGAGACTCAGTCCTGTACATTAGAACAATTTAAATATATTTTACAAGTTAGCAAGGCTCTTCATATCTCAGAATGGTCTCCCCACTAGCTTTGGGCATTTAATCCTTGCCTGAGGAACAGCTTTCAGATTGGAAGGATGGAAAAAGGTTTTTGTGTTTTCCTGCAACAGTCTTGTTACAGAAGTACAAGGGGAGTGTGAAACATGAAGCCAATCATGAGTTCAGAGTTAAAAATTGTCATGAAGAAAAATACAGTAAAAGCAAGAGCTAGGAGTCAAGGACGAACTATTATATCTTTTCCCTTTGTGGGTTGTCAGTTTGATAAGCTCCCCATAGTATCTGGAAACTGAGGACTAGAAGTCTGCTCTCTGATCACTCTGACAAAAAAAAAAATTAAAAAAAAAAAGAGTATTAAACCTAAAGGCCTTTTAAAAGGTGCCAGATTGAAAGAATTAGGGAACTAAACCCTTTATTTGACAGATATAGCTTTCTTCCCACTGCCCTGCCAAGAACTGCTCAGTGGAAGGACAATCCAACTTCATTCAGTCCTTGGCCTCTGCTAATGTTGCCAGAACAGTATAGTGGTGAGCTTTAAGGATGTGGATAAAAGCGATGCGATATGGACACTGGGAGTTAGACTGAGACCAAACCTATCTAGTGGTCACAGATTTTTGATCACTTAATACCTATTCCTAACTTATTTTTTTAAGCAGGGAAAGAAATGGGTATATTGTATTTAGAAAACTGACTACTTATTGTCAAGGCACTGGGGACCCCAACATTAAAAACCAAAGTGACTTCAGAAATTGAGAGAGAGAAAATGGCTTTTGGTCAGTTTTTGAGGAGAGGAGGGAACCCGTTCCTCCCTCCTCTGCACCTCCCCCCACCCCCTTTAAAAAAAATTTTACAGCCTATTTTAGAAGGTTTCACTAAAAATTTTGGGAAGTCAAGCAAAATTCCTGTTTTTCTGTGTCCAGTTACCAAGATCTTATAATTGGTACACCCATTCCTGAACCCTTTTTTAAAACAACACGAACATCCAGAGTTATGAAAGCCCACAGAACCTTTGCCTTTTTCTTTTCCAATACATTCATGCTTTAGTGTTATGATACCACATTAAACAAAGCCTCTCAAAGAGTTTAAACAGTTTTCCATGCTCCAATTAGAGTATTTCTGTACAGTGAACCTTAGATAATATTTAATCCCTTTTCCTTTCCCACCACACACCCATTTTTATTAATTTCGCACCTCACAGAGGTATATTAATGCTCTCCATTGGCAACAGAGACAGCAACAGCTTCAGATTCTTTTGTTGCAGGGATTCTTGGCACTTTCTTAGCAGGGCTTGGGATAAGCTGAGGAGGAAAAAAAAAGAGTTTTAGAAAACACAAGTTTCCAGTTCCAGTTTTACTCTTAGATTTTATTGCTTCTTCCTAGACTCCCAGCATTATCTCCCAGACAAAATTCATGCTACACTAGTTAGAAAGTTTGGTTTTAGGTATTCATGTCTGATTGGATGTTTCTGCAGTCTTGGTTTATATACAAACTGACTCCATCTCTCTTGCACCAAAACTTACATTCTGCATTTTTTTTTAAATGTATATCTTTAATTTTTTGGTTCTTATTTTACCTTTTTTTAACAAATTAGATGAAAAGAACTTGTCATCCCCTGGTCCTCCTTTTACAGGGGGTTTGCATAGCACCACCATATAGAAATAATAGATGTAAATAGCAAAACTAACAAAAATACAAAATTTTCACCTCATGAACTATGCTTGAATGGACAACATCAGCTCCTGCTTCCAAAGGCCCATCACCCAGCACTGGACGTCGAGCATAAGTTCTTCTGTGTTTTTCATCCACTCGCATTAGGTACCACGTTCCCTCAAAGAGATCATTCACTGAACACTGCGGAATGTAGTTGGCTATGAGGAAACCAGTAAAATACTGTTACCTGATTGTTGATAGTTAATGTTTATTGTAACATTCTCTGCCCCTTTCCAAATTGCAACAATAGCAGAAGAGCAAGTGTACTAATACCAAAGTCTAGCCTTCACTTCAGCTCAAATTGTGCCATGAATACTTAACTACTGCAGTGCTTGATTGAAATTATGTAAAAACTAGAAAGGTGTGAAAGCCCCGGACTTTGACCCTTAACTGAATTCATGGATTTGATAACAATATCAGGAATTTACTTTGTTAAGCATATTGTAATTTACTTTATATGAAAATGCCTTTACCCAAGTGATGCGTTTCCTGTCTAATCTTCATGTTTTCAGCAAAAACATCCGGTGCAATACACTTTCTTGAGTCAAGTCTTGTTTTCAGATCAGATAGGCTAGCAGTTATTTTATCCAGAGAAGAACCTGGAACACACAAGACCTCCACTAAGTCAATGCTATCATCATACGTAAATGTCAATGCACTAATATTTCAAGAGGACTTTTGTACAAACTGGAAGACTATAGTTGTATTTTAATATGTAATTTTCATGATCTCTGGGACTCAAGATTACATTATTATAGCTTTAGTCATTATAAGTGACAAAAAGTTACAAAGCTACCCTTTTGGGAGTTAGGGCATGGTGAGACAGCATCTTGAATTTTAGTCTTTTTCCAAGGGTACAGAAATACTTCCATCACTATTAGCCAGTCTGTTGCATGTCTGCTTATACTAATGTTTTACTGTAGCCAACTTTTCAGGTGAGCTGTTCAAATGAGAAATGCTATAGTTAAATTAACTTACCTGGTGTGGCATCCTGTGTAACTCTAATGGAGTAGAGTGTAGCAGCAAAACCAGAGCCATAGGAGAACACACCAATTCTTTGTCCTGCTAGCTGCTGTGGGGAGTACCTGTACATCAAGCAACAGTTAAGAAGAATTAAGAGAACTACACTTAAGTGCCAATTTTAAATAACCAAGTGTGATATTTAGCTTCCAGGAAGAAGCCTGCTAAGACCAAAGTTGATTGGATCAGTGCAGCTCACATCTCAACTACAAGCCACAGTTCCTACACATAAAACAAGTAACACAAAGAGTGCTCCTCACTTCTTGTTTTTTCACTTCTCATGGTGAGGCACCTACACATTGCATCGCCTGTATTAAGACTGTATGCGTCTCAGGAAAGGGGTCTTCTCACTTTCCAGTTGAGAAGTGCCACATACATCTACAGCACTATATAATGACCTAGAAAACAAGATTTAGGATTCTGCAGTGCAGCTACCTTCAAACTAATTTAAATGGAATGGGGTTAAATAATGACCAGAACATTACAATCCTCAGGTTATTTGCTTTTTCCATGCCTAAAGCGTATCACCACCTCTAAGAAAACTAGAGAGCCCAGGTTGAGAGAAAGTTGATGCTAAAGAGTGGACTTGCTAGAGTTCCCTTTGGTGCTGTCACAGTCTCAGTGGCTGCACCACAGCTGATGTAGCTGGAACTGTCTGCAAAGAAACAAATGAAGTTGCTCTTTGGGTATGCTTGTTTTGGTGGGGAAGAGAAGGTGTCTTGATTTCTCTCCTCTTAACTTGTTTGGAGGCTGGGAGAGGTGTGTGCTAGTAAATGAGAAATTTAGTCAGTGACTAATTAGTTTGGATAGTAGGAAAGCAGCTATTTCTGGATGCAACTCATGAAAGATGGGCGGATGAAGTATGTGAGACAAGAGTAAATACAAATTAGTTACCGGCGGAGGCTGGTTTCACATTACTAAGTGTGCATGCAGAATCATTTGAGCTGCAACCAGCCTCTAGTAATCATCTAATCAACCCTGCCATAACCTGTGGCAGGTTAAGAAAGGCTTCTGATCCCTAATCCAGCAACCATGTGTGTGTGTTAAGACTGCAACCAGGTGGGGTGGTTGTTTTTTTGTTTTGTTTTTTACAAAGATCTAAAATGTTGTTTTGCTAATCCAAGGCATAGATACTTGATGCACCTATGTTTATTCACCATCAACTGTTAGTATGCGGTCTTGCACAAGATAGCTATCAGGAAAACCCCTTCCCTGGAATGCGTACAGTCTGCTTTCCCACTTCCTTTGCATGACTAATGTATTTAGAGCACTTTGCTAAACTTATGTTCGGGTTTTAAAAAACAAAACAAAAAAGAGATTGCTACCTGAATTTCATCCAAGGGAAAAGATTTTTTTGAAGCTAGTTTGTTTTGGTTACAGTAAGCCTGTTGGGAAAAAGTTATGTTTCTAGAGCTTTTCTAGAGTTAACAGGTCAAGTCACAACTTCTTATTTTGCTGGATTTATACTTACTGTGCTAGAAGAGAAGCAAGGCAGCCATAGACTGAAGGGGTATACATGTTTCCATTTTGATTGGATACAAGTAAAGAAGCTTTGGTTTTCTGATTAAAGAGTTCAGCACTAGCTTTCATAAAGGCCTTTTCCACATCTCTGTCAAAGTAGGTATCCTCCAGTTTTGCATCCCTATTTAAAAAATAGGGAGGTTTAGAAACTGCTGCTACTCACTAAAACAGCTGAAAGGGAGAAGCATATAGGATGCATAGCACATTTTAGATTCCCTTCTTCCTTAGACTAATTAAGTGATAGTAGCAGTTCTCACCTAAAAGCTTCCAAGCCACTATAGATACCATTTTCTGTTTTAGAGTTCTGGTCACTAAGAAAGTCATTCAACAACAGTCGAGCCACAGATTTCTGTACAAGTTTACAGTATGGAGAATGGAAGATCATGAAGCCAAAGTCATTCAAGGTAAACTCTCTGTCACTTCCTTCTGGAAAAGGCAAAAAAAGGCACAGTAAGTTGTAACAATACATGTACAATTGCTCAAATTAGCCACTTTTTTTAAAAAAGCAAGCTATAGTATGGCAGCATCCAGGAGATTACTGTAAAATCTAGCCTTTGCTGGCAAGTTACTAGAAGCACATCAGTTATTTGCATTTCAAAATACAAGGTAATTTCTGGCAATCAAAGAATCTCTTCAGATAACAATTGGCAAGTTGTGCCTGTATCGTCAATTGACGTATGACTGGGGTGCTACATAAAAAAAGCAGAACAGTATTTTGGCACATTGGTAAAATTTAGTAGTGGCAGGAGGTAGTTATTTATCTCCAAAACAGTGTTGCTCAACAAATATGAAACAAAATGCTTATATTTATTCTGAATAATTGTTGAACTATTTAATATAAATCTCAGTGTCACAGGATTAAGGGACCATTAAAAAAGCAAATACACACTCACATCCCGCTAGGCAAGGTACACTGGAGGTATAAGCTAGCCAAAGTCCTGGTGACAATGTTGCTTCCCTGAGGTTTATTTAATATTTCCTTAGGCTGGATATGCGGTTGTACAGATACTGAATTCTCATTATGTGCTCTGGCAAACTGAATTTTAGATTGCCACCAATGCATGTAAACATTTTCAGTAATACATACCTTTTTGCCACTGAGCACGGATTTTGTTGCGGTAGACAAAATAGCAGCGATCTAATGCACTGAGGTAGCACTGAATAGATAGTTTACCATCAACTACAGGATATTCAGATACCATATCTGGCTTATAAAAGTCATAGGCATGTTGCATATGGGTCCCACGCAGTCCTATTTTAAAAAAAAAAATTGCTTAAGAAAATCACTTTATAAGTCAACCTGAATAAGTCACCCCAGGTTAGTGGCATACAGGTAAGATTTGGTGCTGGCCAGACACCTTAGTTCTCTCACATCCATGGTGGTTTGACATACAGCTCCAGATCTCCCACTACCCAGGTGAGAGTGGAAGTGCTGGCAAAACACCAGGATAGATTCACAAAAGGATTTAGGTGCCTTAGTTCCAGTATCAGGCCCCAGTGTGATTCACAAAACTTTCACCTCAGCTGCTGCCAAACCCTCTAGATGTCTAAACTCACTTAGGGCCTGAATTTGTGCAGTAAAAGTTCCCTAGGTGCCTATGTTTCTGTTTGAGCATGTGAACTGCAGCCCACTCTAGACATCTTGACATCTAAGCCCCAGTGCGATTCATGAACTGGGGGGAAAATAGGCATTTCTCCACCTAACTCCCCTGTGGAGCCCAACTCAGCAGGTGTCCTCAGACCTCGCCTACCACATCAGGCCCCTATAAGCAGGCTTACACCAAACAGGCATTGAGGCTAGGGGATGACCTCCCTCATGACTTTTAGCCCAGTTAGGGTACTCACCTGGGTTGTCCCACCTCCACCAGAAGGGGAGAAAAGGGATTTGAATGTGGATCTGGTCCCTCTCAGGTGAGCTCCCTAACCACTGGGCTATTCTGATGTACAACTCCCTCAGTCTCTCCTACTGAAGGTATTCCACGGAGGATAAATAATTAGAATAATTGCTGTAGACGGACTGAATGCTGGGTCTATCACCTCCCAGGTGAACGCTCTAACCACCAGGCTACAGAGTCATTCTTATACTTAGCTGTTCTCTCTGGCCTAATGACTCTTATTTATCCAAACTGGAACAATTTCAACAGGAGAGACTGAAGGAGGCCCACATCAGAATATCCCAAAATGCAGGAGGTTAGGGCACTCACCTGAGAGGTGAAAGATCCCTGTTCAAATCTCTTCTCCCACGCAGGTGGAGGGGACTTCAACTGGGGGAAAGAGTCTCCACACTCCAGGTGTGTACCTAGACCGCTGAGCTAAGAATCATAGAACTAGAAAGGACCTCGAAAGGTCATCTAATCCAGTCCCTTGCAATCAGGGTAGGACTAAGTATTATCTAGAGACCACCCCTGACAGGTGTTTGTCTAACCTCCTCTTAAAAATCTCCAGTGATGGAGATTCCACAGCCTCCCTAGGCAATTTATTCTAGTGCTTAACCACCCTGACAGTTAGGAAGTTTTTCCTAATGTCGAACCTAAACCTCCCTTGCTGCAATTTAAGCCCATTGCTTCTTGTCCTACCTTCAGAAGTTAAGAAAAACAATTCTTCTCCCTCCTCCTTGTAACAACCTTTTATGTACTTGAAAACTGTTATGTCCCCTCTGTCTTCTCTTTTCCAGACTAAAGAAACCCAATTTTTTCTAATCTTCCCTCACAGGTCATGTTTTCTAGACCTTTAATCATTTTTGTTGCTCTTCTCTGGATTTTCTCCAATTTGTTCACGATTCCTGAAATGTGGTGCCCAGAATTGGACATAATACTCCAGTTGAGGCCTAATCAACAGAGTAGAGCAGAAAAATTACTTTTCGTGTCTGGGTTACCACACTTGTGCTACTACATCCCAGAATGAGGTTTGCTTTTTTTGCAAGTGTTACACTGTTGACTCATATTTAGCTTGTGGTCCATTATGACTCCCAGATCGCTTTCCGCAGCACTCCTTCCTAGGCAATCATTTCCCATGTTGTATGTGTACAACTGAATGTTTCTTCGTAAGTAGAATACTTTGCATTTGTCCGTATTGAATTTCATCCTGTTTACTTCAGACCATTTCTCCAGTTTGTCCAAAGGTGCCTAACCCAGGCTTTGTTAATCCCAGTAATTTTCTAGGCTCCTAGAAGTTGGGTGTGCGGACGCTCAGCATCACTATACTTACATTCCTTCGTGAATCTACCCTATCCTGCCTGTAACAAGTCAATTTTCATCATTTGACAGCCCCCCCCTTGAGAAAACTGCACTAACAGGCACTAGACTAGACAATGCAGCCCTTGTATTTCCACTGGTGAAACTCTGAAGGAAGGCAGGCAGTAACTCCTACTCTACCTGCCAGAAGCAGCAACAGGTCAGTCTAGACCAACAAGATAGACGTTGATCTGGCTCCCTGGAGGCCTGGAATGATAGTAACTACAGTACAGGACATCCTGGAGTTGAGGGTGTTCTGCAGGCCCCGTATATGGTATTCGTTTTAAAATCTTTCCACGAGACTCACCTCTCTCAAAAATTAAAGGAGCATTTGGACCAATTAACATAGCAACAGCACCAGCTCCACCGGTTGGCCTGGCATTTCCAGTGGCATACACAGCTATGTCTCCAGCAACAACAAGCGCATAACGACCTGGAAAAGATAAGAAATAACTATGGAAAGAAGTCCCTGGGAAACTTTATTTTTAGCTTGCAATGTTTAGTTTTTCAGTTTACAGGAAGAGATGGTTACAGGATTGTGCGAGATCTAATCAGCTGACACGTCTCCAAATTTATTTCCGCCTTTTATTTTCATTCCTTGGAGCATTCCAGATTTCCAAGAAAAGATCACTGATAAGTAGGTGTCTCAGAATCACTTTGTAAAGCATATAAAATACATTCTAATTTCACATTTCCACAAGGTGTAACCTAGACGCGTACGCAATCTTGGAAGAATACATTTTCTGTCTAGCACAGGGGCAGGCAAACTTTTTGACCTGAAGGCCACATCGGGTTTTGGAAATTGTATAGAGGGCCGGTTAGGGGAGGCTGCGCCCCTGCCCCCTATCCACCCCCCCTTGCTTCTCGCCCCCTCCCAGGACCCCTTCCCCATCCACCCCCCCCCACACTCCCTGCCCCCTGACCGCCCCATCCAATGCCCCCTCCTTCCTGACTGCCCCCCCAGACCCCTTCCCCATCCACCCCCACCCCAACCACCCTGCCCTCTATCTAACCCCCCCTGCTCCCTGCCCCCTTACTGTGCAGCACAGAGCACCAGTGGCTGGCGGCGCTACAGCCACGCTGCCCAGAGTGTTGCCCGGCTACCCAGAGCATTGCGCTGGTGTAGTGTAGTAAATTGCTCTCCGTAACTGCTACCAGTAGCACATTCCTATGTGAAGCAGTTTAATACACTACACTCGCAGCATGGCGTGCTGAGGCTGTGGGGTAGGAGGAACAGCGGGGGAGGGGCTGAGGGCTAGCCTCCCGGGCCAGGAGCTCAGGGTCCAGACAAGAGGGTCCCGCGGGCTGTAGTTTGCCCACCTCAGGTTTCCTGGGAAATATGCCAGACCAATCTCAAGTCCAGTGTCTGTTTTACTTAGCTTTTTTTAACTACAGAAAAGGAAATCTTATATCTTATAAAGTATGTTTAGAAAGCTTAGTATCCAAGCACAATGTTATGTGCTTGGTATTTAAGGTGGTTACTAGGAAGACTACTGGACAAAGATGTAAGATGTAGCTTTCAAACAAACAGACACCAAACTTACCATCCCAAGAACTGGACTCAACCCAGTTAACGGCATTAAAGATAGCAGCAGTGCCTCCATAGCATGCATTTGTTGTGTCAATCCCTTCTACATCTGTATTACCAGAATCCTCAAAGAGCTGCATCAGGACAGTCTTTACAGATTTTGACTTGTCAATGATTGTCTCTGTTCCAACTTCTAATCTCCCAATGCAATCATAGGAGAGACTGTTCCTCTCCATAAGCTTCTGTACCACAGTCAAGCAGAGTGAGTTGATATCCTCTCTATCCGAGCAGAATCCCATCTTCGATTGACCCAAGCCAATGGTGTACTTCCCAGCATCCACACCATCAAACGTTTCCAATTCTGTCTGGTCAACATACTGAGAAGGAAAATAGATCTCCAGGGCAACAATTCCCACATCTTTTGGCCAACAGGCTTCAGCATTCACAGGAAGAGACCCAGGCATTGTTGTAGAGCTTGGAGGAGGAGAAAAAAAACAAACAAACAACACACACCAAAGCTTATTTGGAAACATTCGCTTTAATAAGTAATTGTGCAGTAGACTTCTAATTTCCTACAAACTCCTTGAAAAACTATTTCCCACATATTCTATCCAATGCTGTTTGCTATGGCATGTCCTACCTGCTCATACCAATATGGAGTACTCATCTTCATTAGAGGTGCACTTCACAAACATGCTTAACTCCCCAATAGATATTATCTTTTTTTTTTTTAAAGTGTAACTAATTTTAAATTTAAGGGGAAAAAAAAATCAATGTTTCTATTTATGTACTGCTATTTATTTATTTTCTTCCCATTTTATTAGTGGATGCTTTGTACTTATTTCTTTGATTTTGTAATTGTCAGTAGAATTTCTGGTTTAACACCACTAAGAATTTTCGTAATTATTAAAAATACAAATTTTGTCCCTGAGGATGCAAACACTTATGCATATTAATAAGCCCACTGAAGTCAACTGGATGATTCATGCAAGGATGAGTCTACCAACAGAAGGTGGGTACCAAGTAGAGGTCTGCCAGATAACATTCACTTCTGAGCCATGGAAGCAGAAATTGGCTTTTCCTTTCCAGATTTATCTAATATTCAGGAAGGGAATCTAGCATCTGCCTTCCAGATTTGAACACCCTCAAAATTCAGGAGTGCTCAAGCTCAGTTTAGGCTGCTACTTCATTTCTCCCAAATCAAATATACTTATCCATTGTAATTTGCTGTAGAAAAATTAGGATAAAATTGAGCAACAAATGCTGGCATCTTCCCAGTGCTAACTAGGGCTGGAATTGCTTTTTTTTTTAGTTTTGTTTAAAAAGAAGACATATTTGCATTGGCAAATTCCCCACAGAAACAAAGAGTGGAATAAAAGAACAACAGAGACACCTCAACTTTTCCTCATTTATGTAGGACAGTTTTATAATATGGATCCAGATATCCTCCAATCACACAAGCTGAAAATGGTTCTGCTTTACTTCAATTTTGTAACCATGCGGGAACTAGTCCGGTCTGTGTTCTGTGCACAACCAAAATTCCTACTGAATTCAGAAGTACTTTGCTTTTGTGACCATACTACCTGATATTTTCAGCCCTTGTAAGCTAAGCAGGTTTACATTTAGTAATTGGGTGAAAAAGTTAGGTGTAGGAGACGTTACTTATTCACTAGGTAATGTGAGACCTAAGATAAATCTGTGGGGAGTTTCCCCTGATCACTATGAAAGTTCTACTCACTGTGAACAATGGTAAACCCACATGGGTGTACAGCTCAATGAGAAAAACTGGGGGCTGAGGAAACTGTGTATGGCAACGCATATAGTCATGCAGAGATATCTGACCAAAATGAAAAGTGTCTCTGAGATTCAGTACCGGGTATACTATGGCACCAATGGCACTGCCACACCAGGCCCACATTCGGAGCCCACAATGACTACATGGGGGCCCACAAAATATGTTTGACATCGGAGCCCCAGAAGGTTAATCCGGCTCTGCCCATAGGGCAACTACTACATGTAGAAACCTAGATTTGACTTCAAAAATTAAGTAAACATGATACAGAATGTAATGATGCCGGCATTCTAATTTGTCTACTCAGGAGCAGAAATCCTTTCAGTTAGTCACCTCCTGAAGAATGCAAATCAGGGGATCTTTGCAGTACTGATGCCACCTTTATTGTTGAAAGTGTTTCCCTGTTAAATTAACAAAACAAAATAGTGCGCTGCAGTGACAATAGGAACCAACGTTTAATTTGCCTCCTCTATAAATGCCCCACTATTAATAAATAATTCATACCTAGCTCTTTTATAGCACTTTTTATCACTAGCTCTCAGAGCGTTTTACAAGAGGACTTAGTGTCATTATCCCTATTTTACAGAAAGAAAAGGAGTACTTGTGGCACCTTAGAGATTAACAAATTTATTTGAGCATAAGCTTCGTGAGCTACAGCTCACTTCATCGGATGCATTCAGTGGAAAATACATATACATAGAAAAACATGAAACAATGGGTGTTACCATACACACTGTAACAAGAGTGATCGCTTCTGTAGTGATAATCAAGGTGGGCCATTTCCAGCAGTTCCTCAGACGTTCTTGTCAACGGCTGGAAATGGCCCACCTTGATTATCACTACAAAAGGTCCCCGGTCCCCCCTCCCCCTGCTCTCCTGCTGGTAATAGCTCACCTTAAGTGATCACTTTCTCCTTACAGTGCGTATGGTAACACCCATTGTTTCATGTTCTCTGTGTATATAAATCTCCCCGCTGTATTTTCCACTGAATGCATCCGATGAAGTGAGCTGTAGCACATGAAAGCTTATGCTCAAATAAATTGGTTAGTCTCTAAGGCGCCACAAGTCCTCCTTTTCTTTTTGCAAATACAGACTAACACCGCTGCTACTCTGAAACCTACTTTACAGAGAAACTAAGGCAGAGTAGTGGACTTTCTTGCCCAAGGTCATCCAGCCCAGAGTTGCTGAGTCCAAGCACCGCGCTCTGCCCACGAGCCAACATGGCACTCAGACAATCTCGTATCCACCCTTGGGGTCCTTCCGACTCAGGGTTACTTGGATGTCCCAAAACGGAGGCAACTCTCCCCCCCGCACTGCCATCTGCAAAGGGCAGAAAAGAACAACAGCTGCACAGCACCCAGCCTCCCCACCGCCTCACGCTTCGCACCCCCAGCGTCAGGCCGCGCTCCTGCCCCGCAGCCATGCGGCAAAGCCTGCCAAGCCCAGCCGGGGCACCAAGCCACAGCGCTGCTGCGATCAGCCCGGCGCCCGGCTCCGCGCGGCACGGCCCATGCCCGCAGCCCTCCCGGCGAGCGCGAGGCCCAGAGCCGCCGGAGGGGGCCCGCGGTCTGAGACGCCCCCCAGCAGGGCCCGGGGGCTCCTGCGCACCGGGAGCACCCCCGCCTGGGATAGGAATCGGCTCCTCAGCCACCCCCGGGGACTCCCGTCGCCGACCGCCCCCCCTCGCAGCGGCCCCCGCTCGCTTACACGTTACGGAATCCCATAGCCGGCCCCCAGAACGCACCGGGGGCGCAGACCCGAGTGCGCAGGCGCGCATACTACCGTCCCTCTGCGTGTCACCCAAATGCGCGCGCACGCACGCTGTTGCCGCAACCCACGCGGCCGCCCCCAGCTGGCTACTCCCCCCTCTTGGTGCTGTGACGTAGCGCCAGTTTTTGCTGCAGTGTAGACGCCGTCCTGGCCGGCCGGTGCGCGGAGAGCACAGCCCCTGCTCTGTCTTGTGGGTGAGGGACTGTGAGTGCCGGAGCCAGGCGCGCGCCGTGCTGCAGAGCTGCGCTGGGAGCGGGCACGGGCAGGGCCGTGTGGGCGAGAAGACAGACAAGCCCCAGCCCTGCCCGGCACCCTTCCCTTTGTTCGGGGTCCTGGGACTAGAGGGAGACAATAGCAGCCGCCGCAGGGGTGGGTGCGGCACACCAGACGTGGATTGAGTAGCTGTTACCCAACCACAGCTGGTATTTCTGCTGCAGCCTGTGGGTCATCACACCTGAGTCCTGTTGTGAGGTGGGAGGGGATCCCCGGCTAGCTGAGGCTGAAGCTTTCCCAACAGTAGGAGCCAAAGTGGAGGAAGCCTTTTTGTTTTCATGGAAATAGAGACTAGGGATGGAGCCTGTAGTTTCCAATAAAAAGAGTCATCCACAGGAATGACAGACAATAGCACCTGTGGTACGCCCACATGTTGAGTACTAAGTCATTATGCTTGTTTTTCCCTACCCGCCCCCCCCCCCCCCGTTCTTGTTAAACCCTGGATTTGTGCTGGAAATGGCCCACCTTGATTATCATACACATTGTAAGGAGACGGTTTCAGAGTAACAGCCGTGTGAGTCTGTATTCGCAAAAAGAAAAGGATCCAATGAAGTGAGCTGTAGCTCACGAAAGCTCATGCTCAAATAAATTGGTTAGTCTCTAAGGTGCCACAAATACTCCTTTTCTTATTGTAAGGAGAGTGGTCACTTTAGATAAGCTATTACCAGCAGGAGAGTGGGGTGGGATGAGGTATTTTTTCATGCTTTGTGTGTATATAAAAAGATCTTCTACACTTTCCACAGTATGCATCCGATGAAGTGAGCTGTAGCTCATGAAAGCTTATGCTCAAATAAATTAGTTAGTCTCTAAGGTGCCACAAGTACTCCTTTTCTTTTTGCGAATACAGACTAACACGGCTGTTACTCTGAAACATGTTGAATACTGTGTGCAGATGCAGTTACCCCATCTCAAAAAAGATATATTGGAATTGGAAAAGGTTCACAAAAGGACAATGAAAATTATTAGGGGGTATGGAACAGCTTCTACCTGAGGTGAGATTAATAAAACTGGGACTTTTCAACTTGGAAAAGAGATGACTAAGGGGGATATGATAGAGGTCTACAAAATCATGGCTGGTGTGGAGAAACAAAAGCTAGGAGTCACCAAATGAAATTAATAGGCAGCAGGTTTAAAACAAATAAAAAACTTTCTTCACACAATGCACCATCAACCTGTGGAACTCTTTGCCAGAGGCTGCTATGAAGGCCAAGACTACAACAGGGTTCAAAAAAGAACTAGATAAGTTAATGGATGATAGGTCCATCAATGGCTATTAGCCAGGATGGGCAGGGATGGTGTCCCTAGCCTCTTGTTTGCCAGAAGGTAGGAATGGGTGACAGGGGATGGCTCACTTTATTATCTGTTCTGTTCATACCCTCTGAAGCACTTGGCATTGACCCTAGTATAGCCGTTCTTATGTATGTCCAGGACGTAGTGCTATGCTGTGAAGTGCAGTCTGCACCTGGATCCTACAGAAACATGGGGTGTAGATGAGCCATTGCTGCGTGTAGTAGGGGCAAGGATCAGCACGTTTTCCTCCTCCCCTGATTTCATTCCAAAAAGGAAATAGTAGCCTGACCTGAACAGGCTAGGATGTGACAAGGTGATTAGGCACTGTAAAAGTTAGAGGTAGGCTATGTCTATGTTTCTCAAGCTTTTTGATACCAGGGACTGGCTTGCTGCTTTCCTAAACTGTATCAGGGAGATTTCTGGGACCGGCGTTGATCTATAGACCAGGGGTTGAGAAACATTGGGCTAGGTCCTTGACCACCTAAATAAAAAGGTGTGGTTCCTGCTATGAGGCACTGACACTCTCCATTAGACAGAGAGGGCAAGTAGGAATAAACAGGGAGGGGAAAGGCTGAGGTACAACACAGGTTACAACAAGATTTTTGTTTAGCTGAGGTGAATTTATCACACAGTACAGGTAGGTGTTACTACATAAAGGGAAGGCACAGACTTGTCTTTATGAGAAAGTTGCATGGATAGAATCCAGTTTGTTAATTTAAACTTATAGTGCCCCATTTAGGCTTGATCTATACTAGATGGTTAGGGTGACATAAGCTGCTTCACGTTAACCTAGCTGTGGAAGTATCTTCACTTATATTTGGCTCCTGCCCAGGTAAGTGCCTCTCTACACTGCTTTAGAAACTCCACCTCTCCGAGCAGCACAGAATCACAGTCAAGATAATTAGGTCTACGCAATGTCAGTGTAGACGCTGCATTGCTTAAGTCAACTGTTACTGGCCTGCAGGAGCCATCCTACAATGGCCCCCACTGACAATACAATTGATACAAGCACTCCTGGTGAGGGCATGCACTGTGGACACAAAGAGCTACACGTGCACACACAGAAGCAATTTAATAACTGTGGTGGCTGTATGCCAACATAAGTTAGGTTGACACAATTTTGTCGTGTAGATATGGCCTTTGGCCATGATCCTGCAACCATTTATACAGGTTCTTATTTTATTTATACAGGTTCTTACTACTTAATTTGAATAGTCCCTTTTAAGTCAATAGTTCTACTGGAAGTATGTGTTTGCAGCACTGGAGTTTTAGTTTAGAGTAAGAGTGCTTTGTGGTCTTGTTATACATAGACTGGGAGCAGGTTGAGTTAAATGACAAAACACAACACAAAGAGACTACTCAAACCAAAACAGGAGTGACCACAGAGGGATTTAGAGAAAAAAGGAAACGGAGTACTTGTGACACCTTAGAGACTAACAAATTTATTAGAGCATAAGCTTTCGTGAGCTACAGCTCACTTCATTGGATGCATCGATGAAGTGAACTGTAGCTCACGAAAGCTTATGCTCGAATAAATTTGTTAGACTAAGGTGCCACAAGTACTCAGTTTCTTTTTATGGATACAGACTAACACAGCTGCTACTCTGAAACTGGATTTAGAGAAGTTACACTAGTTCAGTTTGCCCATTTCGTTGCTACCTAAAAGACATAAATACTCAGATGCATTTATTACTTTGTAAACATGAAGCCAGAGGTTTGTTACTTAAGAACTGGTTGGTTTTATGATTAGAAGCAACTGCATAAGGATACCTGGAAAAGAAAGTATCACTTTAAAATAACTTTGCCCTGATGCACTAAGTAGTACCAAGTGTTTAATCGTGTTGTTTTCCACCTGCTAAGTTTGCTTGGCATGCATTTTGGGAGCACTAAAATAGTTATAACTTTTATGTAAGTTGCTAATCAGTCTAAATTACTCAAGTTTTATTCAACAGGTTTAAAATTAGTTTGTCAGTAGTTCAGATATTGTTCCTTTAGCTTATCCTTGAAGTGCTTGCTAGTACTGCAGTAAACTCAGGTTTATATTTCTGAGTCCCAGCGAAGTGAAATGGGACACTGGCTTCATCTCAGTGAAAGATTAAGTCACAATAGTGTCCCCTAGTCTGAAACATGCCAATTAATATTTATGCTATAAGAATGCAAAGCAGAAGTGGGTTGCATAAACTAATAAAAATCACTGTTTTTGTAGTATATCTAATCTGACAAACCCCAAATTGAAATCAATCATTAATTAGGCTGTCTATCAGAACAGATTCTGAATGGATAGAGCTGACAAGCAAACTGGTTCTAGCCCATCCTCTAGTCAACTGAGGATGGCTTAAACATTGGTTTGATTGAAACCTGCCACATAACAAAATGCCGTTTCCTCAGTTGTAACACTGAGTAGGAACAAGACTCCCTGAATAGGAAGTGTCAGTGGTAAAATAAATTTCAGTTGCAAAACTGTTCAAATCAGAAGCAATGCCATGACTATTAACAGTATTGCTCTCCTGCCATCTGAAGTTAGTCTATGTCTTAAGTTATATGGTCATGGATAAAGAGCATTTAAAGACAAAAAACATTATACACAAGATGGAGTTCAAATAACTCCCATTGTTGTAGTTTAAGTTATCAAGATAGAAAAACAATCTTCAGCTAAAATGCTGTTTCATGTCAAAGACAAGAATATTTTAATACCAGAGTTGTTGCTATAACAATACCAAGAAAGCCTGCACATCTCAGATGATTGAAAGGTCATTAATCCAGCTTTCACTTCTGTTCAAATCCAACGTACATTGATTGTGATCAAAAAGTCTTTGCCATCTGACAGGTCTGTAGTGGAAGAAACTGGCAAAACAGTCCATTTCCGGTTGCTGTTGCACAGATCTCCACATCACAACTGGTACCCTTATTGATAATATCAGCAAAGATCATAGGGCAGACTAACTAGTGTGGTTGGCAAGTGGCCTGTGTTTTTCTCTGGATGGGCACAACTGAAAAAAAACAAATCATTTATAGGATAGATGGAGACCAGTGGAAATCTGTACCAGTGAAAAGTCATATCTAGTGTAACCTGCGCTTGTAGCATAGCATCCTGGCCCATGACCCAGACAGTCAACACTTGAAAAAGACCAAAGTATGAGTTATGGAAACTGAGCTACCCTCTAACTCAAGGGTGGGCAAACTTTTTGGCCCAAGGGCCACATCTGGGTATGGAAATTGTATGGCAGGCCATGAAGGTTCACGAAATTGGGAGTTGGAGTGCGGGAGAGGGCTCTAGCTGTGGGTGCAGGCTCTGGGGTGGGGCCAGAAATGAGGAGTTCAGGGTGTGGGAGGGGGCTCCAGGCTGGGGGAGCTGGGGGTGCAGGCTCTGGGGTGGGGTTGGGGTGAGGGTTTTGGGGTGCCAGAGGGCACTCCAGACTGGGACTGAGGGGTTTAGAGGGCAGGAGGGGGGGGGGGATCAGGACTGGGCCGGGGGTTGGGGTGCAGGGCATCAGGGGTGAAGGCTATGGGTGGCGCTTACCTCAAGCAGCTCCCAGAAGCAGCACCATGTCCCTCCTCTGGCTCCTATGCAGAGGCACAGCCAGGCAGCTCTGAGCACTGCCCTGTCCACAGGCACCGCTCCTGCAGCTCCCATTGGCCATGGTTCCTGGCCAATGGGAGCTGCGGGGGCGGCGCTTGGGGCGGGGCAGCGTGCGGAGCCCCCGGCTGCCCCTACAAGAAGGAGCCAGAGTGGGGACATGCCACTTCTCTGGGAGCTGCATGGAGTGAGGCAAGCTCCCGACCCTGCTCCCCTGCTGGAGCGCCAGAGTGGGGCAAGCCCCAGACCCTGCTCCCTGGCGGGAGCTCGAGGGCCAGATTAAAACATCTGGAGTGCCAGATGTGGCCCCCGAGCCATAGTTTGCTCACCCCCACTCTAACTCTTACTACAAGCATTCCCTTCAGGAATGGAATGAGACCCATTAACAGGAAAGTATGGGTTGGGTAAATTATAGTGCTGCTTGTAATGTTCCTATTCTATGGTAGGAAGACTTCAGCTTTCATGAGTGAATGTTCAGCATCTTTCAGACCAGCTTTATTCACAAGGACAGCAATATTAAATTAAGTTTTTTATTAATAGGCCAGAAAGACAAGATGACATAACTCACACCAAAACTGATGCATGTAATAACCCTTAGAACAATTCTAAAACAGGCAGCCAAACGAGTTCTGAGAAAGATTAATGCCATCAGTATCAAAAGGAATTTGTGGCATTGATGATAATTAGTTATGTTCCCTCACACGACCAGAAGGCCTTTTTTAAAGAATCCCTCGGAGGCATAATGTGGCAAACCACAACAGTCCTTGCCTTGGTTGCAAAATGCTACTAGCTCAGTTTTTCCATAATGGGAGAGACATCACATGGTGGCATGCACTGTTTTGTTTTTTAAATTAGAGCAAGCTCCGCTAGTTTGCTTGAGATCATTCTCTAGACTTTTCAGATTATATATTTTTTAAATTTCTTTCTTTCACAGGATAGAGTCTGCTGAAAGCTACAAAACAGAATAAGAATTCATATCTTTGGTTCTTGCAGGCAACACAATTTGTCATTCACTTTTTTCCTTTTATTCCTGAAAATTTTCATAAATAAAAACACAAACTATTATTTTCATTTCTGAAGAAATACTGTTATGATGAATTTGATAATCAGTTAATATGCCCTTTAACTTAATGTAGTTCCTTTCTCCACCTATTTCAAAATACATTTAATCCGTGTGCATTGAATACAGCATGTACTACTAGCCACTGAACAGACCACCAATTGGTATTTCTGCCAAACATATGAAAAAGGTTATCTACAGATATTCAAAGATTTTCAGAAGGCTGCTGCTAGACCATGAAGTGTTCATGAGATGCAGCACTCTTCTGGTTACAGCTCAGGTTTTAGGCAGCAGTATACAGTCATAAAAAGAAATGCAGTGCATGTACTATTTCACATGTCTTTTCAAGCTCAGAATATAATTAGAAAATAACAATTTCTCAGAGAAATATTCTCTCTTCCCATAGCAGGTTTTACATTGCTAATGTAGCAAATACAGGATTTCAGTTATTAAAAAGCCCCTTGCATAGTAACACACAGGCTCAATTCTGTGATTGGGTTTGATCCTGCAAAGAGCTGGTCACTTGCCAGAGTGAGAAGAGAAGAAAGGGAGAGAGAGAGAGAGAGAGACACTTAGTAGCAAGCCTACTACTGTATATGATCAATGGTAAAGAGGGCTGAAGTAAGGAGATGGAAAAAAATTGTTTTGGGGACCTGGAGTTCTGACCACAGTGAAGTGGAGCAATAACAAATGTATTTAATGCACACACAAAGCTAATAGGATAGGAAGAGAGTCAGTGAAATTATCCACTAAGTCATGCCTTGCACTTATGCCGGCTTTTAGTTACCTGGTCAGTTCAGTTCCTGAATCACTGAAGCCAGCTACATTTCTAGAGTTTATGTAGAAAAGACATTTAGGGGGGAAAATAGTTAAGCTACATGTTTTAATGCGACTGAATTTCAGTAGGACAGTGCCTCCCACTCCTTTGCTTTATTTCTTTTTCAAGTCATACAAAATCCCTTCAACTGTCTGCCTCCAAAAGCCCCATACACATGCAGGCAAAATTCCCAGTGACATCAGTGACATCCGATGAAGTGAGCTGTAGCTCATGAAAGCTTATGCTCAAATAAATTTGTTAGTCTCTAAGGTGCCACAAGTACTCCTTTTCTTTTTGCGAATACAGACTAACACGGCTGCTACTCTCTCTGAAACCATTCACACCCAGGTGAATCAAAGATAGTCTATGGGAATCTACAGAGTTTTATCAGCGGAACAGCATTCTGTGGAGGTTCTGGCCGCACAGACACCATGCAGTAAAAGACGGTCCTGTACCTTAAAGTGGCATCCATTGCGAATACTAGGGCAGTGACTGCTGTCCTAGGCGCCCGTACAAGCCTAGCACATTTTGTATAGCACTATAATACACAAAAACCACCACCACAGCCTGGTTGGCATATAGCCCTTATTTTCATAGTATCTTTCTATAGCTGCCTTGTTCCGCTAGTGAGGCATAGTCTAAATCCACGAAGGATACCTGTTACTGACAAGTCCAAGGACGTGTGAACCTATCAGGGTACCTGGGCAGGGCGGGGTCGGGGTGAGCCATTCTGGGCTACCGGCTCCTTGGCAGGCCAAACACGGAGAGCCACCGTTTAATCCAGCCACGGACCCCGCAGCCAAGCGCAGGGCAGCGTCCCCCCGGTGCGATGCAGCGGGGCGCCCCTGGCCAGCCAATCCGGGCGGGCGAGGAGAGGCCACAGGGCGCTGATGGGTGGCCCCCAGGCGCCTGCACCCAGCCCACCACCGCAGCTCCGGGGCCGCTCGCTCCCCTCAGCCCCTGCCCAGCCCGCCGGGGTGCTGGTCTCACTGCAACGCCGGGAAGCCGCCAGCCCCGTCGCACGGAGCGGGACGGGGGCGCGGATGTCGCAGCTCCCCAGCAAGCCCCTGCACGGGTCCCAGCCCCGAGCGGAGCCGGGCATCTCAGTCCCGCCCCCTGCGAGCTGCTGGGGTGGCGGAGGATGCGCCTCTGCCCAGCTCTCACCTGCGCGATGCGACGGACCCGGCTACCCGCTTAATCCTCTCTCTCCCTCAGCCACTGGATGAGGCACGGGAGCAGGAGCGGGCCTTTAAACCAGCTCCGCCGCCCAAGCGGTCGCTTGAAACGTGAGCGGCAGCTCGTCCGCCCAATCAGAGTCCCCCGTCGCAGGGTACCCTTTTTGTCACCACTCCCAACCAGTCAGCGGACCGGGAGGCGGGTGGCGCTGGCGCATGGTGTGAGAACGTGACGCAACCTGGGCAGATTGCTGTTCGCCAATGGGAGCGCGGCTCAGGGAGAAGCCGCCCAATGGGAACTCGGCGCAGAGCCCAGCTGACCAATGGGAGGTGTGCTGCCGACTGCGGGTGAGGGTAGTGTGGCTGCGCGGGTCCGTGGCGCACAGAGGAGGATGTTACCTAGCAACGGGAGTGAGTCTCAGCCCAGGCAGAGGAAAACCAGAGCCTCACGTTCCCTTACGGGGAGAGGCGCGCCTGTGGGCGGTTAGGGGAGCTATGGGAGCTCTAGGATCCCAAAGCAGGGCCCTGGGTGGAGAGAGGCTGCTATGGGGGGATGGAGCTGCCATAAAGGTGGATAGGGTCAGGAGGTGGCAGGCAGGGGGATGGATGGAGGGTCTCGAGGAGATGGATGGGGCACAGGCTTCCTTAGCGAAGGGATGAACCAGGGACTCCCAAAGGTGAGAGGAATAGCAGTGGGTGGGGGAGGAGGCAGGTAGCAAGCATAATTTCTGTGAGTTTAACATTAGGGTCGTTAGGCACCTAAATGCCCTAAATCTTATAGGCACCTGTGTCCCAGTTTGGATCTGCAGAACTCCTGCCAAACCCTGTTTCAGAGTAACAGCCGTGTTAGTCTGTATTCGCAAAAAGAAAAGGAGGACTTGTGGCACCTTAGAGACTAACCAATTTATTTGAGCATGAGCTTTCGTGAGCTACAGCTCACTTCATCGGATGCATACTGTGGAAATTGCAGAATACATTATTATATACACAGACACCATGAAACAATACCTCCTCCCACCCCACTCTCCTGCTGGTAATAGCTTATCTAAAGTGATCATCAAGATGGGCCATTTCCAGCACAAATCCAGGTTTTCTCACCCTCCGCCCCCCCACAGACAAACTCACTCTCTTGCTGGTAATAGCCCATCCAAAGTGACCACTCTCTTCACAATGTGCCCATCTTGATGATCACTTTAGATAAGCTATTACCAGCAGGAGAGTGGGGTGGGAGGAGGTATTGTTTCATGGTGTCTGTGTATATAATAATGTATTCTGCAATTTCCACAGTATTCATCCGATGAAGTGAGCTGTAGCTCACGAAAGCTCATGCTCAAATAAATTGGTTAGTCTCTAAGGTGCCACAAGTCCTCCTTTTCTTTTTGCCAAACCCTGTAGGTACCTAAAAATACTCAGAGCCTAAGTTTTTCAGAGCAGAAGTTCTCCAAGTGTTTATGTTCTTGCCTCTGGGCCTGTGTACTGCTGCTTCCCTCTAGGCATTCAAATGCCTAGATCCCTGCCTAAGCCCCAAAGTAATTCACAAACTGCTGGAAGACAGACATTTGGCTGCCTAACTCACATGCAAGGCCCAATCTGGTAGACGTACTTAGAGGTCACCTATCAGATCAGCTCCCAGTCATAATACCAGGGTGGAGGGGAAGAGGTGGTGCACACACCATAACTTTTATCCCAGCAGTTAGATCATTTACTGGGAATGTGGGAGACCCAAGTTCAATTCTGCCCTTCTCTGCCTGAGGGTGTGAAGGGGTCTCTTGCTGCGCTACTTAAAAGTGCTGTCTAGCCATTGAGCTATGGGATATTCTGATGCAGAGTTCCCTCAGTTTCTCCTGTTGCACTCTGGATATATAATGAAAGAGTGATTGGAACAGGGGGACTGGACACCGGGTTTTGCAACACCCTGATGGACTACAGAGTCACTTTCTCTCCCAGTGACTGATCCACTGTGGATAAATACTTAAATAATCATTAGGCTAGAGAAAGAGAATGACTCCCAACTTTTGCATCAGTGGTAAACATCCCTGCAAGATTCAGAATTTGTAATACCACTCTTCCCACATAAATTGCTTATCACCTAGCTGTTGCACTAATATTTTTTCCAAATGCAATCTTCTGCTTCTTTAGTGCAAGAACTGAAAACAACTGAGGTGAAAGCTCACTGTGACACTAAGCACCCCTGTATTCACACACAACCCACTAATTTGTACAAAATATGCCTTGTGTGGTATCATTTGAAAACTAACAACTCACTGATCATTAATATTCTTGCATGATATATATACATGGTGAGTCTCAAGAGTTATGGAATATGCTGAAATTATGACTGAAATGTGTGAAAACCAGGTATGTCAGGGGGAGCTGGTAAACAGGTCCTCACTAAACAAAGACATGTGTTTTCCCCAGTTAGGAGTTGCTTCCAAAGTATTTTGAAGGACAAAGAGAATTTTTTTACATATTATGTAAACAGACTCATCAAGCTAACACAGGATGGAGGCAAATCTCAAACTAACACATGGAGGAAAAGACAGCATGGCGTCTACACCCAGCAGGAGAGAGAGAAGCTTGGCCTGGGTTTTACTTTTCAAGGGATGCATTGCAAAGGTTTCCTGGTCTAAAAACACAGGGGAGGGCTGAACCTCAATTGATCATAGAATCATAGAATATCAGGGTTGGAAGGGACCTCAGGAGGTCAACTAGTCCAGCCCCCTGCTCAAAGCAGGACCAATCCCCAATCAAATCATCCCAGCCAAGGCTTTGTAAAGCCTTACCTTAAAAACTTCCAAGGAAGGAGATTCTACCACCTCCCTAGGTAACGCATTCCAGTGTTTCACCACTCTCCTAGTGAAAAAGTTTTTCCTAATATCCAACCTAAACCTCCCCCACTGCAACTTGAGACCATTATTCCTTGTCCTGTCCTCTTCTACCACTGAGAATAGTCTAGAACCATCCTCTCTGGAACCACCTCTCAGGTAGTTGAAAGCAGCTATCAAATCCCCCCTCATTCTTCTCTTCTGCAGACTAAACAATCCCAGTTCCCTCAGCCTCTCCTCATAAGTCATGTGTTCTAG
This sequence comes from Natator depressus, assembly GCF_965152275.1. Classification (NCBI taxonomy): domain Eukaryota; kingdom Metazoa; phylum Chordata; order Testudines; family Cheloniidae; genus Natator; species Natator depressus. The sequence goes on from NC_134238.1 coordinate 29,669,429, forward strand.
ACCCCTAATCATTTTTGTTGCCCTTCGCTGGACTCTCTCCAATTTATCCACATCCTTCTTGTAGTGTGGGGCCCAAAACTGGACACAGTACTCCAGATGAGGCCTCACCAATGTCGAATAGAGGGGAACGATCACGTCCCTCGATCTGCTCGCTATGCCCCTACTTATACATCCCAAAATGCCATTGGCCTTCTTGGCAACAAGGGCACACTGCTGATTCATATCCAGCTTCTCGTCCACTGTAACCCCTAGGTCCTTTTCCGCAGAACTGCTGCCTAGCCATTCGGTCCCTAGTCTGTAGCTGTGCATTGGATTCTTCCGTCCTAAGTGCAGGACCCTGCACTTATCCTTATTGAACCTCATCAGGTTTCTTTTGGCCCAATCCTCCAATTTGTCTAGGTCCCTATGTATCCTATCTCTGCCCTCCAGTGTATCTACCACTCCTCCCAGTTTAGTATCATCCGTAAATTTGCTGAGAGTGCAATCCACACCATCCTCCAGATCATTTATGAAGATATTGAACAAAACCGGCCCCAGGACCGACCCCTGGGGCACTCCACTTGACACCGGCTGCCAACTAGACATGGAGCCATTGATCACTACCCGTTGAGCCCGACAATCTAGGCAACTTTCTACCCACCTTATAGTACATTCATCCCGCCCATACTTCTTTAACTTGCTGACAAGAATACTGTGGGAGACCGTGTCAAAAGCTTTGCTAAAGTCAAGAAACAATACATCCACTGCTTTCCCTTAATCCACAGAATCAGTAATCTCATCATAGAAGGCGATTAGATTAGTCAGGCATGACCTTCCCTTGGTGAATCCATGCTGACTGTTCCTAATCACTTTCCTCTCGTGTAAGTGCTTCAGGATTGATTCCTTGAGGACCTGCTCCATGATTTTTCCGGGGACTGAGGTGAGGCTGACTGGCCTGTAGTTCCCAGGATCCTCCTTCTTCCCTTTTTTAAAGATTGGCACTACATTAGCCTTTTTCCAGTCATCTGGGACTTCCCCCATTCGCCACGAGTTTTCAAAGATAATGGCCAATGGCTCTGCAATCACATCTGCCAATTCCTTTAGCACTCTCGGATGCAACTCGTCCGGCCCCATGGACTTGTGCACGTCCAGCTTTTCTAAATAGTCCCTAACCACCTCCTTCTCCACAGAGGGCTGGCCATCTACTCCCCATGTTGCGATGCCCAGCGCAGCAGTCTGGGAGCTGTCCTTGTTAGTGAAGACAGAGGCAAAAAAAGCATTGAGCACATTAGCTTTTTCCACATCCTCAGTCACTAGGTTGCCTCCCTCATTCAGTAAGGGGCCCACACTTTCCTTGGCTTTCTTCTTGTTGCCAATATACCTGAAGAAACCCTTCTTGTTACTCTTGACATCTCTTGCTAGCTGCAGCTCCAGGTGCGATTTGGCCCTCCTGATTTCATTCCTACATGCCCGAGCAATATTTTTATACTCTTCCCTGGTCATATGTCCAACCTTCCACTTCTTGTAAGCTTCTTTTTTATGTTTAAGATCCGCTAGGATTTCACCATTAAGCCAAGCTGGTCGCCTGCCATATTTACTATTCTTTCGACTCATCGGGATGGTTTGTCCCTGTAACCTCAACAGGGATTCCTTGAAATACAGCCAGCTCTCCTGGACTCCTTTCCCCTTCATGTTAGTCCCCCAGGGGATCCTACCCATCCGCTCCCTGAGGGAGTCGAAGTCTGCTTTCCTGAAGTCCAGGGTCCGTATCCTGCTGCTTACCTTTCTTCCCTGTGTCAGGATCCTGAACTTGACCATCTCATGGTCACTGCCTCCTAGATTCCCATCCACTTTTGCTTCCCCCACTAATTCTTCCCTGTTTGTGAGCAGCAGGACAAGAAAAGCTCCCGCCCAGTTGGCTCGTCTAGCACTTGCACCAGGAAATTGTCCCCTACACTTTCCAAAAACTTCCTGGATTGTCTATGCACCGCTGTATTGCTCTCCCAGCAAATATCAGGAAAATTAAAGTCACCCATGAGAACCAGGGCGTGCGATCTAGTAGCTTCTGCGAGTTGCTGGAAGAAAGCCTCATCCACCTCATCCCCCTGGTCCGGTGTCTATAGCAGACTCCCACCACTACATCACTCTTGTTACTCACACTTCTAAACTTAATCCAGAGACACTCAGGTTTTTCTGCAGTTTCGTACCGGAGCTCTGAGCAGTCATACTGCTCCCTTACATACAGTGCTACTCCCCCACCTTTTCTGCCCTGCCTGTCCTTCCTGAACAGTTTATAACCATCCATGACAGTACTCCAGTCATGTGAGTTATCCCACCAAGTCTCTGTTATTCCAATCACGTCATAATTCCCTGACATCACCAGGACCTCCAGTTCTCCCTGCTTGTTTCCAAGGCTTTGTGCATTCGTATATAAGCACTTGAGATAACCTGCTGATCGTCCCTCATTCTCAGTATGAGGCCGGAGCCCTCCCCTCACAGACGTTCCTGCCTGTGCTTCCTCCCGGTATCCCGTTTTCCCACTTAGCTCAGGGCTTTGGTCTCCTTCCCCCGGTGAACCTAGTTTAAAGCCCTCCTTACTAGGTTAGCCAGCCTGCTCGCAAAGATGCTCTTCCCTCTCTTTGTTAGATGGAGCCCGTCTCTGCCCAGCACTCCTCCTTCATGGAACACCATCCCATGGTCAAAGAATCCAAAGCCTTCTCTCCGACACCACCTGCGTAGCCATTCGTTGACTTCCACGATTCGACGGTCCCTGCCCTGGCCTTTTCCTTTCACGGGGAGGATGGACGAGAACACCACTTGCGCCTCAAACTCCTTTATCCTTCTTCTTGGCTCCCCTTTGCAACCTGCTCTAAATCTTTAGAGCTTTGTGCCCGTAGAAGCATATCCTGACTTTTGTCCAGGAAATCCTCAGGTTCTCATATGCAACGCAGGGTCGATAAATGATAAATTTATTGATAAATTAAAATTAAATACAGTTGGGAGCTACAGTTCATAAATGATTGTATACAATATTACTGAATGTATATACTTTTAAGCCAGATTTGGGCTGTAGACAGGCTCCTGGGGTCAGAGCTGCTTAAACAGGACTGTCTGGCATAGGGTTGCCAACCCCCCCGGTTGCATCCGAGAGTGCTAAAGGAGTTGGCAGCTGTGATTGCAGAGCCATTGGCCATTATCTTTGAAAACTCATGGTGATCGGGGGAAGTCCCGGATGACTGGAAAAAGGCTAATGTAGTGCCCATCTTTAAAAAAGGGAAGAAGGAGGATCCTGGGAACTACAGGCCAGTCAGCCTCACCTCAGTCCCCGGAAAAGTCATGGAGCAGGTCCTCAAGGAATCAATCCTGAAGCACTTACACGAGAGGAAAGTGATCAGAAACAGTCAGCATGGATTCACCAAGGGAAGGTCATGCCTGACTAATCTAATTGCCTTCTATGATGAGATTACTGGTTCTGTGGATGAAGGGAAAGCAGTGGATGTATTGTTTCTTGACTTTAGCAAAGCTTTTGACACGGTCTCCCACAGTAGTCTTGTCAGCAAGTTAAAGAAGTATGGGCTGGATGAATGCACTATAAGGTGGGTAGAAAGTTGGCTAGATTGTCGGGCTCAACGGGTAGTGATCAATGGCTCCATGTCTAGTTGGCAGCCGCTATCAAGTGGAGTGCCCCAAGGGTCAGTCCTGGAGCCGGTTTTGTTCAATATCTTCATAAATGATCTGGAGGATGGTGTGGATTGCACTCTCGGCAAATTTGCGGATGATACTAAACTAGGAGGAGTGGTAGATACGGTGGCAGGTAGGGATAGGATACATAGGGACCTAGACAAATTGGAGGATTGGGCCAAAAGAAATCTGATGAGGTTCAACAAGGATAAGGGCAGGGTCCTGCACTTAGGACGGAAGAATCCAATGCACCGCTACAGACTAGGGACCGAATGGCTAGGCAGCAGTTCTGCGGAAAAGGACCTAGGGGTGACAGTGAACGAGAAGCTGGATATGAGTCAACAGTGTGCCCTTGTTGCCAAGAAAGCCAATGGCATTTTGGGATGTATAAGTAGGGGCATAGCCATCAAATCGAGGGATGTGATCGTTCCCCTCTATTCGACATTGGTGAGGCCTCATCTGGAGTACTGTGTCCAGTTTTGGGCCCCACACTACAAGAAGGATGTGGATAAATTGGAGAGAGTCCAGCGAAGGGCAACAAAAACGATTAGGGGTCTGGAACACATGGCTTATGAGGAGAGGCTGAGGGAACTGGGATTGTTTAGTCTGCAGAAGAGAAGAATGAGGGAGGATTTGATAGCTGCGTTCAGCTACCTGAGAGGTGGTTCCAAAGAGGATGGTTCTAGACTATTCTCAGTGGTAGAAGATGGCAGGACAAGGAGTAATGGTCTCAAGTTGCAGTGGGGGAGGTTTAGGTTGGATATTAGGAAAAACTTTTTCACTAGGAGAGTGGTGAAACACTGGAATGCGTTACCTAGGGAGGTGGTAGAATCTCCTTCCTTAGAAGTTTTTAAGGTCAGGCTTGACAAAGCCCTGGCTGGGATGATTTAATTGGGGATTGGTCCTGCTTTGAGCAGGGGGTTGGACTAGATGACCTTCTGAGGTCCCTTCCAACCCTGATATTCTATGATTCTATGATTCGCCAGGAGGCTCCTGGAATCAGGCTCTATCTCCTGGAGGCTACTGATGCCAAACCGGGAGACTTTAGGCTGCTAAAAGTCCAGTGGCATAGCGGGGGTAAGGCCTACCTGGCCTCGCACTGTTCCTGGAAGTGGGTGGCAGGCCCCTGGGGGGGACCAGGGGTCTCCACGCGCTCCCCAAGTGCTGACTCCTCAGCTCCTATTGGCTGGGAACTTCGGCCAGTGGGATCTGCAGGGGTGGTGCCTGCAGGCAGGGGCAGCACGCAGAGCCCCATGCTTCCTCCCCACCCCTCCCCCCACTGTGGCTGCGGGGACGTGCTGGCCACTTCTGGGAGCAGCGCGTGGAGGGGGCAGCGCGCAGAGCCCCCGGCTCCATTTACCTCAGGCAGCTCCTGGGCGGCAGTGCAGAGGGGCTAAGGCAGGCTCTGCCCCAGCCCCCTCCCACACTCCAAACCCCTCGGCCCCAGCCCAGAGCCTGCACCCCCTCCCACATCCCTGCCCCAGCCTGGTGAAAGTGAATGAGGGTGGGTGAGAGCAAGTGACAGAGGGAGGGGGTATGGAGTGAGTGGTGCGGGGGCCTCAGGGAAGGGGCGGGGCCTCAGGGAAGGGACAGGTAGGGAGCAGGGCAAGGTTGTTTGGGTTTGTGTGATTAGACTGTTGACAACCCTAGTCTGGCACTCCAACACTCATGCTGGTAGGCTGGTTGTGAGCAGCCCAGGTTGGGAGCTACAGCAGCAAAGCATTGTGTTACAGACACAACCCCTCACTGGTCTGGGTTACACCCTGCACTCAACTCTGTGACACTCACACGGAAGTTTTCCATTTTCTGTAGGCTCCTTTGGTGGACTTAGTTCACACTCATTGTATGGAGAAGATCAAATTCCATTTTTAAGTATGTTCCATAAATGGGTAAAAAATAGAAACTTTCATTCAAAAAATAGTTTAGATTCTGAAAACGGCATGCAGATCAGAGATACATCTTGCAGGCTGTATCATACCTACAGGCTATATGTTTGACAATTCTCCATTTTAGTTACTTGAGAGGATGATTGCCTAGTCAGAAACATTCAGTTTTTTCATACTTCGTTTAGCTTTTAAAAAAGGAAAAAAGAAAACCTGTTTTTTCATCCTGGACTTCAAAAGTTGTACCTAACTTCAGCATGTCATCATACACTTCAGTAATGTGCGTTCCTTCACTTTCAAACACTTTAACTGATATGCAAAAAGAAAAGGAGTACTTGTAGCACCTTAGAGACTAACAAATTTATTTGAGCATAAGCTTTTGTGAGCTACAGCTCACTTCATCGGATGTATGCAGGTATTTGTTTTTTAAAAATGTAATTGTAATTTAACCATGTAAATTCAGTCTGGCATCTGAAAGTCAAACTGGGTTTTTTCTTGCTCTCCAGTAATAAAAGATCAGATGTACAAAGGGACTTGAGAGCCTAAAGCCCAGTTTTAGGCACCAGTGTACGTACAACAACCCCTATTCTGCTGCCACCTCACCCTGTAGGTATGTGAACTCACTCAGTGTTTAAATTTTCACTGTAAAAGTTCCCTGGATGCCTAAGTTTCTGTCTCTGGGCATGTGCATTGCTGCTTCAGGCAGGAGCTTGGGCACCAGTCTCATGCCTTGGTCCTAGCATGTTGCTCAAACCAGGAGAAGATAAGCATTACACCACCTAGCTTGCCTGCAGGGTAGGTCTGCTCAGAGCATACCTAGTTCCACACAAAATGACCACTGGGGATGGGGGCCATCCATATAAACTTTAGTCCAGCAGTTAATGTATTTATCTGGGATGTGTGAGACCCAGGTTCAAGTCCCCCATCTACTTGGTGAGGAGAAGGAATTTGAACAGAGATCTCTGACCTCTCAAGTGAGTGCCATAGCCACTAGACTTAGGATATTCTGATGTGGTTCTCTCTCAACCTCTCTTGTTGAAGCCATTCCACCTTAATTAAATATTAGTTGGGCCAGAGACTGTGCAAGAAACACTCTATAGTCTAGTGGTTAGGACACTCCTCGGAGAGGTGTTGTTTCAGATCCCTTCTTCTACTCAGGCTGAGGTGGGAACTGAACCAAGGCCTCTCACCTCCGAAGTGAGTTCCCTAACCACTTGGCTCAAGTTTATAAGGGAAGCTAGTGTTGCCTTCTCCCCTCCCCCCCGCCATTCTCCTTTTTGCATGGAATCAGGTAAGCACTTTATCATGGAGTGTATAGACCGCATGTTAGCTGGGTGGCACCAGCCAGTGCCAAACGGCAGCCTCACAGCAGCTGGGAGAATTAAAAGAGCTGAGAAGCAGAGGGGTGGAATGGCTGTTAGGGGAGCAAGCAGACTGGAGAAGGAAAGTCCTGCCAGCAAGCTGGTGAGAAGCCCCCCAGAGAAGAGATGACTGCATCCACAGGCTGGAGAAGCCTACAGAACTAAGAGAGATAGGAAGGAGATTGGGGCACAGCGGGAGTTGTTGAGGCTTGATTCCACCTGCTCAGCTTAAGGCCCTGAGCTGGAACCAAGTGGAATGGGTGGGCCTGGGTTCCCCTACCAATCCCTCAGAGACTTAAGAACCAAAGGGGTTTCTAGAGCCCTCTGAGGATCAGGACCATCTGATCCTGCCAAGTATAAGTGGAAACTCATATACCCTAACGGGACTGTGACTAACCTCCTTCATAACCCAGAATGGAACTACCACAGGGACTTGGGCAAGAGAAGTTAACTAAGTGCCCTGCCAGACTGAGTGGACTTTGGTCAATGCTCTGTTGAACAAGAGGAGGTACTATTGTATTAGCACACCTACGCACATGCCTATGCCATCTGACTCCAGCAGACAGGTTCCTGGCTCTGGATTGGAAGTAGAGATAGGTGCCTCCCTGTAGCCCAGACTTAGGTGCCAAACTCCTTGAGAGGGTCAGGACTTAGGATATACCCTCTCATTGGCATCTCCCACTGGGTACCTTAGGTAGCTCCCCACCTACCTTGCTGGCTTTTGTGGATCCCATGCTCAGGGCTTGTCTCTCCCCATTCATTGTATACAGAGCCTAGGTGCCTAACTCAGGCTCTATGAATCCTAGGGATTTTCAAGGCCCCTGAAAGTTTCATGTTGTCATTCTAAGCATAGCAACACTTAAATCCCTTTGTGGATCCAGTCCAAAGATGCTAGAGGACAAATTATTCCATTGCAGTTGTGCTGCAAGTCTGGGTTTTCCCAGAACCATCTGGTTTGTCCACCACTGGAGCTGTATTTATGAAAACTGACTAGAATTTGGCCCTGCAGTTGAACTTAGCTAACAATTCCACTAGTAAATTGCAAGCCAGAATAGACTCCAGCGTTATATCTTAGCTGTGATAATAAAAGTTTAGGTATATTGAAATCATTCAACTGAACTCTAACAGCTTCCCATTAGCTAATATGAAGATTTTCACTACATTTTAGAGTTGAAATAAAAATGTTTACTTTCTGTAAAACATGTCTTTTCTTTGTCATCTAATTTACTATTTATAATACAGTTTCCAATGCCTAAAAGTTTGTAACAATGAAAGCCTCCCAACAATGGTCTAGCAACATGCCTCAAAGCTGAGTTGAAGGAACTGCTGAAACTGCCAACTTGTGCCAGTTGTGTTGGTGCTCTGTTTTTATTCAGGGGGGGCAACTGGACTGAGACCAACAAACTAATGTTACATAACCACTTAACAGCTATCAGATGTTAGGAACTTCAGCCCAGATCCTCACATGTATTTAGGCACCTAATTAGCTAAGCGCATCCAGACTTCCAGTCGTCCCAACTTGTGGTGGATTTGAAGTTCCAATCAAGAGGTGAAAAGTTGGTGCATGTTAACAGTCTATCCTGTTTCTCTTGCAATGCCCCTTTTATACTATAGGACACTGGGATAATTTAGTAGTTTTGTTTGTTAGGAGGACCAGGTTTGTGAGAAGTTAACCAGGCTGACTTGTCCAAGGTAACACTCATTTCCTTTATCACAGTGTTTTTCTAGCAAATTGAATTTTGGTCAGATTCCTAGGTGCTGTTTTATTTATTATAACAAAATTCTTATCTAAACAACTTTTTTTAAAAAAAACCCTGAATTAAGGGACACGCTCTTGTCATTCCCATTCTGGTAAGTCTGTGACACAAAAAAGCTTAAAATCTAAGGAGAGGGAAATTGTAGGATAGAACATCAGATTAATGTCTATTTTATATTCAGAGTTAATTTATTGCTCATGAAAGTTGTGGGCCTAAAAGTCCTGGAGAGTGAAGTCTGATTTAGCTACAAAATAGGTCAATACATGCAGTAGTAGTGGAGGTTTCCTCACACTGTCCTGCCAATGTGCATCAACCCTGCCTTCACAGTCAACACCTTTAGGGAATAGAAAGTACTTAACCCTTAGGAACGTGATTAAATTCCTAGTGGTTAAATTGAGCTTCCTCCTCCACAACAACAGAGATTTATTACCATTAGATTCATAGAGTTTAAGGCCAGAAGGGATCTTCAATCATCATTAATCATCTAGCGTGATCTCCTGTATATCTCAGGCCCATTAACTTTCACCCAGTTACCTTTATATTGAGCCCAATAGCTTTGTTTTGACTAAAGCATAACTTGTGTTTGGCTAAGGTATATCTTCCAGAAGGACATTCAGTTTTGATTTGAAGATCTCAAGAGATAGAGAATGAATTTCTTTTCTCAGTAGTTTGTTCCAATGATTAATTACTTTCCTTTGTTAAAATTGGGTACCTTATTTCTAATTTGAATTTGTATGGCTTAAGCTGCCAGCGATTGGTTCTTGTTATGTCTTTCTCTTTTAGATTAGAGTACCCCATGAAAATACTGATACAGGATCATAAAGTCACTCTTCAGTCTTCTTTTTGACAAGCTAAACAGATAGTGCTCTTTGGTCTCTCAGTGTGTGGTATTTTCTCCAGCCCGCAAATCATTTTTGTAGCTCTTCTTGGCACCCTCTTCAATTTTTCAACCTTGTTTTTTAAAATATAGACACCAGAACTGGATACAGTATTGCAGTGTTGGTCTCATACAGAGAAACTCACCTCCCTTCTCTTACTTACTACTCCCCTGTTTCTACATCCAAAAATTGCATTAGCCCCTTTTAACACAGCATCACACTGTGAGCTCATATTTACTGTGAGCTCATATTTAGTTGCTTCTCCACTATGACCCCTAAATTCTTTTCAGAGTCATTGCTTTCAAGGATACAGAATGGCAGACTGCAAGTTTGGCCTGCATTCCTTGTTCCTAGATACATAACTGTAAGCAGGGTCTGAATGAGCTCTTCCCTGACATCTACTAATGAGCTGGGGGGAAAAGATTTCAGCAATAGACTGTTTTTGTGTAAACATGCCTACTGTGCCTAGGTACACAGCATGTTGGAGTTGCTTTATCAAAGTGATCAATTTTGGCTGGTGTTGGGTTACAAGTCACTTCACTATTGAGTGCAGGGGTAATGAAATGTTATCCTTATTGCAGTGTTTCTCAACCTGGGGGGTCACAACCCCCAGGGAGGTTGCGGGATGGGTTTAGGGGCATCCTGAGCTCAGACTGTCAGCTTCAAGCGGCAGGGCTCAGGCTCGGGCTGTCAGCCCCGGGCAGCTTCAGCCCCCTACCTTTTCAAGCCTTAGTAGGGGGGTCATGATTTTTGTTAAGTCCAAATGGGCTTGCCAGCACAAAAAGGTTGAGAAACACGGCCTTATTGTATGAGTAAAGGGCAGCAGAACCATACATAGCATGCCCTGATTGAGGGGCTAACCCGAAACTGAAGCTCATTTCCTAAACAGGGGGTAGGGATACCAAATCCCCATGAAGAGTAGAGAGGGTGGGGATAGCTGTTCCTACCTGGTGTTGTGGGCTCTGCATAAAGTTTTGTTTTGTTCAGTGATCGCTAGAGCTGAAATCACTGATAACCTACCAGGTGCTGACCCTTACACCTGCTGCGGGACAGCTTTGTAGTGAAAGAAATTGCACAGCCTGCACTAGCAGTGAGGTTACCCACTACCTGCTGCCAAATCAGCCTGGCAGAAGGTTTACATTATATTGCATTATTCTGTATTGAAACACATTTTGTTTGAATGGGCCCAGTTTACCAAATGATCCAGATCTTGATGTATGACTGCACTAACCTCATCATTATTTACCTCTCCACCAATCTTTGTTATTCACAGATTTTATCAGCAGTGAATTTATATTTACTTCCAGATCAATGATGAAAATACTACAAAGTGTTAGGCCTACTACTGATCCCTGTGGAACTCCACTACTGTCATTCAATGATGATTCCCCACTGATTACTTTTTGAGATCTGTCACTTAGTCAGTTCTTAATCCATTTAACTCTGTTGATATTGTACACTAGATATTTTAAATCAGAATATCATGCAATACTAAGTCAAATGCCTTACAAAAATCTAAGTATATTACATCTACACAGTTACCTTTATCAAACTTGTAATCTCATCAAGAATGAAACTGAGTTGTATGACATGACCTTTTTTCCATAAAACCATTAATGATTAGCATAAATTATATTCCTATTGTCTAATTCTTTATCAGTTGAATCCCATATCAGCTTTTTGATTTCTTTTCCCCTAAATTGATTTCAGTTTAAGCAGCCTGACATTACTATTTCCAACCCCTATGCTTTGGTCACTGAGGTTATATTATATGGTTCATACTATTTGCATGGCTGTAGAAGTGGATCTCTCTATTTGTCTTTGTCTAATCCCTGATAGTCACAACTCAGAGTGACTAATGCACTTGGGAAATCTTAGTACATCTGAGGGCATTCCTTTACTAGGGTTCCTACTACTGAAGAAGCTTCAGAAAAATACTGTATGAACAGCAGGTTGAGAATTTGCCAATGAAAGAAAGAATATCCATCTGACTCTTCTTTCTTATTGCTGAAAGCCTGCTCAATGACCATGTCACCTCTTATCTTGGTTTCTGTGATGCGCTCCTCTCCAGCCTCCCTGGATCTCCTCTCTTCCTGCCCCAGCCTATTTAAACTATTACCAGCAAAATAATTTCCAGTCTCATTTTTCTGACCACATCCCCTCTTCTTGAGTTCCTTCAGTGGCTTCCACTTATCTTCAGTTTCAGGTTCAAGGTAGTCCTTATCCTCAAGGCTCTTCACAGTGTCTTCCGTACCTGCATTTCTTCTTTCATTTACTCCCTCTCCTGCTCCCTGCTTTTCACTTAGGTATCCTTCAGTTGCTACTTTCGTTTCTTGGGCATTAGTCCCATTTTAATGCCAATCCCTGAAATTGGAATAGCTCCCAAATTAATTTATGCAGAGCACACTCCCTTTCCTCCTTCCAAAACTTCTGAAGATTCATCTATTACAAAGGCATTCTAGCTACAAAGAACACACCCATTATGTGTTTTGTTTTTTTCCACTACTGTATCATCCTGTGTTGCATAACCCACTTAGGGTAATCAAGTCCCATATGTCAGAGTAATAACAAGCCACCACAAGGTCAGGAAGGAATTTCTTCTCTCCCCATGTGCAGCCTTCTAAAATTAGCAAGGTGCATTATGTTTTTCATTTTCTTTGGTAGCATCTGGTATGGCCACTGGGCCAGAGTCAGGATACTAGACTTGATGGACCATTAGTCCAATGAGGTAAGACAAGTCCTTTGTTTCTATGTAACTCCTATGAGTGTCCTAATTTTGGTGTTTGTTAAAGCCTACCCCGCAGAGGGAAGAGAGCAAGACTATCACACTTGGATAATACAATAGCTTTTAAAATAAATTTTAAGAAAACTGGACAGTAAGAGATTTTCCAAATGTATTTAGAACCAGGTTTTTAAAGGTATTTACATAACAAAAGATGCACATAGGCACCTAGTGGAATTTTCAAAAGTAACTAAGGAGGTTAGGCACTTAGGCCTTGTTGAAATCAATAAATATTTTTGCTCTGCATCTGGGAAAAAAAGAGAGATGATGTAGTCATCTGATAACACACTTTCCAATCTACTAATATCTCAGGAGGATGTTGAACAGCAGCAACTAAAGTTAGATATCTTTCAATCAGCAGGTCCAAATAACTTTCACCCCAGAGTTTTAAAAGACCTGACAGATGAGCTCCCTGGAGAATTAATGCTTTCAATAAGTCTTGGAACATTGGGGAAGTTCTAGAAGACTGGAAGAAAGCTAATGTTGTGCCAATATTTAAACACAATAAATGGGATGACCTGGCTGATTATAAGCCTGCCAATCTGACATCAATCCTGGGCAAGATAATGGAGTGGTTGATATGGGACTCGATTAATAAAGAATTAAAGAAGGGTAATATAATTAATGCGAATCAACATGGGTTTACAGAAAATATATCAAGTTAGTTTGACAGGATTTTTTGTGTGTGTGAGATTACAAGTTTGGTTGAAAAAGGTAACAGTGTTGATGTAATATACTTAGACTGCTTTGAGGCTTTTTACTGGGTACTGCACAACATTTTGATTTAAAAACTAGAATGACATAAAATTGACAAGATACACTCAGTGGAATAAAAGCTGGCTAACTGATGTCTCAAAATATAACAGTAAACAAGGAACGATCATCGAATAGATGTGTTTCTAGTGGGGTTCCACAGAGATCAGTTCTTGGCTCTGTGCTATTGAACATTTATTAGTTACTTGGAAGAAAACATAAAATCATCACTGATAGTTTGCAGATGACAAAAAGTGAGGGGGTGGTAAATAATGAAAAGGACGGGTACTGATACAGAATGATCTCTGGATCACCTGGTAAACTGGACACAAGCAAACAAAATGAGTTTAAAATGCATTTATGAATAAAGAATGTTGGCCAAACTTATAGGATGGGGGACTCTATCCTGGGAAGCAGTGACTCTTAAAAAAGACTTGGGGATTGTGGTGGATAATCAGCTGATCATGAGCTTCCAGGGTGATACTGGCTAAAGGGGCTAATGGAATCCTTGAATGCATAAATAGGGGAATCTTAAATGGAAAGAATAGTAAAATAACCTCTTTACATTTGGCACTGGTGCATCTACTGCTGGAATACTGTGTCCAGTTCTGGTGTCCACAGTTCAAGAAGGATATTGATAGACTGGAAAGGGTTCAAAGAAGAGGCATGACAATGATTAAATGATAGAAATTATGCCTTATAGCAAGGGATTCAAGGATCTCAATTTGTTTAGCTTCAAAAAGAGAAGGTTAAGGTGTGACCTGATTACAGTCTATATGGACCTACACAGGGAACAAGCATTTAATAATTGGCTGGCTCTTTAATCTAGCAAAGAAAGGTATAACATGATTCAATGGCTGGATGCTGAAGCTAGACAAATTCAGACTGGAAATAAGGTGTAAATTTTTAACAATGAGAGTAACCCTTGGAACCATTTACCAAGGGTGACAGTGGATTCTCTAGTCTTGACAATATTTAAATCGAGATTGGATGTTTTTTCTAACAGATATGCTCTAAGAATTATTTTGGGGAAGTTCTATGGCCTGCATTGTACAGGAGGTCAGACTAGAAGATCATAATGGTCTCTTCTGGCCTTGGAATCTATCAATCAATGGGGGGAAAAGATCAAATGATGTTAAACACTTAAATACCTTTGAGGATCTGGGCATAGGTCCCTCTATGTCTTTTGAAAATCTAGCTCCAAGACCCTCCACTCAGCAGAGAAAACAAACACTGATAGGCTACAGGGCCCTCTTTTCCTCTGAAAAACAAAATGCAGAGACAACTTTACTGAAAGAAAACTATTGATTTAAATTTTGTTTCCAAGTAGGTAAATAGCAAAGGTCAAAAAATTACAAAGGAATGGAGAAAACTTACTTTACTTCACCGGACTCACAGAAGTGAGTGAGATTTATCGAACAGAGCATTTTGTTAGGAAGTGGACAAATGAGGTTTATCCCAGGGCTCAAATACTGTTTTAATAAATAACAAAATGTCTCACTCCAGTGGTTCACATTGGCATGTGGCATTTAGAGTTCACAGTGTTTTATTTTTTACACATCTGTGTGCCAATGTTCAAGCAGAAATGAAACTTACTTCTTTTTGGGAGGGGAGGGGTTGTTGGAGCGGGGGTGTAACTCAAGCTGTTCCGGCATTGTGCCCCCCACACCCGGTCAGCAGGCATGGGTTGTCCATGCTGATAGATTAATTTACACCTAATTCCTGACCCAAACAGCATACATGTTAGACCAACAGACTGACACTTGATTACTGATATGTAACTTACACCGCCTCATCTCTGAATTTGCCTTATACTTAGTCTCAACTTTGAATTGGTTTTGATAATGTTGCTTAATGGAGCAAGTACTGCTTAATGGAGCAAGGCCTCAGCAGACCTTGGTTCTATTTCCTATTCTGCTTCTGGCCTGCTGGGTGACCTTGTGTTAGTCATTTCACCTCTCTGTGCCTCAGTTTCCCATCTGTAAAATGAAAATAGTTATTTGTAAAGCCCTTTGAGATCTACTGATGAAAAGTGCTGTATATGAACAAGCTGTTATTAAGGACTTAGCTCTGTGTGATTCTTACAATGCCAATGGCTTTGAAAATGTAAGTGCTCATGTCTTGTTGTAACTATGCTAGTGACCAGCAAGGGGCAAGTGTGTGTTTAGGCACCCTCCCTGCAGAAATGGTGCTCAGCAATTGTCCATTAGATGGCTATTCTTAAATGTTATAACACAGTTTTTGTTTCTAGAGTCTGTTTTATTTTGGAGAAGGACCAAGGGCAGAACTGTAGCAGATCCAGCTATGAATCAGTAATTTCTCAACACACAAGAATTCAGGAGAGGAAGACAGAGGAATCTAGCGACAGAGGAGATACAACATTACCAGTAAATATATAAAGTACACAGACAATCACCTGTAACATCCTTTATCTGGCAGACCCTACTCCCTCACCTAGAACTGGCGTTCCATTATAACATTGGGCCAAATCCTCCCATTGCATTTTGCCCTCAACACAGCAGAGCTGTTTTTGCAAAACCTGTGGGGGTGGAGGCCCTCCCTGCAGGCTGGAACAGGCCCTCTCAGGAAGGCAGATTCTAAACCATAAAAGAATCGTTGCACCCTCAAAGTGCTGAGCATGTTACCACTGATAAAAAAAGAACACTCCTGATGCCTAGCAGAGCGCCCCATGCCCCGTCTGCCAACAGAACTTCATGGAGCTTCCCACAGGCCCATATTAACCTCACCATTTGCTGAAACACCCATCACTCTTCTTCCCTCTCTGGGCAAGAGAATGGGAATAGCTGATGTTTGGGAAGGATCCTCTTCTTTTTTGCACTGCTACTCACCTGGATGGGACTGCATCTCCAGGGCATCTTGGGTGCGATCTCTCCCCTTGCCTGTGCGTTCCAAGACTCTACTCCAAGTGACTGCTGCTGTCTGCTGCCCCTGCTGAAGTTGCAGCTTTACCACTCCTCATGCTACCTCTACACCCCACCACTCTTCCCTTCTCTCATCAGCCTGCCTCTGTACACTCCTGGCTTTGATCAAGCATGCTTTCTTGGTTTGCGTGTACAGTGTGAGGATAACGAATGACTGCAGGGGAGGAAACAAATCAAATGGGCCCACTGAGGACCTAGGACATACCTGAACCAGCTTTGCGAGACAGGTGCGGAGGTCAGATCCTGTGAAGAGCTGAGCATCTCCTGTAGGACGTCAGTGGGAGATAAGGACACTCAGCAGGAACAAGCCACTGGTGGAGACCACTTACTTACACAGATTGAGGGCCTGAAAGTCACCATAACCCTGGCCAAGAAAAGTGCCTAACTCAAGAGGGAAGAGTCCAAAGATAAGTTTGGTGATTGCCAGCAGAATACAGGCCAAGGAATACTCATATGACTGCGGGAACTAACAAGGTACATTATATAGGGCTCAATCATACATCAAAGTGAATAGGCATTGAGAGTACTCAGTACCTTGCAGCACTGGGTCCTACAGCATGGCTTTCATCTAATACGTTCAGTATATTCAAGTAGTTATTCAGGGCCAGCCTTATGGGTGGGCAACATGCGCTACCTCCCAGGGCACCATGGTCAAGAGGGTGCCGGTGCCCTGGGAGGTAGCGCATGTTGCCCACCCATAAGGCAGGTTAAGAGGTGAGAGCCTGTCGGCTGGGCTCCACTAATGGGTGGCTTTGTTGGCCCACACAGTGTCCTGTCTCAGCAGAGGGGGCGGGCAGGTAGGGTCAGCTCCCAGTGGGGGGAGGAATGAAGTTGCAGGGGTGTTGTTGCAACTTGCAGCTGTGGAGGATCTGGGGCAAGCTGCAGGAACCCCAGCGGGAAAAGGGGAGCACCTTCCAGGGCAGGCTGGGGCCAGGGTTGGCCTTGCCGCTGGGGCTGTGCCATGTACCGGTCCACACCGGGCTGGGGGGTGAGGAGAGCACCAGGGAGAGACCTGCTTCTCCGTGGTGTCTCCTGCACTCACCCTGGGCTGCCTGGTGCAGCCCACCTTCTAGAGTAGCCACTCACCTGCCCCCAAATGCCCATGGAGCAGGAACAGACAGGGCATACTTGGGTGAGTGGTGAGCACTCCTGGGGGCATAGAGCGGTGTCCAGGGTTGGGCAGTGCTAAGGAATGGAGGCAACGGGGCTCCCTGGGCAGGTTTCTGGCAGCTTGGGGAAACAGACTCCATGCCGGATGTGTGCTGTGCTGGACTTCAGTTTATGCCTCACAGTGCTTCCATCCCCCCCAGCGCTTCGCATGGCTGCCAGCCTGGCGTTCTCATCGCTGGTGCCAGAGGCTCGGGTGCTACAGTGAGCCAGTGCTGAGCATATGGGCTGCCCGTGCCATTTGAGGTGGTCTCGGCTATAGGTGAACACAGTCCCTACTATAACTTAAAAGTTTCTCCAATAAACTCAAGGTGTGTGACCATACTGTGTATCGGTACTTAAACTCAAAGAAAGGGCACAACAATACAAGTTTGCCCAGGTTGCCATCTTCCCTCAGGCCGGCCCTGTAGTTATTTATTCAAGTCAACTAATGGAAAATGTATGCAACAAATCTGCTTTAGATCACATCAGGCTCACATCTGTATAACACAATATAATTTACAACATATATGGTTATGTCATTCATATTTACAACATATCCCATATTCGGTAGTCTCAAAATGGCATTTTAATTATATTTAGCATATACTGTACATGCTGAAAACATATTGCAAAAATAGCTTTTTCAAATCATGTACATACTACGGCTGAGGCATTTTCCCAGGCCTAGGTTTGTGTTGTGGGCTCCATTTAAAAGGGTCAGATTTCTAAAGGTATTTAGGTGCCTAAAGATGTAGATAGGCAATTCTGAAAAGCCCACTAGGTGCCTAACTCCCATCGAAATCACTGGGAATTTAGCATCTATGTGCTTTTTAAAAAGACCATTAGGCTCCTATCTACATCTTTTAAGCACCTAAATACCTTTCAAAACCTGCCCCACAGTGACTATTTGTACCCTGGCTAAAGGTTCACTGAGCCAGAACTTTTTGTTCCTTCTGTCTTGATAAACAAAGCTCAAAGTTTGTAAGTGCCAGATCCTCACCTCTGATAAGGATCCTCCTGAGGCACCTCTCCAGTGGTACAAAGGCTTTAATCAGACAGCTGAGGATTTCCCCAGCATGGTGGAATTCTCAGCTGGTGCAAAGTTGACTATGCCAACTTTACTCCACCTGCTCCCCGACCTTGGTGTAGAAGATATCCAATGGGAAGCATTTCCAGGTGCATCAACGGTTGTAGAACAATCCTGGGCCAGTGGAACATTTTCTAGCAGGCATAGGTTAGAGCTAGGGCTGCTCTAAATAGTGCCAGAGGTGGATTCAGCCCTCATCTTCCTAGAGGACTGGAGGAAGAGTAAAGGTAGCCTAGAGCTTCCATCCGCGCTGCCCCACCTGCACTGAATTGAGGATTCAGTCCTTAGTTTTTTCTTACTTATTGCTATTTCAGGTGTGAATCAGTTTCTTCCATCATTGTGCATGTCAGCAGCTGAAGGAGCTGGGTTGTTATTTAGTGCCCCCACTAAACACAGCAGTTTTTATTTTGTTTTGGGGAGACTTGCTTGCTTCTTGTATCTACCATCCTACATGCTTTATCGTGTGTTTGCTGTTCTTATTTATACAAACAACTAAAACTACTTTGTACTTTACACAGTCCCTACCCTCAAAGAACTAACAGTCTAATTTTAGATGTGCTGCAGTGAGAACAGAAACAACTGGAGAAGAGAGAAAAGAGTTACAACACATTATGGTACTTTAGGCTTATTATAGGTATACCTTGATCAACATTGCACTCTTATGTGATTTTAAATCTCTACCTTCCTTCATTCATTACTTCTTCTCTCACATTTTGTTGGGGCAGAAAGTGTGTGTGACTGACATAGCTTAGTATTTGTGGGTTGTAAGTAGTAGTAAGTCTTCATGAGGGTTTTGAATGAGGAGGGAGAGGACCTGGTGATCTGAGTCTGGGAGGCTGCTCCACGCATCAGGAGGCAGCATGGAAGATGGCAGTGGGAGGAAGGACATGTAGCGTGTAGCAAGGCTGGTATTGCTGGCAATACTAAAATGATGAGGTGGGGCAAAAGGAACAAGATCAAAGGTGTAGGCTGGGGCAAAGAGGTGTAGGCCTGTGATGGCAAGGATGAGAAGTTTGGTACAGTAGGTAGGAAGGGGCTGAGGGAAGCATTTAAAGAGGGGAGTAACATGATCCAAACAAAGAGTAATGAGACTGGACGTGATCTTTGCAGCAGAATCTTGGACCCCATAATTTTGAGCCTGAGAAGCAGGGAGGAAAATGGTTTTACCAGCAATAATGAAGAAAGTTTAGAAGCAAAGAGAGCTTGAAATGGGGGGAGAGAGGTCATTTTTGGTCATCTTGAACTTGAATTGGTGGCAGGCCATCCAGAATATGTCATGTCAGAAAAACTGTCAGATAGAATATCAGGGTTAGAAGGGACCTCAGAAGGTCATCTAGTCCAACCCCCCTGCTCAAAACAGCACCAATCCCCAATTTTTGCCCTAGATCCCTAAATGGCCCCCTCAAGGATTGAACTCACAACCCTGGGTTTAACAGACCAATGCTCAAACCACTGAGCTATCCCTCCCCAAACTGGGAAGGAGAAGGCAGGTCACATGAGAAGAAGTCAATTTGTGAGCCAGCAGCACAAAGATGGAGCTGAATCTGTGCAAGCAGAGGAGAATAAGGTGTAGAGAAGAGGAGAGTACCAAAGACAGGACCCTGAGATAAGCAGAGGAGGGGGAGAAACTGCCTAAGGAGATGTTGAAGCAGCAGTCAGAGAGTGAGAAGGATGACTGTGAAAGCCAAGGCAGGAGAGGGGGTCGGAAATTAGAAGTATTGAAGAATACAGAGATATCAGAGGATGAAGCAGAGTGGAAAGCACAAGATGTGGCCAGGAAGATATTATCATTCCTAATGCATCAACTTTTGCCTTTATTGGGCCAGGATGATTCCCAAAGTACAAGATCTTTTCATTATGCATATTAAAGGTGGTAAAGGATATGTATAACTGACATCTGTCACTGCTTGCTCTGGGAATTTAGACATTTGAAAAGCTATTTTTAAGCTGTAATTGCAAAATGTTGAGCAGTCGTATGTGAATTCCTAACCAAACATTTGTCTATTGCAGAGAACACAATGCAGCATTCACAGGTAACTCCATCCTGGGCGTTGTTTCAGCAGACTACTGCTTCACCACAATTTGATTTTTCCTTGTGGTGTTCCTTTTCTTCCCAGAATGAAGATTTCCATTTCTTCTACGATTTTTGATTCTGTTCCTTTTCATCCATTTCTTAATGGTTTTATTATGTGAGCTTACGCATAACTTCTTGTGCTTTACATGAAGGCTGCCAGAAGAAAAAGAAGTTACTTTGTCTATTGCAAAACTCAATTTTTTTAAAAAAGAAGTAACTCTTAAAAGGTAACTAGCCATATTTGAAAGCAACAAAACTACTCTGATCTCAGGTTTTGGGAGACCAACTTTTGATTACCATGATTTCTTACTTCTAAACAGAGCTACGCAAATATCTGATTTTTTTTTTCTGTTGGTTTGTTTGCTGTCAGTTCTGCAAAAATAAAAAATGTTCAGTTTGGTTTGAACCATACTCAGACATTTTTGGCTAATAGAAGTAGTCCATTTTGGGTCAAATGCAACACTCCATTAGAGCTGAAATATTTTCTTTCTGGGCATTTGTAAAGGACTACATTTCAGGAGAATAAAGTGGTGGTGATGCCACCCTCCCATTCTAGCCCAGTAGTTAGGGTCCTCATCTGGGATGTGAGAGGCTGAGGTTCAAATCTCTGCTCTAAAACTGCTATTTGAACCAGGTCTCCCCCATCCCAGGTGATTGACCTAACTACCAGCCTACAGAGCCATTCTCACTTCTCTCTGGTCCAATATTATTCAAGTATTTTATCACAAGTAGGACATCTTCAATGGAGAGATTGAAAGACATCCATGCTGGAATACCCTGTATACAGTGGGTAGGGCACTCAGCTGGGAGAGGGAGACCCAAATTCAAGTCCTTGCTTCAATGACTAGTAAATTCTTTATAACAGGTAGAACAGCTTCAACAGCACAGATTGAGATCTACCCCAAAATAACCTGGTGGTTAGGGCAGTCACCTGGGAGAGGGGAGTCCTGGGTTCAAATCCCTGTTCCAGAGCACAGATTCAAAGCTGGGTCTCCCACATCCCAGGTGAGCAGACTAAAGGGATGGCGGGGGGTGCAAACACCCCATTTTGTGAACTATGCCTAAGTCCCCTTGTGAATCTAGCCCCTCCCTACCTTTTCTGGCCAAAACTATTCAATGAATTCATATCAAATTAACAACTAGTTTTGGGTCAACCAAAACTGCATTTTTCAGTGAACAAACCATTCATCCAAAAAGCTTTACCTTCCAGTAATTGCATAATTACTCAGTAACTCCTGACCTGAAAAAGTAC
Source organism: Natator depressus (assembly GCF_965152275.1). Taxonomy (NCBI): domain Eukaryota; kingdom Metazoa; phylum Chordata; order Testudines; family Cheloniidae; genus Natator; species Natator depressus. The sequence goes on from NC_134238.1 coordinate 29,691,007, forward strand.
AGAACAGGAGGGAAGTATCTTTGCTGTGGCTGAAGATAAACACAGTGCAAATTAGTGCATTGGGAATGAAGTGACGCAGTCAGGTCTGTTCAAGTGTTATAAAAACAAAAGACTTACAAAGCCTAAGATGAACAGGAATGTTTCCACGATTTTTAACTTAATTTATTTGGATTTTAAGCACTCCCTTGGGATATTACTAACCAAACATTGTTATTTTGCTAGTACATGACAGCAAAAAGTGAAACTGAGTAGGAATGACTATAAAAAAGAAGAAAATCTGATTTGGCTCATTTTCCATGCTGAGTGAAGTGCAAAAGCAACAAAACATTAATGGTGAAATATAAATTAGATTTTAAAAAAATAATCCAGTTTTAACAATCAAAGTTGTAATGCAGGGAAGGAAAGTTTTTAAAATATACAGGGTCTGTTTCTCCACAGTTACATCAGTTTTTATGCCAAAGTAATCAATGGAGTGATACTGGTATAAAATTGGAATAACTCACTAGAAAACCAGGCCCAATAATTTTTAACTTTTGACAATGTCTCTTTAATATATCATCACGCAGAACATCACTTACATCACAGCTGGTATGTTGCACACTCCATCATCTTTCTGGATTTCAAATTTTAGAACTTTTCTTAGAAGTCTTCTGGGCACAAGGTGCGATACTTCCGTGCAACAGTTAAAGGATACCGGAAATAGAGTAGCTGAAAGAATCAAAGGGAAAAAAAGTCTTCAATATTGAAATGAATGGGACATTGTGCTGCCTATCTTGTCAAAGATTAGTGAAAGATTGCAGTCTTTGTGATCAGTCAGTATTTCTTCCTCCTGGGTCTCATCACCACCTCCACCACCACTCCTGCAGCTATAGTGTTTCTTCCAACTATCCCTGTGGATTTGTATTTAAATACTATCATCAGGAGATTTAATAAATAGCTTACTTCTGGAGGGAGAACTCTGAAAGCAATTGTGATGCTGGTAAACCAAGTGTCAGTTCTGGCCAAGGCTATAGGTGTTAGCTAAGAACTGACAAATTCATTACTGGAAACCAAACCAGCTCACCTATATGTTAGTTTTGTTCAAAACAGGTATTAATCTTATAAGAATGTATTTAGTGTTTAGATTCTATGAAATGCTTGTAAATTGCTTGCATGCGCTAATCTCACTTGTTATGTCTGTATTCCATGCTACAAGGAAATACGTACATTTTGCTTTGTAACTTTGAAAATATTTGCTCTGGACTTGTGAAGCCAGTCACAAGAATCATCCCCCTGCCCATAGAGAAGGAAGAACAAAATCAGATGGGCCATAAAGGAACATCACAATGCAAATGATTGGTTAATGGCCCTGTCACACTTTAGAAATGCTATGTGCCAGGGTGGCAAGAGCCTGAGGACTGTCTGTGACTCCATAGTAAGACTGATATAGAGGTCCAGGAGTTAATTTTTGTTACTGGGTAGGTGAAATCTAATTATAGACCATACCACCTGTTTGGATGTCTGCCCTGCTCTAGACAGTCTGACCTGAGGTAGGCACTGACTGTTGTGAGCCACTCCAGACAGTGTGACAGCAATCACTAATGACCGGTTGGATCTGATTTTAAAACTGGTCTTGCAGAGGCAAATCAGGATCAATACTTTCAGTCTTTGAGGCTGCCCACTGCTAGTACAACTTCTTTCGAGGGCTTGAAGCCCCAGGAATGAAGCTTGGCTCTCAGCTCTGGAGCCACCTTCTGCAGCTACTCTCCTTATCTCTCTGCCAACAGCTTCCCTTGCTGACAACCATCTAAAGAGTCAGAACCATCTAAACCATCTAAACCATCTAAAGAGTCAGAAGAGGCTTGTTGATGGGAAGGTGAAGCATGCGTTCTTCCCCCAAGAAGATATATCCTGGAGTTATGACTGAGGGGGTGCAGTACTGGGGTAAGCCTGTATGCACCCCCCATCCTCCCCAGTATTTCCCTCTAATGCGGAGATTGAAGGGAGAAGGGGCACTGAAAAGTGTTCAGGGGAATAAGAGGAGATTGAGAAACAGAGAGGACATGTAAAACGCCCCCATTATGGCCTGCTTGGACTTGGGAAATGTACTTCCCTTCCCCTCTCCTGGGGTCCCATTTATTCAATATCATTCAGCTCCCCTCAAAATTTCTTTCTGCTCACTCACAAGGTTTAGGGTCCCACAGTCCTCCTTGGAACCGTGGCTTTGAATTCTGGCCTCCCTGGCTCATAATTCACCCTTCCAGTTTAGAGGTTGCACAGCCCTCCTTCCTGGGCTGCGTTGGTTGACTTCTTTCCTCCAGCCACTGTCTCTGACTGGGCTTGGAGCTTCCTTTTGATTCCCCTCACAGTCATCTAGTCAGTCTCTTAATCCTTCCCAGGAGGGTCTACTATCTCCAAACAGCAGTCTGTGCTGGCTGGCAGAGTGGAGCCTTGCCCTACCAGGCCTTTAAGGAACACCGATCAGAGATGGCTTTATACCTTCTATCTCCCACACATTGTCTGCTCCCCAGGGCCATCTACTTCCTCCCAATTACTGCTTCAGTTATTTTCTGGCCTGCATCTGCCTCCCTGGACACATGGAATGGGGTATCTGGCTTCTCACATGACTGCCTCTGGCCTTAAAGGGACTATACCCATTACACGGGAACATAGATGGCCTTCTAGCCTCCTTCACTCCATTCTCTCCACTAGATGATCACATATCTCCCCATTCCTCTACCTGCCTACCACTCCACAACATCATCACTTACCTGGTCTGCCGTAACATCCACCCCTGTATTGCACTTCCCTATACTATGCAGCCTCTATTTAAAATCCAATACATTCTTCTGTGAAAAGAACTTTATTATGCACCAGTTACAGTTGTTGAGGGCAAAACACACCCACATAAAAATAAGGCGATAACAAGCTGAGGGAAACTTCATCACCACTTTTGCAAGGAACTTCCACCTCCAATAGGTAAACACACGTTAAAAACAACATACGTCTAATTTATGTTACAATGCCAAACCTTAACTCTGCCCCTGTGCTTTTCCCATGAGCACACAAGAGATCAAACATGAACTAGTACAGTATGTAAATATGTTAATGTTGCTGAGGTCAGAGTTAAGGTTTCGCATTAGAATGTGATTCAGTTGAAGGTGTTGTATATTTATCTGTTGGGGATATAATGGGAATTTCTTATGGACGTAAAAAGAAAAGGAGTACTTGTGGCACCTTAGAGACTAACCAATTTATTTGAGCATAAGCTTTCGTGAGCTACAGCTCACTTCAGATGAAGTGAGCTGTAGCTCACGAAAGCTTATGCTCAAATAAATTGGTTAGTCTCTAAGGTGCCACAAGTACTCCTTTTCTTTTTGCAAATACAGACTAACACGTCTGTTACTCTGAAACCTGTCTTATGGACGTGTAGAATCTGTCAGTAAAAGTGCTCATTGAGTCTTTGTTAAAATACAATAAAAAATGTCCTCAATCATTTTCTTGCTCTTTGGATGTGTGGGTGTATTTTGCCCTAAAGCAAGGATAGTGATAATATAGGTCAGATTATACCATACACTTGTATTGAGCATGCTACTACACGGAGCAGAGACTTGGCCAATGACAATGGCTAACAAAAAGACAGTGGAGGCTGCCCATCACAGGTGGCTGAGGAAGATATTACACAGTTCATGAAAAGACAAAAACAACAAATACAAGAATAAGGGAGCTGACAGCAGCGGCACTATTTCAGGGTTTTCGGGGGAGGAAGCCACAGGGGGAGGAGGGCCAACTTTAACCATGATTCCAGAAGTTACTTAAGCACCTGAAAACTCTATGGTGTTTTTGTTTGGTTGGTTGGTTGGTTTTTTTGAGTATAACAACTTAGAAGTTAGCTGACAGGTGCACTGTATCTAATTCCTCTAGTAAGAAAGCAAAATATATACAAACACCAAATAAAGCCACATTTTAAGTTTATATGTAAGTCTGGAAAAATCAGGAGATAATACAGCAAAATATTCCCAATCCCAAGCCTTGAGGTATCTGTTTTGGAGCCTTAACACAGAATCAGAAACACAAGTTTGGTACTTTGTACACTATCTTTAGTAGAGATAAATAAAATAAATAAAATCTGCTTCCCCCGGCAATTACTGTTGTGTATTAAATGTCTTATGTTCCAAATTGTGAAGAGGAGATGGAGACAGCTGTCCTTGAAGCTGCAACCATTAGTGGACATGATGGCGCTGGACCAGAAGGGTCTGTCTAAGACCCACTTAGCTGCACCTAGCTCCCCACCCTTCTTCAGCTCCCCCGCCCTCAGGATCCTTGCCCCAGGGACTGTTCCCCCTCAGCTGCTCCTCTCTTATGCACTGCCCCTTCCCTCAGGGGACAACCCTATGCCCTTACCTCTCCCTTCTCCTGGTGATTAACTTCCCCTTCCCACCCCATTGCCCCTCCCCCAGGCTCCAACACACACCTCCCCTAGTGCTCCCCCTCTCCTTCCCACCGTCACCACGGGGAACCCTGTCCTCCTTCTGCTTCTCCTACCACCTGTGGGGACCCTCTGCTTCTTCCCCCAACTACCACCACTGGGGACCCTGTATTCTCCCCCATTCACTCCCACCACAGGGTATCATATGCTCCCCCCTCCCACCCTGACTGACCCCTTTCTTTTCTGCCCCACCCTCAGAGGCCCTGCTCACTACCCCTCCCAGGGGCTGACCCCCTTTTCTTTGCCCCAGACTGGTTAAGTCATCTCAGCTGCTGATTGGTAGAGCCAGACAAGGGGGCGGGATGGTTGAGCTAGCACAGCAGAGGAAGCTGACCGTGAGAGCCATAGCTGGAGAACCCAGCTCCTGGAGGAGGGGAGCTGGCTGCACGGCGCTGCAGGTAGGAGCGCCGTCTGGGGCTGGGGTGTGTGCCGTGAGCAGACCTCTGGTACGAAACTCAGAGGGGGCAGATACTCACCCTCCACCCACCCTAAATAGCACCCTAGGCTAGCAGAGCAGGACATGTTAGAAAATATCAAAGAAAGAAGGCTCAAGTGGTTGGGCCATGTACACTGTATAGAAGATGGAAGACATGCTAAGCAAGCATTGCATTGGGTGCTCAAGGGAGGAAAGAGAAAGTGAGGAAGGCCAAGGAAGAACTTGCAGAAGACAGTGACAGAGGAGATTGAATGCACTGGCGTCACCTGGGAAGGAATACCACAATTAGCAAGTACCACAATAATCAAAGGAGGAACTGGACCAATGTGACAGTGGTACAGGAAGAACTAAGGTCTAAAGTAAGGTAATGGTAATTAGTGCTTACATTGGGGGGGGGGGAGTGGGGGGCAGAAATTGAAAGTAACCTGTCACTTTTACACAAAACTTTATTTTGTTCCATACAAAGATGATGTTATTCCCATAACAGTTTGAAATTGATCACAAATAAAGAACAGAATTGGGATTCCCTCTACTTCAGAAAATGAGGCTATGACTTTCACAATCTGAATTGGCAAAGGCACATTTGGTAACTAGTATCTTCCAATGTGCAACTGAGTGCTGAAAGAAAAGGAGTACCTGTGGCACCTTAGAGACTAACAAATTTATTTGAGCATAAGCTTTCGTGAGCTACAGCTCACTTCATCGGATGCATGAATGATGCATCCGATGAAGTGAGCTGTAGCTCACAAAAGCTTATGCTCAAATAAATTTGTTAGCCTCTAAGGTGCCACGAGTACTCCTTTTCTTTTTGCGAATACAGACTAACACGGCTGCTACTCTGAAACCTGACTGAGTGCTGAAACTGTTTTTCCTAAACAGGGTGAGTAAATTCTCATATTTTCCCATGTTCCTTGTCCTACTCAAGTCATTTGTTTTCCAAGCTGAGTTTCCGTTGCTCTTTCCATTCAAATGCTGCATTTGTTTTCAGGACAATACTAGATCTTCTTGAAGAGGGATCCACTTGCAGCATTCATTCAGAACTCCTCCGAGTCCTTCAGGATTAAAGAGGATCATCTTCTGCAGTTAATCTGAGTGGGAATGCTGAATTGAAGATTTAGGGTTAGATCCTCTGCTTCATCAGTGGAGCTATACTGACTTACACCAGCTAAGGATCTGGCCCTTGAACTATTGGGGTCACACTGTGCTTTCTGCACCCCATGGTCCACACTGGTTCAGAAGAAGCCCTAGGAGGAATTCTGATGGATTCCTCCTGATGTTGTGGGGAGGAGCATAGTGGTGCAGCAGCAACACCCCCTTGAAAGGATGCAATGCACACTTCTTCCCTTCCAAGGTTTGTTGGACTGCGAGAGTAAGGAGTAAGGCCAAGACGTTGTCCTCATCCCACCCCTATAGGATGGCTAGTGCCAGTGGCTGCACTAGCAGAGAGACTTGTACCCTCTTCTTCATGCACCCAGGCAGGACCTGCCACAGACTTGACCTTAAGTGTGATTTTTGGTTCAGTCTAGTCCAATTGTTGCTAAAAGAAAACTGAAGTTTGGCCTGGCCTTTTTCATTCCGACAAGCATTTCTCCCTCCTCCCCCTACCATGTTTTGCCTGCCTTGGTTGCTGTCAGCAGCACAGACAGCAATCCATTCCATTACTGCTTCATCCAGGCCAGGATTTAGACTCAGTGTGGTAACACTGTCACAAGCTGCATTCCTCAGCCAGCAAGCTAGAGCTAGTGGATGTGTGGGACTAGCAGCTGCAGTGGCAAATCCCCAGCTTCTTGCCTCCTCTCTGTCACAAGAGACATCGCCCTGTTGGTGTCATCATTTCTACAGATATTATCTAAGTTGATCCTTCCTTTTGCCTGGGGACTTTCACCAAGGAGACCTCAGCTGTTTGTTAGAGGCTTTGTTCCCTTTATTTATAAAGAGCTGAATCATCCAGTCATGCAGAAGACTCCACCAGAGGGCTATATGAGAAATTCTATGCAGTTCCCCACCATACAGAGCTCCTGACTTAGGATGCCAGCCCCATGGAGGAGCAAGGAGCCCTTCAACCACATCTACATCCCAAAATTTGCTGGAAAATCACAGGGATTTTGCACCATCCGGTTCCAAAGCAATATTTCCTGGCCTTTCCCATGGCAGCAAAACCCACTGAGATGCTGGGCCATTGGCTTCAAGCCCATCAGTACCTGTGATCAATCTTCATCCATCTCTGACAGACGCTGAAAGCCACTGAGGGAGGATTTCTTGTTCTGAAGTCTTGCTGGAATTACCAACTGGAATTCAGCACATTTTCCAGGGGATAACAACAAAGGAAGAAGCAATAGCTTCCTAGCTCTGGCCACCCTCCAGCTGCTGTCAAGAAGCCACGTTTCTGGGTGGGTCATGTGATGAAGGAGGAGAAAGATAAGCACCACCGAAGGGGTGAGGGTAAAGAAGGGGGAAGAGAAAAGCATGGAGGAAACTAAACAGTAGGTCAAAATATGGAAGCAAAAGAGGAGAAAAAAACGCACATCTCCTTCAAAACTCTGGTTGGACCCTGGCAGATCTCCCTGTGTGACCCCAGTAAAGCCATAGGAGTGGGAACCAACCCGCCCCCCAACTTTATCTTTAAATACATAACCCCTGATCTACCTCTTTTTGCAGATCCCACTTCTTTATGTGATTGGGCAAGCATTTTCACATGTGATATGTTTTTGTTCAGAGGTCGCTTTTAAATTTTTGCTTTAGAAAAGTGATTTAATTTTTGCGGTGCCCCAAATGTGCTAAAGCTCTTGCAAACACATATGGAGACCCATCCCTACCCTGGGGAGGTTACAATCTGATCCTGCAAACACTGACTACTGAATATGACTTACTATGGGACAATGAGACTATAAACAGCACATTTGGTACAAGTAGGTGTTTGCATGATCTACTTGCATTACAATTAACTCAGTTGATTAAGTGTTTTCAGGATCTGGCCCTAATTAAAAACATACAGGGTCACTTAAGTAATTTCTAGTTTGAAATATAATTCTCCTCCCTTGCCCTTTCTTATACTGCCCATTCATGTTTATTACCATTTGCTTAACTTTACTTGCTTAACTCATTCACATTGCTTTATGACTGGCAGTTTGGTAGTAAAGCCTTACCACTTATTTTTAACCCTCTCCTATTTTCAATATATTTGAGGGGGTGGAGAGGTAGTTCTCATTTACACGATTTTTTAAACTTTTTTCTTTTTTGTATCTTAATTAAAAATTAATTATTGTTCCAAGCCTTTACCATTCATCATGCATTTCCTAATCCTTAGCAAGTAATAGTCCCCCAAATGTCTCTTTCTTTGGCTGGGGCAATACAACCAGTGTCCTAAATTGCACCCCAGAATACCCAAAAGACACAACGAGCACTTCTTCAACCTGAAATTAAATAAACCAAATCTTAATCCACTACCTTTGAAATACTTTGGAGATTCCTTATCCATTAGGCTGCCTTGGTTCATGAGAATTCACAGGTATAATTTTGGCCACCAGAGGGCTCTCGTATATGCCATTAAACAGAGGTCAAATATACAGAAAACCACAACGAAAAGAAACCCACATAAAATTGAATATTAAGAACCAGGTCTTATTCTTACATTTCTGCCACACCTCTAAAGTAAATGGGGTGCAGCGGAGGCAGAATTTGGCCAAAGCCCATAAAACTCCTACTGTATTCTCTAGTTCCAAAATGGGCTAGTATGTTTGCTAGACTTCATGAAAATCTGCCTTTAATTATTGTTTTGCTGTTAAATGCAGAGTGTGTTTGTCTTAGTCACCTAATTATTTGTCTTATACATACTGATCCATCTGGTATACAGAATAAAAGAACAAATTTAAGAAAATTCTCTCGATGCCTTATTTGAACACCCTACCCCCTAGCGTGCAAGCACATGCATGCCCAGCAAGTACACCCAGATTACAGCTCACACAAGCCTGTACCGTCCAACAGGTGCAGAGGCCATTTTGGTAGGGTAGAATTTAAGGCACATTTTACCCACTTGTGACATGATCCTGCAAGGTGCTGAGGGCTTGTCTATACACACTTAGTGCACAGCAAACCAGGGGGGTATAAATCTGCAATGCCCTAGCTTGCTGGGCACTAACTGGCTGTGTGAGCCTGCTACCACACACTAAAAGTTCTGTAGTGTGATTTGATGGACTGCTGTTTGAAACTCTACTCTCGCTGAAGTCAATGGGAGTTGAAAACACTCAGTATTTCACAGGATCAGGTTCTTGGATCTCCTCCTGAATTTGGTAAAGATTTTAACATCACAGTTTAACAAGATTATTTTGTAATATAAAATTACAAGGAAAACAATAAAATATTGACTATAAGGACGAGAAAATTCAGACAAAGTATGTGGACCCAACTCATGTATGCACCTAGCACAGCTGTCAGTAAGCATGATGCAAAATGGGAGATTTAATCTATTGTGCAATTTGCTACAGTTAAAATGTGAGAAGATGTAAATAAGTTTTTCTACATTTTAGCTATAAAATCCTACATAAACATGGCACCAATCATGCACAGTATACATGACTTTAGAGAGTGCTAGTTAAGTCTGCAAGTAAAGTGTCCTAGAGACCCTCCTGCATGTGAGTAACTTCATTCAGATGAATTGTCCCAATTGCTCCAAAGTGCAGTTAAAATGGTAACATTTATTGTGGCAAATACCTTGTTGTACTGATCCTTTCTAAAGACTTGGCATTTCCTTGTTTAAACCATTTTACAAAAAGTTTCCCAGTCTAAATATCCAACTGCCCTTGATTTGACAAATAATAATTAGCTAAAACATTTAGAGTGAAATCCTACCCCCAATGAAGTCAAGGGGAGTTTTGTATCAGGGGGTAGCCGTGTTAGTCTGTATCCACAAAAACAACAAGGAGTCTGGTGGCACCTTAAAGACTAACAGATTTATTTGAGCATAAGCTTTCGTGGGTAAAAACCTCACTTCTTCAGATGCATGAAGGGGAGTTTTGCCACTGATGTCAGTGGAGTCAGGATGTCACACTTAAAGTTCTCCCAGTTTTCTGTACAGAAATAAAAACTAAAAGTGATAATCTCCAATTACTCACAGTGTTATGGATCTAAAACAGCTCAAGTTCCACACAGAGACGCTTTGCCCTATGGTTGATTTTTTTTTTTTTAAGAGAAACCTATTATAAATGTAGCAAATATATAATGTACAGGACGACTTACCCTCAGATGTTTGGACAACCACAAATGCAAGAGCAGCAAAGAGAGTGACTAGCTTCAAATCCATTCCTTCCGACTGCTGCAGCACTTACTGTAACAGACCAGGTTGTAAATTACAGGAAACAAAGGTGATCCTACCTCCTGGACTGCAGTAAAAGAAACTAACTTTAAAGCCCCACCCTTCACAGATGCTGTAAGTGGGCTTGAGCCTGCAAGGTACTAAGCACTCTGGTCCGACCTAGCAAAACACTTCAACACATGCTCAACGTTTTATTGACTCTAATAGGACTACCCACATTCTTAACTTCAAGCATAGGCTTAAATACTTTACTGGATCAGGCCAGAGTATTCAGAATTTTGCAGGATCAAAGCCACTTCTGTGTTCTTACTTCTCTGTCTCTGTGATGGACCTGGCAGCTGCCAGTGCTTTGGCATTAAAGGTGCTAAATAGATGTGCTAAATGTGGGTTAAGAAGAACCAAAGAATTAGAGTTTATCATTGCTTTATATAATTCACATATGAGAGCCAAATTTTGTTGTCAGTAACAAACATGCAACTCCATTAAAGTAAATGGGCCAAATTCAGCTATGACATAAACAGGCAAAACTCCAGAGAAGTCAGTGGAGTTGCACCTGTGCTGAATTTGGCCCATTGACTTCCAAGAGGTTGTATGGCCATGTTAGGTGAGAAAAATTAAATATGAAGCAGTTATGCCAACCGAACCAAAGTCAGGCCAATAAAGGTTGCTGGGAAAGTCCCTGAATGAGATAAATAGAATGAAAGAATACTTGTTTAAGTTGCAGGGAGTAAGAAAAAAGGGGAGGCCTGCATTCCTGCATTTTTGTACCAAATGTTCTGGGAACAGTTTGTTGAGATACGGAGGCACTGTTTTCCACTCCCTGTTCTTGTGTTATGTCTGTTCTTAACTCCTCATCTCCTGGTTGACACCCATACCGATAAGAAAGTTAGTGAAGCATTACAATTTGCTAAAAGTTATCTACAATAAGGGGGTAGAAGTGCATGCATAATAGAGAAAGAGGATTTTAACTAATATAGGGGAGCGGTGGGCTGCTTTATGAATAAATTTGTGACGCGATGGGACTGTCTATAAAAACCTATTAGTTTTACTTAGGGGCTGCTGGTTCTCTTTGGAGATGGGCTGCTCTCTATTGTTGTGTGCACTCTTCAATAAAGAGCTTTGTGTTCGGTCCTTGCTGGTCTCTCTCCGGTCAGACAACGAACCATGCCATCTGGGGTTCGAGTCCTCGACAGCCATAAGTGAGAGCAGAATTGGACCGCCCCATTTCACCCTACCTCTTACTGCCTTTCTGAACTGTTAATAACAGCAGTAACTGAACTGGAGATCAAAGTTACACTGTAGGAGCACGTCTTTTCTGCCACCATAGAACCAGAGTATCCTGGGTGAAATTATATCTCTGACATCACTCTGTTCACATTCCCTGCATTCATAGAATCATAGAATATCAGGGTTGGAAGGGACCTCAGGAGGTCATCTAGTCCAACCCCCTGCTCAAAGCAGGACCAATCCCCAAATAAATCATCCCAGCCAGGGCTTTGTCAAGCCTGACCTTAAAAATATCTAAGGAAGGAGATTCCACCACCTCCCTAGGTAACGCATTCCAGTGTTTCACCACCCTCCTAGTGAAAAAGGTTTTCCTAATATCCAACCTAAACCTCCCCCACTGCAACTTGAGACCATTACTCCTTGTTCTGTCATCAGCTACCACTGAGAACAGTCTAGATCCATCCTCTTTGGAACCCCCTTTCAGGTAGCTGAAAGCAGCTATCAAATCCCCCCTCATTCTTCTCTTCCGCAGACTAAACAATCCCAGTTCCCTCAGCCTCTCCTCATAAGTCATGTGTTCCAGTCCCCTAATCATTTTTGTTGCCCTCCGCTGGACGTTTTCCAGTTGTTCCACATCCTTCTTCTAGTGTGGGGCCCAAAACTGGACACAGTACTCCAGATGAGGCCTCACCAATGTCGAATAGAGGGGAACAATCACGTCCCTCGATCTGCTGGCCCTACTTATACATCCCAAAATGCCATTGGCCTTCTTGGCAACAAGGGCACACTGTTGACTCATATCCAGCGTCTCATCCACTGTAACCCCTAGGTCCTTTACTGCAGAACTGCTGCCGAGCCATTCGGTCCCTAGTCTGTAGCAGTGCATGGGGTTCTTCCGTCTTAAGTGCAGGACTTTGCACTTGTCCTTGTTGAACCTCATCAGATTTCTTTTGGCCCAATCCTCTAATTTGTCTAGGTCCCTTTGTATCCTATCCCTACCCTCCAGCGTATCTACCTCTCTTCCCCGTTTAGTGTCATCTGCAAACTTGCTGAGGGTGCAATCCACACCATCCTCCAGATCATTTATGAAGATATTGAACAAAACCGGCCCCAGGACCGACCCTTGGGGCACTCCACTTGATAGCGGCTGCCAACTAGACATGGAGCCATTGATCACTACCCGTTGAGCCCGACAATTTAGCCAACTTTCTATCCACCTTATAGTCCATTCATCCAGCCCATACTTCTTTAACTTGCTGGCAAGAATACTGTGGGAGACCGTGTCAAAAGCTTTGCTAAAGTCAAGGAACAACACGTCCATCGCTGTCCCCTTGTCCACAGAGCCAGTTATCTCATCATAGAAGGCAATTAGATTAGTCAGGCACGACTTGCCCTTGGTGAATCCATGTTGACTGTTCCTGATCCCTTTCCTCTCCTCTAAGTGCTTCAGAATTGATTCCTTGAGGACCTGCTCCATGATTTTTCCAGGGACTGAGGTGAGGCTGACTGGCCTGTAGTTCCCAGGATCCTCCTCCTTCCCTTTTTTAAAGATGGGCACTACATTAGCCTTTTTCCAGTCGTCCGGGACTTCCCCGGATCACCATGAGTTTTCAAAGATAATGGCCAATGGCTCTGCAATCACATATTCATATATTTCTGAACCAAATATAGAATTTGCATTTGGTGAGGCAACTAGGGCGGGGGAGGAGAATATTTTGTGGCAGCAATAGAACATTCAATCTGAATAGAACAAAAAGTGGGGTTTGTTTGTTTGTTTGTTTTTTGGTGAATCACTTCAAGCTAAGTTGGGAGGCTAGTTGCATTCCATATTTCTGTGGGTTGCATGAAAGAAGGCCCTTTCCTGATGCTTGCACATAGAGAAAGTATTTGCCTCAGCAAACGTGTCCTGATCTAACCTTCTAGTATTTCTGGTGCACAAAATGTTCGGAAAATAATTTGAAACAGTTCATGCTTAATCACCACTTGGGCAGAATGATATTACTGCACAAGGAGAGCAGTGCTGCACCTGCTCAAGAAAAATGCTTCCTTTCCCCCTTGCAATTAGAAGTTGCCTACTTACCCCTCCCTCTCAGGTCTTTCCTGAAACTTAAATTGAACAAGAACAACTAAATTTAATAAGATTCTTATATGGTGCCCGTCACTGGTCTACAAAAACAGGCAATCTGTGAAAAAATTGAAGAGGAAGTCTTTCCTACGTCCCTGTTATTGCCTCTCCTCTGCTAAAATGTACCCACTTGCCAGTCTCTGTCCAGTCTTGTAATACCACCATTCTCACCTCCCTGTGCCTCTACACCCTTGTTACAATAAACACTTCCAGCTTCTTAGGCTCTTCCTCTCATCACAGTGCTGCCATCTGCTTCCCAGCATCTCTTCTTCCCTCTGTGTTCCCACAGACTTCTTTCTCCCTCCTACACTCCCTCCTACACTCCCCAATCCCTTGCACTGCAGTGGCTCCAGGTTTACTTCTTCCTTCAAATTAAAAGACTGAGGTCACGAGAGCTGGTTGGAAGTTTCCCAAAAGAATGTTACTCCTGTCAGAAACGGACAATTAATTGAAAGCAAAAAGTTTCAGGTATAAGGGGACTCTTGCCCCCTTACTAACATTCAGTGGGGTTTTTTTAGTTCTAGCTCCCAGTACTAACAGGGGGAAGGGTCGATGGGAAACCAGGACCCTGAGACTGACAGTCCCCAGGAACAATTGGGAGAGGCCAATTCTGCAGGTCAGCCTGAATGACAGGGCAGACAGGCTAATCAGGGAGTCAGGAGGCCAGGGAGGTCCCGTCCTCCTCTGTGTGAGCTGGATTTGCCTGGGTCAGATAGAGTGGGGCCGAGCTAAGGAGAAAGCAGGGGCCCAAGCTGAGCTGGGGAGCAGAGCTGTGCCAGATCCAGAGGGACCAGAAAAGCAGCCCAGAGAGAGCAGACCCTGTGCTGGGAGCAGAGCTGCAGCCCCAAAGCCAGAGGCACAGCCCAGAGAGAGCAGACTTGCCCTAGGAGGCGAGCTGGGAGCAGAGTCAAAGAAGCAGCCTGCAGAGCAGACCGGTCCTGGGAGGAGAGCTGTGTTATACCAATAAAATAAAAACTAGTAGGATCTTATTAAAGGGACAAGGCAAAATGCCACATTTATTGTAAATATAATAATAAAAAGAAATATATATAAAACTCACACTGTTGTATTGTTACTTATTCCTTACTTAACTATATATATATATATATATATTCATTCATTCATTCCAGTTCTGCATAGGGGTTATAGTTACCAGCCTAGAAGTTGCTCGTGACAGAGTACTGGCCAGGTAGCCTGTACAGGAGAGTGGAGCCAAGTCCGTGTCAGATGTACATCTGATACTCCTGGAAGTTGGTTTGCAGAATCAGACCCCTAAGTTCTCACTTCCTAGAGTCCATTTTTATAGGAATTTCTTCCTATGCCAGTCTATGGGAATTGTTTCATCATGCTGTTGCTGAATCAATCAGCAGATGTCACATTCCTGACGGCTCCGTGCTGCCAGATGTTATCTTGTTCTTTGGTTCTCCCATTCTTGAGGCTGTTGGGTGGATTCCAGTCTGCCCTCCGGGGGTCCTCTAGTTATTTCCACTTGACGCCTTCTTCGGCCGATGGACACTGGATTCTTAGGCTGGCACCTCCCTGATCATTCAGTTATTATCCACACCAAGCATCCATCCACATACATCCTCTATCTCTATTTTAATCACAATTGTTAACAAATAATAACAAAAAATTGTTAACAAAGCGAGATGAATACAACAAAAGGGCAGGGAGTCTCTGGGCGCTGTTTCTATTGTTACAGAGTATTGCTTTGAGTCTCTCTCTGTTTGAGTAGTTGTTGTTACAAAGAATTGCTTTGAGAGCAGACTCTGTCTTAGAATGTACTAACACAATTAGCAGCTTGCAAGTTTCACACATAGAGGGAGAGAAACAGTACCAAAAACCAAGAGACCTCTTAATTAGTAATACCCTGGAATTTAAACTGTGGGGAATCAAACTCATTTGTGATTTTAATACAGAACTTCTTTAATATGATCCAACATAATCCCCCTTTTGACACTAAGATTTATAATCGTCAGTGTCACTTTCTATGTAGCCTGTTCAAGAGAAGGTACTGTGAGGCAATTTGAGTTTGTGATTCCAATTCATCCCACATACATGATCCTAGTGATGTATCTTTACTACAAGGTTCTGGGGCAACAGGCAAGGTGAGGCACACCCACTTTTGAGGAGTCCATTCAGTACAACCTCTAGTGTCCAATAGCTTCCCTCCCTCCCCAGCCCACTGGCTCAAGGTCCAGGGTAGCCAGAAGGATCCCATGTGTAATATGGGGAGTGGGTTAACCTTCAATACCTTTGCCTCCAGGGACTGTTGGTGTGCAATTTTGACAACAATTTCTCCCATTAACAAGTCTGGTTTTACAATACTGGAAACATATTGCATCCATTCATATTGATAAGTGTCAAACAATGATCTCTTTCTTTGTTTTAACAAATGCCTCAAACCCTTAATATTTCCCAATATGACCCAAAACATTTTGTGTTCCAAAGTAGTTAGTGCAAGTATCTGCATTTCAGTGCATCCCATAGCTATGGCTGTGTAGTTTCCTATTTCTAAATTTTTTCTTATGCATAAGCCATGTGGTAGTATTAAGCCATTTCCAAAGATTCCATCGGGCTTTTAGGTTACCCAGACCAATTTGGACCAAGTCTACATTGGCATGTACTTGTTTTTGTGTCAGACTGTCCTGTAGCTGGGACAGAGAGCTTAATTTATTTTTAAGTACCTGCAGGTCTTCAGTATTTTTTTTTTTAAACACACAACAGTGCTAGCAACGAGACAAGACAAAACAGAACACAAAACACAATTTCTATTGTGACAGTAGATTCATGGTATTGGGTTGCTCTTCAGCTGGCATCAGCTTTTCCTGATTTTCTGAAAGACAAAAAGAACATGTTTCTACCCCTTTTGGGGTGGCAGATTATTGCTTAAAATATTTCTTTTACAAATACCCTTGCTGATTGCAGGCAAAACAGAGGAATTTCCCCCACATTTTCCTGTTTTGTTCTATAGGCAGGCCAGGTTCCAATGGCTTGTCTTTTAAGGGTTATGGGGAAATTATCCCACCGTTTAGTCATTAAATTCATGAGGGGGGAAGTACCTCAGTTTTCCTTCTTGTACAGCAGACCAAGTTTATAACGTTTTTCCTGCTGTGTTAAGCTTTAAGTTTATTTACAGGTAATAGATGAGAAGCATCATTACCATATGACCTTAAAGGATTTTTCCAAAAATCATACACACTATACGTTGTTACAGGGGTACTTATCATTAAATTTATTAAAATTATCTTGTTGTACCGTGCCTTTTATTTAGACAATTTGTTTGCTGACCAGGTATGTCCTTTAGCTGCAGCTCCTTTGTGCTACTAGTTCTTTCCTTCCTTTATCATTTAGGTAATTTGCATTTTCACAGACACTTCCTGCTTTTGGATTTAAAGCCATCAGCAGCTCAGAGACTCTATCTTAAAAGGGACACAATCAACTTTCACCAGAGTTTTGATTACTTTTAACTTCTGCTTCCAAAACACACAGCAATCTGAGAGAAAAAAAAAACCCCAACCTATTGTGGCTCCCTTTGGAGCCTGTCATAAATAGAAAGGGAAGGGTAAACCCCTTAAATAAATCCCTCCTGGCCAGAGGAAATCTCCTCTCACCTGTAAAGGGTTAAGAAGCTAAAGGTAACCTCGCTGGCACCTGACCAAAATGACCAATGAGGAGACAAGATACTTTCAAAAGCTGGGAGGAGGGAGAGAAACAAAGGGTTTGTGTGTCTGTCTATATTTTGTCTTTGCCGGAGATAGACCAGGAATGAAGCCTTAGAACTTTTAGTAAGTAATCTAGCTAGGTATGTGTTAGATTATGATTTCTTTAAATGGCTGAGAAAAGAATTGTGCTGAATAGAATAACTATTTCTGTCTGTGTATCTTTTTTGTAACTTAAGGTTTTTGCCTAGAGGGGTTCTCTATGTTTTGAATCTAATTACCCTGTAAGGTATTTACCATCCTGATTTTACAGGGGGGATTTCTTATTTCTAATTCTATTTTTATTAAAAGTCTTCTTGTAAGAAAACTGAATGCTTTTTCATTGTTCTCAGATCCAGGGGTTTGGGTCTGTGGTCACCTATGCAAATTGGTGAGGCTTTTTATCCAACATTTCCCAGGAAAGGGAGGGTGCAAGTGTTGGGAGGATTGTTCATTGTTCTTAAAATCCAAGGGTCTGGGTCTGTAGTCACCTAGGCAAATTGGTGAGGCTTTTTACCAAACCTTGTCCAGGAAGTAGGGTGCAAGGTTTTTGGGAAGTATTTTGGGGGGAAAGACGTGTCCAAACAGCTCTTCCCCAGTAACCAGTATTTGTTTGGTGGTGGTAGCGGCCAATCCAAGGACAAAAGGGTGGAATATTTTGTATCTTGGGGAAGTTTTGACCTAAGCTGGTAAAGATAAGCTTAGGAGGTTTTTCATGCAGGTCCCCACATCTGTACCCTAGAGTTCAGAGTGGGGGAGGAACCTTGACAGAGCCCTAATAGCATTTTAATTAAGTAGCATGGTATGTTTGCATTTCTTTTGCCCCTTCTACAATATACCCTGCACATGTTCTGGGGCAAATGCACATTCCTTCCATAGTTTAACTTCTATAACATTATCCATATCAATTTTTACATAAGGTGTAACTTTTTTTTTTTTTTGCTTACAGAGTTTTCATGTACCTTTATCAAAGTGACAGTCTGATTACGCAGAGCCATTTTAAGACTCGGTGTTTCTGACATTGCTTCTTTTTGTTTTGTGCACCTCACCCCTGCTGTTGCTTCAGAGGGGCACTGTCTTTTTTTAAAATTTCTTATTTATTTTTTTACTACAGCTCCCATCTGCTATTTTGTTACAAAAACAAACAAACGAAAACCAACCAACCAAACAAAAAGAATCCAAAATTTTTTTTTCTATTCTCCTGATTTTGACTGCCCTGCTGCAGCCACAACTTAAAAACATTTTAAATTTTGTAAAGGTTTAACCTTTTAAAGGTTAAATGCCAAATCCCAAAGCCAGACAACACTAATTACCTGTGTCTAGCAAAAATTACCTCTGTCAGTTTTGCAACTTTGAATTAAAAAGTCAAATGAATTTTTAGTGGCATTATTTAAAACAAAAACAAAACCAATTGGTCCTTAGAACTTTACATATTTACACACACAGAGATAGATACATACACATTTTCTTTTCCTTAACATCCCTTCCACACTGCTCTGTTTTTTACATCTTACATTCCCTTTATACATTTGAGGCAGTTAAATTCCAATAGAACCCCCTTATGTTCTTTTAGTAAATTTGACTAAATTGTCCAGTCAAATGATTTTAATCAGATAATTTATTTTTGCCTGGCTAATTTACAGACATTCCTTTGGAAAAGGGCCCATTTTTCCTTCAGAATGGCTGCAAAGAAACCAAGAATGCTCTTTCTCTAACACTTTTCCTTTTTAACATTTTCACAAACTTTAGCTGCTTAATTCCCTCCAGCCTCTGCAGAGTTAACTTTTTTTTACTCTCTTTTCTCTTTGTAATTATGCCTGGGAGTGCCATACATAGGACCTTCTCCCCCTTCACCTGCATCCCTCCAGCCTCTGCAGAGTTAACTTTTTCACTCTTTTTGTATTCCTGGAGGGCCTCTTTCACTATTTTCAGCTGGCTTTGGGTATTTGTAGCCAGCACCTTCCAATTGTCTGCTCCCTTTTCCGTTTGTGCCTTTTCCTCTTTACATGAGGACAAGCAGAGGTAAGAATCCTTACATGCCTCCCACAACCACCAAATTGCTGCTGCATCTCTTTTGGCAGCACTAGAAGGTTTGTACATGAGGATGTATTGAGCCAATCTATCCTCTAGGTCTGATAATAGTACAGACATCTACAAGGGCTTGTTCAGTCCATGGATTATGCCCATATCTTTGGAGGACTTGTTTGAAAGGTGTAATTTCTCTAATGAAAGGCGAGGCTGGAGCTCCTTTTGGCTTCATTCCTCCCCCTAAACCTGCTTTACCCTGTTTTTTCTTTAACATTCTAACAAATTTTTAACTTCTCGGTCACTCCTGATTTTATTCAGTGGGGGCTTCTTTGTCTCCCCTGGTTTTACTCAGTGGGTGACACCGCCTAGATTCCCTGAACCTGCTACTCCTTATTTCACTGAGTAGCCTAGCCTGGACCTTCTTGCTGTCCGTGGACCTTCTTGCTGTCCCTGATACCTTAGTGAGCAATAGGGCTTAGGTTTAGTAATCGTAGCTTAATCTATGCGTTTCTCCCCTGCTACCTTCCCGGAGGCCAGCAGGTCCGGTTAACCTATTTTTCCTTGCTACCTTCTCGGAGGCCAGGAGCTCTGGTTAACCTAATAGAAATGCCTAGCTCAATAGAGCTGGCGATGTGCACACCAATATTTACAATAACTGAGGTTTTTTACCAATATTCCCCCTTTCGCAATTCTCCACCAAAATGTTATACCTATAAAATAAAAACCAGCAGGATCTTATTAAAGGGGAAAAGGCAAAATGCCACATTTATTATGAATACAGAAAGAATCATACAAAGCAGTTAGTTATAGCTATAACATTCCATTCAATCTCATATTTATTCACACATTCATTCATACACACACACACACACACAGGTTCTGCAAGGTTGTTATCATAGTTAGCAGCCTTAGAGTTGCTTGTGCCAAGCCACTGGCCAGGTGGCCTGGACACGAGGCGGGAGCAGGGCCTTGTCAGATGCTCATCTGATGCTCCTGGAAATTGGTTTGCAGAATCAGACCCCAAAGTTCTCAGTTTCTAGAGTCCATTTTTGTAGGAATTTCTTCCTATGCCAGTCTATGGGAATTGCTTCATCATGCTGTTGCTGAATCAATCAGCAGATGGCACATTCCTGACGGCTCCGTGCTGCCAGATGTTATCTTGTTCTTTGGTTCTCCCATTCTTGAGGCTGTTGGGTGGATTCCAGTCTGCCCTCCGGGGGTCCTCTGGTTATTTCCACTTGACACCTTCTTCGGCCGATGGACACTGCATTCTTAGGCTGGCACCTCCCTGATCATTCAGTTATTATCCACACCAAGCATCCATCCACATACATCCTCTATTTCTATTTTAATCACAATTGTTAACAAAGCGAGATGAATACAACAAAAGGGCGGGGAGTCTCTGGGTGCTGTTTCTATTGTTACAGAGTATTGCTTTGAGCCTCTCTCTGTGTGCGTAGTTGTTGTTACAAAGAATTGCTTTGAAAACAGACTCTTAGAACGTACTAACACAATTAGCAGCTGGCAAGTTTCACACATAGAGGGAGAGAAACAGTACCAAAAACCAAGAGACCTCTTAATTAGTAATACCCTGGAATTTAAACTATGGGGAATCAAACTCATTTGTGATTTTAATACAGAACTTCTTTAATGTGATCCAACAGCTGCAGCAACCAGAGCCAGAGGGGCCAGAGAAGCAGCCCAGGGAGCTGGAGGCAGAGCAGCAGCCGTGCTGAGGCAGAGTGGGGCGGGAACCGGGGCTGGAGCAGTCCGGAGCCGGGTGTGGTGAGCATCTTGGGGATAGCGAGGGGAACCCTGGGCAGCAGGCCCAGTACAGGGAGACGCCTCAGCCAGGAGGCTCTGCAGGCCAGACTCGGGGGGAGGGGCGCGGGATTGGTAACCCTGACAGGGCGGGGGCAATGCTGGGAAGAAGGGCCCTGTCACCTAGATCCTGAAAGCGTGTGGCCACCACCGGAGCGAGTGTCCAACCCACAGCATCCCTGCAGCACAGCCAGGGCCTGAGAAGAAGTCCTGGGACTTACAAGGAACAGACTGAACTGCCCGGACATTCCAGAGACACTGTTTGTGATGTTCCCTGCCACAGAGCGGGTTGATAAGTTTCCTTTAACCTTTCCCATTTTTCCTTATTCTTTTTAAAGTTACTTGTTGACTAAATAACTTGCATTTGCTTTAAATTGTATGTAATGGTCAGTGGGTCAGAGAAGCGCCCAGTGCAGAGAGAGTACCCCGGAGTGGGGACACCCTAGCCCCTGTCCTAGGTGACCACAGCAGGGTTGGGGGTCGAGCCTCCCAGGAATCCTGGGCCCAGCCTTGTTGGGGTTACGAGGACTCTGCCAGACAGGAGAGTGGAAGGGGAGTCTTCAAGGGCAGGGAGGCCTCTGGGTAAAGGAAGTGGGAGCAAGGACTCAGATCCTTTTGCTAGCCCACTTCACCGGGGTAGTGCAGAAGCCAGGAAAATTCCCCACAATAGCGGGACTATTCCCCCGCTTACACATGGGAACGGATCAATTTGATGACATTTCATTTTGGAAAGAGAACACATTTGATTTTTCATTTTGAAATGACATTTTATATTATGAAAAAAATGTAAAATGTCAAAATTGGAAAAATATTTTGATTTTTTTATTAAAACAATTTGATCTGAAATTTTTTTTCCTTTAGAATTTAATTTTTCAGGACATTAAAGAATTGTTATTGTTCTGTTTCAGAACAAAGAACAGTCACATTCAGAGAATTTCTTATAGAACGGAAAATCCGGTTCCTGCCCAGTTCCAGGTGCTGATTTAGTAGGCAACCCCTATTGAGCAAGGCACTTAAGCACATGCTGAAGTCCTACTGATCTAGTGGGACCATCACCATATTTTACGTCTATAATATTAGGAGTGTCTTTCTAAAAGTTCTACTCTAGCTCAACCAGAAATTATTAATTTGATGCAGGAATCACTTGATGAATTTCTATGGCCTGTGTTATGCAGGGGGTCAAGGAGTGGCTCCCAATCTTTTCAGACTACTGTACCCCTTCCAGGAGTCTGATTTGTCTTGTATACCCCCAAGTTTCACCTTACTTAAAAACTACTTGCTTACAAAATCAGACATAAAAATACAAAAGTGTCACAGCACACTATTACTGAAAAATTGCTTATTTTCTCATTTTCACCATATAAGTATAAAATAAATCAACTGGAATATAAATATCATACTTACATTTCAGCATATAGAGCAGTATAAGATGAATCATTGTATGAAATTTTAGTTTGTACTGACTTCACTAGTGCTTTCTATGAAGCCTGTTGTAAAACTAGACAAATATCTAGATGAGTTGATGTACCCCCTGGAAGACCTCTGTGTACCCCTGGTTGAGAACCACTGGACTAGATGATCATAATGGCTCCTTCTGACCTTAAAATCTGAGAGTCCTGCCAGCCTTTTACTGTGAGTATGGACACAGCCATTACATTTCCAGTAAAATTTCCAGAAGCACGGAATCATACTTTACTAAACTCTAGAGACTTTGTAGTGTATCTACTATGTTCCTTTCCAACACTAATTTTGCAATTAAATACTAATAAAAATGTAGGTCTGGTGCTATGGATTTGTTTGTCATAATTCCCTAACCCTACTTATCATCACTCTTGGGTCATTAATCTTCCAGAACACGTCGGAGACACCAGAAGCACGCAAAACCTATGTGGAAATTTGTGTGTGTGTGGTTTTTCTTAAGAAGAGAGAGACAATAGAGTAAGTGTTCATTTACTCTTGGCATGAAAGAAGTTACTTATGTGTTACTCAGCAAGTGGATATGCACAGGTCATGCAGCGAGCACCTGCTCTGTAATACTGTTTGTGCAATAGTAAAGCCAGAAAGGGACTTAAAACATCTAGAAACCTTTGCCAAGATGCATCTGCACCAAGATAAGGAGTTGCAGCAGTGTTGTATACATGTTAGCTGTTCTTCACCCTGACACACAGAGAAACAAATGACTGAATAAGAAAAAGAAATCTGATAAAAGTAAATGTTACAGCAGTATTCCCCAGGTTAGGAACTTGGTTGTAATAGATTTAAAAGAGGTTCTGTTTGCCAGCTGCTGGTCAAGACAGGACCCTGTGGTGCTCTCTAGCTCACAGAATAACTAAACTGCCATGTCCTTACATAGGGTCTCCCATCTTGGATCAGGATCTGAACTTTGTGGTTCAGGCCCATCTTTAACATTAATGCTAAGGATCTGCCCCAGCTCCTGTTGAAATCAATAGCAAAAGTCTGAGATCAGTGGGAGTGAAAACAGATACCTGCACAGGGGGTTGCAATGGAAGAAAGACAGTGGAGGACCATGTTCTGAACCACACAGTTCCACATAGCATGAGATCAACAGTGTTTTCTGCTCATTACTCAGATATATGCACATCTCCACTGTGTTTTCAAGAACACAATTAACTGGTTTTACTTTTCTGCAGGGATACATTTTATTTCTGCTAACAGACATAACTACTGCATGCAGAATAAAACCAACTGCTTCAAAAGTGTTTCTATGATTTTGCACAAGTTTTACAGTATTCATGTTCTTGCAGAGTTTGCAAAGCCATTTTTCTATATTTCCGGGAGCCAAAGCAAACAAAATGAGGTCCCTTCCAACTCTGATATTCTATGATTCTATGAAAACGTTTACTTGCTTCAACAGAAACATACAGGAAGGGAGACAGGGCTGGTTCAAACACAGTACTTTTTTTAATCCTCTTTATAGATACTATATTAAGGAGCTTATGTTAGCAATTTTAAGTAGCATAAAACTATTTATAGGTGGATACTAACTAGCAGATTTAACGCCAACACAACCCATTCTTATGTCACTGAGAAATTTAAAAACAAAATCAGAACCAAGAAACAATATAATGCAACAACCAACTGTCACAGAAGAACATGTAACCAACACAACCTCTTTCCAGAATTGTGTTAACCTGGTATAGTGTTGGACATTTGATCGGTCCAAAAATAACTGGTCAACTGACTGGTCAAATATTTTAAAGCACTAGTTTATTAGAGTAGTAACCACCATAAAAACAACAAAAAAAAGAGAGTCAGAGTTATGGTTTCCAATAGGTTTAGCCTTTAGATAGATACGGATGCCTAATTACAAAAACCAAGTTACTTAACTGAGCTATTATAACTCAGAAAAATGTGAAACAATGAAATGAAGCTCTTAAAAAAAAAAAAAGAGAGTAAGAATAATTATGACCTTTTCAGCAGTTACATTAGTTTTTAAATGTGAACATTATTAAAGACTGAACAGTTTCAAATGAAAATAAATTAAATTACACTGAACTAAAACAAGCACTTAGTAACTATGAAAGAAAAACACAATTTTAAAATGCATTTATGCTCTGTTAGGCAGCAGGCGAACTCTTCAGGCAGCTTCTTGGCCATGCATATTTTGTTTTTGTGTTGGGTGAGGAGGTTAAATGGCTGTGACCCTGTGATATACCAGGGTATAATCCAGATTAATGAGTAGCTGTGTCACCCTTAGTCTGTAACGTTGGGTGCCCTTTACAATGCCTTGCTGCTGTAGCCTCCAGCCTGGACTGCTCCCAAACAGCTATGTCAGTGTGTGTGTGCTACAGCCAGCCAGCCACACCTTGGCTCTTACCAGCCTTGGTTATGCTGCAGGGTGATCCCAACAAACACCCTGTCATGGATTTTCCTCCAGAAACATATGTCCCATACTGCCCAGCCCTTTCCTGGAAAGTACAAGTATACTGAGTACATTATCTCTTTAAAGGAATGATATGCACACAACTTGTTACCCCAAACAGAGTTACCCAGACACTTCAACTTGAACACGCTGCATTAGATAAAACAATAAAACAAGTTTATTAATTACGAAGAGAGATTTTAAGTGAATACAAGTAATGAGGCATAAAAGTCAGAAATGGTTACAAGAAAAATAAAGATAAAATGCTTACTGGTGCCTAACTTAACTCTAGTAGATTCAAAGCTAAGTTTTCTCACCACATGCTTTCAGAAGTCTTACTGAACAAACTCTTTCGGTCAGGACCCTTCCCCCAGAGTCCAATGGATGCTTCCTTTGTCTCTTCAGGTGGAGTGAATGTGATGGCTCATGAAAAAAAAGAGGGGTTCCTTGGGGTGTCTGTCCCTCCTTTTTATAGATTCAGTCCCCCTCTTGAAAAACATTTCCCGCTGAGACCCAGGAGACAAGAGTCTATGTGGAAGGATGTTCCACTGCTGTTTTTTTCACCTGTTTGAACTTCCTTTCTTGTCCCTTCCTGTTTGATGACTCTCTTTCCTGCTTAAATGCAAATTAAGGCAAGCACACATTCCTTTGTTTAGGACAGACCTGTCTGCCAACTTCTGTTTGGGCAGAGCTGTGGGGTTTGGAACATGTGTTAATAACACCATACAGGGGAATCGTATCATTTCACAATGCTACCACACATATTTTACTGCGACAATACAGATCAGCAAATTATGAGTTTTCAAATGATACCTTACAAAGCATACTATGTACAAAGATTATTACAATATGTACAGGGTGTGAATTCTGGGATATACTCTGTAACAGAACCCTCCTCTCCTTCCACCACCCTCTTCTGAGTTAAGTTCTGTATGTTTGTCTGGTCAATTTAGATTGTAAGCTCTTCAGGACAGGGGCCATGTGTTTTAGCTTGTTTAATGTGCTTTGTAAACTGCTATGTACATTGATGGCCTGTCTACATACATACAGTTTGTTCTGCAAGATCCCTGCCGGTCAAGATGATCAGTTTTCAACGTATTCACCTTTTTCCCAACACTTGGCATTAGCTTATAGCAAAGTGAGTGATCAAGACATTTTAGTAGGCTTGCTAAACAGAAGGTACCATAAAGCAATCAAAAAGGTAGGCCACTGCCTACATCAGGGCATTCTTGTTAGAATATTTAACAATAATTGACTGTGCTCAAATACTAGGTGGTTAGTTGACATTATTTGAGTGGTCAGTTGACCAGCTTGCCAAGCCTAGGCTGGCAATGCTTTAGTTACAATTTTGACTAAGGGGATGTAAATAATCTGTTGGTATGTTGGCTTGTGCGCCATACGAGGCTAAAAAAAAAAAAAAAAATCACTGAATGGCAGACAAAAAAAAAAATCCAGCAATTGGCTTCTAACCTAGTATTCATAACAATTGCCATGAGGGTGGGGTGTGGGGGGAATGAAAAGCAAACATTTAAACTCTACATCAGTCCTTTTTGAAACTTTTAATATTGTGTGTGTGTGTAAATGGAGTGCTGGTGAGAAGGGCCAGATTCACAGCTCTTTGGGTCTGAAGCCTTTTCTCTTTTGCGCAAAAGATATAGCACAGGGAAAAGCAGCACAGACTTTCCCACGCTGCCACGGGCAACGTGCCTCAACTTGGAACTGCAAGAGTGAGATAGAATTATTAGCTGTGGAGCTGAACTATCTGTGGTCTCAGGCTTCCAACAAGGATGCTAATTAGTGCCAAACAGGATGTGGACTCTTGTGTACTGGGTACAAAACTGAAACTACCAGCTCATTTTAATGAG
The DNA here is from genome assembly GCF_965152275.1 of Natator depressus. Taxonomy (NCBI): domain Eukaryota; kingdom Metazoa; phylum Chordata; order Testudines; family Cheloniidae; genus Natator; species Natator depressus. The sequence continues at coordinate 29,717,872 of NC_134238.1, forward strand.
GCCATGAACAGCTGTCAAATGACAGTTTTTGGTCACTGCTAAATCAGGTAGGATTTGAACCAGTGACTATGAGAAGAAAGGTCCCAGATCCCATTGCCAGTCACTATTATTTCACTACTTTACTGTCGTATTACAGCTAATGTTAATCAGCTAACTGCTCTCTTCATTTATGTTCCTAAAATTACTTAAAAGCAATGAGCAGACAGAGTTGTATAGCTTACAGCTGTGTCCTGCATTTCCCAGACAGTCCTACACTCGTTATCCCTCAACATGGGAGGGTTGTTTATTGTGTTCCAATGCAGCAAGACACCTCCTGCAATCCCTTTGAGCTGTGCTGCCTCGCCACCAATACCTACAGCACCTGGCGGAGTAGAGAGCTGACTGGAGGAGCATCACCAGCAATGCATGACAACAGGGAGAGTTCCCCTGCTCAGCGCTCCACTCTGCTCAGATGTTTCAGGAGTGTAGTTCTGGGTAGATGCCCTGCAGGAGCAGGATCCTAATGGCAAAGCATAATGTTTGGACACTGACGGAGACCAGAACTGGGGAGGCAGGAGCAGCTGAGGGAGGCTGTGGAAGTGATCATGGTAAAAGCAATTGGGGATTAAGCCAGGAGGAAGGTAGAGAGGGAAAAACAGGTGGGGCTGGAAAGGCAAGGGATAAGAAAAAAGGGATGTGTAAAGAGTACAGAGAACAATGGTGGGCGGAAGGAAGGATTGGAGGAGGCTAAGAGCATGTGGGATAGGAGAGCAGAGACAAGAATGGAGGATAAAGAAATAGCCTGTTCATAGAGGATTTTCATTGCATATCTACTCAAACATAAGCCCAAAATGATACAACCTGCCTCTCTAGTATCTATTCAATTCAAAGTCCGTAAGGAGTTGATATCTGGACTTTGATTAAATTTCAGTTCCTCAGACATGCTGGCAGCCTCACCAGCTCCCAAAACTCTAACCATGTTTCATCTCAAGGATTTTCTCAATGTTTATAAGGAATATATAAGCACCTGCGAACTGGGACCTGTGGCTATTCACGTGAAGCAAAAAGAGTAATACTGGTGTTAGCTAAAAATGGGCACATCGCCAATCTGACATTTAAAAGCAACTCAGGCTGAGCTACTACCAAGCAGATTTGGAACAGCAGCTTCACTCACTGCATAAAAGTGAAGCAAGATGAAAACTGGAGATTAAAATAGTTTCTCAGTCCAAGCAAAGAAAACTCTCCAGGGTTACACAAAATGGCTGACGGAAACTAGATGAGAAAAAAGGCTTTGTCTCTGGTTCTAGAATCTGGAAAACCTACAGCTGAGACTGGATCCCAGTAATATTGTTTCCCAGCTCCCACTATTTGAAGAACAATCACAAATTAAAAATGGGATGGTGGAGAGTGCTGTTTCCTGAAAGACAAAGGATTTGTGGGGCAGCAGAAGGAGACCTTGGTGATATCCTCTAAGAATAACCTGGTCAATAGACTCCAGAGCCATACAGCTGGCCTTGGAAAGAACCCAGTGCCTGGATACAGGTCCTCACTATTCACAGGCAGAACCAAGAACACTGTAACTTATATTTCATAGTCACAAAAATGGACTATGAAAATGGAATAAAATTCAATAATAGCTACAAACTTTCCTATGATTTAAGGCAAATTCTTCTTGGTACCGTACCTGACAGATTCTTTTTAACAAAGAATGTAAAAAGCCCTGCCTGCATGAGTTTGGGTTTTGTTTCAGTAATCCAGACTATTTCTCTGAACTCTCCAAAAAGTGCTTTTGATAAGAATACATAATAAAATAAAATAAAATAAAATGAAATAAAGCCTCAAGCAGCTGGGAAAAGAGACTGGACAAGGGACCAGGAGGGAGAGAGATATTGGATGAGAAGATAGGTTTGTTTATGTTTAATTTCCTATGTTGAAAGAACATTACTAAGTTGCAACATCAAGCACTCAAAAAGGCATGGAATGGATGGTGCTCATTTAACAATCAGCTGTTCGATATTTTGTTTTCTTGTCATTGTTCAATGTGTGGCCTCCATGCCTTATTTAGAGCACATGATTCAGACTCTGCTCCGAGACAGAATCATTCATTTCTTCATGGGCTTTTCTAAGGTGTTCAACACTATAATATCTGAGTGCTTCACAAACAATCTATCTTCACAATACCTTTGTGAAGTGAGGATGATGGGAGCAGAGGCACAAGAAGATTACAGTAAAAAATATCCACTAACTTTGGGTCCCCCATTTGAGATGACTAGGACCTAATTTTTCAGAGTACTTAGCATTATATAGCACTACATATGTTCAAAGCACAGATCCTATTGACTTCATTAGGCATGGAGTGTGCTCAGCCCTTTTGCAAATCAGACTCCAGTGTATGAAGTTGGGCACCCAGAAAATGAGAAACACATAAGCAGTAGATCTCCTGTGAAAAACTTGGTTTAAGTGACTTGCCTAGCATCACACAGGAAGTCTGTGGTAGAAGCAGGGATAGCATCTAATTCTCCTGGGCAGCATTCAGCTGCCTTTGTTAGAGGGCTTTCCCTTCACCCCCTTCCCTGGTTCTTGTTACGCAGACAGAAAGCAGAAGACCAGAAGTCCTAAGCACAGGCAATGCGATGTTTGCCTTGAACTAAAAACCCCAATAAACATATTCCAAAGCCCTTCACACCAGTTGGACTTATCTTTATAGGCTGATAGAGTTTTCCCCTTTCCCTCCCCCTCCCCCAACTAAAGTTCTATACATTAATAGAACCCCTTCTTCTTCTTCTAACACCTAGCTCCGCATGCATGGAGCTCCCTCTTCCCAGTGTTCTGTTTCCAGCTCTGATGCCACAGAGCATTTACCCTGTGTCCCCCCTTCCCAGCTCTGACACTGCAGAGCCTTGCCTGTGTCCCTCTCCCATTACCATTATCATTCTCCTTCCCACTCCCACTCCTATTCCCCCTCCCCCTCCTTCTTCTTAGCAGGCCCAAATATACCTGCAATGCATGCCTCTAGTCACACCCCTTATAACTTATGGTCATGTTCCATTTTGGAGGGTCAGGAGTTGGGGTCTTCATCCCACCCCTTTTGTACCCCATGGGAGGGGTAAGGAGTGAGGTTGTGCTCCGGTCAGGGGCAGGTATTTCTCTGGTCTTTTAGTGTTTTACCTCCCTCCCACCCAAAAAAACCCCTCCTTGCCCCTCCCAACTGGTTGCCTGACCTTGCTTTGAGATAAGGAGTTGAGGCAGTCAAGTGTGCGCTCATTTTTAAAAATTTTATTACAGCTAATGTTAAAAAAATTATATAATACATAGGTTGAGAAAAGACTGTCTGTACATCTGGGCATAGTGCTTAGATTATCCACAAATACAAAGTTTGTTTTTAAAAGTCATATGATACATAGAGCACATAATTAGCAATAACCCACATTTAGGTGAATAGATTTAAACAATACAGTTTAGATATTAGAATCTGAATACTCGGGTACATCACTCATGAAAAGTTGTACAGAGATTTGGTTGTGGAAAGCAAAATATAAATCAGTGGAGACTGTGCCTCAGTAATTGAGAATTAGGTAGGTTGTCCATTTAGAGGAAAAAAACAGTCCATCAGGAAAGTATCTGAGTTACTTTCCAGACTGCGCTTCTCATTGGCACTCCAACTCATCCCTCCTGGTATTGCTGATGTCCACTGATGCATTCTGTGTAGATGTCCCTCGACTTCCTGACGGCATCCAACACCATGAGTTGCTGCATCAGCCGAACGTAGCATTGACCAACTCCACATTCTTTCAGCACTCGCTTGTTACCGGGGTCCCATGCGCCCAGGGCTCCAACAATCAGCGCATGAGTTTGGACCTTGTAGTCCCTAGCTCTCAGGGTGTTGGCCAGAGGGGCGTATTTCTCCAGGTTTCAAGCTTGGGTGTCATGGAAGGCTGGAGTCCTGTTTTGAAAGGCACTGTGATGTCCACCATGATGATGATCTTCCGGTCCTTGCTGGTGATGACGATGTCCGGTTGCAGTTGACTGTCGGTTCCAGGGATGGCGAAGTTTACGGCAACCTTCCCCATGTTATACCAATAAAATAAAAACCAGCAGGATCTTATTAAAGGGGAAAACGCAAAATGCCACATTTATTGTGAATACAGAAAGAATCATAGTAAGCAGTTTAGTTATAGCTAAAACATTCCATTCAATTTCATATTTATTCACGCATTCATTCATTCATACACACACACACACACACACACACACACACACAGGTTCTGCAAGGTTATCATCATAGTTAGCAGCCTTAGAGTTGCTTGTGCCAAGCCACTGGCCAGGTGGCCTGGACACGAGGCGGGAGCAGGGCCTTGTCAGATGCTCATCTGATGCTCCTGGAAATTGGTTTGCAGAATCAGACCCCAAAGTTCTCAGTTTCTAGAATCCATTTTTATAGGAATTTCTTCCTATGCCAGTCTATGGGAATTGCTTCATCATGCTGTTGCTGAATCAATCAGCAGATGGCACATTAACATCTGGCAGCACGGAGCTGTCAGGAGTTATCTTGTTCTTCGGTTCTCCCATCCTTGAGGCTGTTGGGTGGATTCCAGTCTGCCCTCCAGGGGTCCTCTGATTGTTTCCACTTGACGCCTTCTTTGGCCGATGGACACTGGATTCTTAGGCTGGCACCTTCCTGATCATTCAGTTATTATCCACACCAAGCATCCATCCACGTACATCTCTATCTCTATTTTAAACACAATTGTTAACAAAGCGAGATAAATACAACAAAAGGGCGGGGAGTCTCTGTGTGCTGTTTCCTGCTGTTTCTGTTGTTACACAGTATTGCTTTGAGAACAGACTCTGTCTTAGGATGTACTAACACAATTAGCCGCCAAAACCAAGAGACCTCCCTCTTAATTAGTAATACCCTGGAATTTAAACTATGGGGAATCAAACTCATTTGTGATTTTAATACAGAACTTCTTTAATGTGATCCAACACCCACAGGTGACGGTATGGCTCTGGCCAGGCGATCCTGGGTGGTGTTGTGTCACAGCTGCCAAGCTCTCAAATGGGGCTTGCAGCTACACAGGACATGGGGTAGCGTCTCGTTGGTGTAGCTGCACTTCCTGTATCACTTGTCCTGATTACCGTGGCGGATGGCTCTGTTCAGCAGGATGCAGCTGAGCTGGGCCCAGTGAATGAACCTCCAGTCGGCAAATCGAGTGCAGCTGCCCCTGGGGAGGAAGTGGTTGCTGGCATCCCACTTGAATGTCACCTCAAAGGCCTTGCCCTGGTCTGGCTTCCATTTCAGGTTTTCCACGTATTGGCAGCGGATGGCATCCTTCAGGGTCCTCTCCAGCATTGTTCTAGCTCTTGGAGTGATGATGATATGCTCTGTGTTTTTCACCTTTGGCACCAGGACTCCCAGCTCCTGGCATTCCTCGCACCACATCCAGTGGCAGCCGATCGCTTCTCCAGTTGTCGCGTAGCATTGTGGGCACGAGTTCAGAGCGAAGCAAAGTCTCCCCGTCTCTTCCAAATTTGACTTCCAGCGAGCCGCTCAGGTAGGTGGCAACATCTTGGTTGGAGGAGGTCCTCGCAATTTGCTTCTTGACGGCATCGTGCAGAGCACTTTCTGCGATGTTTCTCACCATGGCGTCCGGGCACGTCGGAAGGCGTGAGTGATCACTGCAATGTTGCAGAGATCACCCATACGAGGGACGCTGGCACTGCCCTGCCTGTGCAAGATGTACACCAATTTATTGCTGGCCCTCTGGGGAAAGAAACATCCACTTCTTCACCAGGTGCCCAGTGGTGTTGTCTGCCTTGTTCAGAGGTACCTTCGCCATGGCAGATCCCCTCAGAACAAATGAGATACAGGGGATCAGGAAGGTGTTCAAGGCGTTGATCTTCTGCCATGGTGTCAGGGAGAAGTCGATCCTGGCCACATCTCGTAGGAGCTCCGCGATGGTATCCTCAGGTGTCTGCTGGACATGGAAACCCGTCGGTGTGCCGAGATGTTGGTACGCTTGCCTATCCTCAAGGAAGATCATGGGTTCACCCTGGATCAGAAATGGTGTTGCCTGGACCAAATCCCTTCTACTGCCATCGATATGCAGGGATGCATACTTCCTGGCATTGAAGTGGAGTCCCATCCAGTTGGCAGCCTGGCTGGTGATGTCAAGCATTTGTTGGAGACTCTTGCGGTTGTCTGCGATCAGGACCAGATTGTCTGCATAGGCCAGAATATTCACTCTGTTCTACACTCCCACCATACCCTGTAACACTTTTAGTTCCATCCCTTATCTGTCCCATTGTACTAAAAGCCCCATCTGATTGTGGGAAATGCAACACACAGCATCTTTGCCCTTCATACATATTAGTAAGGATGTAAGAGTATTAAAAGTCAAACACAAAATACTATCTCAGGCTAACAAACAGGCTTATATGCTAACAGCCTTAACCATGAATCCATCCTATCTCTTTTTGCCATCCCCTGCCTCTTTCATGACACATCTTCCAACTTTTGCATAGAATCATAGAATATCAGGGTTGGAAGGGACCTCAGGAGGTCATCTAGTCCAACCCCCTGCTCAAAGCAGGACCAATCCCCAACTAAATCATCCCAGCCAGGGCTTTGTCAAGCCTGACCTTAAAAATATCCAAGGAAGGAGATTCTACCACCTCCCTAGGTAACGCATTCCAGTGTTTCACCACCCTCCTAGTGAAAAAGTTTTTCCTAATATCCAACCTAAACCTCCTCCACTGCAACTTGAGACCATTACTGCTTGTTCTGTCATCAGCTACCACTGAGAACAGTCTAGATCCAGACAAATCTGCAACAAATAAAGAGGGGTTCAACAGACAACAGACTGCTTTACCTCACAACCTTGATTCATCCCCAGTGTAAGTCCATCCTGTGCACTGAATGAAGCAAGGGACCTGTGGAAAAACTAGTATGTGATCATGCAATTAAAGACTATCATAATGCAGATGCACAAAAGGCTAAATTAAAGTTGCACAGCCAATTTTGATTCTGGCATTTTCTAACATTTGAGTGCTTGATGTTACAATCTTAATAATGCTCTTTTAACATAGCTTTTGGGGGTGTATATATAGCATTTTACAAGCATTAATCAATTATTTCTCAGAGGTCTACTGAGAGCTAGGTAAGTATTATTACCCACCTTTTACAGTGAGAAGCTGAAGCAGAAAGAGCAGGTAACTTGGCTGCGACTACGACTACATAGGGAGTTGGTATAAGAGCTGGGATTAGAGCACTGGCTCCCAGTGCCGTACCTCAGAGCACTGGACCATGGTTTCCTATTAATTTGCAGCCAGTGTAATAGACTTCAATAGGAATAGAATCAAGTGGTATGGCTGCTGTTGCTGCTTCACTGGAATGTGATGTTTCTCACATAGCACTTACAAAACTACTTATTTATGAACATCGAGCTGATTTTCATTCATTCATTTTGCCACACACCTTCCCAGGTTATACGGCTCTATGTGGTACAAAGGACTGGCTTTTTCACAATCATTTATTATACCTCTCAGAGTTTTGGAATAGATACATACCTCTTTGTATTATTTTCTTTCCAGTCTCTCTCTGAAGTGTTGCAAATCCATATCATACAAATTGGAATATGAATTTGCTACTGTCTCTCAACAACTCTTTACTCCATAGTTTTATCCAAATCTATCATATCAGCTGGTGAGAAGATGAGAACTTCTGTTCAGGATACACTGGGAGATTGAAGGGATGCAAAAGGTCCTAACATTTGCTAGCAATTTACCTGAAGCTAAACAAAAACTAGCATTGCTTCCTTTGTTTTCAGATACATATACAACACATTTTCTTTTTTAAACAGGTACATAGCCCAAGGCCAACCAAATATATCACCATTCTCTTCCAGAGAATTACATGTACCTAGATACAGTTATCCACTTTAAAATGTTATTTATAACATGTAAATATTACACTGTATAACATGTAAATTTTTCTCTTCGAAACTTAAGTGGGCTTTTTGATGGACCTTGGCACCGGGACTAATATTATCTCTTTATATATAAATGTACTGATAATTAATTGCACATTATTTATGTTCAGTATGATAAGGTATCTCCCCAGCTGTAAAAGTTTGCACAACTACCAGTTTACATGTTTTACAACCTTAAGCAAAGAACGTCAGACAAGAGGTGAAATGCAAAATTGGTTTGACGTTAATGTGTAGGAAAGTAAATAAGCTTTATGCAAGTTGGTTTTTATTGGTACTTCCAGGGAAACAAAAGTAAAACAGCACTGTAAATACTAAACACCTCAGATCTATACAGCCATGAAAGAATATATCGTCTGATGGTCATGGGGTGAGGGAGGCTGCAAAATAAACCATTAGGAGTGCTAATAATGCCTCAATAGCTCTAGAGTTCACACTTTGGTAGAATATTAACATAAATGACAGTTCACTCTGGTTTATATCAGGAATTACTCAGATATTCTGTGTATCGATTGGAAAGCGACCAGAACCACGTGAGCACTAAACTTGCTCCATCTGAGCACTAAAAACAGTCTGCAGACCACAACTATGGCAGCTTGTCAAAGGGGGTGGAGACTGATCCGAAACCCATTAAAAAGGAATGGAACGAGTCCCATTAATTTATCTGGGCTTTAGATCAGACCATGAGGTGGTCTCTCATGTAGGCAGGTCACTGAGCAACAGGGAGTCTTTGATTTCTTGTCTAAAGCTGGTACCTTCAATGACATCAATAAAGTAATTCTTAGCAGGGAAACTTCAGAGCTGTCCAGAATGAGGAAATGTCACCAGGGAAATAACCTACTCTCTCCCTAAAGTATAAAAACACTCCCCATTTTGAGATACTTCCTTGTTTAACTTGCAGCAGTGGGTATCAAGTGCCAGCCAGCAGCTCATTAACAGAGCTTGCCTATAAGGATTCTGTAACTGTTCTGTGCTTTTGCACTTGATCATCTGAAACCTTTAATCTTTAGTGTAAGCAATTTACACTATGTGGTAAAGCAAGCAATCTAACTAAGAAGCCCTTCAGCAAATTGGGAATGTAGAACAAATGGACAAAGAAAAAAGAGAGATGAATCTCTGTTCTTAATACCGGATTGGATGAAACCCCTCTTTATAGTATCATTTGTCTTTTCCTAGACAAGGTATACCTATAGCCTACTGCATATGCTTTTTAAACGGATACTGACGTGCTACCCAGTATCTGCTTAGTGTGATATTTAAATAATAACCGTGTCACCCTATTGTGAGAATGGTTTCAAGAACGTGTCAGAAATTTTTCTTCTTTGCAAAAGAGTGCCCCAAAATCATCCAGCATACGCACAGAGTGAGATACACTATAACTGCTGACTACACAAGAATTCTGGGGAAAATGCACTCACAGGAGACAGTCTTGGTGACTAAGGAGTCCCAGTTTATTAGATGGATATGAAACCCAAACCAAGAACTAATTAAATGAAAAAAAGATCCTGCGGCATTTATCAGAATACATTTGAGACATAAACAGGTAGAACCTGCTTCCTCTTAATCCAGCCACAGCAGGATTGATCTATACACATTGGAATCAGTTTTTCATAGTAATTGACCACTCATCTTACTCCATCCAGGCATTGCTTCAGCTGCAGAAAAAAGTCACAGGGAAAAAAAACCACTGACCTTTGGGTTTAAATCCTGTGAAAAGGATTTATTGTCAATACAGCATCTTTTAATACTCCAAAGACCTTTCTTAGGTTCATAGACTCAAAGGCCAGAAGGTTCCATGGTAATCACAAAAGTGGGTGACAGAGTGGCAAAATGGCTGATAAAAATCAGATAAGTGCAAAGTAATGCATACTGGAAAACATAATCCCAACTATATATACAGAATGATGGGGTCTAAATTAGCTGTTAGCACTCAAGAAAGAGACCTTTGAGTCATTGTGGCTAGTTTTCTCAAAACATCTGCTCAGTATGCAGTGGCAGTCAAAAAAGCTAAGTGTTAGGAATCATTAGGAAAGGAATATATAATAAGACAGTAGGAATCATAATACCACAGTATAAATCCCTGGTATGCCCACATCTTGAATATCGTGTGCAGTTCTGGTCACTCCATCTCACAAAAGATATATTAGTATTGGAAAAAGTCCAAAGCTGGGGATGCCGCTAACCATGTCACAGGTGGGGTTGGACCTATCTCCCCTTAAAGGGTCAATCACCCAGTGACAATTAGGAAAAAATGGTAACCTATCTTTCGTAACTGTTGTTCTTCGAAATGTGTTGCTCATGTTAGGTGTGTGTATGCCCACGTGCACAGCTGCTGGAGATTTTTCCCTTAGTAGTATCCATAGGGCCAGCTCCAGTGCCCCCTGGAGCTCTGTGCTCATGCGCCAGTATATGGGGCACCACTGGTCCCATGCCCTCTCAGTTCCTTCTTGCTGTCAACTCTGACAGAGGGATAGGAGGGTGGGTAATGGAATGGACATGATCAACTCATCTCAAAGAACAACAGCTATGAAAGGTAGGTAACTGTTTTTTCTTCTTCGACTGCTTGCTCATGTCAATTCCCTGTTAGGTGACTCACAAGCAGTATCCCTGGAGGTGGGCTTGGAGCTCAAGGACATGCTGTTTGCAATACTGCTCTACCGAAGCTGGTGCCATCCTGCGCCTGCTGAATGATGGTGTAATGGGGTGCAAAGGTATGGACTGAAGACCAAATGGCAGCTCTGCAGATGTCCTGGATCGGTACCTGCACAAGGAAGACCACTGACGAAGCTTGTGCTCTGGTGGAATGGGCAGTCACGGTGGTGACACCCCTGCTTGTTCATAGCAGAACTGGATGCAGGCAGTTATCCACGAGGAGATTCTCTGAGACGACACCGGCAGACCTTTCATCTTATCCGCCACTGTGACGAAGAGCTACGTCGACTTACAGAAGGATTTGGTCCTCTCGATGTAGAAGGACAAGGCCCGCAGAACATCCAGAGAATGTAATTGACACTCCTCATTAGTCTTGTGAGGCTTTGGAAAAAAGACCGGCAGGAAGATGTCCTGATTATTGTGGAACTGACACCACCTTAGGTAAGAAAGCTGAACCTGGTCCTTGTAAAACACTGTATAACGGGGTTCAGACATCAAAACTCTGATCTCGGAGACCTGTCGGGCTGAAGTGATTGCCTCTAGGAAGGAGACCTTCCATGAGAGGAGCAGCAGAGAACAAGACGACAGCAGCTCAAAGGGGGGACCTGCGAGCCTTGACAGCACCAGGTTTAGGTCCCAAGTAGGGATAGGGTCACAAACTTGCAAGTACAGCCTTTCCAGACCTTTCAGGAGCCTGATCATCATGTCATGAGAGAAGACTGATCTACCTTGGACTGGAGGGTGGAAGACCGAGCTGCCAAGTGAACTTGATTGACAAAAGGGCCAGGCTTTGGTGCTTGAGATGAAACAGGTAGTCTATGATGGATTATAGCGAGAACCATGAGGGAGAAAGACTGTGGCCTGAGGCTCAACAGGTGAAGTGTTTCCAGCTAGGTAGGTCGCCCTGATGGAGGGCTTCCTGCTACCCAACAGGATGTGCTGGGCTTACACTGAGCAGATCTTCCTCCCATTCCTCTGCATTCAGCCACACAGATGCCACAGAGTCAGGTGCAGGGACGCTAGGTTTGGGTGAAGAAGACAGCCTTGCTTGGTTCTGCGAGAGCAAGTCTGGTAGGAGCAGGAATGCTAACAGGATCGTTATCGAAAGTTCCAGCAGCATGTGGAACCAGAGTTAGTGCAGCCACACCGGAGCTGTCAGGATGATCTTTGCCTTGTTCTGCTTGACCTTCAGGAGGACCTTGTGAACCAGGGGTATCGGCAGGACGGCATATAGTAGTCGGACAGGGAACATCTGCTGAGCCCACAGATCGAGCAAAATAGCTTACATTTTCTGTTCTGTCTGAATACAAACAGGTCCTCCTGGGGAGTCCCCCACCTCTCAAAATCACATTGACAACCTCTGGGTGGAGTGACCACTCGTGGAAAGAAGAGAAGGATCTGCTGAGGAGATCTGCCAGCACATTCTGGGCACCCGGGAGGTGCAACGCCACGAGATGAATGGCATGCTGCACACAGAAGTCCTATAACTGGAGAGTCTCTTGACACAGGACCGACAAACAAACTCCGCCTTGCTTGTTGGTGTAGAACATGAGGCAGTATTGTCCATTAAGATCTGCACCACTCTGCCCATCAGGTAGGGAAGAAATGCCTGGGAGGCCCAGAGTATTGCTCTGAGTCCCCCGACATTTATATAGAGGGAGAGATCCTACTGGGACCAGAGACCCTGCCTACTGAGGTTGCCAAGGTGGGCTCCCCACCCCAGATCCGAAATGTCTGAGACCAACGTCACTGATGGGGATGGGGCTACAAAGGGAACCCCTTCCATCATCGATTGCGAGTCCGCCCACCAAGTCAGGGATGACAGGTCCTATAAACTCTATTCTCTGAACTGGGGTTAGAGTTGATTTCTGTTAGTTTATAAGCAGGCCCAGCTCTTAACAGGTGGCTTGTACTAAGGTGAGGCTGTACTGGACCTGGGCTCGTGATCTGTCTCTGACAAGCCAGTCAAAGTATGGACAGATCTGCATGCTTTGACATCTCAGATAAGCGGCCACCACCCCCATGCACTTTGTGAAGACTCTCCGAGCAGACGATAGGCTGAAGGGCAGTGCCGTGAATTGGTAATGGTGCTGACCCATCATGAATTAGAGGAATCTTCCGTGTCCATGAAAAATAGAAACATGGAAATAGGCATCCTTTAAGTCAAAGGTGGCATACCAGTCTCCTGGATCCAGGGAGGGAATGACAGAGGCCAGGGAGACCATGTGAAATTTCCACTTCTTGAGATATTAGTTGAGGTGATGCAGATCTAGGATGAGCCTGAGGCCCCCTTTGGCCTTTGGGATTAGGAAATATCGGAAGTAAAACCCCTTCCCCCTCAGTTCTTGAGGAACTTCCTCTACAACTCCTACCTGTAGGAGGGTTTCCACCTCCTGGATGAGGAGTTGTTCATGAGAGGGGTCCCCGAAGAGGGATGGGGAAAGGGGGTGGGAGGAAGGGATGGAGGAAAACTGCAGGGTGTAACCAGCTGTTATGCTGTTGAGCACCCAATGGGTTGAGGTAACCTGGGCCCATGCAGTGAGGGAAGAAGATAAACAGTTCAGAAATAAATGGGGGGAGGGATCCTGAGGCAAGTTCAGTACACTGTCCTCGGGTGCACCCTCCAGATGCGTGCTGTGGACCACCTGGGTGTCATGTGGAGCCCAACGGGGAGGTTGAGGAGGATGGAGCAGGTCAGCAGAATTTAAAGCCTCTGACTCTTTTCTTCTACTGTCCTTACCGAGATGGACCTAAGAATCTAGGCAGTGGTGGTGGATGGAAATGTCTCCTAGTGTCCAGGCCTAAGGAGCCCTGGTGTCCTTCAGGACATGCAGCTCGGTATCTGTCTACTCTGAAAACAGAACACTGCCCTCAAAAGGGTAGGTCCTGAATAGATTGCTGAACCTCGTAAGAAAGCCCAGAGGACTGCAGCCACAAACTGTGCCACATGGACACAGCTGAGGCCATTGACCTGGACCCTAAATCAACTGCATCCAGTGTTGACTGGTGCCGATATGACGATAACTGGTGCCGAGGAGATGGAGATCAACGTTGTGAAGCCAGGAAAAAGGCTCTGGCTACTGTCTGGAACTCCTCCATAATGGTCAGAAATTCTTGTCTCGAATCCTGAGGCAAGGAATCCTAAAATTTGGCCACATAGTCCCCAATATTATAAATATGTCTCCCCAGCAATGTCTGCTAGTTGGAGATCCTGAGTTGGAGGCTGGCTGTCGAAGAAATTTTTCGACCAAACAAGTCCAGCTTCTTTGAATCCTTATTTCTGTGTGTGGTGCTCTGCCTGTCTCGCTCATTCGTGGCAGACACCAACAGAGACCCAGGGCTGGGTGAGAGTACAAGTAGTCATAACCTTTGGCTGGGACATAATGCTTCTTTTCTGCCCTTTTTGATTTGGAGACAGAGAAGATGGGGTCTGCCAGAGGGCCTTGACCAATTTCAGCACCCCTTCGTGGACTGGCAGCACAATCTTAGAAGTGGCCCCAGCCGCCAGCATGTCAAAGAAGCTAACTGTAGACTCCTTCAGCTCCTCTGCCTCTAATCCTAAATTTGAGGCAACTCTTTTAAGGAACTCCTGGTGAGCCCAAAAGTTGTCTGGTGGGAGCGGGTGGGCAGGACCAGCGACCACTTTGTCTGGGGATGATGAGGACAATGGTAATGCCAGGGGAGTGACTGGAACCCCCTCTTCAATCAGGGTAATTTCCCCCGTAGCCGAGGTATGCACCTTGGTACCGGCATCGGAGCCAGGCTCCTGCATCTGGGCAGGCGGGCGGTGCCGTGATCCGCTTCCCAGATGTGGCTGCTGATGACCTATGGGAGTAATTAGAGGAACCCCCCACAGGTTCCAATATTGCCAAATGTGCTGGTCATTGCCCTGGTGGCCAGACTCCCACCGCAGGGCCAGCACTGAAGTCCAGTGCATACAGCGACCAATGCTTCTATGGTTGGGGAGGAGTCCTCCCTTGGAGACCGCTGTGGGGCTGTCGGTGCCTCCCTCTGCTGGCTATGATGGGAGTGGTGCCAGGGTGGGGTGGGGACCTGCGATGTGGCTTTGTGGATTGATACCACGGAGGCAGGGATCGGTGCTGAGATGGTGGAGAGCGTTGAGGAGTCGGGACCAGTGCTGGAGTTGGTGACCCATGCCAAGAGGTTGGCAACCAGTGCCAATATGCCAGAAATCAACATTGTGAGGCCAGCAATACGTGTCGTGGAGCCAGATGACTGGGAACGAGGATTTGGGGATGGGGGCCACAGAGTTGAAGACCGAGGTCATGGTGTAGGAGACCGGTGCCAGAATGCTGGGGACCGCTGCCAGGTGAGTGACCATTGCGACAGGCCCATGGGGGGTTTCCCCTTGGAGGGGGCTGCGTTTGCTGACTCCGAAGTCGAAGAGAGGTCTTGTGATGTGGGCAGCACCAATAGGGCTATCAGGTCCATGGCCACCTGAAATGCCTCCGGTGTTGAAGGAGATAACAGGCGCAAGGGCCTCCAGGCACTCCCAGGAGTTGGTGGTGGTTCCCTTTTTGGGCTTGGAGCCTTAGGTGGAGATTGTGTCTCTTGAGCTCAGCAGATGGCAAGTGGCCCGGCTCGGGTCCTTCTCCTGCCACCCCTTTCTTATCTTTCTTTGGTGTGGGGGAGCACTCTCGTTCAGCACGCTGCCTCCTGTGTCTCAGCATTGGCGATGGTGAATGGTGTTGTTGTGAGCCCAGTGCTGGTGGAGCACTCTGTATCAAGGTCGAAGTGATCAGCACTGAATTGGACTGGGATGGCTCCAAGGCCAGTCTAAGGGCCACCTCTATTAACAGGGCTTTTAGGCAAATACCCCGTCCTTCTGTATGCACTGCCTGAAGCGCTTGTTGACTTGCACTTGTTGTTGCACTTGCACTTGTTGACTTGCGTTTCCCACCAGGCACTTTAAGTAACTTGTGGGGCGGGGGATTGCTCACTGGCATGGGCTTGTGACAGACAGCACACAATTTGAAATCCGGGGACTGGGGCACACCCCATCCCTGAACAACATCCCTGATGGAACCACTATCTATCCTAACTTATCTAACTACTCACACTAAAATATAACTATATACATGAATTGTATAATGAAAAACCACTAGGAGCTCTTGCAAGTCGCAAGAGAGAGGCGTTCCAGCAACCATCATGGGCAGTCAGAAGGAACTGAGAGGGTGTGGGCCCGGCGGCACCCCATATACCGGCGAATGAATACAGGGTTCTAGGGGGTGCCAGAGCCGGCCCTACGGATACCGCTAAGAGAAAAATCTCCGGCAGCCATGTACATGGACACACACACCTAACACGGAATCGACATGAGCAAGCACTCTAAGAACAACTATTTTTAGACAGAAAAATGAGTTTTCAGAAAAACAAAAATTTTCCATGGAAAGCAGACACTTCTTGTGAAAACTTTCATTTATTATTTATTTTAAATAAAAAGATCACTCAAAAAATAAAATATTTTGGCCAAAAACTGAAATATTTTGCTTTAGAAATGCTGCCATGGTGCCTCATGAGAGTTGTAGTTCAGTGATGTTACATCTCCATTCTCTATGGGCCACGCTTCCTAGCTGAACTGCATCTACCACTTTCCTTTTCCAAAACGGGACATGTAGTCTGTTCTGGGAGACTGGCCTGTAGAGGAGAATAGCAGCTTGAGGCATCCAAACTACAGCTCCCATGAGGCACCGTTTTCAAGTTGAAATATTTCAGTATTTGAATTTCTGCTCAAAAAGTTAAACTTTTTGTGGAAAAAACCCTCTAACTTTTCAACCATTCTAATCACTATGTATTCACGTCCAAACAAAATCAAAGTGTCTAATAAGTACTCCCAGAAAATAATCTGTGCAAGTTAGTGCAAAAGAAGACCATCAGAATTTTCTAGGTGCACTACAAAAACACCAATGAAGGTTTATTAAAAAAAATATGCTGACTGAAAAGAAAATTCAATATTTTGATTCTCCACTACTGTTAATGGAAGAGCTGAAATATTAAATGAGAAGAAAAATATTTATTGACTGAGCCTTGGCATTTTTGGGATCTGCGTAGGGAGTCTTTATGTCTATTCTTGACCGTTAACCATTTTTGTAGATGAGAGTGCTGTGTAATGAAATAGATTAAGTCTCCTCTCAGTTTTGCATGTCACAAATGAACTACTGGTCTCAACCTAACTCCTGCTGGACAGTGTCCACCTCATATAAGCAACTGACAATCTATAGTTATTTGGCAGTTACTGCTCACAGTTTTGCCCCGCTAAGAGCAGAAAAAGCAGAGTTGCTCAAGATTGAGACAAAGAGCAGTCTCCCTCGACTGGGAGAATTTGCAGATCTACTGTAGTTGCACTGTGGGCCTGATCCAAAGCCCAGAGAAGTCTGTGGGAGTTTTTCCATTGACTTCAGCGAGCTTTGGATCATGCCCTACAATCTAGCTTTAGCCAGTGTTGTCACTTCTCATTTTGACGAGTGCTACTCGCACGTCTTCACAGGTAAAAAAAGAAACACTCATGCAAGCAAACTGACTCTTGTTGAATTTGCATTCACTTTAAAGCACCACAGAGTACATAACCCTTATTCCTTATATTTGAATTTAGTGTTCAGGCTTATAATGCAAACTATAATAATAGGTACAAGGTTATGTGAATGAATCTACATCAATAAAATAGCCTTTTAAAAAGCGTTGCATTCTAACTGCAAATTAGCACAGGTAATCACCATTTTCAAGAAATATATTCCACCTGCCCCTGTGGGAGCACCAGTACCTACTACCAACAAAGTAAAACCACAGCATTTTGCAGAGAATAACATTAAGTATCAGTACCACATACGCACTGTTGGCCCCATATTGATACAACTTAATATAGAAAAAAGCTGTATCTAAAACTTTGGAGTAATGAGATTGTCACATTGTCTTGGCTGGCTCACAAGCATGAGTGCCAACCTTGGGGCAGACTGTTGAGAAATAGGCAGGGGCATGTGCAAGGAAGCTACCCAATCAGTGGTGGCACAGAACTCCTCTGGGCTGGGGTGGGGAAAGCAAGCTTGTCCAGCCCCAGGCTGGGGGGCATAACAGCTCCACCAGCCCTGGACTAAATCAGCTCCTCTGGCCACAAGGGGGTGGGAGGGGAGGAGAGGGGATCCAGCTCCTCCAGCCGCAGTGGGGGATGGGGGGAAGAGAGGCAGCTCCTCCGGCATGGGTGGGAGGGGAAAGGCAGTTCCTCTGGCTGCGGGAGGCACAGAAAGTGCCCCTCCAAAAGTAGTCAAGTTTTTATTCCTGTCCATGCCCCTGGAAATAGGGCACAAACCCCAAATTGGTTGCAAGTCCTATACTTAGATTTCACCAACCAAGTAGCAAGTATGAACATCTCATGCACTCATTTTTATTTCCTACCCCCAGAGTTTAAACTGATGGGCGTGTTCACCTGGAGGTCTCTCTTCATAGCTGTGTGGGTGAGGAGCAATCAAAAGTTCATGTTTCACAATGGCTCATTTGCTTTCAATGGGGCCTTCTTGTGTGCAAGACCAGCACTTTACATTAATTAATGCTTCTTTCTTGCTTGGTGTTACACAATTTTGTTCAATATCTTCATAAATGATCTGGAGGATGGTGTGGATTGCACTCTCAGCAAATTTGCGGATGATACTAAACTGGGAGGAGTGGTAGATACGCTGGAGGGGAGGGATAGGATACAGAAGGACCTAGACAAATTGGAGGATTGGGCCAAAAGAAATCTGATGAGGTTCAATAAGGATAAGTGCAGGGTCCTACACTTAGGATGGAAGAATCCAATGCACCGCTACAGACTAGGGACCGAACGGCTAGGCAGCAGTTCTGCGGAAAAGGACCTAGGGGTGACAGTGGACGAGAAGCTGGATATGAGTCAGCAGTGTGCCCTTGTTGCCAAGAAGGCCAATGGCATTTTGGGATGTATAAGTAGGGGCATAGCGAGCAGATCAAGGGACGTGATCGTTCCCCTCTATTCGACACTGGTGAGGCCTCATCTGGAGTGCTGTGTCCAGTTTTGGGCCCCACACTACAAGAAGGATGTGGATAAATTGGAGAGAGTCCAGCGAAGGGCAACAAAAATGATTAGGGGTCTAGAGCACATGACTTATGAGGAGAGGCTGAGGGGGGATTGGCTTAGGGGGTCTAGAGGGGTCTAGAGCACATGACTTATGGGGAGAGGCTGGGATTGTTTAGTCTGCAGAAGAGAAGAATGAGGGGGGATTTGATAGCTGCTTTCAAGGGGTTCCAAAGAGGATGGCTCTAGACTGTTCTCAATGGTAGCAGATGACAGAACGAGGAGTAATGGTCTCAAGTTGCAATGGGGGAGGTTTAGATTGGATATTAGGAAAAACTTTTTCACTAAGAGGGTGGTGAAACACTGGAATGCGTTACCTAGGGAGGTGGTAGAATCTCCTTCCTTAGAGGTTTTTAAGGTCAGGCTTGATAAAGCCCTGGCTGGGATGATTTAACTGGGAATTGGTCCTGCTTCGAGCAGGGGGTTGGACTAGATGACCTTCTGGGGTCCCTTCCAACCCTGATATTCTATGATTCTATGATTCTATGAATTACAGTGGTTTAAAATGCAAACACTCAATATAACTTTATACTATGAGATACAGATAATATAAGTGAGATTATTATATGCAGTGTCCTGCAATCATTTCATAAACACTAACCACATTCTTATAAACACAACATCTATTTTAACAATGCTAACACATGAGAGCCAAACTGTTTTCCAGCTATGCATTTGTCAATGTTCAGTGAGGCCCAGTGGCCTTGGCATGAGCTGCCACCTGGTATGCCAGTGTCACAGAGGTCAATAGACAGTTTCACATTACCAATCGTAATGCACTATAATCCCAGCCTATAGCAGGTCTTACCTTAGTATCATTCATTCATTATATCAAATAGTAATCTAGCAGCTTTACATGAATACTTTACAGATCTACCTTGTGCCACATACAAATATGTCTCCTTTCATCTAATCCCACATTCAATTTGTCTCTCCAGTATCTTCATCTGGATGTTTTTGCCATTAAAATAGAAGTTTAACAAGGCCAAAAGTGAAACTCTTACCTTTCTTCTGAAGCCACGTCCACTCTTCTCATTCTTTGTCACTTTTGAATGAGTCACCATCATCCCAATCACTCAAGTCAAAACATAAAATCTATCTTTCACTCTTTCCTCTCCCTTGACACAGACAAGCTGTGTTCAAACTTTGATGTTCCTTCCTGCATAAAATTTGTAAGAACAAATGTTTTCTCTATTCACACAACCAGAATGCTTACTCATTATCTGCTGTCTTGATTAGTGTGATTGTCTCCTCTATATCTACAGCCTCCCTATCTCTCACATTGCACCCACTCTCTTCCCAGTCTATACAAAATGTAAATACCAAATTAATCTTTCTTGCTTGTTGTTCTGACCATGTCTACCCCCTTGCTGAATCCCTCCACTTTCTACCCAACCTACCCTTAAAGCTTTTTGTCCCGACTTCCAAGGCCCTTTGTAGCTTTGCCCTTCTCTGAATCTCCATTCTTGCCTCTTCTTGCATTGCTTCTCTGCTCCACCACCAATGCCAGTTTCAACTGCCACTTATCCACACCTCATACAAACAGTTTTGTATTACCACTAATGCTTGAAATGCCTCCACCACAATTTGTAAGAGGGCCTCAAAAATCTCCTTAAGACTCATTAATAATTTCTTGTAAGCATGGTAAAAAGAAAACTAATAGTTTGCGGAGGAGTGTCACAAGGTGTCCTGGCCCTGTGAGGAGAAACCGTGACATCAGATGAGCCCAGGTCTGACAAGTTAATCCACACCCCGAAAGTACATGTAGTGTAGTTGATGTGTACATAGTCAATTAAAAATATAATGTATATATGCACATTATTGCCGGGGGCTCGAACCCCAGACGGCACGATTCGTTGTCTGACCGCAAAGAGACGGGCAACACCAGCAAAGTCCAAGTATAAGCTCTTTATTGAAGAGTGCACACAACAATAGAGAGCAGCCTGTCTCCAAAGAGAACCAGCTACCTCTTAGGTAAAACGAATAGGTTTTTATAGATAGGTCCGTCGCGTCACAGATTATTCATGAAATAGCCCAAACCCCCGCCCCTTTGTTAGTTAAAAGTTCTTTATCATGCATACATACCTATCCCCTATTGTATATAGCTTTTGGCAAGTCGTTATGCCTCCCCAACTTTCTTATCAATCCAGTTGTCAAACAGGAGACGAGGAGTTAAGAACATACATGAAACAGAAACAGGGAGTGGAGACAGTGTGTCTCCTTCTCATTCTCAGAACATCTGGTACGATAATGCAGGAATGCAGGTCTCCTCCTTAATTCACTCCTTGCAACTTAACAAGCATTCTTTCATCCTACTTATCTCATTCAGGAACTTTCCGAGCATTCCTGCATTGGCCTAACTTTGGTTCAGTTGACATAACTGCTTCATGTTAAAATTTTCCTAACAGTCCCCCCTTTGTCCCCAGAGTGCCGTGCGGAACTCTTGGGACACACTGGCTACTGTAAGTGGTGAGTTGGAAATATCCACTAGTTGGTAGGACACAGCTTAGTACCCATCCAACAGCCACATCTTAGCATAACATACAAAACTATTAAACCACAAATAATTACCACAGCACTGCGAAGCAGGTTATGTAGCCAGCCACCTATATCTGGAATTCAGTTGAAAAATTGCTTCACTACGAGTCAACCCGCTCTCCTCCATGGTCTTTTGCAACTTGTATAAGGTGGTTTGCTCTTTTCCAGGTGGTGTTATAAACATCTGGAACACATACACAGCATTCCTGCCCGATTAACGCACATGTTCCTCCCTGAGAGGCCAGCAAAATATCTAACGCCAAGCGGTTCTGGAGAACCATCTGCCTTAGTTTTTTTTGCTCAGTTGCTAAATCTATCAAGGCCTCAGCAGTAGTATTTGCCATTACCTCCAACACTCCCTGAAGTCTTATGACTCCTTCTCCAATGCGCCAAGTGGCAGCTCCACAGGCGACGACGAATCCCGCACAAGCACCTGTCCAATCGTTTAGGGCACGCCAAGTAAGGGGATGAAAGTCATTAATGTCTTCCTCAGCCCCTCTTACATTTCTGATTTTCCCTTTAGGAAGTTGTGCGCAATATACTACAGGTGGTTCTAACCAAGCCAAATAGCAGGAGCCACTCCATGAAGGAGGGAGGGCTAGGTATGCCTTGTTACCACACACCCAGTATACTTCAAAGAGAGTAAGAGTGACTTTAGACCAGGTATTATTAATACGTCTGTACCATCCTGTCCAAGACGGGAGGAGGGAGAATTTAGTCACAGAGGCATTGGAGGAACATAAGCACATAGTATGAGTTGTCAGGTTATACTCAAGCGTGCAATATATAACGTAGTGTTCCACCAATTTGTGACCTTGATACAGGAAATGTTCTTCCCCATGTAAGCTGCATTTGTTACCTGTGAAACTGTGCCATGCAGAGGTACTAGAAGTTGCCCCATCCAGGAGAGGGATATTAGGACCTCTCTTACTTCCAAAATGAGTGCCATTAAAGTAAGCTTTGCACTCACTATTACCTGATGCTATTTTCCCTTCTTTTAAGAGGCACCATTGACCAACTTGTTTCCAAACTATTAGATACCTGCTTTTAGAGATGCCGGTATCAGCCCAGGTAATATTTAAATTGCCTGAGGAATCCTTTCAGGATGGGGTCCAGGTCATATTCATTGCACTAAGGGGAATAGGGACCATGGGAAGACCCTTTTGGCTATTGGCTGGCATTAATGAGCACACCCAGCATGAAGTATTTTGTAGGGCTGGCATACGAGCTTTCATTTCATGGGCAAGGCGTATAAATGTGTTAGCAGATAAACTTTTTCCATTGGGAAACGAAGGGAAATGCTTTTAGGAGTACAGGATATTTGGGCATGCAATTTACATAACAAGTCCCTTCCCAGTAGGTTCACAGGACCATTCATTAATAAGAAGGAGTGCTGAACAGAAAAGGGACCTAGAGTGGCCATACAATTTTTGGTCATATAATGTCGTTCAGGTTTTCCAGTGACTCCCACTACATATTTTTCCACTTCATTCTTTGGTGTCGTCCCCTTAGGTATAGCCGAATGTGTGGCCCCCGTGTCCATCAATAATTCATAAGTTTCTTGTCCTATTTTTAGGGAGACCACTGGAAATCGAGCATCACATTTAAATTGTATCATTCTGGCCTCATAAACCTCAGGGCCCCAGGGGAGCAGCGCCTCCCTTCATTTATGGTCTACAAAGAATTGACCTACTATCTCAGGCCTACAGTCAGCCTTTTGCCTATGGGGACATTCTCGTTTCCAGTGTCCTTCCTCACCACAGTAATGGCACCCATCGCATTCCGTATCCATACCACCTCCGCGCCCCGCTTATCCTCTAACGAATCCACCCCTTTCCCTTCCAGTGAGTCCTCCCGGGGAACTGTGATTCCACCCACGGCCCCTTTCTCTGCCTCCCGACATGGCCACTGCCAACAGCGACACTTGATCCTTCATATCTTTTAGTTTTTCCTTCCTTTTCTCCTTTTTCCTCTTTTCTTCCCTCCCATTATAGATTCGGGTTGCGATACTAACTACTTTAGGTAGGCTTTTTCCTTGCATTCCATTCGGGTGTTCCCTAAACCTTTTTGCAATGTCCTTTGCACACTGTGCCATAAACACTATCTTGATCATTTCCTTTTCAGTCTGATTCTAAATCTAGGTTGCTATGTTTCCTCACCTTGTTGGTTAATCGGGTACAAAAATCGGAGGGGTGTTCATTAGGGAGTTGTACGCATACCGTAACCGTACTCCAATTCACGGTAGCCTTCCCCGCTGCCCTTAGCCCATGCATAATAGCTTGTCGGTATTGACTCAATCCTTCTCTTCCCCCAGCTGGGTTTGGATCCCAATTAGGCTCAGCGGTGGGCATAGCTCCCCAAGCTTGCTGAGTTTGGTGAAATGCTGCAGCTTTTTCTTTGACTTTCATCCTCGGTTAGGAAGGTGTCCATCAGTTGATTTACATCTGTCCATGTCGGTAAGTGGATAGAGAAAATAGTTTGGAACATTCTCTCTACCGCTTCGGGGTTATCCTGAAGACGCGGCATAGAATGCTGCCAATTTAATAAATCTGCAGTTGTAAATGGAGTGTGGGTAAGCACCATTTGAGTCTGCCCACTAACTTGTGGAACAGGGTAAGCCCGCAAAGGAGCTTGGAGGAGTTTTGCACTTGCAGGGGACCCAGAACCAAAGGGTCCCCTGAAAGTTCCAACAATTTCTCCCAATGTATCAGAAGGGCCCGCTCCTTGGACATAGCCCTTCTTCTCCCCTTTCTTCCCATCCTCCCCCTTTGTTCATTTGCTCCGCCTCTGTGGTACCCCCATCGGGATATACTCATCTTCTTCTGTCCGAGTTTCTGGGGCGTAGGGCGGGGAAGATTTAGATTCTTCCATACAAACAGCTTCAAAGGCCATGCGTCCTTCTTTTGGCTTATAATTATACCACACAAACAGATAATCCATTTGTCCCAGTCTAAGATCGACCAAAATATCTCTTAAGGAATCCATCCGTCTGCGAAAAAGGTTCCGCAGGCTGGCCAATCTTTAGTTGGGACAAATGAGTGGTGAAGGCTGGCCATTGAACCTGACACAGATTTTTCATTTTGATTTCTCATTAGTTAAACCAGTGGTTTCAGAGATTCCCTTCCAATCTCTGAGTATTAGAGACAATGGGGCGTTCCCCGGGCATTTACTGCCAAATTGTCCCATCCTAGGTATAAAGGGGACTCAAACCGACAATCCCCAACCCTTATTATCAAGCGATCGCTTACCTCTCCAGGGACTCGAACCCCGAAGACCCTCTCCAGGGACTCGAACCCCGAAGACCTGGATCTGGAGCCTACTCAATGGGTAGGTGGACGTTGCTGGATTTCTACGGGCTTCAGCTGGTTCGCAGAACACGCCTTATTGCCGATGCAGGAATCAGATCATCGGCAAGGCTCCTCAAAGCCGGAGGATGCGCTCTGCATTGCTTTTAGAGTCTGATCCTACGCTGGAGAGTCAGACGGGTCCCGGCGGAGTAGCCAATTTGTCGGGGACTCGAACCCCAGACGGCACGATTCGTTGTCTGACCGCAGAGAGACAGGCAACACCAGCAAAGTCCAAGTATAAGCTCTTTATTGAAGAGTGCACACAACAATAGAGAGCAGCCCGTCTCCAAAGAGAACCAGCTACCTCTTCGGTAAAACTAATAGGTTTTTATAGACAGGTCCGTCGCGTCACAGATTATTCATGAAATAGCCCAAACCCCCCTCCCCTTTGTTAGTTAAAAGTTCTTTATCATGCATGCATACCTATCCCCTATTGTATATAGCTTTTTGCAAGTCGTTATGCCTCCCCAACTTTCTTATCAATCCAGTTGTCAAACAGGAGACGAGGAGTTAAGAACATACAAGAAACAGGGAGTGGAGACAGTGCGTCTCCTTCTCATTCTCAGAGCATCTGGTACGATAATGCAGGAATGCAGGTCTCCTCCTTAATTCACTCCTTGCAACTTAACAAGCATTCTTTCATCCTACCTATCTCATTCAGGAACTTTCCGAGCATTCCTGCACTGGCCTAACTTTGGTTTGGTTGACATAACTGCTTCATGTTAAAATTTTCCTAACATTATTAAAGTGCTACTTGGTTAAAGCTTGCATGTGTCTAGTACAGCAATGGTATTTTAGTTCATTTTAAGTCACTTTTAGGATTAGGAATAAAATGTAAGTATAGCTAAGAATATATACAGAAATCCATGACAATAACTTTTCTAAACTCCTTTGCTGGCTTCAAATTTGGCCACTAACTACAAAATATACAAGAAATTCACTGTCAGGCTTTTACAAATTAGGAATCAAACATCCTCTCAAAAATGTCAATTGAATGGAAGCCTGCCTCTAGGAAATATGTCTCTCCAGCGACTACAGATGTACAAACACTGAAAGTTTTTGCTACCAATAGTACCCTATATCAAAGCCATCAAGAAATCCAGTCATATATTTCAGTCTTGCAGGAAGAATAAGAGTGGGAGATAACCGAATTCCATCTTTTATGACTTACTCTGTGATCTGAATATTTTGTACAAATAGAAGAAAAATATAATCAGCTAGAAAAATATATTGGGAAACTTTTGTATGAATTGTTACATGGATATTTTACTAGAATCTTGCAATAAACAATTTAGTGTCTCCCCCATCACCTTCCTTTCTGTTTCTGGAATAATCTTCATATCATTTACTTCCAAATCATTAGTTTTGTGGGAGCAAATAAATTACAAATTAGAAATGAGGCAGAACCTATTCTTTTCTATTTAGTTTTTTGTACCATGTCCTTCACCTTGGTACCTGAATACATTAAATTCACGGGTGGAGGGTGTGTGTGTCCGTGTCCATCCAGAACCACTGTTTTGATTTAGGACAACATTTTCAAAAGTGATCAGTAATTTTGGGTTTCTCAGTTTTTGGGTGCTCAAGTTTATATGCTTTGAGGGAATCTGATTTTCAGAGCGTGGATGCTCAGCACTTTCTAAAAATCCAGTTCCTCTAGGAGCTCTCAATTTGGACTCCACAAAATTGTGGCACCCAAATTCACTAGCCACTTTTGAAAATCTCAGACTTTGTCCTTTCTGGAACTAAAGGCCAGACATGAAGGTCAGAGATGTGACCTTTCCTAAACTGCAGAGATGTTTGGCACTGGTTTGGACACACCTCACTTACAAGCCATTAATTATTATAAAGTAATATCTGATACAACCATTTAGAACATTTTGAGAATCAGCATTTTAAGTTTTGACAGCTTCAGTTTGTTACCAATGGTTATGTATCTTAACTGTATGGTTGAAGTTTGTTCTTTAGGTTTTTTTTTTTTTTTTCTCTCTTGCCCTCAGTGTCAGAGAGCGTATATGTTGTTGAATTGTGTAAGGATGCTTTCATGTTATTAGCTTGAAAGCTGGTTTTAAGTGCTAGCAACTGATATACATAATTATTTGATGCCAGCAATGCTGTTACAGTAAAATAATACCAGAGCAAACAGTAACTTTTGTTTCATAGGCCTCAAGGAACTGTTGAGTTGCCTGCAGGATCTTCACAAAGTGGGTTTTCAATAGGTCCTTGCATCTTACTTGCACAGTTAAACATCACTGAGCAACTGCTTTGATAAGACAAATATTTCTATAAATTAAGGGATGGTTTTAAACTTCTCAAAAGTACAAAATACCATTTTTTCTTAACTAAGGAATCTCACCATAGTGAAATTTTCTTTAGCCTTATGTTGATATGGTAATTGTTACTATTTCAAAGTGTAACCGTAGCACAGTGAGGTTTCCTATTAATTACCACCTCCTTTCCCTTCCCCCAAAATCAATTCAAAAACTACATTCAAAGAAAACAGATGGAAAGTGACAATGAATTCAGATGGAAAGTGATGATTAAGCATCAAGCCTCCAAGAAATGCAAAAGGACTGAGTGTAATAAGCAAGCACAATCATAATTACTTCTGTCAAACATCTTTAATGTTCCAATAGTGTTACAAGTAAAATAAAATGGTCTTGCAGTATTCATTCTTATGGCCAATTTAGAGGACTTAAAACCAAAGTTGACAACAGTTAACAGATACCAGTGTAATACTTAAAAGAAAATCCTACAATTACAGATTTCCTCCACTTAAAGAATGCAAACAACAGGATTCTGTATATGCCATTAGGATGGTGATAAAGTGAATGGGAAAAGATGGCAATACATTTAAGAGATTGATTCAGCACATTTTTACCTGACAAAACTCTACCTTCAATGGTCCCTTAAAATATATGCTAACTACTTATGATCAACAATCTGTTCCACCTTGCATTTGGCTGAGATGTTGGGAATATTTTACCTAGACGTTAAGAAGAGCTCTGTGTAGTTCAAAAGCTTCTCTCTCTCACCAGCAGAAATTGGTCCAATAAAAGATATTACCTCACCTACTCTCTCTAAAACTCCCACTGACTGTTTTCAATACAAGTTTTGCCTTGAAAAAGGGAGCAAGATCATGCCCTTAAGACCAAAATCTACTCTCCGCTACACAGGTATAAATTCCAAGTAAGGTAATACTAACAGAATAGAATTTGACTTATGGGGAGTATAATTTACATAAAAAGGAGAATTTTAGGCTGATTCTATTAGCTTCTGTTAACTGAAGACTCTCTTTGATGTATTTATGTTGCTCATAATTTCATTTTTATTTCAGGGAATGATTACAATGCAAATGCACATTTACAAGCTCCAACCAGGGCCGTCCTTAGGATTTACGGGGCCCTATGCACTATTATTAAACTGGTGCCCCTATGCCCGATGGCAGTCCGGGCTCACATGTGTATTTTAGATAAGGGTGGTCTTTTGAAGGATTTATTAAAAAAACTATATGTCCGAAGATCCAAGCATTTAAGGCTAAAGATGAATACTCAGATTGTGCATCTTAAAATCTATGCAACGATTTTTTAGAGATATGATTTTATAATCTTCAGCAACACATTAACGAAATATTTTTAAAGCAAATTTTAAACTAAGGTCCTATAGACTAACATGTTCTGAGTAAATATTATAGTAATGCACAACTGTTTTTCTCAGTAAATTCAGAAACTGACAGTACATCCCTGGGGTTGGCAAATGCCTGTTAAATGGCTTCATTACCACTTGAATGGCTCTTTAATAGTTTCATTGTTGTGCTAATAGGTCTGGCAGACTGGAAGGCTCTCTCACTTTTAAGTACTAGATCCCCTCCAGAGGAAAACTCAACAGGCTACAGCAGCCAGCTGTGGTGGGAGCCTGCAGGAGAACAGGGATAGGAAGAGGCGGAAGGGTGGACACTAAGACACAAGGGTGCCCCAAATTTTCAGGTGCCCTATGCAGCCACATATGCCTAAGGATGGCCCTGGCTCCAATCTTGACAATTTCAACACAATTAAATTATCTTTAAAAGTATTTTAACATATGGTTTCCCTCTCCTCAACTGCTTTTTTGTTTCCAGGTAGGAACATGAAGTAGCTTTTTCATAGTCAAACGAAATGTTATTCCAATAACTGGTGAATGCCTTAGCCTGGATAGTTAACAATATATTTAATTCAATTTAACTCAGTATATGAAGACACAGCTTTGGGCAAGGCAATGATCAGTGAACTGTCATAATTTATCACAGATTAATTTAAGGCACAATCAGTATTAAAGTTCTTTAAAGCAAAAACTGTACCAGAACCCATAAAAAATATCAATTGCATTTTAAAATAGAGTAGCAGTGTGATTTTTGTGGGGATGTATGTCTTATTTTCTAATAAGGCCACTGGACAAGTAAAACAATTTTATGTCCTATTTACACAGTTTTGTTGCATTTTTTTAAAATAGTTGTAAAACTGAATATATATTTAAACAGAAGAGCAAGTTACCAAAATAGAGAAACAGCATATACCCCCCAAAACAGTTTATGTGGGGGGAAATAAATATTTTTGCACTTTAAAAATACAACCAGGAATTTTAGCATTTATGACAACCTGTGATGATTCTTTGTACACTAAAGTAACTGTTAAACTAACACCTGGGAAAACCTTAGTGGTGAGTATCTCACGTTTTAAATTAAGCAATTATTCTGCATTTGCTATACTATTTTCAGTGAATTTAAGACTGGTGCACTCTATACATTTATACTTACTCTTACTGTAAAGAGTGCAGTAAATTTCAAATACATTAATTAAGTCACCCACCACATGTCTCTAATATTCTGGGACCAACAAAGCTACAACAACACTGCATTCAAATACATTAAGTTACTTATCGAGTGAAAGACTTTCAAATGAGTTAATGCAGTCAGAAAGGCCTTTGTCACAATGTGGCTGGACTACATCACTGCAATCTACCTGCACATAAAGCAGTCAGCCCTCAAGAAACGACGACAACTAGTACAGAATTGAAGGTGACATCCTGTCTTCTTAGCAGCCTGGCATACCACAAGCACATAACTGTCCTTTTCTCTCTACATTGGCTACCCATAGAATACAACGTCAGACTTAAGGGATTGATCCTTATCTTCAAAGCTTGCAATGGCCTGAGCCCAAGTTACCTAAAAAGTTGCCTAAAGCTTCAGATGAGAAGCATGATTGACAACTCTTTTCCTCAGCAAAAAGGATTTGTCTACCACAAGGGAAAAGCCTGTTTGTGCAGGAGACAGATCTTTCTTGGGAACTGGTCCAAGACTGTGACGCACACTCCTGCTGGGTCTAAGAACAACTACAATCCCCATCACTTTGTCCAAGTGAAAGGAGTGTTTTTCTGACTTGACCTTTGCTAATACAAAGAGATAGTGATGTGTACATAGGACATATTTAAATTTTTAAAAATTCCTGGGGATAGGGAGACTAGAAAGAGCCACATGTGACAGATGATAGTTATGTTGCTTAATGCACTTTTGCAGCTGTGAAAACAAGTTCACCATTTTTGAAACATTTAAGATGTTCACAGTTTAACTAAAATGACACTGTTAAGTGATTTCTCTATCTAGCAGTTTAACACAGAAGAAGAGGTTACTCACCCCATGCAGGGTGGTTCATTGAGATGCGTCCCCCTATGGGTGTTCCACTCTTGGTGTGTGTGCCTTGATTGGAGATTTTCATTAGCAGTGTCCATTCAGCCCACGCATTCACTATTGGTATCCTTTTGCCCTGCCCCGAGGCTGTATGGGAAACTATTCTCTTAGTTCCTTCTGCACTACTGAATCTTGGAGGAAACTCCAAAGAAGAGGGGAAAGAGGGTAGGTACTGGAGCACTTGTAGGAACAAACATACATCTAGAAGAACCACAGTTACTGCACAGGTGAGTAACCTTCGAGTAGTGTCCCTGAGTGCGCCACTCTTGGTGACTCCAAAATAGTGTCCCCAGTAGGAGGGGGACTTCGGAATGGAGTCCATCACAGAAGAGAGAACTGCATTGCCAACTGCAGCATCATACCTGGAGGCATTGACCAGGGCAGTGTCTAGAGAAGGTATGTAGCGAAGACCATGTAGTGACTCTGCAGATTTCTGAAATGGGAACATGTTAAGGAAAGCCATAGATATAGATCATGATCTAGTCGAGTGCACCAAAAAGCTGATGGGGATGAAACATTGACAACCTGGTAGCAAACTATAATACACTCAGAAATCCATTTATAGAGTAGCTGGGTAGAAATGGCAGAGCCCTTTGACCTACCTGCAATCAAAACAAACTGTCTACTGGATTTACAAAATGGTTTAGTTCTCTCCAGGTAGAAGGATAATGCCCTCCTCACATCTAGAGTGTGGAGAACAGTCTTCCGGTTAGAAGTATGCAGTTTTTGGAAGAAAACTGGCAGGTATATGGTCTGATTCAGGTGAAATTCGGAAGTTACTTCAGGGAGAAACCTGGGATGTGGCCATAAGGACACCCTATTCTTGTGGAATATGGTCAACACCTCTTGGTAAGATTGACCCTTGAGTAGCCTATCCTCGAGGTAAGGGAATATCACAATAGCCTGACGACATAGATAGGGAGCCACTCCTGATAGAACCTTCAAGAACATTATCGGAGCTGAACACAGGGAGCAATCAATACTGAAAATGATCCTGGTCTACTCTAATCAGAGGAATCAGTTGTGAGATGGATGCATTGCTATATGGAAGTACGTGTTCTGGGGGTCGAGAGCCAAATAACAATCCCCTGAATCTAGAGAAGGAATTATAGCCTTCAGGTTCAGGGTCACCATCCTGAACTTCTGGGATCTCATGAATTTGTTTAGACATCTAGAATTGGTCGCCACCCTCCATTCCTCTTTGGTATAAGGAAATGGTTTGAATAGAAAACCTTTCCCCTGTATTGAGCAGGTACCAGTTCTATTGTGCCTAACAGAAGATTTTATTTCCTGCCTTAGCAGGGGCTAGTGAGAGGGGTCCCTGAAGCGGGAAAGGGAATGAGAAGGGAGGAAGGAAGGAAAGTAATGTGGATGGTGTAGCCCGATGATATTACTTCCAGCACCCATTTGTCTGAGGTGATACAGTCCCAGGCATGCTGGAAACGGGAGAGTATTTCCAAATGGGGGAAGATGAGCAAAACAATGAAGCTGGCAGGTTAATGAGGGAGGGAATTCAAACCTTCAACTGTCCCATCAAAACTAATGCTTTGATGATGATACCTGTTACAAAGCCATGTCAGATGGATTAGACTGTCTTTTCCTCTGGAACCTGCCTTTCTTCCAGGGGCTCTGCAGGTCTCTGGAATCCGGAGAATTGTACAGGGTGGGATCTTAGTACCTTTTGTGATCTGCTGAACTTACATTTGTTTGCAGGAGTATAGATGCCTAAGTGTGATGTGACCCTGGAAAGTATGTAACAACTCATCTGTGTTCTCTGAAAACAACTTCCATCCATCAAATGAGAGATCCTTGACTGGGAAGCCAGACAACTGTAGCCAGGAAGCCCTACTCGTCACCACCACCACAGAAATAGAATGGGCTTTGGTGTCTGCAGTATTGAGCCTGCAGCAACGTTCTTCCCAATAACTGTCCCTCAGCCATACTGGCCTCAAATTGTTCCCTTTGATCTAGAGGAAGGTGTTCAATAAATGACCATATTTCATGTAGCTGGTGAAGTTGTACTTGGCCATCAATGCTTATTAATTTGTAATGAGTAATTGCAGCATAGCCAATGAATGGGCCTTCCTTCCCAGGAGGTCCAGGGGTTTTTGGTCTCTGTCATATAGGATGGATTTATAATGGCATTGTTTGCCCTACTCGTTAACCACATCAATGAAAAGAGAATTGGGAGGTGGGTGGGAGAAGAGGAATTCAGAGTTCTTGGTGTGGATATAATATTTCTTGTGGGCCCTTTTACAAGTGGGTGTTAGGTAGCCAGGGTTTGCCAGATAGCATGTTCCAGTAGTCTCATTAACAGAGAGGGCAACTTTAGAGGGTGTCGGAGTGTAGAATGTTCAACAGCTTGTGCAGGGGTTCTCCAACCTCCTCAAGGGGTATCTGCAGAGAGTCTGCCACCCGCTTAACAAGGTCCTGGATTGGCTATTGAAGGAGCCGGCGGTGGCATCAGGGCCTCATCTGGCAAAGAGGATGAGAAGGTGGTTTGAGGCATGGTTTCTTTGTCTACCCTGGCCTCCTGCTCCTCAAATATTTCCTCCTGTTGCTGTGGGGGAAGAAGCTTCGTTCTCCCTATCATCCCAAGGGGATAAGGTCAGGCCCTAGGAAACAGGTGATAATAGGGGTTCTAGCATGGCCATGCAGGAGAAGGGGTGGCATCCAGGGTTGCTCCCACCAGGAATGATGAGATCCCAGAACATCTTCCCTGCCCCTTTGGGAGAAGGGGTTAGTGTAAGGGCGTACTGGAGAACCCTGCACTGAAATGGAAGCAGCAGAAGGTAGGTCATCATCAACATCCTCTTTTTCTAATGGGGGAATTCCTACAGAAAAGGGGGGCAATGGTACCGGGGACACAAAAAAGATCCAGAGACCAAGAGGTTCTCGGTAGCAAAAGATATTCACTACCTTCTGGAGACTCTGGTTGAGCAGTCACTGCCAAGTCTTTCTAGTATCTGAAGTCCTGTGGTACTGAATGGTGCTGTTTATCCTTGTCCAATGGTACCAGAAGCTTAAGGGGCTTTGAAGCTGGCATCGAAGAGGTTGGAGGCTTACATGGTATTGTGATACTTGGTAAGGGCATCGAGAGACGAGTCAGAGTTGACAGCATAGATCTTCTATGTTCGGTGCTGTCCCCAGCCAAGGGTGCCAGGGTCTTCCTAGAGCCCTGTTTAGCCTTAGAGCTGTGTTTTCTAACATCCTTCCCCCAGAGGGGCCTTTCCCCTATACAGTACCGAGCCTCAAGGAAGACCTTTTTGAGGCTATAGATCTGGCTGGAGACCGAGGTCTTTTTGAGGGAGAATCCCTGGGAGGGGAACTAGATCTCCTCTTCTGAGAGGATTTGGGAGGAGGGCTCCGAGCATTTCTTCCTGCTAGGAAAATGCTGCACCAAGGTGGATGGGGCACTAGAAACTCCTGGAGACTGATGTTCAGAGGGGTCCTGACCTGGTTCCAAAGGAGGGCAGAGGGCACACTTAATCATGAGGAGTTGAAGTTTGACTTCTTAGTTATTCCAAACCCTAGATTTCAGGGCTAGATGGAAGTTGCACTTCTGTGGCATATACAACTGGCCCAGCCAGTGAATGCCTGTTGTCAACTGGGATGGCCTCTTTACACAAGAGGCAGTGTTTAAACTCCAGTGAACCAGGCACATGCCTCACAGGGAGAATTTCCCTGATGAGAACAGAACAAGTCTTCATAACCAAAAGGAGAGGGCTGTTTTGTTTTGAACACTAAACTAACTACAACTAACAAGCCAGTTAACTAAACTAAAGAGAAGCTCCATAAACGCTGAAGTAGGCGAGAAATAAACATGCTAGCTCCGTCTCGAGCTGAGGTGGTTGAGAAGGAACCGAGGGGGAGGTTTGCCCACACAGCCTGATATAACCTCAGTGCAGGGCAAACGATACCAACAGCACATGCCCAGGCCAAGTGGATACTGCTAATGAAAATCTCCAATCAAGGATGCATTAGGCACATGTACACCAAGAGTGGAGCACTCATAGGGATACTACTCGAAGAAGAACCAAACTTTTTTATAGTACTAGTCTTAAGGAAAATTGGCAGAAATGTATCTGGTACAAAAATGCTGTGATTACAACCTGAAAATTTAATCATCTTTAAGAATCTTTAGCTCCTCTCCCACATCAATTTGTGAGAGTTTCATTTTAGTTTTATCATAATAGTCTTTGAATAAAAATAAGTTATATAGATAATATTGTACTATGAAGCAAGAACAGAAGAAACTTTCCCATATGGATTGTCTTTATGCATGGGTTTTAATTACTAAACATTTGGTAGCCTATATTTTTAAATAAACTTTAAATAAAATCCCTACCCTATTTGGAGAATAGAAGTTTTTGTTTTCTCCTCTTATTGTTTTAATTAAAAAAAAGAAAAAGAAAGGATAAATATCCAGTTCCCACAAAAAGGACACTATTCAATTTGAAATTCCTGTGGTGTTGCATTCTGGGCAGCAATCCTGGGTGACGGGTGAACCCTGGGCTCGGGGAGGCTAGCCCCCAGCCACTCCTTCTGCCCGAGGCCCCACCCCCCCACTCCCATCCCCACCCCCGGCACATGGGGTGGAGTCCCTGGCTGCAGGCCAGCCACAGCGGAAGAGCCCCACGCAGCACAGCGCCACGAACCAGGAGGGGGCCTGGAGGTGGAGCTTGGGCAGGGCCACGCAAGGCTGTTTGCGGAGGCTCAGCCTCCCCCCGCCTTTGATACTCGTCGCCCACTGCAGCATTTGTTGCATGTAAAAGGGAAAGATTCACATGCTGTGCAAAGCACCCCTAAAGAAGCTCCCTCTTTTCATGCCATACTGCTCCCTCAAATTTTCTTTCTAAGGAGGGTACTCACTTTAAGACCTTTAGGTTTCATGCTAAGCAGACTAACTGCATCAACACTCTTCCCATAAGCCTAATTACCATATGATACTCAAGTGGTGCTGAGTCTTCTGCTTCTGAGAGAAGACTGGTGGGAAGTAACTCTTTAGAATGGGGTGCAGTATGCACAGCTGAATAGCACAGGTCTATGCAGCCCCCCATGAGTCAGTAATAGCAGAGGCAAAGTTAGAGAGCTCTAAAATGCACAAAATACAGAAGTTTTTCTTTTCTCTTTGTTCCTATTATTTTAAACAAATCCAACCCTACAGTTTCTCTTCCATAAAAACATCTCCGCAGGCTAGATCTTCAGGTGGTGTAAGTTGGCATAGCTCCACTGAAGTCACTAACTTACACCAGCCAAGAATCTGGATCCTTACTCCTATAAATAAATTGGAATTTGTTGTTTTAAGAGTTTTTAAGAAAGAGGTTGATGCAAATATTTCACAACTTACAATGATACCCACTAAAACCTAAACACACACAGTTCTGTTTTGGGGATTTTCTGAGAGATTTCTACAGAATGAAAAAGGTTACTTTGAATAAGCTCATGGTTCACATTCTTGCCATTTTCATGAATTTGCCACACACAAAAAGTTGCATTTTACCAGCATAAAATAACATTTCAGTATAATGAGGTGCTTTTGTTTTTAAGTACAGGAACAATATATTTAGTAGAAGCTGCTGCAGCTAAAAAAGCTTCACAGTAACAGGTAATAGATACAGTAGTAAACTCTTAGTACAATAGCTATATTTCTGGAGACATTTCAATTTTCTTAGGATTTAACTGAAAATTCTTTAAAGCTCATACTTTCCTGCAGCAAATAAGCCTTTAACACAATTGTTTAAATATTAAATTAATATTTATTAGTATTAAATAATGCAAACCTTGGTTAGTCTCTAAGGTGCCACAAGCACTCCTTTTCTTTTTGCAAACCTTCTGTAATTTCACAGACACAGTACTCCTAAACTAATTGTTTTCTCTTTTCTAACCAAAAATCCCAGATAAGAGTTGTTTGGAAATTGAGTATGAGGCAACTATGCAAGAGCAGTGCTTGGAATACATTTTACTAAATAGCAGGTTTCAGAGTAGCAGCCGTGTTAGTCTGTATCCGCAAAAAGAAAAGGAGTACTTGGGGCACCTTAGAGACTAAAATTTATTTGAGCATAAGCTTTCGTGAGCTACAGCTCACTTCATCGGATGCATTCAGTGGAAAATACAGTGGGGAGATTTATATACACAGAGAACATGAAACAATGGGTGTTACCATACACACTGTAACGAGAGTGATCAGGTAAGGTGAGCTATTACCAGCAGGACGCTCACCTTACCTGATCACTCTCGTTACAGTGTGTATGGTAACACCCATTGTTTCATGTTCTCTGTGTATATAAATCTCCCCACTATATTTTCCACTGAATGCATCCGATGAAGTGAGCTGTAGCTCACGAAAGCTTAGGCTCAAATAAATTTGTTAGTCTTTAAGGTGCCACAAGTACTCCTTTTCTTTTTACTAAATAGCAGTCACCGTTCAAACTTAAGTGTTCCCAGACAATCAGTAGCACATCCTGAAAAAACAAACAGCACTATTTTTCCAGCCAGTTGAGTACAAGTTAGACTCAACTGAGGTAAACTAACAAGTTACAAAAAACAGCTGTTAGATATTTCTCAGAAGTGATATACAGCACTGAATTCTTACTAATACTTAGCACTTCTGTAGTGCTTTACATCTTCAAAGTGCTGTGCAAATGTTTATTATAGAAAGAAAGTTGGTGCTCAAAGAGAGAGCATATTTCCCAAAGTGGAGGGTGACCAGAGCAATGGCACTACTATAGCAGAGATAATGGCAGGAGGAGGAAATTTAAATATTTAGGAATGACTGAATTTTATATATTAATTAGCTAGTACAGAACTGACATTGAACGCTACAGATGTCATGAAGAGGATGTCTGGAAATTACATCAACACCTTTCAGACAACAGATTTCTGTAGCCACAAATAATCAATTCTGGAATTATAAATGGCTCCATGGCTTCAGATTGCCTAATTTAGAAATCAAGAGGAATGCACAGGGATCAGCTTCTCTGTAATCTTTAAAACAGGTGACTTCCAAGGACTATTATCCTTAGACATCAATGCGAATTCCATGTTTTATAGACATTAGTTCTCCAGTACCTGTTAAATACATAACAAATGAACACAGATGAGGTAAAGATGCTGTGATTGCCACATAAAGCCAGTATGGCAAGGGAGCAGTTTTTCCAAACGGACAGATCCAAAGGCCATGACGAATTCCATCACGGACATGGTGAGAAGTCCAGGATATACACAACATCCAGGGAAGAAAGCACCATGAGTCCTTAAGCCTGAAAAGGTGCATAATAAATTTTAATGTCACAGCCACAACAGGAATCACAGTAGAACAATGAAGAAGTGGTCTTTGTGGAAGAGTCAGAGCAGCCTGTGGAAAGGAAAAAATACAGTTGGCAACCAGCACCATCATGACAAGGTAAAAATACTTCTTGGATGTTTACAGATAAAATATCAAGCGAACAAAAACCATTTGTTTCCCACAGAAGTGCAAATAAAAGCTGTTTTTCCTATTATCTTTATTCATTTCTCCCTCTCAAGATTTGAGACAACTGTTCTTATCCAGAGTAGCAGCCGTGTTAGTCTGTATTCGCAAAAAGAAAAGGAGTACTTGTGGCACCTTAGAGACTAACCAGTTTATTTGAGCATAAGCTTTCGTGAGCTACAGCTCACTTCATCGGATGCATCATGCATCCGATGAAGTGAGCTATAGCTCACAAAAGCTTATGCTCAAATAAACTGGTTAGTCTCTAAGGTGCCACAAGTACTCCTTTTCTTTTTGTTCTTATTCAGTATGCTGCTGTGGTGGAATTCAATATACAGCATATAAAACAAACAGGAAATACACAACTGTACAATACACTATTTAAAAAAACCACCCAAACGCATCTTGTATTAAATTAAATTTACTGTGCTGAAATATATTAATTTGTCAATATTAGATATACCTTATTTAATCATAGTAATAATTTCTAACAAAGCAAAATGAATAAAATCCAATTAAAAACACCCACCAGCTCATTTTGGCTGTCTTCTTGTCTCAGTATTCCTTGTTTATGGACAAAGAACATTTCCAAATGCTAAAAATTGTTTACATGTATAGTTAAGGTCAACATGAAATTTTTTAAGATCAATTGTTGGCTAATAACCATCACACTGAACTTGCTTAATATTAACTCAGTTCAATAACAAGAGGATATTGGTTTCTGTTGAGGTATTTGTCAAGATAGAATAATAAAAGTGTGAGATTTTGCTTAAGGTGAGATCAAATGGACTGTGTCACAAGAGGATCAATAAATGTTCACCATGTATGTATGTACTGGGGAAGACATTGCAAATGTGCCTATTAGAAATACCTAAAACTTTCTCCGTTATGTGTGCGGCCACACATTTCTTTAGCATAGCAATTTTTTAATATTCTAATATTCTAAAAGGGAAAGAAAAACAGCAGTTCAAAAGAACTACTGATCTCTCATGCAATCCGGAAGCAAGGATTTGCATCTTCACTGACTGGCTGCAACATGAATTCAGGTAGAACTTATTAACAAGGCAGGATGTGTTCACTCTAATGGAATGCCTTGTGTATAACCCCTCTGGATTCCTGAAGAGGATTTTGGAACAACTAAAAAAGAAACTACCCAGAGAATCTTTCCCAGGTTTTACATAGAGCTCACTGTATGTTGGGATACATAGTTTGGGAGTTAATCATTGTAGTTTGGGAGTTAATCATTGCTTTGTGACTATCCATGTAGGTTAAAACATGATCAATAAAGCCAACACATATGTACACTTCAATACAGAGTCTCCGTACTTTGATTTAAGGAGCTCTCAAAAATCTATTAATTTTTATAATTGTTTTTATAGAATGTAAATTGCACACAAAAGTCCAAGACGGGCACTGAACAAATTTAAATAGAAAATAAAAACGATACTATTCAAGACTTCAGAGCAAGTTAAAAAAATAGAAACTTTGTCTTGCCATGTGACTACAGCCCTTCAGTAGCAAGAATGTTCTTTTTTCTATATAACAAATGGTAGTGGCAAGGTTCCAAAGAACCTTTGTCCACGTGCAGACAGACCACTAGCAAAAGCTGATCAGTTATCCTAGAATCATAGAAAATTTGGGTTG
Source organism: Natator depressus (assembly GCF_965152275.1). NCBI lineage: Eukaryota > Metazoa > Chordata > Testudines > Cheloniidae > Natator > Natator depressus. The sequence goes on from NC_134238.1 coordinate 29,757,311, forward strand.
GAAGAGACCTCAGGAGGTTATCTAGTCCAACCCCTGCTCAAAGCAGGACCAACACCAACTAAATCATCCCAGCCAGGGCCTTGTCAAGCCGGGTCTTAAAAACCTCTAAGGATGGAGATTCCACCACCTCCCTATTCTAGTGCTTCACCACCCTCCTAGTGAAATAGTGTTTCCTAATATCCAACCTAGACCTCCCCCACTGCAACTTGAGACCATTGCTCCTTGTTCTGTCATCTGCCACCACTGAGAAAGGCCGAGCTCCATCCTCTTTGGAACCCCCCTTCAGGTAGTTGAAAGCAGATATCAAATCCCCCCTCACTCCCCTCTTCTGTAGACTAAACAAGCCCAGTCTCCTCAGCCTCTCCTCGTAAGTCATGTGACCCAGCCCCCTGATCATTTTCGTTGCCCTCCACTGGACTCTCTCCAATTTGTCTACGTCCTTTCCGTAGTGGAGGGCTCAAAACTGGACGCAATACTCCAGATGTGGCCTCACCAGTGCCGAATGGAGGGGAATAATCACCTCCCTCGATCTGCTGGCAATGCTCCTATCAAGTTATTTAGTGTTTTCTGGTGATCAAGAAAGAGTAAGCTGTACTGTGTGATCTCATCAACATGACCAGTTTCCTACAGAAGAAGCTTGCATGTGAAGGCATCAGCAGAAGAGGATATAGGGTGGGAAAGGGGGATGAGGAAGGAAACAGCAGGGACCATTGTTGAACAAAGTCCCCTTATTACTGCTGATTTTGTTCCCATAAAACCAGACAGAAGCACTAACAGGAATATTAGCAGACATCTTTAGGAAAGAGTGACACAGAGCTGGCAGCAAGCATATTGGGCCTTTCAGGGTGAGGGGGCTTATTTCTTGTTAAGCTAAAGATCCAGAGTAGGTTTGGTGGTTATGGAGAACAAAGCTGCAGGATCAGGATTCATACGGATTTAATCTATAAATGATTATACAATGGAATTAATAGAAAATATTAGGGCTGTCGATTAATCACAGTTTTAATCACACTGTTAAACAATGGAATACCAATTGAAATGTATTAAATATGTTTCTACATTTTCAAATATATTGGATTTAAATTATAACAGAATATAAAATGTACAGTGCTCAATTTATTATTTTTTGAATACATACATTTGCACTGTAAAAATGATAAAGAAATAGTATTTTTCTATTCACCTCATAAAAGTACTGTAGTGCAATCTCTTTATCTTGAAAGTGCAACTTACAGATGTAGGGTTTTTTTGTTACGTTACAGCACTCAAAAACAAAACAATGTAAAACTTTAGCACCAATAAGTCCACTCAGTCCTAGTGACTGTCTGAACAAGAAGTAAGACAAACAAGTTTGTTTACATTTATGGGAGATAAGCTGCCTGGTTCTTATATACAATGTCACCTGAAAGTGAGAACAGTCGTTCGCATGGCACTTCTGTAGCTGGCATTGCAAGGTATTTACATGCCAGATATGCTAAACATTCGTATGCCCCTTCATGCTTCGGCCACCATTCCAGAGGACATGCTTCTATGCTGATGGGGGGAGAACCGTATGTCTCCTGCTCTGTTTTACATGCATTCTGCTATATATTTCACGTTATAATGGTCTCGGATGATGACCCAGCACATGTTGTTCATTTTAAGAACACTTTCATTGCAGATTTGACAAAACACAAAGAAGGTACCATTGTGAGATTTCTTAAGATAGCTACAGCACTCGACCCAAGGTTTAAGAATCTGAAGTGCTTTCCAAAATCTGAGAGAGATGAGGTGTGGAGCATGCTTTCAGAAGTCTTAAAAGAGCTCTTAAAAGAGCAACACTCTGATGTGGAAACTACAGAACCTGAAACACCAGAAAAAGAAAATCAACCTTCTGCTGGTGGCATCTGACTCAGATGATGAAAATGAACATGCGTCGGTCCGCACTACTTTGGATCGTTATTGAGCAGAACCCATCATGAGCATGGATGCATATCCTCTGGAATGGTGGTCAAAGCATGAAGGGACATATGAATCTTTAGTGCATCTGGCACGTAAATATATTGCAATGCCAGCTACAACAGTGCCATTGAACGCCTGTTCTCACTTTCAAGTGACATTGTAAACAAGAAGCAGGCAGCACTATCTCCTGCAAATGTAAACAAACTTATTTTTCTGAGCAATTGGCTGAAGAAGTAGTATGACTGAGTGGTCATGTAGTTGCTAAACTTTGACATTGTTTTACTTTAGAATGCAGGTTTTTTGTACATAATTCTACATTTGTAAGTCCAACTTTCATGATAAAGAGATTGCACTACAGTACTTGCCATAGGTGAATTGAAAAATAATATTTATTTTGTTTAGTACAGTGCAAATATTTGTAATAAAAATAACTATAAAGTGAGTACTGTATTCTGTTTTGTAACTGAAATCAGTATATTTGAAAATGTAGAAAACATCTAAAAATATTTAAATAACTGGTATTCTATTATTGTTTAATCACGATTAATTTTTTAAATCGCTTTACAGCCCTAGAAAAAATAAGTTTATTTCATATATAATTGTTATAGGTTGGGCTAAGTCTTGTTGAAACTGGTGGTGTAACAGCTACCTTCCATTCATAGAGAAGTGTAAAGAGCCACTGATCTCATTTATGAAACCAGGTAGGTGAAACTACGGGAGCACCACCCAAAACACAGGCACAGGGTAAAGTCTGTGTAGAAGCTGAACCGTGTGACCCAAGGGATTTCCCTGGGGACTGATACAGTGAATGCAGGAACTAGGGGATTGACTGGTGGAGCTGGGTGTGGGCATGACAGAAAAATACACAGAAAGACACAGAGAAGGAGCAGATAGCCAAGGAGACATCCAGAACAAGCACTGGGACCATAGCTCTGAGAAAAAGCCTACAGAGAAAAAACTTTTTGGATACAGTAGAGAACATGCTTTTAGAATACAGTGATGGCGGAAACTAGGCTTGGAACTGTAAGTAGAGAAACTCTTTTCTGATTCCTATTGTGTTCAGTGAAACAGGACTTGGTACATTCTTTGTAAATGAACAGAACTGCATCCAAGAAATATCTGATTCCATCAACAATTTCTCTTCCTAACAAAAATAACTTGAGAGATCCTGAATTTTGGAAACTGCTCTCAAGTCAAAAAAGGGATAAAAATGCTCCACAGAACTGATCCATTCCTAAATGAAAAAATCATGTTTGTAATTTTTGTTGATTCAAATCTTTAGTGTAAAAGGATCTCATACCAGAGTGTGGGCTCATTCCAAGTGCTGACATCACAGTGCTAAAAATAAAGGCTATTCCATTGTAAGAATTACTGTCCTACATACGAATTGTTAAACTGAGTAGCTGTCCATCAATAGGCAACCTGGACAGTCTCAACTATCCAAGGCACATTTCAATAGTAGTAAATGATAAACCTACTGAGCAAAATTCTCCATGACTAATCCATTTATCTACAGTTACTCTATTATTAATACTTAACTCATTACTCTGACTTATCTAGAGAATGAAATGTGCTACTTAAAGTAAAATTTTGTAACAAGAACGAGTAAAAGGTTTTCTTAGATACTTTTAAGTACTTCAGGAGTGCCCATTTCTAACAGAGAAGAAAATACATTATCATGCTACTGCTGAAGTTAATGGTAAAGTGACCACTGACTTCAAGTGTAGGATTAGGTCCTACAGATTTATGCTGAAGAAAGAAATGAACAATATGACATCTTACTGGTGTCAAAGGATGTTATTCTTTATTCCTTTCTTCATTAGTGGAGGTACTTTTCATTACTCAAATCTTGAGGTGAAAAGTCTTAATATAGTTCCTCTATACGGTAGCTAAAGAAAGAATTGTTCTTGTCACAATCCTTTCATAAGTATACTGTTTTTCACTATCTATTGTAATACTGGGTGTTGAATTTTCATAATATATAATGACTGTCAGAGTTGGAATTTGAAAAAAACATACTATTTTACTAGACTACAAACTAACAGCAAGAAAATTAAAGTCCATGTTTAATACAAAATTTCAAACAATAAATGCATTTAAAAAAATAATCATTCACAAAAGTAGGTTCAAGCAGAGTACTGTAGTTGAAAACAGGAATGATAGTACAAGCTGGAGTATTGTACATGCAAATATTATCTTTTTTGCACTGACATACTATTGGTGAAATTTTGCCATCTACTGGAAATAGTTAAGAAAAGGCTTATTTTCAGAATATTCCTGTTGAGAAAAAAAAGCCTCAGGATAGCGAATAGATTTTAAAAAAAGAAAAAATACTAGGTTTTAAAAATAATTAGTATTTAGTGACTCACATATACAAAGCAGATTTTTAAAAATAAGTGGATGAACAGATGACAAGTATTCATTAAAATAAATTCTGGCTAAACTTTTTGGGACATGACAACCTGAAAACTAGTCAGTTTCAAATAATGAGTTAAGTGCCCTCTGGCAATTTTGTGGTTTTAAAATATTTTTCTATTTAAAATTCAAAAGTGTTCTGCCTTTTCTGTTATATGAAAGTCCCACACAAACAAAAGGGGAAACTGACTATCCAAAGAGTATAGTCAAATGCACAAAGTACACAAACTGAAAAAACTGAGATTTCCCTCTCTAATCTTTCATTTATAGCAATTGTAGGTATATCTTGTAAGAATAGGAGGTACAACATTTTCAAGCACAAGTATGATTTTAAAATCTCTGTTACGAATAATAGTGCCTTTTACACAAAAACTTCCTTACAAATTTAATTTAGAAAATTCAATTTTTCCCAAGTTGAAACATTTTTATATTGTTCTTTACTTTTTATTAGGTTTAACTTATGTGTTACACAGAACACTCAAATCTGGTTCTCTCCAACAAGGCTGGCACAAGAACTTTGTTCTGACACAAACAAACAGCCCTGCAAAAAGATCACTATCTATTATAAATACACATTCTTTAATATCAGTGTCATATTTCCTCCTCTTATTAATCCAAAGAAAATCAATCTAGTGTCAACTGCTTCCTTCAGAGTAGCAGCCATGTTAGTCTGTATTCGCAAAAAGAAAAAAAAAAAATGCTCACGAAAGCTTATGCTCAAATAAATTGGTTAGTCTCTAAGGTGCCACTAGTACTCCTTTTCTAACTGCTTCTTGAGTACCTCCTAATGGTAGTTGGCTATGAACATCAAATTGTTAGGAGTGAGATTTTTCAAATGCTGGTCTCCATTTTTCCTCCACAATTTGCAAGCACAAATAATTGCAACACACAAGTGACTTTATATGGTGCCTACAAATAGCTGTGGTCCTAAAATTCGCCTGTAATTATTTACACACACCCCCCCCAACACACACCTCCTTCTGCAGGTGCAAAACAGAGCCGTAGCTAGGCTTAATTTTCAACCTGTCAATGCCTATTCTTATTTCACAGTCAATCTTATTTAAACTAAATAACAGTTGGACGTTCTGTCATCTGGCTGCTTTTACTACTTATTCTAAAAGAAAAAAAGGGACGAATCTCATTTAAATAGACACAAAGTGTAACTTGGCTAATAAAGCGAGTGATATACAAATGTTAGGAGCTATATGCATAGAGTCTCCAGAACTTAAATATCTACATCTGATACTACACTTTTTTTTTTAAAAGGCAGAAAAAGTGCCACACTGGGCCTTTAAACTTAAAAAAATATGCAGTGAGATGTAAATGAATTTTAACATAAAATATAGCTTTTTATATATGTTTTAAAAACATTTTGTAACCAATTAAACACATCAAGACAATGAGACCTCTGACTGCAAAGTTTAGGCTCCAAGAGCTGATATAGTGTTTAGAAGTAGGTGGAAATGCAAAAATAATTAAGAAAACAAAGTGAACTTTGATCTACCTTGCTTACCTGTAATGAAAGGGAGTGAGCAAGAAAAAAATGGTCCACATCAATGACAGAAGAGAGGAAACCAGCTAAAATGACTTCACTAAAGTCACTCTTCTTCCTGAGCCCAATCACTATCACCCAGGACCATACTCCCACCACACCGTGCACTCCATTATCAGAGAGAGCTCGGAGCCAGTCGTGTTGCTGAATGAAAGGGAACTGCAGAAGTCGGTCTGCTATGAAGCAGAACATTCCCAATCCTAAACTGGAAATAACTGAAGCTGTGCTGAAAGTTTGGAGAAGAGCATGAGCCTTTTCAGTCTCAGATGCCATAGCAAGTAACATGTCACTGTACACAAGATGCCATCAGGATACACACAGCCCATTATCCTTTTAATCTTCAGTCAGTCATTCTGTAAATTATCAAAGAGAAAAGTCTTAATGAAGAAATGTGGCAGCCAGCACTAAATACTTGTTAAACTCAACTATATCTGCAGCTGTAATAAAACATATCCTAATAGCAAACTCATTGCTCAAAATCTAAGATTCTCCAGAAATACTAAATACAATTAACTTAATTTATTGACCCAAACAGTATGGATCTGAATCAAAAATTGTGTGCTGTTTTAAATGAGAACAAACACACACTTTAGTACACTCATGCATTGACTATCTTTTGACATTTCCAATTTCATAAAACAAAATCTGAGAATTATATCCAATCATATCCCAGACTTATTCCGAGATTTCCCCTTCCTTTCATATCAGGATTTTCACCACATTAATGCCTCTACTTTGTAGCCACGTTGTTCTGATTCTGGGGTTGATTAGATCCTCAAAACCTCAGAGCTTTTTATGCTTTGAATTTCACATCACAACTTGCAGTCTTTCACTACTATGGGAAGTTTTTTATGCAGTCTCTTTCACCTCTAGAAATATTTTTATATAATGCACACACCTCTGTTTCCCCCCTGCAATTTGTTAGCATACATACATAACAAAACTGCCTCTCAGAACACAGTCTCAGTTCTAAACATCTGATAGTTATTATGCTCCTGCATTATTTCAAAAATCTGTGGGAACAGATTAGTTTCAAAGCATATTTTCTATTTAAAATGCACTCTTTACATGATGGTTGCTATCTCCTTATAATGCAGTAAAGCTTTGATAAGCACAAAGTCCTTTCTTTTACATTATTTTTTTGGTAAATAAATTTTTTTTTACTTGAATAAGACAATTTATTCTCACACCCATGTTAAGTGGTGCCCTCAAAAATGATTTTTGAAAGACATTGTTATGAAATTTTTCATGATTGCAAATAAGTTCTTTATTATAAACCGTACAAAAGTTGAAACTGAAATAAATTTTCTTAACAAATATTTCTTCCATCCTAAGCACATGCAAGTGTATTGTAAGGTTGTCCAAAAGTGCTTCATATGCCAGACATTCATTTTGAAAGAAAAAAGTTCATTGAAGCATTCATTTGAAAAAAGAATGAATAATACATGAACTTTGCATAGAGATGAGAAAAAGTAGGTCAAGTTTAGAGCCTGTTAACCATGACTGTACCCCTTCAGAGTAATCATGTAACATGAACCATTTTCTGCAGCACGTCTTTGTACTTTTTTAAAGATTCATAATTTAAAACATCACACTTTGAAGAATTAAATTCCATTTTTTTTCCAGGTTAAGGAACAAGTGACCCCAGCATCCCCCAAACCTTTTCCTAGCCAACCAAGTAGCAGCACTTATTAAAGAAGTGGTTCGCACAGTGTGGAGGGTGGGGGAGAAGAGCTGGAAAACTGGAGAAATATAGTTAAAAAGACCACTTCTACTTGATTTCCATGTCAGATTGGATGTTGTCTCAGCTCACAATATACCATGCACAGGACTCCTGTTTAGGAAGAGTTCATTAAGAGACATTAAGAGCTCTTTGTACGTACATACATATGCATGCATGCACAGTTGGAGTAAGTGGACATATCTTTATTTACTTCATTGCAGTTGCGTCAACTTACTTCAATAGCAAATTTGGCTTACAGTCCACAGATTATAGCATTTGCACCTGCTTGCTGTACTCAAATCATTTTGGGATATTCACACTCCCTACTTCTGACTACAGAGGTAAGGAAATACATAAACAGTCAAACCCCAGTAAGCACAGACAGCTGGTCCTGTCTTTGCACAAATCAAACCAAGTAACAGTAAGCACTCACATAGCACAGAAGCTTTACAAATGTTTTACAAAATATATATGAGCACAGAACAGAAAATCAAAATATGGAAGAAACCCCAACATCCCCATTCACCAAACTTTTACCTGATAAGTTCCTAAACAAATATGATCACCAAATGAGAAATGACATAAACTAGACCACAGATGACCTATGAAAGACTCTGGATATCAACAAAACGTAACATTTTTTATAATTGATCGTTAGTTAAAGATAGAAGGCACTCAGGAAAACAGATAACTTGCTACAGAGGAAACCCTCCCATTTAAAACACAAGTGCCTATTTCACACTAATTTGACATTTCATGACATTATATTCAGAACATCCAGAACTGTAAGCTACCTTACCTCAGCAGGTGAGAGCTTTGCTGGAGATTAGACTGTGGGGTAGCTGACTACCTCACCAGCAAACTCCAAGATTCTGCTAGTTTAAACCTGGCCTTGTAGGTGATAATCAATGAATACCAGTTCCTGAGAGATGTCTTTCTGCAGTGTCAGGCCCTCTCACTGTGACACACAGAGAAATAATTAAATTCACTCACTCCAAAGAGACAGCATACACAACAGCCTGTTAGGTTAGCTGAAGGCTCACACCTCACTTTAATACACAGCAATGAGACTGTTTTGTAATGAAACTAGAATAAATTTATTAATGAAGAACAGAATTTAAGTGATACTAACCAAGAACAAAAGAGACAGGTCTGGTTACAAACAAAACATGCTTTCTAGTATACAAAATTTAATAGATTATAATCCTGGTCTCAGGCAATTACTCACCAATAGTCAGTTCCCAGAGACTTCAGCCCACATGGTTGAAGGATCCACCTTTCACAGATTCCAAGAACTTCTGGCCTCTTTTGTCCCGTAAGTGTTGTATAACTAGAACATATTTTTGCTTCTTCTTATATTTTCCAGAGTCCATTATCTTTTTGCTTCTTCTTCTATTTTCCAGAGTCCATTATATCTGTCTCAAGAGCCAGGAAGACTTCCTGGGGGTACAGACTCGGCCCCCGGTCTCAGTAAACTCCTTCCTCCATTTCTTGATAATTTGATTGCTTTGTTTACCTTGTATGTGTAATCCTTCTGCCAGGTGGAGCCAGCAGCAACAAGGGCTGCGTTCAATATCTAGGGGTTCCTCTTGAACAATACAACACAGAACCGGCTCAAGCCCATACCCAGTAACCTGGGAAAATTACACACCACCCCATGGCACCTCTGAGAGGCAATACTTCCCCACTCACAATCACAGAGTCTGAGTGTGGAAAAGAAACTTTTAATGAAAGGAAGGACGTCACCTGACATTAATTAGGGAAAATGCCACAAGCAGGATTCATAATCATAAAACTGTGAGGAGGACACCCACCCCAGAGTGCATAGGGCAGTGCCTTCTGTCTCATGTTCTTGAGTTCTACAACCAAAAGTTCCTTTTCTGTGCCCCTCTCTGGATCCCTCACCACACTCCACTCACAGTTGTTGTCCTTGGTCAGTGAGGATCCAGGGTTCAGAGGTGCATCTGTGTGAGTTCACTTCCCACCCGGGAAGAAGGCACCTTGCTTGCTCTGCCATCTGAACACTTGCTCTGGCCAGCCACCTCGCCAGCCGCTCGTTCACCTGCCGACTCGCCAGCCGCTCGTTCATTGGCTGATTGTCAGTTACCTTCTGCTGCCTCTTGACTCTCTGCTGTGACCTCTGCATATCAGTCTCTTAGTGATTTTCAGCTCTTTGCAGACTGGACAGAAACACTGCCCCACCAAAAGTGATTTCAGCTCTCATTTGAGCACTTTGACATAACTAAAGGCTCCTGATGAAGCCTAATTAGCTCTATCTTTGAACAGTGGGAAAGAACAGACTGGTGACCCATAGGGAGAGTCCACACCTCCTGGCTGGGACACCTATCCCCACCCCTCTTACTCTCACAGGGGTCTGGCATTCGAGCCCCTGGTTTACAAGTTCCGTTCAGCTGAGGGTGACCCCTCAATTGGGACAAGCTCAGCACTGTTCTGCTCCCCTTTAGTCATACAATGAAGATAACATTGATTACATTTCTCTACCCCTCCATGCCATACTAAAGTGATTTGTAACCCAACACCAGCCAAAGCTTGGCGCTACACCACTCCTATCTGCTAGATACCTACACAGAGTAGGGGTGTTTGTGTAAATACAGTTTGCTCCTGAAGTCTCTCCCCTTCCCAAACTAGCTGTCATGGGAGAGCTCATTCAGACCCTGCTTACACCTGTAAATGTACTTTTATTGTCCTCTGCCTATAATTAAGACAGACAGGTGAATCCATATTCTTTTGTCTAGGGCAGGATGGGTTAATGCATTGCCTCCCAAATGCATTTAAAGAACGTATTTCCAGCACACATGCATAACTCTTTGTACTCAACATGTACATACATCACAATCATTTTTGGAACCAGCATGTCACCAGTTTACATATGATACCTCACATGATACATTTTACACACATAGTATGATACTTATGTTGGGTGTAGTGAATGTGTCAAGCCTGATATGCATTGCAGTATAGTGGGCCATCTGCCTGTGGACATTTAGGGGCTCTTTCATCTGCCATTTTGTTGCCTAGTCACCCAGTTTTGAGAGATCCTTTTGTAGCTCTTCACAGCCTGCCTGGGACCGCAAACGTGAAATTGCAGCACTACTAACTGTAGTCTGTAACCTGTCATTTAAATCAGCTTCTGTACCAAATGACTGGAGGATAGCTAATATAGCTGGACCGCTTGGTAACAGTGATCATAATATAATTAAAATTTAACATCCCTGTGGCGGGGAAAACACTACAGTAGCCCAACACTGTAGCATTTAATTTCAGAAAGGGGGACTACACAAAAATGAAAGTTAGTTAAATAGAAATTAAAAGTTACAGGGCAATAAGTGAAATCCCTGCAAGCTGCATGGAAACTTTTTAAAGATACCACAATAGAGGCTCAACTTAAATGTATACCGCAAATTAAAAAACACAGTAAGAGAACCAAAAAAAGTGCCACTGTGGCTAAACAACAAAGTAAAAGAAGCAGTGAGAGGCAAAAAGGCGTCCTTTAAAAAGTGGAAGTTAAATCCTAGTGAGGAAAATAGAAAGGAGCATAAACTCTGGCAAAAGAAATGTAAAAATATAATTAGGAAGGCCAAAAAAGAATTTGAAGAACAGCTAGCCAAAGACTCAAAAAGTAATAGCAAAAAAAATGTTTTAAGTAAATCAGAAGCAGGAAGCCTGCTAAACAAACAATGGGGCTACTGGACGATCAAGATGCTAAGGAGCACTCAAGTATGATTAGGCCATTGTGGAGAAACTAAATGAATTCTTTGCATCGGTCTTCACAACTGAGGATGTGAGGGAGACTGCCAAACCTGAGCCATTCTTTTTAGGTGACAAATCTGAGTAACTGGTCCAGATTGAGGTGTCATCAGATGTGGTTTCTGAACAAATTGATAAACTAAATAGTAATATGTCCCCAGGACCAGATGGTATTCACTCCAGAGTTCTGAAGGAACTCAAATGTGAAATTGCAGAACTACTAACTGTAGTCTGTAACCTATCATTTAAATCAGCTTGTGTACCAAATGACTGGAGGATAGCTAATATGACTCCAATTACAGGCCAGTAAGCCTGACTTCAGTACGGGCAAACTTGTTGAAACTATAGTAAAGAACAAAATTATCAGACGAACATAATTTGTTGGGGAAGAGTCAACATGGTTTTTGTAAAGGGAAATCATGCCTCACCAATCTACTAGAATTCTTTGAGGGGGTCAACAAGCACATCGACAAGGGGGATCCAGTGGATATAGTGTACTTAGATTTTCAGAAAGCCTTTGGCAAGGTCCCTCACCAAAGGCTCTTGCGCAGAGTAAGCTGCCACGCAATAAGAGGGAAGGTGGTCTCATGGATTGGTAACTGGTTAAAAGATAGGAAACAAAGGGTAGGAATAAATGGCCAGTTTTCAGAATGGAGAGAGGTAAATAGTGGTTTCCCCCAGGGATCTGTACGGGGCCCAGTCCTATTCAATGTATTCATAAATGATCTGGAGAAAGGGGTAAACAGTGAGGTGGCAAAATTTGCAGATGATACAAAACTACTCAAGATACTTAAGTCCCAGGCAGACTGCAAAGAGCTACAAAAGAATCTCTCAAAGCTGGGTGACTGGGCAACAAAATGGCAGATGAAATTGATAAACGCAAAGTATTGCGCATTGGAAAACATAATCCCAACTATACATATAAAATGATGGGGTCTAAATTAGCTGTTACCACTCAAAGAGATCTTGGAGTCATTGTGGATAGTTCTCGGAAAACGTCCACTCAATGTGCAGTCGAAGTCAAAAAAGCGAACATAATGTTGGGAATTATAAAGAAAGGGATAGATAATAAGACAGAGAATATCGTATGCCTCTATATAAATCCATGGTACGCCCACATCTTGAATACTACATATAGATGTAATCGCACTGTAACATTACACTCCATATTCTTATGAAAATATGATTGTGGTAGGAATATGACATAACTAAGATATGCTTTATGCAAGATAACTCTTGTAAGCTATCATTGGAAAGGTTATAATTTACTGAATATGATTATCCTATTTGTATGCTTGTATCATTTCTGTATCTGAAATTAGGACTATTGACTATGTATCTGTATTTCAACTATGCTACTCTGGGTAACACTCACTACTAACACTTCAGGTACAACAATGAAAAAGCCCAACAGTGCTGACGGCCCATCAGCAAGAGACAATGGACAGTAAGAGAGCTTAAAAAGAAAAAAGAAAAGGAGTACTTGTGGCACCTTAGAGACTAACCAGTTTATTTGAGCATGAGCTTTCGTGAGCTACAGCTCACTTCATCGGATGCATATTGTGGAAACTGCAGAAGACATTATATACACACAGAGACCATGAAACAAAACTTCCTCCCACCCCACTGTCCTGCTCGTAACAGCTTATCTAAAGTGATCATCAAGGAGGGCCATTTCCAGCACAAATCCAGGTTTTCTCACCCCCCCCCCCCCACAGACACACATACAAACTCACTCTCCTGCTGGTAATAGCCCATCCCTCTTTGAAACCTCTCTTTATAATGCGCATGATAATCAAGGTGGGTCATTTCCAGCACTAATCCAGGTTTTCTCACCCCCCCCCCCCACACACACACAACCCCCTGGAAATGGCCCTCCTTGATGATCACTTTAGATAAGCTGTTACGAGCAGGACAGTGGGGTGGGAGGAAGTTTTGTTTCATGGTCTCTGTGTGTATATAATGTCTTCTGCAGTTTCCACAATATGCTATGCATCCGATGAAGTGAGCTGTAGCTCACGAAAGCTCATGCTCAAATAAACTGGTTAGTCTCTAAGGTGCCACAAGTACTCCTTTTCTTTTTTCTTTTTACGAATACAGACTAACACGGCTGTTACTCTGAAACCTAAGAGAGCTTAGCCTTCCTGTGAACCTGTGGGTCACCCTGTGAAGAATGGCCACAGGGGCCCTATAGGTTTTAGGGTAGCAGCCGTGTTAGCCTGTATCCGCATGCATCCGATGAAGTGAGCTGTAGCTCACGAAAGGTCATGCTCAAATAAATTTGTTAGTCTCTAAGGTGCCACAAGTACTCCTTTTCTTTTTGCAGGTAAGGTGAGCTATTACCAGCAGGAGAGGAAAAAAAAAAACCCTTTTGTAGTGATAATCAAGGTGGGCCATTTCCAGCAGTTGACAAGAATGTGTGAGGAACAGTAGAGGGGGGAAAATAAACATGGGGAAATAGTTTTACTTTGTGTAATGACACATTCACTCCCAGTCTTTATTCAAGCCTAATTTAACAGTGTCCAGTTTGCAAATTAATTCCAATTTAGCAGTCTCTCGTTGGAGTCTGTTTTTGAAGTTTTTTTGTTGTAATATTCCCACTTTTAGGTCTGTAATCGAGTGACCAGAGAGATTGAAGTGTTCTCTGACTAGTTTCTGAATGTTATAATTCTTGACGTCTGATTTGTGTCCATTTATTCTTTTACGTAGAGACTGTCCAGTTTGGCCATTGTACATGGCAGAGGGGCATTGCTGGCACAAGATGGCATATATTGCATTGGTAGATGTGCAGGTGAACGAGCCTCTGATAGTGTGGCTGATGTGATTAGGCCCTATGACGGTGTCCCCTGAATAGATATGTGGACACAGTTGGCAATGGGCTTTGTTGCAAGGATAGGTTCCTGGGTTAGTGGTTTTGTTGTGTGGTTGCTGGTATTTGCTTCCGGTTGGGGGGCTGTCCGTAAGCAAGTACTGGCCTGTCTCCCAAGATCTGTGAGAGTGATGGGTCGTCCTTCAGGATAGGTTGTAGATCCTTGATGATCCTGCTAGTAATAGCTCACCTTACTTGATCACTCTCATTACAATGTGTATGGTAATACCTATTGTTTCATGTTCTCTATGTATATAAAATCCCCCTCCTATATTTTCCACTGCATGCATCCGATGAAGTGAGCTGTAGCTCACGAAAGCTTATGATCAAATAAATTGGTTAGTCTCTAAGGTGCCACAAGTACTCTTTCTTTTTAGGGGTCCTACAGAGGCAGGTGACCATGTCACCCGATACTGGAACCCATCTTGAATTCTGTACTTTTCCACGACAAGCTGGGGGGTGTGTGTGTCAAACTAGGAAACAAAGGACTCCCGCCTTATGCGAATCCTATTTAAGGGTAGGGAGTGAGGTAATCCTGGTGGTCAGTTCTCCCCTGCTACCCCACCCAAGAGGACTGGAAACAACTAAGGCCCCATCTACACTGGCAAGTTTCTGTGCACTGAAGCAGCTTTGAGCGCTGTAACTCCCGAGATGTACACACTGCCAAGCCACTTAGTGCGCAGAAACTGTGCAGTTGCAGCACTATAAAAAACCACCCCGATGAGAGGAGTAGCGCTTTCTGCGCCGGGGCTACAGCGTTGCGGTGCCAGTATAGACACCATGGCGATTACAGCGCTGTGGTTGGCCTCCGGGAGGTGTCGCAAAATGCCTGTTCTCACCTCTCTGGTCATTGGTTTGAACTCTACTGCTCTGCCCCTAGGTGACCAACCATCTCCCACCGCATGCCTTGTCTGAGCGGCAGAACAGGCTGTTGAATGACTCCCTCACTTCATGGGAATCTTCCTCAGAGATCTCCAGGAAACTCTCGTGGAGATAGTGGGCAATCTGCTGCTGCAGGTTCCTCAGCAGAGCTGCTTTGTTTCTTGCCCCATTAACAGTAACTTTCTCATGCCACTTTGCCGTGACTGGGGGAGGGGTGGAACCATTGCTGCACACAGGCTAGCCGCATATGCGCCAGGGTGGAAGCTGCAGGCTTGGAGAAAACCCTCCCTTGATTCCCTGCTCACCCTCAGCAGCGAAATATCTTCCATAATGATTACCTCCTGTGGAAAGTGTGGGGACAGAAATTATTACCAGAACCACCCTAGAGTGCCTGCTGTCCCCAAGAGCCACGTGCCAAGTGTACAGCAGGGTCCGGGAAGAGTGATTTACCCTGCCCCTGTGGCTACTCACCAGTTTGGGGGCCTTGTGGCTCATGTGTGCTTGTTTGGGGTCAGCCAGTCAGTGACAGGTGTGAGAGTACTACCTGTGTTTTAAAGCACTGAATCGCTGTTGCAAACAATACTGCTTCTGTAAAATGTTGCATTTAAAACTTCACAAAGACGACCTTGGGAGGCCAGCCTCCCTTATCAGTGGCAGAACGGCTGCGGAGAATTAGAAAGCGTCCAAGAAGAACTAAGGAGGACTTTCTGCATGAGGTTATGATGCACTTGGCTGCCAAGAAACAGGAACTGAAGGAATGGCGGGACAGCGAGAAGAAGGACCAAAAGGAGAATGCGATACACCAGAAAGAAGCCACGGAGTAGCTCCTAACAGTTATGGAGTGCCAAGTGGACACACTCCAGGTGATACTAGCTCTTCAAACCAAGCAGCTCCGCCCCCGCCCTCTCCTGCAGCCGCTGTCGCAAAATTCTTTCCCATGTGCCCCACACACACCGCCAACACACTGTTATCAACCTACTGGCTCCACTCTCTACCTGCAGAATTCCACTCCTCCCTCCTCACAGTCTAGCAGCGTGGACTCCCACTACCCACTGCACTCAACACCCATCCCTCAGCAGTTTGGCCCTGCTGAAGTACAGCACTGGGTGCACTGTACTCCAAAGGAGAAGGTTGGGTATGATCCCCTGAACATACACAAATCTGTAGCTGTCCTGGGAATCCTCCTCCTCTTGAGAGCTTCCCTTCCCCCATACCCTCTCCCCTTCCCTGCTGATGAATTTTTTAATTTGACTCTCTCCTCCGGTTGTCGTCTTTTAATAAAAGAATTGTGTTCGTTTGAAAGCAATCTTTATTCTATTAAGCGAAAGCAAAAACAGCACTGCAAAGCAACATAAAATAATGTTAAGGTCCCTTCTTGCATCATGTGCACAGTCACCTCCTAGCATTACAAACACTGCAATCCCGAGCACAGCAACAAATATTAGTGGCTTTCAGCTTCAAATTTCTGCCTCAAGGCATCCCTGATCCTTATGGCCCCGTGCTATGCCCCTCTAATAGCGCTGGTCTCTGGCTGTTCAAACTCAGCCTCCAGGTGCTAAGCCTCTGCAGTCCAGCCCTGAGTGAAGCTTTCACCCCTCCCTTCACAAATATTACGGAACGTACAGCATGTGACTATAAGCACAGGAATATTGTCATTGGCCACGTCCAGCTTCCATAGAGGCAGCACCAGCAGGCTTTTAAACGGCCAAATGCACACTCCACAGTCATTCTGCACTCTCTCAGCCTGTTGTTGAACCGCTCCTTGCTGCTGTCAAGTTGCCCCGTTTATGGCTTCATGAGCCATGGCATTAAGGGTAGGCAAGGTCTCCCAGCATCACAATGGGCATTTCGACTTCCCCTACGGTGATCTTCTGGTCCAGGAAGAAAGTCCCTGCTTGCAGCTTCTTGAACAGGCCAGTGTTCCGAAAGATGCGTGTGTCATGCACCTTTCCGGACCAGCCTGCGTTAATGTCTGTGAAACGCCCACAAGCGCATGGAGAACCATTGAGAAATACCCCTTGCGATTAATGTATTCGGTGGCTAGGTGGTCTGGTGCCAGAATTGGAATATGCGTGCCATCTATTGCCCCTCCACAGTTAGGGAAGCCCATTTGTGCAAAGCCATCCACGTCACACACGTTGCCCAGAGTCACGGTCTGTCAGAGCAGGATGCGATTAACGGCCCTCCACACTTCCCTCAACACGACTCCAACGGTCAACTTTCCCACTCCGAACTGGTTAGCGGTCTGGAGTAGCCAGCTTCCACAGCGCAATCACCACGCGCTTCTCCAGTGACAGGGCAGCTCTCATTCTTGTGTCCTTGCGCAGCAGGACTGGGGTGAGCTCATCACACAGTCCCATGAATGTGGCTTTCCTCATGTGAAAGTTCTGCAGCCACTGCTCATCATCCCAGAGGTGCATCACGATTCGATCCCACCACTCAGTGCTGGTCTCCCAAGCTCAAAAGCAGCGTTCCACTGTGGTCAGCACCTCGGTGAATGCCACAAGCAATCTCTACACTACTATGCGTGGTGAGATCAGTTTCGCAATCCTCTTGCTTTTGTAGTTTAAGGAATAACTCCACTGCCACTCGTGACATGTTGGTCAGAGCGACCAGCGTTCTGGTCAGCAGTTCGGGATCTGTTCCTGCAGCCTGAAAGAGGCAGAGCGTGCAGTACACAAACCGTTGAAAGATGGTGCCAAATGCAGACGGAAGCACAGGGATTGATGGGATGCAAAGCAATGCATCACGGGGCATTGGGACCGGATCCAGAATGTCCCCCACCCCCCTCTGCCTTCCCACAAGTCTTAGCAGCAAAAGAAAACGAGGTGCTCTCTGGGATAGCTGCCCAGAGTGCACTGCTCTGAATAGCGCTGCAAGTGAACACACGATCGCGCAGGTAGCTGTCAGTGTGAACACACAACAGCGGTTTCCCTTCTGTGCTCTCTGAGCAGCGCTGTAACTACTGGCGCTGTAATTTTGCAAGTGTAGATGTGCCTTTAGACTGAACTGGGGGAAGAGAACTGAACCCAGGCTGGAAGGGCATCTGGCCTCTGAAAAAGATTATTAGAACCACATTTAGGATGAGAACTTGCATGTAACCAGTTTCTTTAGTGTATTAAGCTGTTTGCGTGCTCATTTTTGTTTTCTTAGTAATCTGCCTTGTTCTGTCTGCTACCTCTTTAACTACTTAAAATACACCTGTTATAGTTGTTAAATTTACTTCTGGTTTACAATATAACCTAGTTTATGTGATTTCTAAGCTGGGGGGGCCAGAAGCGGTGTACACCCTCCTCCACATTGATGGAAGAGGCAAATTTTATATAATTTTGGGTTTGTACTCCAAACGGGGGGGTAGACATCTGGGTGCAGTAGCAAGCACCTTAAGCTGAGCCTTCCCAGAGCGGATCTCTGTCTCTCTGTGAAGTTGGGTGTGTCACTGTCTGTGTGCTTGGCTGGAAAAGGCTAGGGAGCCAAGCCCAGCAATACTAGGTGAAAGGGGGCCCAGGCTGGTAGAATAGTCTGACTCAGTGGTGTCCCAGCACACCAGATGACACCTTGGGGGTCCAGATCATCACACGCCCCATCTCAAAAAAGATATATTGGAATTGGAAAAGTTTCAGAAAAGGGCAACAAAAATGATTAGGGGTATGGAATGGCTGCCATATGAGGAGAGATTAATAAGACTGGGACTTTTCAGCTTGGAAAAGAGACTAATAAGGGAGGATATGATAGAGGTCTATAAAATCATGACTGGTGTGGAGAAAGTAAATAAGGAAGTGTTATTTATTTCTTCTCATAACACAAGAACTAGGGATTACCAAATGAAGTTAATAGGCAGAAGATTTAAAACAAACAAAAGGAAGTATTTTTTCACACAACACACAGTTAGCCTGTGGAACTCCTTGCCAGAGGATGTTGAAGTCCAAGACTATAACAAGGTTCAAAAAAGAACTAGGTAAGTTCATGGAGGATAAGTCCATCAATGGCTATTAGCCAGGATGGACAGGGATGGTGTCCCTAGCCTCTGTTTGCCAGAAGCTGGGAATGGGCGATGGGATGGATCACTTGAAGATTACCTGTTCTGTTCATTCCCTTTGGGGCACCTGGCACTGGGCACTGTCGGAAGACAGGATACTGGGCTAGATGGACTTTTGGTCTGACCCAGTGTGGCCATTCTTATGTTCATAGGAAGATGATACCAGACACTAGACTAGAGGGTTCTTTAATTCAGCAAAGGCATAACAAAACCCAATGGCTAGAAGCTGAGGCTTGACAAATTGAAATGGGAAATAAGGTACACATTTTTAATAGCAATGATAATTAACAACAGGAATAGATTATAAAGAGATGTGGTAAATTCTCCATCACTAACTTTTAAAATCAAGCCTGAGTATTTTTCTAAACTATCTGCTCTAGCTCAATGACAAGCTATTGGGCTCAATGCAGGAAGTAATGGGTGAAAACTCCATTGTCTGTGTTATGCAAGAAGTCAGACTTGATCATACTCATCCCTTTTGGCCTTAAAATCTATTAAGTCTCAAGCCTAAAAAAACAAATTCTACAAGCAACCCCATTCACATACTATTAATATTCAAGACACTGGAGCAAACTCTCAAGAGATTACCTAGTGGGACAAGAGATCAAAACCCAAAACAATCTAATCTGCTATATTTTTCCACATAAACATTCATCATTAAAAGTGTACTTTGCAATCAGAAGTTACAGCAGTAGTTGACTTGGGGTGGGATGTATCAGAAATATGCAAAACATAGGTAGGATCTTAGGGATGTGATCCACAAAGCAATTTAGGTGCCTAAACTCCCAGTGTGTGGCACCACTGCAATCCACGAAACTCTCCCTTAGCTGCTGCCTAACCCTGTAAGCACCTACACTCACTTAGAGCCTAATTTTCTGCAGTAAAAATTCCTTAGGCACTTCAGTGCCCTGGGACATGCAATCTGCTGTCTCCCTCTAGGCACCCTGGGGCCTATGTCCTGCCTAAGCCCCAGAACAATTCACGAATAGGGGAAGATACATGTTTGTCCACCTAAGTCGCATGCGGGCCTGATCTGGTAGGCAACCACTAAACATGCCTATCAGATCAAGTCCTATTGAAGATCTGGGAGGTGGAGCGGACGGAGGTGCCTGTCACAGTTCATGGCAACTGCAACTGTATTCTCCCTCCATGGTCCAGCAAGAGTGTCCGCTCTTGGGCTTCTGGCTCCCCAGTTGTCACCTCTCTTGGTCAGAGAAGCATGCATCTTTTTGTCTCCTAACCGGGGTATTTCCAGGCTGCACAATTTCCTGCCTATACTGTGAATTTCCCAGCAAAGTCAGACTGACTAAGCAGGCCTGCTCTGATTTTCTCCTCAGAGGCTACAAATAGTATAATTGCCACCGTTGTAAGTTACCACACAGCCCTCTCTAATCAAGTACATTCATTCCTAAGGTAAAAGCATTACAGAGAAAATATATTAAAGACAACTAAAGATCCTACATGTGATGCATGCTAATAACCTTACCAGAGATCGCCTCAACTCCAGCAAAGGCTCTGACTGATGAACAGTTGTTCAAACCCCAACAAGAGGTTTTTCTGTGGTCACAAGTTCACAACAGCTGTTAGCTCAGAACAAACACACCCATGAATCTTAGAGTCACTCTTCTATCCAGTATAGGCCTCTGACCTCATCCTCATGTTACAGGTGATCAGCAAACAATGGGTTTCCTCTCAGGTTGCAACTTCAAATGGATGGATCCAGAGCTAGGTAATTTGCATTCCCCTCCTAAATATTTTCTAGGAAACCCACTGAACTGAAAGTTCAGTCTTATCTGGCCCACTGTTTTAAAAGAGTCCACTGGAGAACTCCTTGGCAAGGAGAAGTGGGAGGTGATGGTGTACATCTTGTAATTTTTAGCCCAATGGTTAGAGCACTCACCAGGGATGTGGGAGATCCAGGTCCAATTTACCCCTCTCTCTGTAGTCCAGTAATCTAGACATGCACCTGGGCGGTGAAAAGACCCTGGGCCCAGTCCTCCTGCTCCTATCACTCTTCCATTTTTTATCCATATTGGAAGAGCTTCAACAGTAGTGACAGCAAGAACCCCACACTGGATTATCCAAAAGCACAGAGGCTAAAGCTCTCTCCTCAGAGGTGGGAGACCCCTGTTCAAATCCTCTCCACCCCTCTGTCTCCTACATACCAGGTGAGTGCTCTAAGTCAAGGCCAGAAGTCAAAACGTGGGTATCACCACCTCCTCCAGCTGTTTTGTGAGGAGTGAGGCAGGTACCTAACTCATTCATATAAGAAACAGCTTAGGTGCCTAATATGCCTAACTCTAAGCAGGTTTCAGAGTAGCAGCCGTGTTAGTCTGTATTCGGAAAAAGAAAAGGAGTACTTGTGGCACCTTAGAGACGAACCAATTTATTTGAGCATAAGCTTTCATGAGCTACAGCTCACTTCATCGAATGCATTCAGTGGAAAATACAGTGAGGCGATTTATATACACACAGAACATGAAAAAATGGGTGTTATCATACACACTATAAGGAGACTGATCACTTAAGATGAGCTATTACCAGCAGGAGAGCGGGGGTGGAGTGCGGAGAAAACCTTTTGTAGTGATAATCAAGGTGGGCCATTTCCAGCAGTTAACAAGAACATCTGAGGAACGGGGGGGGGGGGGGGGGGGGGAATAGAGCTGTAGCTTACGAAAGCTTATGCTCAAATAAACTGATTAGTCTCTAAGGTGCCACAAGTACTCCTTTCCCTTTTACTTTGTGTAATGACTCATCCACTCCCAGTCTCTAGTCAAGCCTCAGTTAATTGTATCCAGTTTGCAAATTAATTCCAATTCAGCAGTCTCTCGTTGGAGTCTGTTTTTGAAGTCTTTTTGTTGTAATACCGCAACTTTAAGGTCAGAGATCGAGTGACCAGAGAGACTGAAGTGTTCTCTGACTGGTTTATGAATGGTTTCAGAGTAACAGCCGTGTTAGTCTGTATTCGCAAAAAGAAAAGGAGTACTTGTGGCACCTTAGAGACTAACCAATTTATTTGAGCATGAGCTTTCGTGAGCTACAGCTCACTTCATCCGATGAAGTGAGCTGTAGCTCACGAAAGCTCATGCTCAAATAAATTGGTTAGTCTCTAAGGTGCCACAAGTACTCCTTTTCTTTTTGGTTTATGAATGTTATAATTCTTGACATCTGATTTGTGTACATTTATTCTTTTACGTAGAGACTGTCCAGCAGCGACTGGTTCTTGTTTGTAGATAGCTAGCAAAGATAAGCACCTAAATCCAGGCTGCAGGGAGGCACCTATCTTGGAGGGAGAAGCAGGGTATAGGACACACTCCTGTTGTTGGCATCTCTGATTGGCTAGTTTAGGCAAGTCCCCGTTTAGCATCCTAGCTTTTGTGGATCATATTGTTAGATGCTTCTCTAGCTTCCCCCCCCCCCCCCTTGTTTCGGGAGCCTAGGTGCTTAACTCAGCTTTATAGATCACAGCGTTGTTCCTATGATTTCTTAGGCAACTAAAGTCAGGTAGCAGAACCATTGCAAGCAGGGGATGGCCAGGCTGGGCGTGCGGGGGAGGACTCCACATGGAAGAGTTTATCAGCCTGACAGAGGCAGTTCTGAAGAGCAGTCAGTAAATCTACTACTACTACCTGGCTCCACAGAGCAGAGCTAAAGCCCAGCTGTCCCGGGTGCCGCTAGTCTCTAGCGATGACGAAGCAGCAGCTCAGCCCTTGCTCTGCCCCAGATCCCTAGACTAGGCGGTCTCGGCTCTCGGCTGCTCCGAGCAAAACCTGAGTAGGCTGTGACGGGCGCCCAGCTTTTTGGTGCCAAGGGAAGGGGCGTGTGTGAACCCTCCCTAACCCTGCGGGAGGGGGCGTGACACTGGAGCCTAATTAAGGCAGCAGAGGAATCCGCAGCAGCGCTGAGTCTCTGAGGCCACGCAGCCAAGAGAGCGTCTAGGGGGCGAAGCGCCAGCTCCCCCGGCTGCCCCAGCCCGCACCGACACCGGGGCCTCGGCCCAGCCTAGCCTGGACCGACGTCAGGGGCCCTCCGCTCCCCCATCCTAACGCCGGGGTGGGACGGGACGAGGCCCCGCCCGAACTGACCCCAGCCCCGCCTCCCCTGCCCGGCTCATGCCGGGGCCGCAGCGCAGACCTTTCTCGTCCCAGCCGCTCCTGATGCTGCCGCCTCTTTCTGCAGCCGGCGGCTCCGGCTCCGCGCGGCGCCCCGCCTCAAGGGCCAGCCCGGCTCGGCTCACGGGGAGGCGCTGCCGGCGGCGGCGGTCACGGCGGGGCCCACGTGTCCCTATAGCGACGCAGCGGGCGGCCCCTCCCCCCCGCGAAAAGGCACAAAGCACTCTGGGATAGCGGCTAGCGGACCGACCTCCGGGAGCCGCCCCACCCGGCGCGGTGCCCGGCCTGCGGGTGGCCCCCCGGAAACCCCGCTGAGCGTCTCACCACCCCAGGGGCCCTGTCCGCGCCTGCGGCTACTCTCGCCGCAGTAGGGGGGGGCGGTGCCTGTTGCCGCGGCGCGGGAAAACGTGTGGCCAGCTGCCAAGGTAGACAGGGCCTCCGGCCCTCTGAGGGCAGCGCCGGGTGCCCCCCGGCCAGCCCAGTTAGCTTTGGGGACATGGTCGTTGGGTTATGCAGCATTCCCTTGGAAAACGTTTCCCAGAAAAATAAGCCCAGCGCCTAGGTCAGGGACTGTAAACGCATTGCCAGCTGCACCCCCGGGCAGCCAACAGTTAAAAGCCTCAGAGACGATAGTGTGCTCCGGCCGCAGACGCCTGCCTGAAAAGCAACAGCAGCTTGTGACAGGGTTAGACAGGCCCCTAAGGCTCAGACAGTCTAACCCTGGCCCCTGCCAAGGTAGAGCCTGTGTTGCATCTAAACCATCCAAGACAGATGGCTCAGCCCAGCCTGCTCCTGAGAACCTCCAGGGAAGGAGATTCTCTAACTGCCCTGCGCAGTTTGTTCCATTGTCCTAGTGTACTTAAGAAAAATTTAACTGAGATTTAATCTACATCTGCAAAAACAACAAGGAGTCCGGTGGCACCTTTAAGCCTAACATTTATTTGAGCATAAGCTTTTGTAGGTAAAAACCTCACTTCAGATGCATGGAGAGAAAGTTACAGATGCAGACATAAATATACCGACACATGGAGAAGGGAGTTACCTCACAAATGGACAATTTGATCAGGGTGGATGTACTCCACTCCCAACAATAGATGAGGTGGTGTCAATTCCAGGAGAGGTAAAGTTGCTTCTGTAACAAGCCAACCACTCTTAGTCCCTACTCAAGCCCAAATTAATGGTGTTAAATTTGCAAATGAATTTTAGTTCTGCTGTTTCTCTTTGAAGTCTGTTTCTGAAGTTTTTTTGTTAGATTTGAAAGTAGCTATATACTCTGTTTTAGAATGTCTAGGAAGATTGAAGTGTTCTCCCACTGGCTTTTGTGTATTACCATTCCTGATATCTGATTTGTGTCCATTTATTATTTTACATAGGGACTGTCTGGTTTGGCCACGTACCTGACAGACAGGCATTGCTGGCACATGATGGCATTTTTAACATTAGTAGACATGCAGGTGAACGAGCCTCTGATGGTGTGACTAGAGTAGATAGGGGGACAACGAAGGGAATGAGGTTTGCTACCGGGATTGGTTCCTTGGTTTGTGTTTCTGTGGTATGTAGTTGCTGGTAAGTATTTGCTTCAGGTCGGGAGGCTGTCTGTAAGTGAGGACTGGCCTGTCTCCCACAGTCAGAGAGTGAGGGATCGTTTTCCAGGATAGGTTGTAGATCGTTGATAATGTGCTGGAGAGGTTTTAGCTGGGGGCTGTACATGATGGCCAGTGGAGTTCTGTTATTTTCCTTATGGGGCCTGTCCTGTAGTAGATGATTTCTAGGTACCTGTCTCGCTCAGTCAGTCTGTTGCCTCACTTCCTCAGGTGGGTAGTGTAGTTTTAGGAAGGCTTGATTAAGATCTTGTAGGTATTTGTCTCTGTCTGAGGGATTGGAGCAAATTCGGTTGTAGCTTAGGGCTTGGCTATAGACAATGGATCGTGTGATGTGTCCTGGATGGAAGCTGGAGGCATGTAGGTAAGTATAGTGGTAAGTAGGTTTCCGGTATAGGGTGGTGTTTATGTGACCATCACTTATTTGCACTGTAGTGTCCAGGAATTGGATCTCTTGTGTGGACTGGTCCAGGCTGAGGTTGATGGTGGGGTGGAAACTGTTGAAATCCAGGTGGAATTCTTCAAGGGCCTCCTTCACATGGATCCACATGATGAAGATGTCATCAATGTGGCACAAGTAGAGGAGGGGCGCTAGGGGACGAGAGCTGAGGAAGCGTTGCTTTAAGTCAGCCATAAAGATGTTGACATACTGTGGGGCCATGTGGGTACCCATAGCAATGCCACTATCTTGAAGATATAAGTTGTCCCCAAATCTGAAATGGTTGTAGGTGAGGACAAAGTCACAAAGCTCAGCCACCAGGTGTGCCGTGGCCTCATTAGGGATACTGTTCTTGACAGCTTGTAGTCCATCCTCATGTGGAATATTGGTATAAAAGAGCTTCTACATCCATGGTGGCCAGGATGGTGTTTTCAGGAAGATCACCAATGCATTGTAGTTTCCTCAGAAAGTTGGTGATGTCTCAAAGATAGCTAGGAGCGCTAATAGCATAGGGTCTGAGGAGAGTTCAAATAGCCAGATAATCCTGCTGTAGGAGTGCCGATGCCCAAGATGATGGGGCATCCAGGGTTTCCAGGTTTATGGATCTTGGGTAGCAGATAGAATACCCATGGTCGGGGCTCTGGGGGTGTGTCCGTGTAGATTTGTTCCCGTGCCGTAGCAGGGAGTTTGAGTAGATGGTGTAGTTACTTTTGCTACTCCTCAGTGGGGTCAGAGGATAGTGGCCTGTAGAATGTGGTGTTGGAGAGTTGCCTGGCAGCCTCCTGTTCATAATCTGACCTGTTCATTATGACTACAGCACCTCCTTTGTCAGCCCCTTTGATTATAATGTCAGAGTTGTTTCTGAGGCTGTGGATGGCATTGCGTTCTGTACAGCTGAGGTTATAGGGCAAGTGATGCTGTTTGTTCACAATTTCAGCCTGTGCACGTCTGCGGAAGCACTCTATGTAGAAGTCCAGTCTGTCATTTTGACAGTTAGGAGGAGTCCACGCAGAAAATCTAAATCTGCTATGATGCAGTTTGAACCTATTGCCTCTGAGCCTGCACTCTGTAACAAGAGTGAACAACTTTTCTCCATCTTTTTTATGGCAGCCTTTTAAGTATTTAAAGACTGATATCTTGTCCCCACTTCATCTCCTCTTTTTCAAACTAAACATACCCAGTTCCTTCTGCCTTTAGTCATATGGCTTACATTCTGTCCCTTTGAGCTTTGTCACTCACCTCTGGATCTTTTCCAGTTTCTTTACATCAGCTACAGATGAGCACTATTAGTTTAAAAAAAAAAAAAACTTCAAGCACCAGGTTTAATATTTCAAAGTTAAGGGTTTTTTTTTTTCCTTTCTTGAAATTAAACTAATACTAAAGTTGGTTGCAGGTTGATTCATAGGGCATGATAGGGACTCCCAAATGCCTTTTCAGGAAGATTACACACACCTCCACCATTATGCTCCAAAGTATCAATGCTAAAAAAACAAAATTTTCAGCATGAACAAGCAGGTTAAGAGTATTTTATTAATTATTGGAGTGTTGTGGGTTTTGGAAATAATTGGTAGTGCAAGCTTCTTTTCATTAGTAATTTAACACAAGACTAGTTAAAGCAGCAGAGAATATCCTGGAGGGAATAATCCTGTATAGTAGTATTGGCTGATAAGGTTAGGAACAGACAAGATGTTCTAGAAGACTTTCTTTATCTACAGTATGTATAAGTATGATAACTTAAAACTTATTTTCATTTTAGGTAAGGCACTATAAGGAAATATTCATTAAATGAAAAACAAACAACGGTTTACTTTCAGACGTTCTTAAAATAGTATTTTACAGTAAAAGTAGAGCAGAAATAGTTCAGGGGCCATCTTAAATATTCCTTTGATCTCTTAAAAAAAAAGATTTTCAAATTTAAAAATTGCTTAACTAGATTGATAGCCTAGTCAGTTATTTTAAGCAGTTGTTACTGGTAAAACAATTCTGTATGTATGTTGGAATTTACAAACATGCATTGTCATTTAATTTCTACTAAAGAAGGCACTTTTACTCAAGCCCTACCTGTAAATAGAACCAGACTACATAAATATACCTCATTTCTGTTCTAGCCTTTGTATGGCATATGAGAATTCTGTTGTTACAGTAGGACAGAGTCAATTATTCAGAACAAAAAGTACAGCTCTTAGGGCCTGACCTTTCATTCCTTGAACACCCAAAAATCCCACTTGATGCACAAGACTGCAGGATAGAGCCCATAAACATTTAAATAAAGCTGTCTTTCAAGTGCTTGCTCAAGTGTCACTTCCCAGAAGAAGCTAGGAGAGATTCAATATCTTGGATGACTTTTGAAGTTTTTTCCAAAGCCTCTGAGATGCTCTTTTCACCAATATCCTCAGGTAAACTGTTTTCTGGTTGTCTATCAGTAATATGAGATGGATTATTTTTCATAGACGAAGTCTTGTTTGGAACATTGCTGTTCTGCAGTAAGACTAGCAGTTGCGTTGTTAAGGAAATTTCTGTTTTGTCTTCCCTCTAATAATTAAAGAAATTTTAAAATATTTTAACCATGGTTCTCAATTGCCAACGCATACTTCAACCAATAAATAAAACTATGAAATCGAATATGTGAAAGTTCTTTAATATGTCCGCATCTTATTTCAATCAAATATCTATATTAATTAATATTTTCCTGTATATATCAAAGCGTATTTAAAAGAAAAACCATCAAGGAAGATATCAGATTGTGCAGTCTAAAGGAATTAACAAGGCATGTTAAAAAGCTAAAGTAAATTTAGGGATAATTACATGTTTTGAGTATATGAAGTAACAGGTTTTTTTTCAGCTGGCTTAACAATGGAGCAAAGTTGAGGCATTTGATAACTTTGTTATCTAGTCCAAGTCTATGCCCAAAAGGCATACACATCACTCCTCTTTACAATAAAAGGTTAATAAAAAGATACAATATAGAAGTTTGAACAACAGAGCTATTCCCTTTTGAGGATTTCTGTGTGTTCTGCCAGTTTTTTGGAGTTTCCAGTGGCATGACACGGGGAGCAGGCCTAGGATAAATAACTGGGCAGAAACTTTAAAAAAAATAAAATAGTAACCATTGACAGTAGAGACCTATACAATAAAAGGAGTAAAGGGACACGGTCATTTAGCACTCAAAATATGCTAAAAGAAATTTTTGTTGAAAGGATACAGTTAAATCTATGTATTTTCTCAAGTTCAGCAACCACAGACCTGTTAAAATAAAATTTAAAAAAATTTTATATAGCAGGATAGATAATGAAAAATTTCTCATGTCTACTTTTGCCCGTATGATTTTATTTCCTTATGCAGTTTTATAGATGACCTGTGCAAATAAAAGAATGATTTGCTTTTTCCTCCCCCCACTTCATATTTTTGAGGTCAATGGAACTGCTCATGTGAATAAAGTTAAATATGTGCAATTGTTTACAGGACGAGGGCTTTACTTTGAGACTATTCTCCTCCACCAATTTTAATTCAATCCATCTAGAGCTTTTTAATGCCAAATTATATAGGTGTACCAGTATTCTTAAATATCAGCACAGTGCTAGGGAATAGCTTACATATTAATCAAAAAAGACACAGCTAGAAGTCTAGTTAATTTAAAAAGTCAGTTGGAAGTACTACACCTGCCCCTAAAGCCCTCTGCCAGTTACTGTGGGGTTGTGATCACATTTCCCTATTTAAAAAAAAATATAAAAAATGTTTCCTCTATTGTTGTGTAAGACACACACACACACACACACACACACACACACACAGAGAGAGAAAACTGTACATAAACTGCTTATATAAAATCCTGTGATGTGCACAAAGCAAACAAGATTTTTTCCTTAACTATCTCTGAGGTAGTAATTTTAGATGTTACTTGTAACAGTTCATAAAAATAATTCAGACATAAATATGATTAAATAGTCCCTTTCACTAATGTTGCAGATTCTGTAGAAGCACAAGATGTGTTCCTGGGGGGTCAGAATAGTGATTATTCAAACAAACACTTTAGCAACAGGAAGAGTACAAAGCCAGCACCTATCCTTCAAAGTACATATTTATAATCTGTGTTCTTAGTGCCTATTACCATGCTATCTGAGCACTTCCCAAAATGATGGGAGTGTACACAGAATTTAAATATTCTTCCGATTATAAAATTTTTTATAGTAAACTGTCACAAGGAAGCATATATTTTGGGACTAGAATTTTCTGGATTTCCTATGCTATTATGGACATATTTTATTTTTTAAAGAGGATGATTCTCTCATAGCCCAGTTTCTCTGTTTGATCTTGCAACAGAGTCAAAACACTGTTTAATATTTGTCTTCTGCTTTGGCAAGAGCTTCAGCATTATGGCTTCAATACAGAAACAGAAAATAGATATGAGGAAACAAGCCTCTGTTTAAACACAAGCTGCCTGTATAGTTTAAAATATTGTAAGAAAAATTATGTGGAGTCACAAAATATAAATGGGTTTAAATTTTTCATCTTTAAAAAAATGCAGTATGTCATATTTAGGGTTTAAAACTTTGGTGGTTTCCTTCTATACTATGAATAGCAAGTTATATGTGATGAGTACCAGTTTTTCTCAGTTGCAGGAAGAGTCTCTCCCTCATCATCATTCAAAGTTCTGCACCATGCTACTACTGTTTCAATGTATCTGTATTCAGAAGACAATTCATAAAAAAGAAAATAATAATTTAGATCAGACAAATACCCCTTAATTAAATTTGAACAGAAAACTGACAGCATTAAACAATAAATCTGGAGTAGGGAATGGAACAGAATAGAGCTAACCTCCAGGATATTCTTATGTGAATTTGATAAAAGAGGAAAACAAGAAACCTTCCAGAATCAGTAAGCGATTACCCAGTGAAGAAATTTTTCCTTTTATTAATCCTATGTATAAATGAAAAGAACCTTACTGTACAACTGAGTACATTTTATGATGTCTAAAAAAACCCACATGGAACATTACTTTGCATTTAATTTGTTGCTTGTGAAACACTCTTTAGAGTTTCAGGTGATAGAGAGAAGAGGAGATTAGATACTGGAGATAGAAAGAGACAGTTTAGTGGTCTAAAGCATCAGATTTGATATGCCCAAACTCACTGGAACCAAAAACCAGAGTTTTGAATTCTATATGGTCAACTCAGCCCTTAAACTTCATAATATAGGAGTTCCATGAATTAAGTTCCATTCAGTTTGATATGCATGTGATTTGAATGCAACTTTAAAACTGAGGTATTGTCTTCTCTGCATGGATATTAAAGAGTCCACAGGAATTTTAGTAAGAATACAGGTTGTCCTTGACCACAGTTTCCCCACTCCTATATTGCAAAGTGTGCCAGTTGTCCACTTGGTTGCATCTCAGTGATCAAGTAATTTCTGTTATATATAAAATATATGGTGTGCACGGTTTGTCAAGTTACTTGGATAATCTTTACGATAAGAGCTATGTAAATGTAAGATATTACATAGCAGCATCTGAACACCCTAAGCAGCTGTCCAAGAAACAATGGATAAGGACATGGTTTTTCTAAAAGAAAAACAACATGCTGTTATATGCATCATTAACACAACTGCCTGCCAATGAGCAAACTAAGGGCTTAAGTCCTGCTTCTCTTGTTTGCATATTCACAACAGCAGTCCCACTAACTTCAGTTAGACTATTTGTGTCATCATGGTGAGTAGAACTGACTGTAACAAATTTATGGAAGTGATACAAGAAAATTAACATTAAAATAATTCAAGAATTGCTGTCTAATCAAATTTGTGTTAATATTTGTATAAAAATAATTCTTAGAGAATTTAAGTTAAGCAACCTTTTTGAACCCTTTAAGTAGCTGTGGATATCAGGTGTACCTCAGCAAAGAAGAAGTGCTCTCCCTAGCCCTTTTGCTTAGGATATGTTATTTGAGCCCTCCCCCAGCAACTAAAAGTAGCATCACAGTTAGACCCCATGGCAGTCCCTCTTGAGTGCATCCCTCAGGTGACAGGCTTTGCTTCCCTCACCTCCTAATAGCTATTATTCAGAATGATGGAAAAATGATTAAATTAATACGTGAATATCCCATCAAATTAACTGTCTAAAGCCCTGAGCTGTGCAATCTGGATCTTTGCTAGTCAGTCAGGTACAACCTTTTCCACAGTCTGTTTTACAGAAACACATTCAACTATTTACATTTCTTGACACAAAAAAATGTTACTGAATTCCTGAATTTGTTAAATTTGTTCCATGCATCAGCTATACCTTTCATAGAGTCCAGGATGATTTATCTGGATTAGCTGCTGTGTCCCATCAGGACAGATTATTTTACACCATCCTGTGGTAGCACCTTGATTTATCTTGGAAAAGACAGACAAAAGAGCATAACTGTTCTGCAGTGGAATCAAAGAGGTATACCTACTTTAAATAACAGCAACAACATATGCTAGTTCAAAGAGAAATATCTGCAAATGCTTCACTTAAACGTTTGTATCTGGCTATGGATGTAAGGTGTGGTCTGGTGGCATGATCACAGAAACACCACCAACTGGGAGTTCATGGTTCCAAGAATTGCCCAAACACCGATTTCAATGTGCTGTCTGAGAATAATGGAAAATTCAACCCCTTCACTTCCTGTCTGACCTCATGTGAAGAAATGTCCAATCTTTCAGAATTTTTAATTCCTTCTACTTTCATCCGTAGAATGAGATTATAGATTTGTCTTGATCCTCAAGTTGTTATTGTTAGAGTAGCAACTTCATACAAATGAAACATCATTTCTTAACAAGTCTTACTCTGCATGTACTAGTCACATCTGCTAATGCTCCCCCCCCACCCCTAAGTATTTTTTGCTTCAGTTAACATGCTAACGCAACAGAGCTACAGAAGAGTAAGTTGGATTCTTTCTCCAAGCTCAAGCATTATCTGTGGAACTGTTAAACATTCAATGGCAAGTCTTTTATTACTAGCAATGATGCATGAACTAGAAATCACATAGCAACTCTCAGTCTCACCATCAACGCTGAGTTTGCAACTTGACGCTCAGGAAAAAAAAGCAGTAGCATTTTTTACTTGAAAACTGAATTGATTTACAAATAAATATGGAATCCCATTTCCACGTCACTTATCACAGAGGAAGCATATATTGCATTATTATAATATTTGCTGATAAAGGACGTATTTAATGCCAAAAAAATAATCTAAAAAGTTTGACACTCCTTTTTGTAAGAATTAAGATAAAAGCGTGCTTGGGAAATGTGTTTAATATTTGTTAATTTCTTAGAGGATGCAAAAGAAGGGCAAGAATGATGCTCTCAGCTAGAACTAACCAGCTACAGCTCACATGCCTTTAGATACGATCAGTACTGGCCTAGTAAGCTTGCTTAAGTATGGCTTGCTAGAGGAAATTAATATGGTTTCCTTGTCCAGTGTAAACAGGACTTCATGTCAGTCTTGGTGATTTACTCATTTTCGTAAAGTTGGTAATATTACATAATTTGTAAATGTAAGTGAAGTTATACCCCGTCCTTTTACTTTAACACTTTTTCTGAGAGGAGATGATCGTCTGAGATAACAAACTCCATTTCAAATTACAAAAAAAAAAAAAATTGAGCACTCTTATACTATCAAGACTTAGTATATTTTTCAAGGATAAACAGTTCCAGCAAAATTCACATAATAGCAAACAAACTTATAAGTACCAGTACCTCTCTCCTTAGTTATGGTTTGAGACAAGGGCTGTCATTACAGGCTAAAGGAGAAAAAGTTTCCCCCTTAAAATATTGGCAATATATCAATAGTGGCAAATAAGGAAAGGTCAGATTTTTAACTTGATAAAATTTCAATTTACCAGCTCGTGACAGTGAACCAGTGTATAACCAATGTGACGTACAAACTCAGGGCAGATGGAGGCTCCCCAACTGCACAATTTGCTTTTTATGCCTATCAGAACCAAATATAAAACTTTCCCTAGACTTCACATTTATTAACTAACACCACCTTCAGATAGAAAGATTTTAAAAACAGCTATTTCCCTGTTCCTGAGAATTACCTGTGTTCTTCCACAGCAAGAGCTGAAATCCCAAACCATATTCAGGGTCATCCCATCACAAAACAGAGCATGGACTTTATTATCTGAATATGCAACAAGTCTTCCCACATTGGGAATAACCGTTTCATGCAACGGAACTGGCAGCATTTCTCTTCCATCTGTCCCTGGTATCTAATGTGAACCAAGTGTTAAAGAAAAAAATAAAATTTACTATATTTAAAATTATGTTATTACTAATATTAAACTTGTACCAGAATCACAGTGCAGCTTTTTTATTGAGACACCAATAACCTGCTTCCCTGCCTGGTTGTACCGGGCAAATTAGTTGAAACAATAGTAAAGAATAAAATTGTGAGACACACAGAAAAACAAATTGTTGCGCCAAAGTCAACATGGCTTCTGTAAAGGGAGATCATGTCCTACTAATCTATTAGAATTCTTTGAGGGGGTCAAAAACATGTGGACAACGGGGAATCCAGTGGACATAGCGTACTTAGATTTCCAGAAAGCCTTTGACAAGGTCCCTCACCAAAGGCTCTTACATAAAATAAGTAGTCATGGGATAAGAGGGAAGATCCTTTCATGGATAGAGAACTGGTTAAAAGACAGGGAACAAAGAGTAGGAATAAGTGGTAAATTTTCAGAACGTAGAGGGGTAACTAGTGGTGTTCCCCAAGGGTCAGTCCTAGGACCAGTCCTATTCAACTTATTCATAAATGAGAAGGGGAAAGGGGTAAACAATGAAGTGGCAAAGTTTGCAGATGATACTAAACTCCTCAAGATAGTTAAGACCAAAGCAGACTGTGAAGAACTTCAAAAAGATCTCACAAAACTAAGTGATTGGGCAATAAAATGGCAAATGAAATTTCATGTGGATAAATGTAAAGTAATGCACATTGGAAAAAATAACCCCAACTATACATACAATATGATGGGGGCTAATTTAGCTACAACTAATCAGGAGAAAGATGTTGGAGTCATCAGAGAACTATCCATGAAGATGTCCACGTAGTGTGCAGCGGCAGTCAAAAAAGCAAACGGGATGTTAGGAATCATTAAAAAAGGGACAGAGAATAAGACAAAGAGGACCTTATTGCCCTTATATAAATCCATGGTATGCCCACATCTTGAATACTGCGTATAGATGTGGTCCCCTCATCTCAAAAACGTTATACTGGCATTAGAAAAGGTTCAGAAAAGGGCAACTAAAATGATTTGGGGTTTGGAACGGGTCCCTGAAGAGGCCAGGACTTTTCAGCTTGGAAAAGAGAAGACTAAGGGTATGTCTTCACTATCTGCTGGATCGGCGGACAGCAATTGATCCAACGGGGATCTAGTCTAGACGCGATAAAAATCAATCCACGAGCGCTCTCCCGTTGACTCCTGTACTCCAGTGCCACGAGAGGCACAGGCAGAGTCGACGGGGGAGCGGCAGCAGTTGACTCACCGCGGTGGAGACACCACAGTAAGTCGATCTAAGTACATTGACTTCAGCTACGTTATTCACATAGCTGAAGTTGCATAACTTACATCATTCCCCCCCAGTGTAGACCAGGACTAAAAGGGTAATCCTCTATATACCAGGATAGAGGTATATAAAATCATGAGTGGTGTGGAGAAAGTGAATAAGGAAAAGTTATTTACTTGTTCCCATAATATAAGAACTAGGGGCCACCAAATGAAATTAATGGGCAGCAGGTTTAAAACAAATAAAAGGAAGTTGTTCTTCACTCGGCGCACAGTCAACCTGTGGAACTCCTTGCCTGAGGAGGCTGTGAAGGCTAGGACTATAACAGGGTTTAAAAGAGAACTGGATAAATTTATGGAGGTGAAGTCCATTAATGGCTATTAGCCAGGATGGGTAAGGAATGGTGTCCCTAGCCTCTGTTTGTCAGAGGGTGGAGATGGATGGCAGGAGAGAGATCACTTGATCATAACCTGTTAGGTTCACTCCCTCTGGGGCACCTGGCATTGGCCACTGTCAGTAGACACGATACTGGGCTGGATGGACCTTTGGTCTGACCCATTTTGGCCATTCTTATGTTGCTCTCTGACTTGCTGACATCATCTTACATTCAGAGGGTTCAGGCCCCACCAGCTAGTCCTAGGTCTTTGTTCTTAGCTTATACCCACCTGTAGAATACATGTAACACGAAAGAATTAAAGTTACCTTAAGTTTGGTTACAGGTGTGACTTAACCAACAAAGAATGGAGAAGCAGAGCACCACTTCACAAATTAGCAATCCAGAAGGTAAAAGATTAGTGCTGATCTCAGGATCATAGATATCTATGTGTGTCTCTTATAAAGAAGCCCCCAAACAGCAAGTAAAAGAAGGCCTTGAGAATAATTAGTATTGTAGTGTGGGAAGGCTGTAGGGCAGGAGTGGGCAAACTACGGCCCATGGGCCGCATCCAGCCTGCCAGCTGTTTTAAATCTGGCCCTCGAGCTCCCGCTGGGTAGTGGGGTCTGGGGCTTGTCCCGCTCCGGCACTCCAGCTGGGGACCAGAGTAATGGGCCACTCTGCATGGCTCCCAGAAGCAGCGGCATGTCCCCCCTCCGGCTCCTTTGCATAGGGGAAGCCAGGACCTCTATGCATGCAGCTCCACATGCTGCCCCGCCCCAAGCGCCGCCCCTGCAGCTCCCATTGGCCAGGAACCATGGCCAATGGGAGCTGCAGGGGCAGTGCCTGCGGATGGGGCAGTGCACAGCAGAGCTGCCTGGCCGTGCCTCCGCGTAGGAGCTGGAGGGGGAACATGCCACTGCTTCCAGGAACTGCTTGAGGTAAGTGTGTTGGATCATATTAAAGAAGTTCTGTATTAAAATCACAAATGAGTTTGATTCCCCATAGTTTAAATTCCAGGGTATTACTAATTAAGAGGTCTCTTGGTTTTTGGTACTGTTTCTCTCCCTCTGTGTGTGAAACTTGCAAGCTGCTAATTGCGTTAGTACATTTTAAGACAGAGTCTGTTCTCAAAGCAATTCACACAGAGAGAGACTCAAAGCAATACTCTGTAACAACAGAAACAGCACCCAGAGACTCCCTGCCCTTTTGTTGTATTAACAATTGTGATTAAAATAGAGATAGAGGATGTATGTGGATGGATGCTTGGTGTGGATAATAACTGAATCATCAGGGAGGTGCCAGCCTAAGAATCCAGTGTCCATCGGCTGAAAAAGGCGTCAAGTGGAAATAACCAGAGGACCCCCGGAGGGCAGACTGGAATCTACCCAACAGCCTCAAGAATGGGAGAGCCAAAGAACAAGATAACATCTAGCAGAACGGAGCCATCAGGAATGTGCCATCTGCTGATTGATTCAGCAACAGCATGATGAAGCAATTCCCATAGACTGGCATAGGAAGAAATTCCTATAAAAATGGACTCTAGGAAGTGAGAACTTAGGGGTCTGATTCTGCAAACCAACTTCCGGGAGCATATCGATGAGCATCTGACAAGGCCCTGCTCCCTCGTCATGTCCAGGCTACCTGGCCAGTGGCTTGGCATGAGCAACTCTAAGGCTAGTAACTATGATAACAACCTTGCAGAACGTGTGTGTGTGTGTGTGTGTGTGTGTGTGTGTGTAAATAAAAGATTGAATGGAATGTTATAACTATAACTGCTTACTATGATTCTTTCTGTATTCACAATAAGTGTGGTATTTTGCCTTTTTCCCTTTTAATAAGATCCTGCTGGTTTTTAATTTATTGGTATAACAAGTGCCTCCCGGAGCCGGCACCCCTGAGCCACCCCCCTGCCCCAGCCCTGATCCTCTTCCCACCCTCTGAACTCCTTGGTCCCAGCCTGGAGCACCTTCCTGCACCCCAAACCCTTCATCCCCAGCCCCACCCCTGAGCCTGCACCCCCAGCCGGAGCACTCACCCCCTCCCACACCCCAACCCAAATGTTGTGAGCATTCATGGCCTGCCATATAATTTCTATGCACAGATGTGGCCCTCAGGCCAAAAAGTTTGCCCACCCCGATGTATGGTTTCAAAAGTAACTAATAAAATAAAGAGCTATAGTAACAAGACAAAGAAAAACTGTCTTAAAAGAAAGAAGTCCAAATCTTCCCACTGTTCTGCTTGGGGGTGGGAGGGAGAAGGTACGAAAGGAAAGGCCTTGGGAAGAAAGGAGGGTCTAATTCTTATCTGGATTAAGACTAGAAATAAGGGGGAATTGTCTCAACTTGGTTTTTAGCTGAAGTCAGTAACTGGCAATGACATTACTTGTTTGTTAAAGGGTATAAAAAGTAAACTCTTACTTCATTGCTAATACCTGCCTGACCACATTGAAGCTGACCAATATGGGTCTAAACACCCAAAGGTTTAGCTCATTTGTAAGTATCTTGATCAAACGCTTATCAATGTTTTGTACTGTTTAGACATAGTAAGTTGCTTATTAGGCAGGCTTTTTAGGCATGTTTAGAGCAATGGTGTAAATACCATATGGCCTTTGGATTTAATAAAGGAATTTATGGCTAAATTAGTGTTTGGTTGTTAGCCAGATCAATATTATGAATTTCAAATATTATTACTAATTCCAACACCACCTCTCTTTTACCCAGAAGCTGTCTATAGACCCTACTAAACACATGCTAACAGTTCAAATGTTAACATACTTACAAGTCTACAAGTTACAAGTCTTCAGTTACATACCATTTTCCAGCAGCAGATACTGTAATTATGGGTTAATGAAAGTTTAGTCTTGTAACAGTACTGGAGAATTCTGAGAAGGAAAAAATACATCTCTCATATGCAGAAAACATGCTGCACTGCACAATTACTTACTGTAGCTTCATTTACACACAGTTACTATTAAGGATCTATTTTGTAACCTAATTTCATTATGTTTATATATTTTTCTGGTACTGTTGATATAATTTAATTTGCTTATTTCTTATACTCACAGTTATAGTTGAAGTCTAACTAGAACAACATGGTAATCATTATTTGTCAGCTTTGTTACTGAATGCCCTTCCAAAGGGCTAGAGCAATTCATATAACAAAAATAAAACAAAAGGAATAATTCACCTGGTTGCCTGGGTAATAATGGAACAGATGGAGTATGGACTTTCTGGTGTATCCGGAGGCAGACTGTTTGCTGAATACATGTTTTCTTCTCTCTAGAAGATAACAGAAAATAGAGGACTTATTTATAGATACTGCGGTATTTAAGAACTAGCAAGATACCAAGTTTGGGGCATTTTTTCGCCCAGTGAACTGTTATAGCAGCATGTTTGTGCTGAAGGATGAATAAGAATATCCTTTCAAAGCTACAGGGCAGTCATATTCATTAGACCACATTCTACACTCAGACGTAAGTACAAAAATTGCACAGATTAAACAGGAACGGAGTACTTTTATGAGGGCACATTTTGGCCTATCATCTGTAAATGTGATGCTACTCCAAGTAATGAACCAGTTTTGAGACCTGTTGTGTGGAACCTTACCCTGCTTTAAATTCTTAAACTATCCAAAGTGCTTGAAAGATGGCAAGGGAGTCATTTTCCCTTGTCAACATGTTAAACAAAATATTGAGAGAAAGCAGGGAACAGTCAAAGAAAATATAAACGAATGAATGAACATACCTTGACCTGGTGGGGTTACCAAACTATCATGACAATGCACCGAAATCTTAAAACAAAGCAATATCGTCTCTGTGGAACATTAGAAACTTATTTTGATTGGATAATTTTGATGGAATAAGAAGATTTTGAAGGTTGCCGCCCCTATTTTGAATGGTTCTTTTTGAGGCATACCAGACATCTTATTCAGCATGGGAGGAGGCATCACCACCACCACCACGTCAAACAAGCATCCCGTCATGGTCATCCCCTTGGACCAAGGCCTTTCACCAAGGCCCAACTGTGATGCTAAATTCCTATTATCTGATTTTGAAAGATATTCTGACCAGACCAAGTAAGGAGATAGAACCAAACATAACTATTTCTAGGGCTGTGTTCTTAGCAACTCCTAAGACGTGAACTTAAGGTTCATGTTATCCACACACCCTGAGAGTCAATTTCCATCCCGCCCCCCTTCAAGTGCCTCATTTTAAGAGCCTGGTTTAGACAGCCAGAACAAGTTACACTTTGCAACACTCTGCTGTGACCATCTTATAAACTGATTCATTGTGGAGGTTTTACTGAGTCTGCAGTTGCCAACTCAGTCATTTGCTGTGCCACCTGCGGTCATTTAGCAACTGAACTGCATCCTAGACACACAAGCTGCATTTTCCTGTATTTTCTGTTCTTTTCCACTCACCCCTTTATTATTTATATTATCGCAGCACCAGCAAAAATCAGGATATCCCCAAACCCATTGTGCTAGGCACTGTACAAATATTTGAGATAGGCTCTGCCCCAAAGAACATAAAATAAATATAGATAAGAAAGGAAGGGTGAGAGGGAAAACAGAGACAGAGAGGTGAAGTGACTTGTCCAAACATAAGTAGGTCAGTCACAGAACAAGGAGTAGAACCCAGGTCTGCTAGGTCCCGTTCACTGCACCACACTGTCTCTTTTATTTGTCTTGTTTTAATAAAAGGAGATCAGAATTTAGTAAGAGAGCTTAAGAACTGAGAGCTACCACTTAAAATTGACACGCTGGACATTTGATGCTATTTAAAAAAAAATAAATTCAAGAATGAAGTTTTTAACGGGAAAAATCTTAGAGAAAAAAATGGAGAATCTGGGATCACAATACCTGCTTTGAGTTTTTGAGAAATGTTCTAACCAGATTTTTCTCTAATTCACAAGTGATAAAAATACATTATTGAAAAATCTTCAGTGTAACTTTCATGCAGAATACTAAAGTGTGACTTAAACTAGAACAATGTCTTAGTACAAACTGTCCATGCATCCAACGAAGTGAGCTGTAGCTCCCAAAAGCTTATGCTCAAATAAATTGGTTAGTCTCTAAGGTGCCACAAGTACTCCTTTTCTTTTTGCGAATACAGACTAACACGGCTGCTACTCTGAAACCTGTCCTGTTATAGCAGTTTCTTAAAGTGAAATATGCTGGTAACATTGAATGGAAAATTAGGAGTAGTATTCAAGTAGTAAAACAGTTTGATTTTTTTAATTAGTGCGATTCCCACCTGTCTTGTTTCTTTGTGAACTGAATAATGTGTAAAATAGTTTCCCAAAAATGCTCCTTCTGATTTGAAAACTGATCCATCTCCAGGATAAATTTCTATAAAGTTTTCAATATCATGGATAAGCCTATGAGATCAGAAGACAGAACACAAAAGTCGTTAACTATCAGTATTGCAAGTTAAAGGGAATTTTTTTTTAAAATTTACTAGATGTGAATACACATCCTTTCACCAAAGCCATCACATGAAAAGTTATTTCCTTGTTTCCCCAAACAGTATTCTTATTGCTTCCTTTTTAAAGGGGAAAATAAAAAGTAAGCTTAGCTTTATGTTTTTACAAAATTGGAGAGAGCCTTTTTTTAGTTTCTTAAATATAAAGTAGCTATCCCATAAAAACATAATTCATCCACAGGTATTGGAAATGAAATATAGCAATGATGGAGGAGTGAGGTGTACATCCACATTAGAGGGAAGTTCTGATTAAACCCTGCAAGAGACAGGAAATTCAGATTTAATGCTAACTTAGCAACCTTACCACCTCTTCGTTGCATATAGTTATTTTGATATGATACAGGATTTTTCATTACATGATCACATAATATTATGTGATCTATGACTAGACCAGGGCCCAATTCTCCAACTTAACCTGGGTGTGCAGTGCGCTCTGCCCACAAAAAGCCCCACTGAAGTCCAAATGGCTTTACATGGGTACAGGGAAACACATGTGGAATGAATTGCAGAACTGGGGCCTTAATAGCCAGTCTGCTCATGTAGGGTAAACATTTGGAAAGTTCAGAAATAATTTCACGCTCACTGTTATTTGGCAAACAGATATTCTAGAGAAAGAATCAATCTCTGAAGTATTTCATTTCCCACTATACTACTGTGAAGGACAAAATACTAAAGTCTCTCATTTCAGTGTCTTGATGACAACTGAAACTTTTTCAAATAAAGACAGTTAAACAGCAAATGTGAAAGAAGCATTTAAATAATCTTACTTTAAAATTAGGGCTGTCAAGTGATTAAAAAAATGAATCGCGATTAATCACACTTAACAGTATACCATTTATTTAAAGATTTTTAGATGTTTTCTACATTTTCAAATACATTGATTTCAATTACAACACAGAATACAAAGTGTACAGTGCTCACTTTACAAGTATTTGTACGGTCAAAAAACAAAAGAAATAGGATTTTTCAATTTACCTAATACAAGTACTATAGTGCAATTTCTTTATTATGAAAGTTGAACTTACAAATGTAGAATTATGTACAAAAAAACCTGCATTCTAAAATAAAACAATGTAAAATTTTAGAGCCTGCAAGTCCATTCAGTCCCACTTGTTCAGCCAATCGCTCAAACAAGTTTGTTTATATTTGCAGAAGATAATGCTGCCTTCTTTTTGTTTACATCACCTGAAAGTGAGAACAGGCGTTCTCATGACTCTGTTGTAGCCGGCGTCGCAAGATATTTATGTGCCAGAGAGGCTAAAGATTCATATGTCCCTTCATGCTTCAACCACCATTCCAGGGGACATGTGTCCATGCTGATGACGGGGTCTGCTTCGTAACAATCCAAACCAGTGCAGACCGATGCATGTCCATTTTCATTATCTGAGTCAGAAGATTGATTTTCTTTTTTGATGGTTTGGGTTCTGTTGTTTCCGCATCGGAGTGTTGCTCTTTTAAGACTTCTGAAAGCATGATCCACACCTTGTCCCTCTCAGATTTTGTAAGGCACCTCAGATTCTTAAATCTTGGGTCAAGTGCTGTAGCTATCTTTAGAAATCTCACACTGGTACCTCCTCTGCATTTTGTCAAATCTGCAGTGAGTGTTTTTAAAATGAACAACATGTGCTGCTATAACATGAAATATATGGCAAAATAGAGCCGGGGACATTGAACTCTTTGGGGGAGAGTTGTGTCACAAATTTAATTAAAAAAAAATGCATTAATGAGCGTCATCAGCAGGGAAGCATGTCCTGTGGAATGGTGACCAAAGCATGAAGGGGGCATATGAACGTTTAGCATATCTGGCACATAAATACCTTGCAATGCAGGCTACAAAATTGCCACGCAAATGCTTGTTCTCACTTTCTGGTGACATTGTAAATAAGAAGAGGGCAACATTATCTCCTGTAAGTGTAAACAAACTTGTTTGTCTTAGCATTTGGCTGAACAAGTAGTAGTGGGACTGAGTGGACTTGTAGGCTCTGAAGTTCTACATTGTTTTGTTTTTGAATGCAGTTATGTAACAAAAAAATCATTTGTAAATTGCACTTTCACGACAAAGATTGCATTACAGTACTTGTATGAGGTGAATTGAAAATTTTTCTTTTATCATTTTACAGTGCAAATATTTATAATCAAATATACAATTTGATTTCAATTACAACACAGAATATATATGAAAATGTAGAAAAACATCCAAAATATTTAATAAATTTCAATTAATATTCTATTGTTTAACAGGGCGATTAAAAAATTAATTGCGATTAAAAATTTTTTTTGAGTTAGTTTATCACATGAGTTAACTGCGATTAATCGACAGCCCTATTTTAAATGATTTGCATATAAATCTATACAATTAGTCCATATGAAAGTTTGGCTGATTGCTAAATCTGGATTCATTTAGAAACTGAGACCAGCATATTAAAACTTGGTTGCCTGAAATTAGCCCTAACCAAGCAGCATGATTTTCAGAGGAGCCAAACTCCTCAACTCTGGCAGATGTCCATAGGAGCTACAGGAGCTCAATACTCCCCTCCCCCCACCCGACTCCAAAAAAAAAAACAAAAAACAAAAAACCATCCACCAGTCCTCTTATTTAGGGGTTTTAAATGTGGCTTCAGAGTCCCAACTTTATTTGTAAAATACATACCCAGCCCAGAATTTTCAAGCACAAGAAATTCTGAAGCACCTTTTTAAAAGTTCATATAATTAAAAAATGACTGAATAAAACATTTTTCAATTCAGTGACAAATGTTTACTCCCAAGCTAATACCACAATGGCCACAGTCACAGTCTACAAAGTTTTATTTCAGAGTAATGAACCCTGATAAACACAGCAGAAACATGATCAGAACATTAAATGTAACTCCTCAGTAAGTAAAATAGGGATTTGAATCTGGAAATTTCATCTTTTAACAGCCTAATTCCCATAGAAGTGCACAAGCTTCCAAAAGTGAACAAATTATTTGTTTCTTACCTGTAAACAATACCCTGGCACCAAACAATTTTTATTAGTAGAGGGTGTGAATTATGTTCACTATCTTGCTTCCTCTGTAGAAAGAAGTCACAGAAACTCCATCTGTGCAAAAGTCAAAGACAGAAAAGGTGCAGTAAGTTTGCAGTTTATCAGTATTATTACTAATATTTTGCACTGTTCTAAGAAGCCAGGGAAATCTTTGCTTAACTTGCCTAATTTTTGATAAAAATATATTAAAAAAATGCAATACTCAACTCACTTAAAGAAGCAGC
Organism: Natator depressus; assembly: GCF_965152275.1. Classification (NCBI taxonomy): domain Eukaryota; kingdom Metazoa; phylum Chordata; order Testudines; family Cheloniidae; genus Natator; species Natator depressus. The sequence continues at coordinate 29,801,287 of NC_134238.1, forward strand.
GCATATTCAGGAACTGCAAATGGATGAACTGAGAACCACCCTACTAGCCAAGAAATTATTCTTCAGGTCAATGAAAGGTCAGAGTAAATTGGCGTGAGAGACAGTGTTCAAACTTTGTGACCTTTAAAAAAATTGTTTCAAGGACGCTCAGTCTGCTCAATTATTACTATTTAATCTGACTTTCTAAGTTACAGCTCTACTTTCCCGCTCATCCTCTATATAATCAAATATGAATCATGTTTTTGTGAACAGCCAGCAACACCCCTCCCATCCTCTTCCTTTTTCTGAAAATAAAGTTAAAAAAAAAAAAAAGTAGTCCATGCCACTGGCAAACTTCCCAAGCATTATTTTCCCAAACCCAAAGTAGTTGTAATGTATTTTTTCAATATCCCCATTATTAATTGCATATTTGTTTAAGTAGAGCTTCTCTCTCCATAACAAACCAAATATTAAAGCTTAGCATTTTTCTTCAGATTGATATTACAATTTCTTACACCGGTCTACGTATTGTTGGTCTTATGAATACCACATTTCATGAAGTTTGTAAGAAAACGGTGTTTGTTACATGTTTTATTTCAAATAGACATTTATGATGGTTAATATTCAATCAGACTGTTGAAGATCTGCTGTTCAGATCTAGGGAACTGTAATATATTACACAAAATTAAAAAGCAAACACATTTCCGGTTACCTGTGTAGATGTGGTGCACTACAGCTGAGTGGCAAAGCTCTAGGCAGATGAGAAACTGCCTTTGTTTTTTCACTTTGCTTTAAAACATCAGATCCCGCAGTTCTATTTCTAGTGCATTTATTCTTCACATATGTTTTATGTATGTTATCAGTGTGCAACTGATAGAACATTAATGCCAAGGACAAAGGGTATTTCCATTCTTCTGGATATGAGGAAACAGACCAGCGCTGCATAACCCACATGTATTCAGATGAACAGCATGTAAGAGACAATGGGGCCTCATCTTGTCCCTTTCTTTGGTTTAAATAGTCCTTTGATTTGTCCAGTTCCCTGTATTTGTTTATAGTCCAGCAACGTTCCTCTTTCTTATTCTCCATTCTCATCTGTTTAGGAAACTTTTCTGAGATAAAACTTTGGCTTGATTTTCCATGCTGACCTTTGTTTTCATTATTACTGTTTTTTTCAGAGGCAGATGAAGACGCTGCACACTTTTGGCTTACTTTGCATAAAAACTGCACTGTAAATTCTTGTTGCAGTTCTGACATGCAGAGAGAAGCACGACCATCTAAGGATGAGACTGTTACACTGCCATTATCCATACATTCTGCTGCATCAGTAGCATTGGGGCTCGGCCAATTGATTTCTGAGATATCAGAGAGAAGAATCTAAAAAGAAGAAAATGAACAGAAGGTAGTAAAACCTATTTTAAGTGAATTTAGTTCTTCTGAAAAGTGACAGTGGTGAAGAGTGAAGGTTCCCATTTATCTATAAAATAAGACATCTCACTTCACTTCTCAAGTGTGCTTCTTCCTGTTGTAGCGGAACCATACCCAGTGCTAATTTAGTTACTATGCTCATGCTCATTTAATCCTTGACCTCTCTGTTGAGACTGCCAACAAGTAGGCTTGGCAGAATTTGAATTTTTTTTAAATAATTTCAGTTTATTTTTAAGCATTTTTTTATTTTTATCCATTTAAATTTTCACAGTTGTGCAAAATCATGGAGGGAGGTCAGACAATAGTTATTTAATGACAGTAGATGCTGGGACTCAAAAATTAAAGCTTTTTAACTGTTAAAAACAAAATCTGTCAACATCACATGTCAAAATATACAAAGTAATTATCCTTTAATCAAAAACTAAGAAGTTCTCAAGTGGCATTTTTTTTTAAAACTTTGCCCATCTGTAAATTTCAATTATGATAGATAGAAATATGTTTATTTCAGTTTGTGTACAGTGAAAACAACGTTTAAAAAAATAAATCTAATCCTTCCAAGCCTACCAACAGGGCAGCAGCTGTGGTGATTTAGTGAGGTGGATCTCTTTTGAAGTGCCTAGAATGTGTTTCCGAAGGAAATTTTAAAATATAATAATGAATTTAGACCTTTTGTGGTATCACATTTCAGAGGTACCTGAAAATGTACCTGTTAAACCTATTTGCAAAAAAGGTGTCAAAATCTGACATTAGATCAGTTACACCTCAACTACCTAGCTACATCCACGTACAGATTATTGCTTCAACTTACATTCTTGTATAACTTTTTCTACTGGTTAGTTTCTATTGGTTAGTCTCTAAGGTGCCACAAGTACTCCTTTTCTTTTTGCGAATACAGACTAACACGGCTGTTACTCTGAAACCTGTCACTTTTTCTACTGTGCCCATCATTTTAATATTTGGTGCTTTTACCAAACTAAATACGTTAAATAAAATAGTTTCCAACATCTTACACGAAGTAAACCAAATCCTGTATCTACCTCAAACCCTAGATATACACCAAAATGAAGATGTACTATGTACTGTAACAAGTCTTGGATTTTATTCTTACTGGTAAATTGAACTAAAAAAAAAAAAAAAAGTTAAGTGATATCTTTATTATTCAGCAGTAGAGACCATGCATACAATACATCTAAGTTGAAGCTTGAAACATTTTAATCGTTTTTCAAGTTTCAATTAATAATGTAATTCAGCCTGGAAAAAGAGACGACTAAGGGGGAATATGATAGAGGTCTATAAAATCATGACTGGTGTGGAGAAAGTAAATAAGAAAGTGTTCTTTACTCTCTCTCATAACACAAGAACTGGGGGTCACCAAATGAAATCAATAGGCAGCAGGTTTAAAACAAACAATAGGTTTCTTCAACGCACAGTCAACCTGTGGAACTCTTTGCCAGAGGATGTTGTGAAGGCCAAGACTATAATAGAATTCAAAAAAGAACTAGATAAATTCATGAAGGATATGTCCATCAATGGCTATTAGCCAGGATGGGTAGGGATGCAAAACCATGCTCTGAAGTGTCCCTAGCCTCTGCTTGGAGGAAGCTGGGAATGGGTGACACAGGATGGATTACTTGATGATTACTTGTTCTATTCATTCCCTCTGAAGCACCTGGCATTGGCCACTGTCGGAAGACAGGATATTGGGCTAGATGGACCATTGGTCTGACCCAGTATGGCCATTCTGATGTTCTTCTTATGTAACTTAAAATCAATTTTTTCTAAACCTAATTTACCAATCAAACTTAAAAATGAACACATACTATGAAAGTAAAACAAACTAACTAAAAAAGAAAAAAAAAATCACTGAATCAGACTCCCACTGAAGTTTATTTTACAAAAATATTATTAGGTATGCAAAACTTACACTTTTCCTTTCAGAAGGTATGATACTTGAAGGTAAATACAAGGAAGTACAAAACTGGTTCCGGAAATCTAGTGCTCGTAGGAGTTGCTCCTGAGGAAAAAGTATGAGTCACGTTATCATGGAACTGGCTATGCAGTGGGAACATTTCAGTGGTTGCTTTATCTCCTCTTTTTGGGAGGAAAACAGTGATTAAGAATTCAGCATTATTTGTACACTGATAACCAACAATGCCATCACAATTTCTCTACAATGCAAAAGCACTGTGTGAACTACCAATCAACATTAAGATATCTACCTAGCCTTTCGGAATAGTAAGGGCCAGATATATCGTCCACCCACAATGGGCTTCTATACATTTGAGAAGAACATGTCAGCTGACTGACAATGTTTACTTTGATTGCTAACACTGGCAGTTCATTCAGTATTTCAACTACCTTTTTAAAGAACATTTTTATGTGGTTTGCTGCTATAATGGAAGGAATAAAAATGTGCCATGGTACTACCTTCTTATCCCACCTGCTCTTCTCCTTTACTTTTGCTCTATTTGGAGATAGCATAGAAAAAGAAATTTAACTCACGTACTCGGTAGGTACTAATAACAAACTGCGTCCTTTGGCGAATCCTTTCAGCTGGCTGCAGAGGATGGGCAGAGTCAGGAAGTGCCTTTTCAAACAGGAATTCAGAGCCACAGGGAGAAAGAAGCAGTCTGGATCCATCTATATAGTGCACTTCTACAGAGTCATCCTCATAAAGAGTCATGAGACTTTCAGGCTTCATTGCAGTAAAAGGAAAATGTTTGTCGAAGAGAGTCTACATTAAGAGATGACAGACTTAGACTATAAGGGTAATCTTCCTAATGCACATGTACAAATAATGAAACAGGAGCAGAGCTACAAAAAAGGCTTACAGTACAGTCCTAGATCCACAAGTAACAAATCTATCATGTCATGGGGTGGTGGAGCAAGTTTTTACTTTACATAGCATGCACAGACCAAACAAACAGCATAAGCTCCTTTTTATATGTATGAATACACATAAACCCAGCCCTTATTAAAGCTTCGTTTACAGATTCAGTATGTCCCAGGGCAAATATCAACAGTTCTGGAGGAAAGTAAATATCGAAACTTCTATTAATTCTGCTGACTGTCAAGGCTGAAACGCTCAGTGCAGGCTTAAGTTAAGGTGCCTTTTGCTTCACCACACTGATCATTTGCTTATTAACAATCACCAGGACAGCAGATGAGCACGGACGACGCTCCTGACCTACACGGTGTCTTTTCCGCAGCCAGTCACTATACCGGGGTACTGGGGGGATTATCACGCACCTTTCTACGGGACTCAGACCTTGGGGGAGGGTAGCTGCGTCGTGCCCAGTGCAGCACACAGAATCAACGGCAGTTCCGCACAAGCACGGCCCAGGCCAGCCACAACCCTGGCCCCGGCGCACGCCGCTCCGCATCCGGGCGCTGCCCGCGGCGAGTCAGACCCTGCAGCCGGAGCAGAGCGGGCAGCGCCGCGCCGCAGGGTTCCAGCGAGCCTGGCTGAGCGCCCCCCACTTGAGCGGCGCCGTCTCTGGCGCGCTGTAGCCGGGGCCCAATGAGAAGAGGAGTGGGTGGGGCTTCGTGTAGCGGGGCGGGGCTTGCCGACACCGCGGGGGTGGCGAGATTCTCGCGCGCCTGGAGGCTGTCCCGGCCCGGCGTGCCTGGCGCGCTGAGTGGCTCGCGCTGCGGCTGGGCGGGAGGGCTGGCGGACGCGCGCGCGCAGGGAGGAGGCCGGCGAGCCAGCCGCGGCGGACCGGCCTCCCGTTGTGGCCTGCTCAGCCGCTGGGGCGTTGCCCATCCCTTCGCTTGGGGGGGGGGGTCATTTCATTGTGCACTTTCCAGTGTTTGGCACCTGCTCGTTCCCCTGGTATCTTCTTCTGAGGAGCCGCTGGGAAGGGGTGGCCATCGCTGCTTGACATGGGGGGCAGAGGGGAACGCTCACCCCTTGGCTTGAAGTGATTTCAGTTAGGTACGGAGTTTACAGTTTGGTTCAGTGGCTCGCAGCACCCCCAGGATAACAATTGTTCCAGCACGCTGGGGAGGGCTCTGCAAAGCAGGGTTGGGCATGCTCTTCACCAGAGAGCTGCCGTGCTTGGTGCAAGGGGCTGAGGCCTGGCCCTGCGGGAGCTGTTCCTAGAGCTGACTGTGAGGGAGCATATACAGCAGGAGCAGGGAATGGGACACAGTCAGGGGTGGCAGGTTTGTAGAAATTTTGGTGGTGCCCAGAACCCACCCTGCCCCAAACTCCATTCCCCACCCCATCTGCCTAAGACTCTGGGATGGAGTTTGGGTGGGGGAAGGAGGTCTGGGGTGCAGGCCCTGGGCTGGGGATTGGAGTGCAGGCTCTGGGAGGGAGTTTGGGTGGGGGAGGGGGTGCAGGCTCTGGGAGGGAGTTTGGGGATAGGAGGGGGTGCGAGGGTGAGGGCTGAGGATGAGAGGTTTGGGATGTGGGAGGGGCTCAGGGCTAGGGCAGAGGATTGGGGTGTGGGAAGATGAGGGCTCTGTCTGGGGCTGGGGTTGAGGGGTTTGGGGCATTGGAGAGGCTCAGGGCTAGGGGCAGCGTAAGGGCAGCCTGCCCTGCCATTATTGAATGGAGGGGCACTAGGACCCTGCGGCAGCAGTTGATGCGGGGAGCCCGCAGAGCAGGCACCGAAGGCAGGGGAGATGAGTGGAGGCTGGGGGACATTCGGGGAAGGTGCGGGGGAAAGCAGGCAGGGCTGAGGGAGAGACCCGGCCCCAAACATTGGTGGAGCTGGGGCCCCAGGCCCTGAATATTGCTGGGGCCTGGGCACCATGACTGTATATAACTCGCTGCCCCTGAACCTGGTTGCAGTGGAAATGCAGAGGTTTGAGGGTCGTACATCTCTTTGCTCACCCTACCACTCTTATACTATCACACCCCTGGTCGACAGTGGACACCCCATAAGGCTCTTTACCCGTGTAAGAAAACACTGATCTTGAAGACATCAGCATGTGACATGTTTGTGTATAATGATACTGTACCTAGTCCACCCATTGGTAGAAATACCATTCGTAAAACTAGTATTCATGGTCTGGCTGTTTTACATATATGCTATGGATATGGAGATCTGGTGATGGGTTACTGTGAACTAATCAAAATAGTTTTAAAGAGTGCACAATAATAGAAGCTGTCACTGCAGAAATTTCAAAAGAGAAAACTGAAATGGTAAGCTTTCAACCACTGCCTAACCTATGCAAACAATTGTGCTAAATCTGCATTTCTGAAATAAAAGAAATTACTGGGGATACATGAACTGAACCAGTTTCCACATCAGCTTTTCAGTAATGGATGTGACGTCACTGCATTATTCTAATAGTGTATTTCTTACAGCCCCAGCTCCTGGAGGCATGTGACTATAGGATTTCATTATTTTATAAACTAATAATCTTCTATCCCTCATGGTTGCTCAGGAAAGCTTAAAAATATGATCTGAGTGTTAAAAAACAGAATACAAGTAAAAACTATATATATTTAAAACTCATGATTTTTAAAGCATATTATTTTGGGCAGCCTGATTTTTGAGCACTCATGGTTGGCAATATTGTCAGCGATCAACATGTTCTCTAGGTCTCTGCTAGGGATTGGATGGTAACTAACCATCACAATTGTTACAGGAGGAGTTACAGAACCATCTTTTAGTCATAGATTCTAAGCCCAGAAGGGACCACATTGTGATAATCTAGTCTGACCTGTGTAGCACAGACCCTAGAACTTTCCCAAAATATTTTCTCGAGCATATTTTAAAAAAAAAAAAAATCTAAGCTTGATTTTAATGTAGTCAGTGATATAAAATCCACCACCACCCTTGATAAATCATTCCAATGGTTAACTACTCTCACCATTAAAAATTTACACCTTATTTCCAGTTGAATTTGTCTAGTTTCAAATTCCAGGATCAGGATATCTTCCTCTGCTAGACTTAAGAGCCCACTATTAAATATTTGTTCCCAATACAGGTACTTATAGATTGTAATCAAGTCTCCACTTAACCTTTGCTTTGTTAAAGTAAATAGATTGAGCTTGAATCCATCACTATAAGACTTGTTGTCTAATCCTTTAGTCATTCTTGTGGCTCTTCTCTTAACCCTGTCCAATTTATCAATATCTTTCTCGAATTTATCTCTATTTCCATGATTTTAAATCATAGAATATCAGGGTTGGAAGGGACCTCAGGAGGTCATCTAGTCCAACCCCCTGCTCAAAGCAGACCAATCACCAACTAAATCATCCCAGCCAGGGCTTTGTCAAGCCTGACCTTAAAAATATCTAAGGAAGGAGTGACACATCACAGGGGTTGCTAAGGTTGGGAGGGGGAAACCTTAGTTTCTGGATCAGTTACAGACCTGCAAATCAAATCAGCAAATAGGGGGAGTTATTTCTTAAGCAAAAAGAAAAGGAGTACTTGTGGCACCTTAGAGACTAATCAATTTATTTGAGCATGAGCTTTCGTGAGCTACAGCTCACTTCATCGGATGCATACTGTGGAAATTGCAGAATACATTATTATATACACAGACACCATGAAACAATACCTCCTCCCACCCACTCTCCTGCTGGTAATAGCTTATCTAAAGTGATCATCAAGATGGGCCATTTCCAGCACAAATCCAGGTTTTCTCACCCTCCGCCCCCCCACAGACAAACTCACTCTCTTGCTGGTAATAGCCCATCCAAAGTGAGCACTCTCTTCACAATGTGTATGATAATCAAGGTGGGCCATTTCCTGCAGGAATCCAGGTTCTCTCACCCCCTCACCCCCCTCCAAAAACCACACACACAAACTCTCCTTACAACGTGCATGAAAATCAAGGTGGGCCATTTCCAGCACAAATCCAGGTTTTCTCACCCCCCCCACCCCCATACACACACAAACTCACTCTCCTGCTGGTAATAGCCTATCCAAAGTGACCACTCTCCTTACAACGTGCATGAAAATCAAGGTGGGCCATTTCCAGCACAAATTTCCAGCCTATTTCCCCTTGTTTTTTCCTCCCCCCCCTCCCCCCGGCCTTCTGGTTAAACTTGGATTTATGCTGGAAGTGGCCCACCTTGATTGTCATGCACATTGTGAGGAGAGTCGTCACTTTGGATAGGCTATTACCAGCAGGAGAGTGAGTTTGTGTGTGTATGGGGGTTGGGGGGTGAGAAAACCTGTTTTCTCCATTACTAAGTGGAGATGGTAAAATTGTTGTTAATGATACTGAAAACGTAAACATGTTCAATATGTTTTTATTAGGGTTGTTGATTAATCGCAGTTAACTCACGATTACTCAAAAATTAATTGCGATTAATTGCACTGTTAAAAACAATAGAATACCAATTGAAATTTATTAAATATTTTTGGATGTTTTTCTACATTTTCAAATATACTGATTTCTATTACAACACAGAATGCAAAGTGTAGCGCTCACTTGATATTTTTTATTACAAATATTTGCACTTTAAAAATGATAAAAGAAATAGTATTTTTCAGTTCACCTCACACAAGTACTGTGGTGCAATCTCTTTATTGTGAAAATGTAACTTACAAATGTAGATATTTTTTGTTACATAACTGCACTCAAAAACAAAACAATGTAAAAGTTTAGCGCCTACAAGTACACTCAGTCCTACTTCTTGTTCAGCCAATCGCTAAGACAAACAGGTTTGTTATTTATGGGAGATACTGCTGCCTGCTTCTTATTTACAATGTCACCAGAAAGTGAGAACAGGCATTTGCGTGGCACTTGTGTATCTGGCATTGCAAGAGATTTACATGCCAGATATGCTAAACATTTGTATGCCCCTTCATGCTTTGGTCACCACTCCAGAGGACATGCTTCCATGCTCATGACGCTCGTTAAAAAAAAAAAAAAAAAAAGCATTAATTCAATTTGGGACTGAACTCCTTGGGGGAGAATTATATGTTTCCTATTCTGTTTTACCCGCCTTCTGCCATATATTTCATGTTATAGCAGTCTCGGGTGATGACCCAGCACATGTTCGTTTTAAGAACACTTTCACAGCAGATTTGACAAAATGCAAAGAAGGTACCAATGTGAGATTTCTAAAGATATCTACAGCATTTGACCTAAGGTTTAAGAATCTGAAGTGCCATCCAAAATCTGAGAGGGACGAGGTGTGGAATGCTTTCAGAAGTCTTAAAAGAGGAATGCTTTGATGGGGAAACTACAGAACCCGAACCACCAAAAAAGAAAATTAACCTTCTGCTGGTGGCATCTGTCTCAGATGATGAAAATGAACATTTGTCGGTCCGCTCTGCTTTGGATCGTTATTGAGCAGAACCCGTCATCAGCATGGATGCATGACCTCTGGAATGGTGGTTGAAGCATGAAGAGACATATGAATCTTTAGCGGATCTGGCACGTAAATATCTTGTGACGCAGGCTACAACAGTGCCATGCAAACACCCTGTGATGTTGCACCCCATAATGCTTTATGGAAATATGCTTATGAATGTATATATGACATAACTGGAATATGTTTTATGCTATATATGCCATGTAACATATCTCTGTAAAGGTTATGATCTACTGAATATATTCATCCTATTTGTATGCATGTATCATTTTTGTATTCAAAGTTATGAATATTGGCTGTGTACTTGTTTGATTTTAAGTAGCCTTAGTAAGGCATTTGGTCAGCTTCTTAAGAAAAGAATTTGTGAGTTAAGTACCCAGTCAAGAAATACTTAACAGACAATGGAACCTTGGAAGACTTCAATACACATAAGAAGTCTACCTGGGGACTTTCAGGGTAGCATGTGAGCAATGGCTGCCACCTGTAAAGTTCTGAGTCATGCATGGACATGTGACTTGCCCACGTGACTCCAAAACTCTAGCTTGCAGCTGGATTCGGCATAGGAGAGAGGAGGGGGTCTCCACCCACAAGAGAAAGTCTATTTAAGCCCCTGGGAGACCCCTCCATTTGGTCTCGCTCAAGAGGTAGCCTTTCCACCCCAAAGGATACCTGAAAGAAACTGGAACAAAGGATAGTAACCACATGGGTGTGAGTGATTGCTGGACCCAGACTAGAAGGAGACTAGTCTGTAAAAGAAGCTTACTGGAACATCTCTGAGGGTGAGATTTCATCTGTAATCATTTTCTTACTGTATTTGGTTTAGACTTGCATGTTTTATTTTATTTTGCTTGGTAATTCACTTTGTTCTGTCTTTTATTACTTGGAACCACTTAAAACCTACTTTTTGTATTTAATAAAATCACTTTTTACTTAATACATACTTTGGGTCAATGAATAATACCAGAGGGAGGGGGAAAAACAGCTGTGCATATCACTATCAGTGTTATAGAGGGCGAACAATTTATGAGTTTACCCTGTATAAGCTTTATACAGGGTAAAATGGATTTATTTGGGGTTTGGACCCCATTGGGAGCTGGGCATCTGAGTGTTGAAGACAGGAACACTTCTTAAACTGTTTTCAGGTAAGCCTGCAGCATTTGGGGGATGTTGTTCAGACCTGGGTCTGTGTGTAGCAGGCTAGAGTGTCCGGCTTGAACCAGGCATGGCACTGAAATCCCAAGCCGCCAGTGAAAATGGGCTCAGAGGTAGTCTCAGCACATCAGTTGGCAGTTCCCAAGGGGTTTTCTGTGATCCAACCCATCACACACCCATTCTCACTTTCAGGTGACACTGTAAACAAGAATCAGGCACCATTATCTCCTGCAAATTGTAACCAAACTTGTTTGTCTGAGCAATTGGCTGAAGTAGGACTGAGTGGACTTGTAGGTTTTTCCATTGTTTCATTTTTGAATGCAGTTATTTTTTGTACATAATTCTACATTTGTAAGTTCAACTTTCATGATAAAGAGACCACAGTACAGTACTTTTATTAGGTGAATTGAAAAATACTATTTATTTTGCTTTTTACAATGCAAATCTTTGTAATTAAAAATAAATATAAAGTGAGCACTATACACTTTGTGTTCTGTGTTGTAACTGTAATCAACACATTTGAAAAATGTAGAAAACATCCAAACATATTTAAATATATGGTATACTATTATTAACAGCACGATTAATTGTTTTAATCGCTTGACAGCCCTAGTTTTTTTGTTCTGTATTTTAAAGGATGTAGGATGATGAACTTGTTGCATATGAAGTACTTTCTGGTTCATTAGTAACTGAAGAGGATGTTAACATCTACCAGGGATAAAGATTTTTAAAGCAGAAGGCCCAGATAACTTGCACCAAAGAGTCCTAAAAGAGATGGTTGAGAAGAGCTCTGGACCACTTACGTTATTTTTAATAAATCTTGGAATACCAGGGAAATTCCAGAAGACTGTAAGCATGCTAATATTGTGCCAATATTCTACAAAAGGCAAGTGGGATGATTTGGGTACCTATAAACTGGCTAGCCTGACATCAATCTTGGGCAAAATAATAGAAAAGCTGAAAAGAGATTCAACTACTAGAGAAGTAAAGGTCAGGAATATAACTAATACCATTCAACCTGGAAAGCAGGTCTTGTCAAAAAACCCAGTTTCATTAGTTGATGAGATTACTTCTCTGCAGTTACCAAACTTGTAATGTACTTAGACATTTGCAAAGCATTTGACTTAGTACCCGCACAACATTCTGATTTTTAAAAAAAATAGCTCTATACAATATCAGTAAAGCACATGTTAAAAGGATTAAGAATTGGGTAACAGCTCAAAAATTAGCAGTCAATGGGGAATCATCATCGAATAGGGGGCATCTCTAGTGGATTCCTGCAGGGGCTGGTATGAGGCCAGATGCTATTCAACATTTTCATAAAATGATCTGGAAGTAAATATAAAATCACTGCTGATAAAATTTGTAGATGAAACAAAAATTAGCTGAATGGTAAATTATGAAGACATGACAGTTGTACCGAGGGATGTGGACTGATTGGTACTCTGAATCTATTCAAACAAAATGCAAAGCCAAATGCAAAGTTCTATATCTAGGAACAAGGAACGCAGGCCATACTTATAGAATGAGTGTCTTTATCCTGGAAAGCAGTGACTCTGAAAAAAGAAATAAGGGTTATAGTGGAGAAGCAACTGAACATAAGCACCTGGTGTGTGCTGTCACAAAAGGGGCTAGTGTATCGTTTGTTGCAGAAACAGGAGTAGTAGAGTAGTAGGGATGCGATTTTACCTCTGTACAATGCCATGGCAAGACATACTAAATTACTATGTACAGTTCTGGGGTCCACATTTTAAAAAGGATGCTAAAAAAATGGAGAGGGTGCAGAAGAGCCACAAAAATGATTCAAGGGCTGGAGAAAATTCTTTACACTAAGAGACTTAAAGAGCCTGTTTAGTTTATCAAAAAAGATTGAGAGGTGACTTGATTACAGTATATAGGTACCTTCACAGGGAGAAAATACTGGGTACTACAGGGCTTTTTTAATCTAGCAGAGAAAGGCATCACAAGAAATTGGCATCCAGTGGATGACTGGAAGCTGAAGCCAGACAAATTCAAATTAGAAGTAAGGAACAAATTTTTAAGAATGGGTGTGATTAACCATGGGAATAGACTACCAAGGAAAAATAGTGGATACTGCATTTCTTGCCGTCTTCAAATCAAGACTGGATGCTTTTTTTGTAAGGTCTGCTTTATCCAAACAAGTTACTGTGCTCAATAACTGGGTGAAACTGAATGATGCATAATACAGAGGAGATAAAACGGTTACTCACCTTCTCGTAACTGTTGTTCTTCGAGATGTGTTGTTCATGTCCATTCCAATCAGGTGTGTGTGTGCTGCGTGCATGCCAGCCGGAAGATTCTTCCCTTAGCAGTGTCCACAGAATCGGCCTGGGCGCCCCCTGGAGTCATGCCTTCATGGCACCCAATATAGGGCCCTACTAACCCCCCACCCCCTCAGTTCCTTCTTGCCAGCTGCTCCGACAGAGGGGTAGAACAGGTGGGTATTGGAATGGACATGATCATCACATCTCGAAGAAAAACAGTCACGAGAAGGTGAGTAATCGATTTTTCTTCTTCGAGGGCTTGTTCATGTCCATTCCAATGAGGTGACTCACAAGCCAAAGTTCAGGAGGTGGGGTTGGAGTCATCCACTGATTGGAGCACAGCTCATCTGAAGGCTGTGTCCTCTCTGGCCTGTTGAGTGATCGCACAGTGCCTGGTGAAAGTGTGTATATCAAGGACCACGTTGCTGCCCTGCAGATTTCCTGCGTGGGGACCTGTGTCTGGAACGCTGCTGAGGAGGCCTGAGCCCTGGTGGAGTGGGCACCTTTGCCAAGTCATAGCACTACCGAATGCATGATATGATCCACGATGAGATACGCTGCAATGAGACAGGGAGGCCTTTCATTCTATCGGCCACCACTGTGAATAACTGGACGGACTTTCAGAACAGCTTAGTTCTCTTGATATCGAAGGCTAGCGCCCTGCGGACATCTAATGAGTCAAGCCTCTCCTCCCTGCCACTGGAATGCGGCTTAGGATAGAATACTGGGAGGAAGATGTCCTGGTTGATGTGAAACTGGGAGACAACCTTAGGGAAAAAAGCCAGGTGAGGTCTGAGCTGAACCTTGTCCTTATGGAATACGGTGTAAGGGGGCTCTGATGTAAGGGCCCTGAGCTCCAACATTCTCCTAGCTGAGGTTATTGCCACCAGAAACGCCATCTTCTAAAGCAGGGAGCACGTCGCCAGTGGCTCAAATGGTGGGCCCCTAAGTCTGGAAAGGACCAGATTAAGGTCCCAAGCTGGGACAGGCTGTCGTACTTGCGGGTATAATCTGTAAAGACCTTTAAGGAAATGGCTGACCATTGGATTCGCGAAGACTGAGTAGCCATCTGCGCCTGGATGGAAAGCGGAGATGGCAGCCAAGTGAATCCTTATCAACAAGATGGATAGTGCCTGTTGTTTAAGATGGAGGAGGTAGTCCAGTATAAACGGCACCAAAGCAAACGTTGGAGACTGATGGTGCTGCTCTGACCAGATGGAGAACCTCTTCCACTTGGCAAGGTACGTTGCCCTTGTGGAGGGTTTCCTACTGCCAAGGAGAACCTGCCTGACTTGATCAGAACAGGACAGCTCCACTGCGTTCAACCATGGAGCTTCCACGCTGTGAGGTGGAGCGACTTGAGGTTCGGATGCCGGAGGCAGCCGTGATCCTGCGTGATTAGGTCCGGGATGAGTGGTAGGGTGACCAGAGTTGCAATAGACATTTCCAGGAGCAATGTGTACCAGTGCTGGCACGGCCAGGCTGGAGCTAGCAGGGCTTCAGGGCTGAACCCAGGGCTTCAGGGCTGAACCCAGGGCTTCAGGGCTGAACCCAGGGCTTCAGGGCTGAACCCAGGGCTTCAGGGCTGAAAGGTCTCTGCATTGCAGCAGCAGCTCTGGGAACAATGCTGGAGCCGGGACTCTCTGGGCTGTTAGACTTCATTCATTTTCAAGTGCAAGTGCTGAAAATACTGAATATATTTTCCTGAAGTTCCCCTCCACCCCCTGAATGCCATTATCTGCTTCTTCACCACCTTTTGTTTCCCAAGAGACACCATGCCTACAAAAGCACTGCCAGCTGATAGGAGCTAGACAGGTGATCATTTATGACTACTGCATTCTATACAAAATATGCTCATTTTCATTGTTACCTCATGCCCCCTTCCTCCTCTCTCACACCTGTTTTGTCCACCTACTGAGATTTGTAAAATAAAGAGTCAAGAGTATTAGCTCTCTGGGGGTAAGGACTATCTTTTTATTTTATATTTCTACAGTGCCCAGTGCACTGAAGCCTTAATCCCTGATGGAAATTATTTATTTGTAATATAAATAATCACATCATTTATAGTATCAAATCCATAATTCTGGACATGCCTCCCTCACATACAAAGAATCATTCATATAAATCTTGTAAAATATGGTCTTAAAATTTAGATCTGGCATTTAGGAATGAAGCCAATTTTTTCCAAGTACTTTTAAATAAAATTATTTACCAATTTCCACTTTCTGCTTGTGTAAGCAGTGGCTGTGGAGGGGCTTAGTGACCTTATCAGCAAAAGAGTGCAGGCAGTGTCCCAGTGAGCAGGACAGGGAACTGTTAAATTAAAATACCCTTTACAGATTGTTAAGTCTCCCAATTTGACTGCAAGTCACTTGATTTTTGTTACCACCTGTTCGACTCCTGAGTAGCTGTTTCATTCTTTCAGGAATCTTTCTTAGGAAATCTGTGGACCTCAAGGAGAGGCACATTAGGTAGGCTCTCTATAATTGGCTTCTTCCAAGTAGGGTCTCTATGGATAGAGCACGGGAGGATTAACCATATAAATACCGACATGGGAAGACTCTACCAATAGGCATCTAGATCTCAGCCACCAAGCTACTGCAGTTACACACAAACATGAAAGAAATGTGACATAGAAGAGCCAAACCAGGAGAATAAGCAACATCTGATTGTGGAAGCTAGAAAGAGAAAGTCATACACATATACAGACACTGAGGAGTGGGGAGGAGAGCCAGAAAACAGAGCCAATGTCAGGTGCTCAGGAGTCTTGACCAGCAGCTCTAGAGAATCAGTGACTGTGGTTGGGGTGGCTTTCTTGAGCCAACTCTTTAGTGGCAGTGGCAGCAACAGATTCTTCTCCTACTGTACAGTCACATGCTGGAAGAGCAGCCAGGGACCAAGAAAACATTGCTGTTGCTGGATAAAACAACAACATAGTGAAGAATGTGGTATAAAACTTACATAGAAACAGACAGCTCAAGATAAAGGCCCTTCCTTCACCACTCATTGTGGTCCTAAAGAAACAAGTCTTCCAAGCAACACTACTGCATAGCTTCCTCCAACCTCTGAAGAAAATAGGTAGGTTTTGAATTCTCCAAAATTAATTGATGGGGCTCTGCTACCCCTTGTTCTCACTCCCCAGCTGGCCTATTTAAAAAAAAAAAAAAAAAAGTAGCAGACAGGACTTTTGACAGACTGGTTAGTGAGTTAGGCTAGCAACTGGAACACTGCTCAGCTGCCTGCTGGTTTCTACCAGTGAAGTCTTCAGCTTGGAAGCCTCCCGCTTACATACAGAAGCAGGGACAGGGCCAAGAGAAAACAGGAAAATCAGTTTAAAACTTACTTTAACCCTCCCCATGTGAGAGACTATTATTGTGACAGATATAACAAATAAGATAAACACTTGAATTAAGTTTGGGGTTTCCTGTATTAAAAATGTAATTGTGTATGCGTTATTGTGGAATTGTATGTAACGTCTCTCGGAGACTGACTAATGCAATCTCTGGAAAGGATCAGGAATGTCAAAGGACTTTTTAGGACAATATGTGTTGAAGTGGATTTCCTAGGAAATACTGGGGGACAGAGGAATGCAATGACCTAGCTCTGAGTCCATCCTTTTGAAGCTTGCGCCTTGAGAAAAACCCATTATCTATTGATTACCTTTTCCTGGAAAACTCCAGATCAAAGACCCCTGAACTTTATAAAGAATGGACTAAACCTTTCTTGACAGAGAAGCCTGCTTAGGCAGCCGATCTTTAGTTGAGAATAACTCAGTGAAGGCAGGGAACAGTTCAGCCTGGGAATACCTGGTCAGAAGGGAGAGAGAGACAGGTCTCCATCCAAGAGAGGCAGCAGCCAGGGAAACAGGAAGCCTGAGAGTGGATACCCTTGCTGGACCATTAAGGGGAAAATACAGGTGCAATTTGCCCCAAACTGAGACCATGATAAAGGTCTGATTTAAAAAAATAATTGGGGGAGAGGTGTTAAAACAAGTTGGTTTTGGATGAAATGTTCTTTTCAAGAAAACTGCTTTGATGGATCTAGTTATATTATTTCTATGGTGATGTACTTGTACCTGAAAATGTGCAGAACAGATGTGTAAGGGAAATTTACTCTTACCTACAAATTCCAGATTGTGTATGCACATTTTTAAATGCAAATACTGTACTTGTATATATGTATTGTCCTTTTATGAATTTGCTTTTCAAATCTGTATTCCAGAAAAAAATTCTCAGTCCAGTTGTGTAATCAAAAAATGTTAATTTTTTGCTTTCTTGAAAGTATAATTTGATAAATGCTTGAATATGAGATATTAAGTTGATTCAGCATTAGGCACTGGGTACACAGATACTGTTAAAATAAACTGGGGAAACAAAAAATTCTAATCAATTTTTTTTTTTGAAACCAGGAAAAGAAAAGCACAATGAAAATATTCCAAAGGAAACAAAGCTAGTTAAATTTTATTTTTCAAAACTTAATCTAAACTAATATGCTAAACAAACAGCGAGAAAATGTAGTCAATGCTAACAGTATTAGCTGACACAAATTATTGTACCAAATGTATTACAGTGCAATATTAACAGAACTATTTACATGCATATTTACAACATGTGTTTTCTTTACATAAGCTATTTTACTTACTTCTTGGGAAGTTGGAAACATATGCATTTTGAGTCTGGTAATGGGTTCTACTTCATCTATCCAATACCAAATAGCATGAACCACTACAACTGAATAATAGGCAATAATAAGAATTGTCTTTGGGTATTTCAGAAAAACTACAAAACAAATTATTAGATTGGAGACAAGCAGCAGTTGACTTCAGAATTTGTTAATATATCTGAAATATAAAAATTGATACAAACCAAACTACGGAATCAACACAATAAATTGTATAAATTAATTAGAGGAATAAGAAGTGTCCTGGGGCTCTCTCAGAAGGGTAGACATGTTAATCATGTTAATCACATTCAAGAATACATAGATTCAAAGCTGTACACGTTGTAGAGCATGGGCTAAAACCTAGTTACATTAATGTATTCTTGTAGAAGAATGCAAAATATTTAGCAGAAGCTTCTGCTTGTAAAAGTTGAAAATAGACAAGTGTCCTTAAAGCACCTGGCTTCCAAAGCAGTGCTTGCGTATTAATGATGTCACATATTAAAAATGTTTATTCTAGAAACGAACCCCATATACCGCCACACACGTTGGGAAAAAAAAATAACTAGCTTTTTTCATGATTGTGATACACATTTAAAAAAATCTACCCATCTGCAGTTGAGTTTCCTAACCTAAAAATATGTAATATCAGAAAACTCCTGTATGATAAAAAGGGTGAGGCAATCCTAGTGTATACTAAAATAAGTGAGCAATTTATTTTTAACTCAAGGTTTTCATTTCTTCCAAGATAAATTTAGCATTTTAAATGGGACATTTCCCAGTTAGTAAAATTTTATTTCCATGTGATACTTCTCAAAACAATTTTATTGCAGCCAAAACATTGTTCATTTAACTGTACATAAAATAAACTATGATATATACACAACATTTTAAGTTACAGGGCATAAGTTTACAATTTTTGGCAGATTCAGTTTAACAAAATGGAAATTGCATAACTTTAATACTCAGAGAAACTCAACATCCTTAATTTGGTATACATGTGACAAGTTCTCTTGGTTTTCCCTGTTTACTAATCATACCTAAACTGCTTTATTATGCTAATATTGTGCATAACATCTCACTGTTTTCTCTTACGTTCCGATTCTAAGCAGAATTTTTCATATGCTTCTTCAATTTCTGGATCCATCTCATCATCAATGTCATCAAAGTACCTACAAAAAATTTTTTTAAAAAATCTGCTGTTAGGCTATATTTGTACTGTTTTCTTTTACAAAAAAGAAAAAAAGTGAAGGTCACCAGACAATACACTGCCATGTTGGGACAATGTTTGGTAACAAAGTGGAGAGTGAATAACCAAAACTATTTCCTGTAGTACCTAGGATATCCCTGGAGGTTTGACATGTCTGTTCAGTTTATGAGATTCAGTACAGGCACTGTCCCCCCTCCCCCCAACTCCCATTGGCCAGGAACGGGGAACCGTGGCCAATGGGAGCTTCGGGGGAGGTACCCAGAGGCGGGGGCAGCATGTGGAGCCCTCTGCCCCTCTTCCCCAGGGGCTGCAGGGACATGGTGCCGGCTGCTTCTGGGAGCGGCGCGGGGCCAGGGCAAGCAGAGAGCCTGAGCCCCACTGCGTGCTGCTGCCACCCTGGAGCCGCTCCAGGTAAGCGGCGCCAGGCCGGAGCCCGCACCTTGAACCCCTCCTGCACCAACTCCCTGCTGCACCCCTCCTGCACCCCAACCCCCTGCCCTGAGCCTCCTGCTGCACCCCGCACCTCTCCTGCACCCCAACCCCTGCCCTGAGTCCCCTCCCGCACTCCTCCTTGCACCCCTGCCCTGAGCCCCTCCTGCACTCTGCACCCCCTCCTGCACCCAACCCCCTTCCCTGAGCCCCCTCATACACCCTGCACCCCTCCTCTGCCCCAACCCCTTGTTCTGAGCCCCTTCCTGCTCACCACACCCCCTTCCACAGCCCACACTCCCTCCTGTACCCTAACCCCCTGCCCCAGCCCTAGCCCTACATTTATGGCCCTGAATGCATTTCCCCACCCAGACGTGGCCCTTGGGCCAAAAAGTTTGCCCACCCCGATCTATATGCATAACTAACAAAATGACAGCTTACAAAGTAGCAGCCGTGTTAGTCTGTATCCATAAAAAGAAAAGGAGGACTTGTGGCACCTTAGAGACTAACATATTTATTAGAGCATAAGCTTTTGTGAGTTGCATTCGATGAAGTAAGCTGTAGCTTACGAAAGCTTATGCTCTAATAAATTTGTTAGTCTCTAAGGTAACAAAATGACAGCTGTCAACTTCCCAGCTCAAATACTGTATCTAACTTTTATTCATATATCATGACAAATTAATTTGTCCCATTAGGAGTCTAGAAAGCCGATTATTAGGTCTTGTGTACTCAGATTCCACAGCTTCAAAATTTGCTACTTAAACCAACTACTGATGCAATATTGTTCAGTATAATCTAAGACCCTGGTCCTGCAACACAGACCATGCAGGTGGAGCTGTGTACCCATTAAGGGTAGGTCGACCCAGCAAAGAAAACCCTGTGCCTGGCCCCTTCCAGCCAACATGGGCTCACGGGGCTCAGACTGCAGGGCTGTTTCACTGCTGTGCAGACTTCGGGGCTCGGGATGGAGACCAAGCTCTAGGATTCTCCCACCCCACAGGTCCGAGAGCCTAAGCTCCAGCCTGAGCCCGGAAGCCTATACAGCAATGAAGAGCCCGCGGCCCGAGCCCCACGAGCCTGAATCGGGTGGCACAGGCCAGGCACAGGGTTTTCTTTGCTGTGTAGTCATACCCTTAGAGCCCCACTGAGGTCAGCGGGCCTCAGCGCAGCCAACAGTTCTCAATGCAGAATCAGCGTTTAAGCTGTCATTTCTAGCCTTTCTGGTTGTGAAAAAACCTTCCAAGTGCAAACTGAATTGAAAGGAATGCAATGTTGTCTCCCCAAGCCTGCAGAGAGTCTGTAACAATGTATTTGAGACACATGAAATTCATTGAAATCAGTGGGTAAAGCCCTGAAACCTGATGACAGAGTCAAGACTTAATTATTTCACTGCTTCTCATTGTAATAAAACCTTCCAGCTAATGGCCATGTCTATCAGTTTCATTCAGTAGTGGTTACTGCTGTGAGGGCAGCGGAGTGGCTGGCTGCTGTTAAGTACTGGGTGTATCCCTTTTTCCTAGAAGGAAAGCACTGAGACTAACAACCAAACCCTACTCCCACACATCCCTGTGTTCCGAAAAGCCTTAACTGTTACCTCATGAATGGAAAAAGCCGCCAGCAACAGTGTAGTAATGCACTGTCATTAACATTTGTAGAAAACGGAAAATGTAGTGATACCATAAAATTCAGGGTTAAACTAAATTCAAGGGATATTGCACTTACTATTCCTTTCCATGTTAAATTCAATAAAAGCTTTTTTTAAAATTTACCTGAAGTTTACCACAGAATGTAGTGTCCAAGTGTTACAGAAATGGAAGCCAGCTGTGCTACAGAGCTGCAGCCCAACTTGTAGCAGAGTACAAGAGGAGTCTGACCATTATCCATTGACATTGTCTTTCTCAAATACACATCATTTCCCCAAACAAATACTAATCAAACAACCTAATTCAGAAAAAAACAGTACCATATCTACTCGATCATAAGCTGGTTCATTTATAAACCGACCCCCCCCGCAAGATGGATAAGTAAAAATAGAAAATTTTTATGACCCATTCATAAGCTGACCCTATAATTCAGGGGTCAGCAAACTCTGGCTCCTAGGCCACCAGGATAAGCCACTGGCAGTCCGAGATGGTTTGTTTACCTCAAGCGTCTGCAGGCACGGAGGTAAACCTAAGTAAACAAAGTGTCCTGGCGCACGAGCTGCTTACCCTGACAGGCCGGGACAGCAACTGCTGGGGAAATATTTTTGGGGGGAGAAGCTGGGGGTCAGGGGAGTAACCCCCCACATGACCCCACCCCTAGCCTGGGACCCCCACCTCTCCTCATCCCATCCCTTCCCACCTTATTGGGGGAGGCCACAGGAGGATGTGTCTGGCCTGGCTGGAGCTGCTCTGGCAGGCTGGGCAGTGCGGACGCAGCCTGCTCCGGTGGGCCAGACCGGGTGGTGTGGCTGCAGCATGTTCCAGCAGGCTGGGCTGGGCCGGGTGGCACGGCCTCAGCGTGCTCCAGTGGGCTGGGTGGCGCAGCCACAGCCTGCTCTAGTGGGTGGGGTCGAGCAGCACAGCGGCAGCTGCTTCAGAGGTTGGGGGGGGGAGGGGGGAGAGCAGCATGGCTAGAAGCGGAGAGACTCTGGCCCCGCCTCTTCCCTTCTGGCTCTGCTGCCTCTCCTTGCCCCCTCTGTTGGGGGGAGGGGCTGTGTCCCACCTCTCCCCCTCTCTATACCCATTCATAAGCCGACCCCCTTCTCTGGTGTTTCCTTTTTATATTAAAAAAATTCAGCTTATGAACGAGTATATAAAGTACATAAGTTTGAGATGGACAAACTGGTCTCCAATTTGCTGACATATGAAAGATTGCAACCTTAATTCAGTTGTCTTGTTCGTTTGCATTATGAGTAGTCTAATAATTACATGAAAACATACTCTTTTTTCCACATGACCCGTCTCATTCAGTGCACAAGATAGATTGTGCTCTGGGAATGAATCAAGATTGTCTGATGGGGGCGACTGCCTAAGTCTGCCACACCTCATTCATTGCAGAAGCTGAAAGGTGTGTACTGACTGAGGCAATGGACTGCAGGAAGGCAAAGGATGGTCTGTCTCACCATTAAGGCATTTGAATGCTACCTTGGAGAATTAGATTCTCTCTCTGCCTCTACTACAGAGTTCCTATGTGAAGCTGGGCAAGTCCCTTAAACCAGATTTTTCACAGGTGGCCACTAACTGTGTGTTCCTCATTTTCTGGGTGTCTGACTTGAGACTGTGGGGTTTGTTTTGTAGAAGTGCCAAGCACTCAAGCTGAAACTGATATCAACGGGGGCTGTGCTCTGAACAAGTGTAATACTAGAATGCTAAATACTTGAGAGGGTCAGGGGTGGGGGGGGAGAATCAGGTCTAGGCATCTCATACTAGGCACCCAAAACTGGTTGGTCTTAGTCTTTCCATGCCTCAGTTCTCCATCTCTAAAATGGGGATAATACCAATACAACTCACAGGAGTGTTGTGAAGACATACCTTTGAGAAGCGTTCAGATATTATAGTCATAAGCACTATACAAAAGCCAATGAGAAAGTTAGTAATTCTGCATGCAGAGCAGAGTTTGAACAGCATGCAGCTAATAAGGCATGGGGCTATACTGAACGAGGATAAAATGAAATACTGAATGGTAGCTCATTCAGTGAATGTCGTTCAGCCTGTGCACTGAATGAGGCAGGGGTTCTGTGGGAAAAAATAGTATGGGATGATGTAATTAAAGACTATCATAATGCAGACATAGAAGGAGACCAAATTAAGGCTGAACAGGCAACTTTAATTCTGGCATTTCCTAACTTTGGAGTGCTTGACTTTGGATCATTAGTGTTCTGTAGTTTTTTGTGTTTAATTAATTATATGTAGTTTGTACAATGCAGCCAAGGTAACACTGCTGTGGAAATAAATACTGATTTTCCAACTTAAGATGTTTAGAACTCCCCACCTTTAGTCTACCATAACCCTCAATACGATGCTTTGTATTTTGTGTAGGGCCTGTATTCTCAAAACTGCAGTGCTCTATTCTGGGCATAAGACTATACTCTTCCATTTTTTTGTAAAATTAGTTCTTGGATGGCTCTAAGAATGCCAGACCTCCATTCCACCTACCCCTCCCCACCTCATCCTTCTCTCTTCTCCCTATCCATGCATGTTTTCCCATATTTTATTACTGTTACCCCCACCCAAACATGTTATGTCTATGTAGTATTGTCTGGTCTTGCAGCTTTGACAAATTGTCAAATTACATAAATCTTTTATAGATCCCATGAAGCTTGTGATATTTGGAAATATATCCAAGCTATAAGGCATGTACCTTTTTGAACTTTTCATTGTGCTTCTTTATGAAAAATCAATAAAAATTTAAACAAAAAAACTGATATGCAACTTAGACATTTTTGAGCAAAAGTATCAGACTAAAACAAAACATACGGATCTCCAGCCCCTGATAAGTCTGTTCCATTTTCTTCATAATCTGGAAAGAAATCCTCTCTGTCAAGCAACTCTTGATATTTCTCTTGATAATCTACAAAAGAAAAAAATATTGTAAGTTTATACATAGTCTACTTTTAACATATGAACGTTTCTCAGAGGTCTTGTAAAATTAGAATGTAATTTAAAATAGAGTAAGATTAGTCCAGCACCCAATGATGCAGTATGAACATGGCCTTTTTATTAGACTCTATAAACAATGAGATATGTATACTGCAGGAAAGTGATCTTCCTTTCTAATTTCAAATGTTGCATGCAGTGTTATAGCTGTGTAGGTCCCAAGATATTAATGACAAGGTGGACCAACTTCTGTTGGTGAGACACACAAACTTTCAAGCTTACACAGAGCTATTCTTCAGGCCCGGGAAATATACTCAAAATGTCACAGCTAAATACAAAATGGAACACATTGTTTAGCATAGTTGACACATATTTCAAGGGACCATTCAAGACAAAGTGGCCCATTAGCACCCCTCTAGTCACAGGGAGGAAAGGAAGAGGGGGAGGGGGAAGCAGCTGGGGGGTTGTTAGTGGGTTATAGATTGTTGTATTAGGCCATAAATTCAGTCTCTCTATACAGTTCCTGATTTTTAGTGTCTAGCGAAGTTATGAATTTAAGCTCCCAAGCTCGTCTTTTGTAAGTGCTCTGCCAGTCTCCTTTGGGGATGAGGATGGATAGAGTGATCCCTTTGTGAAAAGTGTTCACGAACAGGTGATAGGATGTTTTTGTCTTATCATTTTCTTGTATGAATTCATTCAAGACCATAATGACTGTCTGGTTTCACCCACATAGTGGCTATTGGGCATTTAGTGCAGTGGATGCAGTAGACCACATGTGAAGGACTCCTGGATAAAGAAAAGTATGTTGTGGAGGGTGTTGATCATTGTAGCAGTGGTGAAATGTCTGCAGGTTTTGCATCTGTTGTTCTGGCAGGGTCAGGTGCTGCTTTGAGTTGATGTGTCCTGGTCTGTAGCACCCAGACTCTAAATAGAGACACTGGATTTATAGCTTATTACTACAATCTATAACCCACTAACAACCACCCCCCCACTGCGGCTTGCCTCATATCTCTTTCAGAGTCGGAGTCATGTCTGCCCAAGCCATAATGGGTTCTTTTGACCTAGTTCAGCTCTTTTCAGGATAAAATTCTCCCAGCGATAACAGATCATGTCACAGGAGAAAGTTGCTGCTAAATTTAGGAGAGGAGACTAAGGAGTGCACATAAAATACAAGATGGCTTTTTTCCTTCTCCATTAGCTAGAAAACAGGAAAAACAACAAAGCAGGATCAGCCAGCTCTCCCCCTTTACAGAGGGAGTGATGTAAGAAGAGCTTTGCTTTTTCTCTGGTCCCCATCTGTGGGAACACTGGAAGGATTCAAACACTTGTTTGCTTTACTGTCTTCACGCTACTTGCCATTGAAACTGCACTAATTCCATTATTTAAAAATTGTTTATACTTTGTGCCTATTTGGACAGGACCTCCTCAACTTAGGCCTGATCTACACTGTGGGGGGAGGGGGGAGATCGACCTAGCTTCAGCTACGAGAATAGCGTAGCTGAAGTCAACGCATCTTAAGTCAACTTACCTCGCATCCTCACGACGCAGGGTCGACTGTTACTGCTCCCCTGTCGACTCTGCTTCCGCCTCTCGCCGCAGTGGAGTACCGGACTCGACGGCAGAGTGATTGGGGATCAATTTATCGTGTCTACACTAGATGCGATAAATTGATCCCCGATAGATCGATCACTACCCGCCGAACCGGCGAGTAGTGTAGACGTACCCTTAGTTATATTTTTCTTAGGAAAATAACTATACTAAGCTGGAGACATACCTGGGTCTGCTGCAGTGAAAGGAACACCATCAGAAGTGTAAAATGTTGGCTCATTCTAAAATTAAAATGACATAGTAAATTATACACGTATTTAATATAAACAGGATAATTGTTCATTGCCTTTACTACTTCCAGAACATCTATCAAGGTTAACAAAAGTTCTATGCATTTCTTTGTGAATATACATCAACTTGAACAATTGATGTTTCTGAGTATATTCATACCATAAAATAGTTGGGGTCATTTTCAGGTGTTGCTTCCCTATATGTTGAGGTTACGTGAACTCTACCCCAGTTACTTGAGCGTAGTTCTACTAGTTTCAGAAGCATCTGTTTTACATCTCTGCAAATAGACAAAAAGCACCAAGAACTGCTTAAGTACTTTGTATTAAAATGTAAAAAAAACAAAACAAAAAAAACCCAAGATTCTTTACAATCCAACATCTCTGTAACACTGCATATGCTACATTTTAAGTCAAAGTCCCTTAAAATAATTAAAAGAGAATGCTTCACACACATTTATAGCTAAAGGTAGGGGGAAGACAAAGGGTTAACAAACCAGTAAGATATCAAAACTCTAGCAGTTACTAAACAAATCTACAGTAAAATGGTTTTAGAAAATCCACCTGTTTTGCCACCACAATTGATTTTGAATGAACACATATGCGAGCTAGTTTCTTACCACGGATGTAGTGAAGTAATTCTGATTGTATAACGTAATCAATTACAGAAAACAAGTGGTGCAAGAGAATCACATTGACATGTTAAATATCGCCCCCCAGGATATTATATTTTCCACTTATGTAGGACTAAACAGTATACATAATATCAATACATTCAAATGATGTTTTACATCTTTACTCGCTTCTTATGCGTTGCAAAATACAATTACAAATGCCAAGTTCCCTCCCTATTTTAGCTAGCACATCCACTTATATGTGCAATATGAAACAAATAACAAAAAACTATTACATTTATAAGTAAGTAGCTATTTATAAAATTAGAGGATGTACTGTTCTTGGGGAATGAGAAAGTGTGACATGCCCAAACTGTCTTTATTCCATACAACCTGTCTCAGAAAAATCCTCCGTATCTTTTGGCCCAGAACAATCTCAAACCAAGATCTATTGACACAGTGCAGCCAAGAGGATCTGAGCACCATCATTGCCAGGAGGCATTGGAGATGGATCGGTCATGTGCTTCGGATGGAAACTGATTCCATCACCAGAGCAGCAAGAAGATGGACACCTGAAGGCAAGCAAAACGAGGCTGCCTGAAAACAACATGGCGAAGCGCTGTGGAAGCCGAGCTGAAAAATCTGGGGCACAGCTGGGGAACAACTGAAAGACTTGCCAGAAACAGACAGGAGTGGAGGAGCTTCATCACTGCCCTAAATGCCAGAGGCGTAATAGGAACATGATGATAAGAGAATACAAGAACAGTCATCCTCATCATCATCCTGTTCCCATTACGCTTCTTATGAGTAACATGAAATTTTCCCAGATGTCTACTGTATGACTGTCTAGGCTGGAGGAATCTTTCCCAAAATTTTAGTTGTTTAACTTAAATCATCATCATTTTGGACTTATACCTGAAAGTACTCCTTACAGTCCATTTTTCCCCTTACCTATTTTTGTGAAGGAAGATATTGTAGTTCAATCAATGGCAATGAAATGTGTGCAATGACAGAAAAAAAATTAAATGTCATATTTCGAAGCTCACTTGTTCTAAAAAAAAAAATTACTGATGAGCATACAGCATGATAAAATCATGAAAAGTAACAACTCACAAATTATTTAAAGTTGCGTATTAATAGTAAGCAAAATCCAAGATACTACAAAGGCTTTTGATTTGTGTGAAGTGGCTAAACAGCCATAAAGTTCATGCAACAGAACAAAAAAATCCAATTATGTTCAGGAGGTCACAGTACTGGGTAATTGGAGGACATGGTTTTTTTTTAATATACAGTTGCACCTTGAAGACAATAAATCCTTCAGATTTGTTTTGTTCCGGGATTTATTTTGGATAAATTTTCTTTTCCCGTCAGGATCTGGATGCAGTGAGATGATTTTATACTACTTTCTCTCAACTAGATCTACAGAAGGCACAAGATCAGGGATTTGCTTTTCTCCCTCAGAGTTAAGTAGATAATTGAAAAGATGATACACAACAGACAATACTTCCGTTTCCAGTAAAATATCAAACCTGCAGCAAGAGTGAATCAAGCAGAGTCTGTAACATTCTCTTTCATGTCAGCATTGCCGTCAGTGATTTTACATCAAGATGGCAATGTCACTCATTATTACCCCTCCCACCGAAAAGCCTGCATAAGAAAGCCAGGGGGATGAAAACTCAACAACATTCACTTATCTGAATTTACCTTTGACTTTTTCCTCTGGTGAGAGAGGCTTTGGTTACCATGGATTTTGGAGGCTGTAGGTCCTCCCATTCCCAATGATCTTGGGGTATCTACAAAAATGAATCTCCTTCCATGCAAAGCCAGAAGCTCTCAGGTGTAATACCTGCCACAGATGCTACTGAGCAGCAACAAGGTTCCTGCAAGGACAACTACTGATCCACTGGCCTTCCTCCTTCTGACAGGACACCTGCTGCAATTGTCTGGGTCCCACTACGGCTGTGTAATAGCAGCCTTGGAAGGACTCAGAGGGATGGAATAAACTCCTGTCCAGATTTCTATTTGGAAGTCCTGAAGCTGAATGTAGTAGAGCAGTGGTTCCCAGACTGGGGTTCACACACCCCTGGGGGTTCGCACAACATTACAGGGGGGTAGCCAGAAAAATTTCTCTAATGGTGGCCAGAGGACCCCGGGCATGGGAGGCAGCAAACGGGACCCGGTTGCAGGGCAGACAGCCCGAGACCCATGGAGTGCTGAGCAGGTAGCCGAGCCCCCGTCAGTGGAGGGACAAGCAGCCCAAGCCTGCGGAAGTTGGGGCCAGCAGCCTGAGCTCTGTGGAGCACACAGCTGAGCCCTGGTTGGCAGGAGCCTGAGCTCCAGTGCTCAATGCAGGGCTGGCAGCCCAAACCCCACCCCAGTCAGCGGGGGTGGGGGGGGAGGGAGGGCGGGCGGCAGCCCGAGCCCCAGTGGTCAGCATGGAGTTGGCAGCCCAAGTCCCATGGAGTGAGGGGCTGGGCAGTTGGGGCCAACAGCCGAAGCCCCAGTGGTCAGCGGGGACTGGCAGCCTGAGCTCAGTGGAGCGCTGAGCGGGCAGCCTGAGTCCCAGTCAATGGGGTCCAACAGCCCAAGCCCCGTGGAGGGCAGAGCCGGCAGCCCAGACCCCTGCGCAGGGCCAGCAGCCTGAGCCCCGTGGTGGGCAGGGCAGCAGCTGGGACCCCAGGCGCGCAGGTGGCAGCTCGAATCCTTGGCCAACAGGGGAAGTTGGGCAGCATAAAGGGCAGAGTGAGCAGGGACCATGCTGCATGTGGGGGGGTGATCCAGGCTAATTTGTCCCTCATGGGGCACCCCCCTAGGAACAGCCCTCGTGGTGGAAGAAAAGGGGTTTGCGCGCCAAACCAGCTGGAACCACATTGTAGCCAGTGTAGCAGCGTTAAGGTGCCTTAGTAATTCGATACTAAGTCATTCCCTCTGGAGTGCTGTTTTGCTTCAGTGAGACATGAGTGAATCTTCTCATTTTCTAGTTTGTTGGTTGTTAGCATTCTATCTGTTATTTTTATTACAACACAATAAATATTTTGTACACAAGTTCAATGGATAAGTGGCTGAAAAAGGAAAGTGTAAAGATACAAGAATCAGCCAGTGTTTCCTCAAGTCCACACTGTGGAAAATCTAAGTCTAATGATCATGATGGTCCTGGAAAGTCACTTACAAAGAAAAGAAAATATGACAATGATTATATAAAATATGGCTTTACTTGCATTGGTGATCAACAATGTCCAAAACCACTGTGTGTAATTTGTGGTGATGTTCAGCAAACAGCAGCCTCAAACCTTCTTTACTTCGGAGCCATTTAGAAACTAGGCATCCTGCACAACTCGACAAGCCTATTGATTTTTTCAAGCGAAAATTAGCTGAGAGGAAAAGTGACATTACCAGTTTTATAACCAAAGCAAGTACTGATAATGCAAATGCACCTGAAGCATAATACTGCATGAGCTACTGAGTAGCAAAAGCATCAGAAGCCCATACCATAGCACAGAGCTTGATTGGTCCATGTATAAAAGATGTAGTTCATTGCATGCTCAGAGAAAAGGCTGCAAAAAGGATTGACACCTTTGTCCAATAATACATTGTCACGAAGAATTAATGACATCTCAAATAATGTAGAGACTACAATGGTACATAGAGTGAAACAGTCCATATTATGCTATACAGTTGGATGAATCAACTGATGTAGCTAATCTAGCTATTTTGCTATGGTTTGTACGTTATGTGAATGAAGCTATGGTTGAAGAAAACTTGTTGTTTTGCTGACCGTTGGAAGAACGTACAACTGGAAAAGAGATCTTCAATCTGACTTATGCATATTTTCAAGAAAAGGAAATAGATTGGTTTCGTTGCCTAGGCATTTACACTGATGGGGCCACATCTATGACGGGCAAGTATACTAGATTTGTAGATCAAACAAAAAAGGTTGCATGAAAAGTCTCTTGGACTCATTGCAGTAGCCATAGACAAGCCCTTGCAACAAAACACATGCCTGAGGGACTGAAGGAAGTGCTGGATAATGCAGTGAAAATGGTGAATTTCATAAAATGATGGCCAACAAATTCCAGAATATTTCACATACTTTGTGAAGAAATGGGTAATATACACAATTGTCCGTTGACCCCCTCCGAAGTTAGATGGCTCTCACGGGGCAAAATCCTTTTGCGCTTGTTTGAGCTTAGAATGGAAATCCTAGTTTTTTTCAACAGCCACCCTTTCCACCTTGCCTGCTGTATGGAAAATAATGTCTGGCTCCAGAACCTAGCCCATTTAGCAGATATTTTCTCAAGAATTAATTACCTAAATTTATCTCTTCAAGGCCTCAATATAAGAGTTTTCAATGTGCAAAAGCAAGTTGAATCCATGATAAAAAAAAGTTGCAGTTCTGGGAAAGGTGTTTGGAAAACAATCAAACTGAGCATTTCAGTACTCTTCATGACTTCCTGGCAGAACATAAACTTCAGTTGGATCAGTGCACTAAAACCAATATAACTGCACACCTAAAAGGACTTTGCACAACTTTCCAGCTATATCAGGCGATAATGACTGGATTCACAACCCTTCTGATGATACCACTTTCTCAACACACACATTGGACACTGAGAAAAAGAGAAATTGATTGAGATCTCCTGTGATTATGAACTGAAAAGGAGTTTCAGAAATCTGTCATTGATCAACTTTTGGCTGAGTTTAAGAAACGAGTACCCTCTTCTGGCAGAAAAAGCTATTACAGTTTTGTTACCATTTTCAACAACATACTTATGTGAGAAAGCATTTTCCTCATATGCACATCTGAAAACCAAATACAGAAACAGACTTGATGCTGAACCAGACCTGAGACTTTATCTTTCTCCAGTGGTTCCAGACTTCCAAGAGCTATGCAGAGCAAAGCAAGCGCATCCATCACACTGAGGAAATTGAAACTTAAATCCCTGGAAATATTAATTTTTAGGAGGGGGTTCACGAGATTTCACAATTTAATGAAAGGGGTTTACGGGTTGTTAAAGTTTGGGAACCCCTGTATTAGAGTGACATTTACCCAGCCACTCCTCCATTGTTTCTCCAACCTCTAATCAGATCCATAAGAGACAGAGGAGGTACTGTGGACGCAGAATAATTATTGGGGATGATCAGCGACACTGAATAAAGTCAATAAATCCTCATACTAGTGAAGTCAATCTCCCTCACAATGTCTTTAATGAACATGTTCTATGCAAGATACTCTAGCAGGACTAGTTTTGCCACTTATAATTATAGCATCCAAAATGTTCTCTGAGAAAACTAATCTTAACTCTTCTGCACAACAGTACATTTTGGAAGTGCTGTTGGTTCAAATTAATGAATATACTGAAGAGATATATTAGCACTGAAACATACAATATTCATGATATTCTATAGTAACCAACCATCGCATATGGTATATAAATTACCAAGGTGGTAAACTGTGAACAAAATCAAGAAATATTGTAACTGACAAAGTTACTTCAACAAAAGCAAAAATTATAAAGTCCACTATAGAAGTATAGCACTGAAAAGGTATTTTAACACCCAAGGTTAAAATCTATATTAAATTGCTTAAAATATCTAATTTATACATGTACAAATTTCCCAGTCATTCTTTAGAAACAGGTTTTACTGTATTGGAATGTTCTAGCATAAAGTATATTACCTCATGGCCCATAAGAACAAAGACCCATTAAGGTCACTATAACTCTGCAAAGAATGCATTCTGTACATTGACATAATTTGAATACAGTAGAAATATTAAGTGACATACAGCTCTGAAGAAGAAGTAGGAAAACCCCACACGAGTAAAGAAAAGCAGTGAAGAATTAATGATCAACTAATTTTTCCTCCCACCTGCTGCAATTTGCATCCAGGACAACATTTTCAATTCTCTGGACCATTTCATCCATATCAGTCTTTCCTTTTTCTTTCCATGCATCTTCCAAAACTGATCCGGTCAACTAAAAAAAAAAAAAAAAAAAAAAAAAGCACATTTTATTAATAAAAAAGCATGTAAGTGCACTACATAAAATCTTAAAAAGCAAAGTTAAGGTTCATGGAATTCTGTGACAAGTGTAGACACATTATTTGACTACCCTAAAGGAAAAGCTAACCTTGATTTTCTAGATGTCTTTAATTTCATAACATTACAGACCGCATAAGTCAGGGGTGGGCAAACTTTTTGGCCTGAGGGCCACATCGAGGTGCTAAACTGTATGGAGGGCCGGGTAGGGAAGACTGTGCCCCCCAAAGAGCCTGGCCACAGCCCTTGCCCCCCATTCGCCCCCTCCCACTTCCCGCCCTCTGACTGTCCCCCTCAAAACACCCGACCCATCCAACCCCCCCTGCTCCTTGTCCCCTGACTGCCCCCTCCTGGGGTCCCCTGTCCCAAACCGCCCCCCCCCCAGGGTCCCACCCCCTATCCAACCCCCCCGCTCCCTGTCCCCTGACCCCCGCCCCGCCCCCACCCCCTGACAGGCCCCCTGGTACTCCCATGCCCTGTCCAAACCACCCTGTTCCCCGACCCCTGACTGCCCCATCCAACTGCCCCCTGCTCCCTGACTGCCCCGGGGACCCCCTGCCCCTAACCACCCCCTGCTCCCTGTCCCGACTGCCCCCTGGGACCTTCTACCCAACTGCCCCATCGCTGCGCGCTCCGCCTCCCCCTTACCATGCCGCTCAGAGCGGCAGAATCTTGTAGCCCTGCTGCTCGCGCGGCAGCGTAACTGTGGCAGAGGGGCCGGGGGTAAGCCTCCCGGGCCAGGCAGGACAGTCCTTCGGGCTGTAGTTTGCCCACCTCTGATATAAGTTAATGAATTCTCATTAAATTGTGTTGGTAGTTCATCAACAGCTGGTCTTTGGTCACTGAACCTTCCACTTTTTAATGCTACTTAGAAATTGAATGAACAGCCCTGTTGCCATTTATGTTATCTTCAGGACTTTACACTAACCACAACTTGAAAACAACTCTTCAGTAACCTCACAAGACTTTAAAGCAGCCACACAAGGTTCACTCTTTAAACACGTGCACAAAACCTGATGGTATTTTTCAAGCAATGAAGACTTTTCTATTTTACAATTTTTATGATAATTATTTCCCCTAAAAAGAGAGAGATATCACTGGGTTTGCCCAAAAACCCACACATCACTGGGAGATGAGGAGCTCTTCCTAAATTACTTAGTGTAGACATTACCTCATAGGTCTTGCAACTAGGCAAAAATACCATGAGAAGGATAAACTTCAATGTTATTTCAAAACTAAATTCTGCAATAAATGTAATATTTATTTAGATTTATGACAAAAAGCTAAAAAAAACTGGTACTAAGTTCCCAAATTCCATATTTCAAAAAGTGTATTTTTAGGATATCTGAAATTAAAGAAGAGAAAAAGAACGCAGTTTGTATGCAAGTTTAGAACTTCTGTGAATCACAAAAGACCAATACGGCTACAGGTATGAGAGAAGAAAGCAGCAAGATTAGACCTTACCTGAAATTTTGACTTTTGACTCATCTGAAATTCTGTCCCTTATTACTAAAATGTAATATATCTATTTTTTCCTAATGAAGTTATGACTGATGCGTATGGCAATTGTGAATGTTGGTCTATTGAGTAATATATCATGTATAAAGCTAGACTTAATAAACAGACTTCAAACCCAACCAGACTAATTTGGCCCTTCTTCACTCTGAAGAATATAAATTGACTACTATGCACCTTACTGTTGACAGTATAAAAAAATAAAAATAAAAAATCAAGGCCTTCTTGACTGCTGTGTACAGAGATTAACAATATCTTGACACTCTCAGAAGAGCCAGGATTTGCCTGTGATCTTTGTCAAAATTTTCCCTGCCTCCACTATTGTGTACTGTACACTAGCTGGTTGCTGACCTCCAGCCTCAGAGCTGCTGTATTTCACTGGTGCTATATATATTGTTAAACTGTTTTGGGACCCATTGAAATTATAAAAAGAAAAGGAGTACTTGTGGCACCTTAGAGACTAACAGTTTTCCACTGAATGCATCCGATGAAGTGAGTTGTAGCTCACGAAAGCTTATGCTCAAATAAATCTGTGAGTCTCTAAGGTGCTTAAGCTTTTTGCGAATACAGACTAACACGGCTGCTACTCTGAAATTGAAATTATAGTTACTATATACAAAGTCAAATATTTTTAAAGTTATATTGCTATATTTTCTGTAGTTAGAATATGCCACTTAATTGTTGCCAAGTTAAATCCCATATAATACCCAATTAACAAAAGATAGTAACGTTTCTTTTAAATGATCAGATGAACACAGAACGATTCTGCTGGTACCACTGTCTTAGATGAATGATTTTGAAATGCATGTTTGTCCTGATGACTTCAAAAATAAAAGATAACAAAATACAGTAGATCATTTGATAAGCCAACTACAGTCAAATATTTGATTAGTAGTTTTAACTTGTAACTGAGGGCAGAACTTGTAACCATGGTCACCGTAAGCCAGAGAGTTATTTGTATTACCTTAATGGAAAAGGCCAAACATGTATTTCTACACAGACTTCATGAACTACTCAGGATCTTTCATCAGGTGTAGTAAATATTCAACCACAAATCTATGTAAAACAGATTAAATGCTGTTTGGAAAACAGAATGAATAAAGAAGTGTGAAATACGAAAAAAGCTACAGAAGGAACAGAAGTCTTTGTGCCTATACCCCCTTACTTATTTTTTTTAAATAAGCTGAACTCCCCCAAATCTTAATGCTGCAGACATAAAACAAACCTTCATAAAGAGCGCCACGTTTTTAATTTATATAGTTCTACTGTAGATATTTTCAAAAATTCCAAGCTTGGACATTTAAATGAAGATATAAAAGCCTAGATTTAGTTCCTAAAGTAATGAGTTTTCAGAGTGCTAAGCATCTGCAGCACCCAGTCAGCTCATAACTAAATCATAGGGAGCTCAGCACCTGTGAATATCAGGCTGCTTAATTAAATGCCTAAATATGGTTTCAGAAGCCTAAACTTAAATAAAATTCAAATATGGATATCTATTTGAAGTAGAGGCTGTTTTTGGCTTATTTCTAGCTGCAAAAACCCTGGATGATATCATAGAAGCAGTTCTCAGAACATCATGATCTCCTGTTCTCCAACACCAATTATACTTGTGATGTCACAACCACTGCTGTAACTAGGTATCATCCCAAGAGAAAGGTGAATTTTATTTTTCTTAAATTGCAGTAGTTAAAGATGAACTACTTAGACTCTCAGTGATTTGCAGAAGTTATGTTCAGACTCAAACAATGCAAATAAATTTTACATTTTAAAACAACCAACCAAAAAAACCACAACCAAATACCAACCAACCAACTGCTCCTTTACCTATCTGCCAAAACTTCCAACTGTTCTATGCAGCATTGTTGTAGCCATGTCAGTCTCAGGATGTTAGAGAGACAAGGTGGGTGAAATAATGTATTTTATGAGACCAACTTCTGTTGATGAGAGAGACAAGCTTTTGAGCTTACAAAGAGCTCTTCATGTCTGGGAAACTTATGCAAGGTCTCCACTACACACTTACTTTGGTATAACTATGTTACTCAAAATCCAGTGCTATGTTGGCAGGAGAGGGCTTCTCATGGAGGTGGTGTTATTAAGCCGATGGGAGAGCTCTCTTCTGTCTGCTTAGAGAGTGTCTACACTGACACTGCATTGACCTAACTACATTGACCTAAGCACTATGCCTCTCATGAAGGTGGAGTTATTAAGTTGGTGTAGTGGGCAAGTTACATGAGAGGGAGCTACATTTCAGTGTAGGCGCTTACAGAGTTAGCTGTGTGACGTTATTGACTTCAACTGGGACCATATAGAACATTGTTGCAACCAAGGTCCTGCAGCGGCACCAAATCTTGTATAAAGGGGGTCAAATAAGGTGTCTAAGACGAGGTTATGGTTTGCTGGTTATGATTATGCGATCTGTTTGCATGTATCATTTTTGTATTTAAAGATATAAGTATTGGGTCTATACTGTCTGTTTTTCAAACTTATGCTATGTTTCTGGGTGACACCCCAGACAAGTTGGTGTCAGCTCTGCCTAGCCTGCTTGATGGCCCATTAAGGACCATCAGCTACACAACTGACCCACTGAGAGAAGGCAGACACGCCTTGCGACTCAGCAAGGTATGCAGGGACCTGCCTATGGACAGAACTCTGAGGTTTTTCTAGGCCATGTGAGGGACAGCTTTTCCTTGGGACAAAGGAAGCAGAGACCACATGGCAAAAAAAATATAAAAAGCTGCTGCAGCTCCTCCATCTTGTCTTCAATCCTGCTTCTTACCTCTGGAGGGACTTTGCTACACTGAAGCTTTGAACAAATGACTGATGACCCATCCCAGCTGTGGATGTACTCCAGAGACTTAATTTGAACCTGCAGTTTATTCTATCACTGCTGCAAGCCTAAACCAAGAACTTTGCCATTATTGTATGTAATTGATTCCATTTAACCAATTCTAACTCTCATCTATATTTCTTTCCTTTTATGAATAAACCTTTAGATTTTAGATTCTAAAGGATTGGCAACAGCGTGATTTGTGGGTAAGATCTGATTTGTATATTGACCTGGGTCTGGGGCTTGGTCCTTTGGGATTGAGAGAACCTTTTCTCTTTTACTGGGGTATTGGTTTTCATAACCTTTTGTCCCCATAACGAGTGGCACTGGTGGTGATACTGGGAAACTGGAGTATCTAAGGGAATTGCCTGTGTGACTTGTGGTTAGCCAGTGGGGTAAAATCAAAGTCTTCTCTGTTTGGCTGGTTTGGTTTGCCTTAGTGTGCACAGAAACCCCAACCTTGGGCTGCAACTGCCCTGCTTTAAGCAATTTGTCCTGAATTGGCACTCTCAGTTGGGTCCCGCCAGAACCAGCCTCGTTACAAGCTGTAATAAGCTAAAGCTGTAAAATAAGCTGCTTTATATCCAATTAACTCTGTAGTATAGATCAGTCATAGGTAAATACAAGATGGAACAGATTATTTAGCATAAGTAGTTAACGCATATTTAAAAAGGACTATTCAAGGCAAAGTGGCCTGTTAACACCCCCCCAGTCACAGGTAGGAAAGGAAACAGGAGGGGGCAGCAGCAACTGGGCGGGGTGAGGTGGGAGAGGGTGTTGTTAGTGGGCTATAGATTGTTGTAATAAGCCATAAATCCAGTCTATTTAGTCCATGATTTTAGTGTATAGCAAAGTTTTGAATGTAAGCTCCTAGTCTCATCTTCTGAAAGTGTTGTGTAGGTCTCCTTTGAAGAGGACGATGGGTAGGAGCTTATATTCATAACTTTGCTAAAAGAAAAGGAGTACTTGTGGCACCTTAGAGACTAACAAATTTATTTGAGCACAAAGCTGTAGCTCACGAAAGCTTATGCTCAAATAAATTTGTTAGTCTCTAAGGTGCCACAAGTACTCCTTTTCTTTTTGCGAATACAGACTAACACGGCTGCTACTCTGAAACATAACTTTGCTAGACACTGAAAATCATGGACTGACTAGAGACACTGGATTTATGGCTTATTACAACAGTGGTTCTCAACCTTTTTGGGCTCAGGACCCATTTGTAAATGTTTATGTCCTGTCATGACCCACTAAATAGTCTGGCGGTAGAGGCCCTGGGGTGGTTTCAGTTGAATTCTGCCCTGCACTCACCCAACAGTGATGGCTTCTGCAGCTCTTGTGCTGTGGGGCTGGCTAGGTGTGGCGATCTGCTCCAGGCATTTCAACTTCTGGGGATGCAGCACAGCTCACGTTTGGACCTGCCTCCTTGACTGGACCAAATTTGTAAGAGTGGAGTTGTGACCTGGCTCACGGCGTTGCAGTGTCACTCACTCAAATTTGGCATACCCAGACTCCCGTTGTCATGATGACTGGGCCAAACCTGAGGGGCTCTGGGACCCCAGAGGTTGCAGTGCCTGGAATAGGTAGACAAGCCCAGCCAGCCCCTTGGGACAGGAGCTGCCAAGTGATCTTTTGAAACATTTTGGAGACCCAATTTGGGTCCCAACCCATGGGTTGAGAAACCTGGTCTACACTACCAACTTATGTCAGTATAGCTACATCGCTCAGGAAAATCCACCCCCCTATGTAATGAAGTTATACCAACCTAACCCTCAGTGTAGACAGCACTATGCTGACAGGAGGGCTTCTCCCTTCGACATAGCTACTGCCGCTGAGGGAGGTGGAGTACCCAGATGGATGGGAGAAAGGCGAAAGCAATGTCTTCACTAAGTGGTGCAGCTGTGCTGCAGCAGCACTGCAAATGTGAACAAACCCTGAGTAAGTTTTCCAGACCCGAAGAAGAACTCTGTGTGCAAAGGAGGAAATGCTTTTCAAATGTTTTGAAACATGAACATATTTGCATTTGTTATGGCTACACATAAAATTCTATTAATGATTTCGGCTCTTAATATACTTTTATAGATAGTCTGCAGTTTACCAGCAGAAACTATAGCAACCGCCATATTGTTAATTCCTTCCACTTTGCATCACTAGCAGGCAATGCTCGTTATCTCAGAGGCAACTATCAAAAAATATAGCAATCACTTTAAAGCTATTAAAAGCTTTTTTAACATGAAAATATTAAAGCAATAATAATGAACTAGCAATTTTCTTTAATATATCTTGATGTTAACTGATCTCAACATAGAAGTTATATTTTCATATAAAAAGGTAGTGTTGGTCAAGTACTTACTTTCATACAGCAGGGCAATCTGGTTATATTATGACAAAACCTGCAATATTTCATCAACATTTAAGTTTACAAAAAGTAGCAGTTACAATACACTTTTAAAAGAAAGAAAATATTGAATACTGAACTCTTCCTACCTTCAGTAACTTTACTGCACAGATTAAATTGTTGTCCACAGGATTAGAAAAAAGCGCGTTCAGTAATTCCCGAAGCCCAGTCTGCAGAATCTCTGCTCGCATTACTTGTCCTTTTGTTCCCTTAATCTACAAATGACCAAAAACCATGTCTGAACACTTAAAATAGATTCAGATTATTTCTAAAGTTTGCTATAAAGGTTTCCCCTCTTCAATTCTGTACAGTTCAATGTGATAATACAGCAGTTGGACTTGACAAGTAGAGGAATATGAAAAAGTTTAATAAAAACTCCCCCCAAAAATTCTAAAGTAGGTTTTCTATAAAATTTGACATACAGCATACTTGCTGGATGGTATTGCATAATGATTGTATTAGCACTTGTTTGGGAAGACCTACATAAATGCTTGTTGTGACTTCCCCATTCATGAGTGACAAAGGTCATCCCAAGCTCTTGAGAATAAAAACCTTTTTACCACACCATTATGTGCCCTGTCTTCCCTCCACCTCACATTTGGAAAGTTCTCTTTGTAATTAGATGTTCTAGAAACTGTTTTTTTAAATAAAGGTTAGATTCTGCAAGAGCTGATGGCTGTCATCTGTGAAAACTGTCTGACTACCATCAGCAAATGAGCAAATGGCTTTTTTGAGGTCTAGTTATAAACAAATTAATGTGCAATACATACATTTATTTTGTGATTAGGTCTCCAAAACAGCAAAACACATACTTAACTTATTGGAACATTCAAGTAAACTGAAACATGCATCAAATTTAAAAATCAATGAAAGGCAATATATACTTTCTAAAAATCACACCACATTTAACCTGTGAAACTCACCAGGGTAAGATTTAAAAAAACCCTCATATATATGGAAAATGAACTGGCATGCTTCAAGGCATAAGACAAGTTCTAACTAATAAGAGTTAGGAAGAAACTTCCCCTATCAGCTGGTTCTTTGATTTGAGTATAATAATATATATTGTGGTGGTTTCACCAGGCAAAAATCTCATTTCAAAACAGAGAAAGGAGACACCTCATGCTGATTACTCTGCCCTAGCTTAAGAAAGAAAGAGAAAGCATCTGCATCAAATACTGACTTTAAGAAAGTTGCTCTTATTCTAATTTATTAGAAGCATTTTTATTCTCTAAATGACTTGTTCTTGTGTTGTTTTCAGAGACTCTGATGACAATGAATCAGTTTTGAAGTTCCTAGATGGTTAAAGGTTCAGTAACATAAAAGATTAATAAAATTTGATTTTAATCTGTTTTTTTTTTTTAAAAGAAATTTTAAATGAGTAACAAAAAAGGGCCATGATACAGAACTTTTTTCTTACCTCGAGGTTAAGATAAAGTTCAGCTAGGAACAGCACAAAAGCATGAAATTGTTTTCGAGTAGCCTCATCACCTTTTGCTGCTTGATCTCTGTTTTCATACTCCGTTTGACACCTACAAAAACATCCTCAGAATCAAACTACCGTTACTGCTAGAAATTCTAGTGTTCATAAGAGTTAACTGTTTAACATGCTATAATGCTGTGAACTACTCAACTGA
This sequence comes from Natator depressus, assembly GCF_965152275.1. Lineage (NCBI taxonomy): Eukaryota > Metazoa > Chordata > Testudines > Cheloniidae > Natator > Natator depressus. The sequence goes on from NC_134238.1 coordinate 29,842,156, forward strand.
ATAGAAAATATCTCAAGGACATTGAATACAGGACATCAATAAAAAAGGGACTAATTCATGAAGGAATGTATAGGACTTCATACAGACAATAGGTATTTTCTTCTTTTACATTAATTCACTTAATTGTATGATTTAAAAAAAAAAGGCAAGTTTTCTAGTGCTGAAAGAATGGAAGCAGACAGCAAAATGGAACAGAACACAATACTTTTTTAAATATATCACTGATAATATATTAATTCCCTACATTGTCCCTATACAAGTTAAATATTGGTAAATGGGTCCAAAAAGATGTAACTTCACACAGTAAGTAGAAGTTGAGTAGGGATACTTTAAATGATAGTTTATCATATCCTCCTGTTAGTGGCTTCGTGTGCAACACCACAGACTATTTTACACCACTTAACATGTATCACCCCTATAACCTTGGCCCATCAGTTATAAATGATTGATATATATGGTTTAATTGTAAATCAAAATGAGATGGCGGACTACAGTTGAATGGAAACACAGAACATAAAAAAGATGAAAGGGAATAAGGGGCAATTTTGTATAGAACTCTAAGTACCCATACCAAACAAGGTCTTTGGAAATGTGCATACCAGTACACAGCAACAGAGAATCTCATGGACCAATCCTTTTCATTATCAAGCATTGTCAGTGATAATTTGATGGAACAGAAATGGACTTGGTTGTGAAGCTGGGGAGTATGACTGATTTAGGATTATGTTTGGATTGAAGAACATGCAAGTTGAGGTTGGCATAAATATTAATGTTATTTCCTGGATTTTCAGTGTCAACATTGATAAGAAAACCACATGAGCAACCTTAACTAAATTTTCTAGATGAACTAACAAGGCAAATCTTCCTGAACACACTCATGTTTCTAAGCACAGTTCTAGAGAACTGACCATGATTGTGGTTTAATGGATTGATTTGGGGACTGGGAACGATAAAATTTTAATCCGAAATACTGAAGTGGACTTGCTATACTGGTCTTGGGCAAATCTTAGGGCATGGCTACACTTGCAAGTTAGAACGCACTAAAGCAGTCCAGTGCACTCTAACTCACGATGCGTCCACACTGGCAAGGCACGTAGAGCGCTCTGACTCCGCGGCTAGAGCGCTCCTGGTACTCCACCTCGGTGAGTGGAATAACATTTGATGAGCCCCCGCTGGAGCGCCGCAGCACCAGTGTGGATGCCCTGGTCTGTTAATGCGCTCTGATCGGCCTCCAGAAGTGTCCCACAATGCCTGTTCTAGCCACTCTGGTCATCACTTTGAACTCTACTGCCCTGCCCTCAGATGACCAACTGTCAGACCCGCCCTTTAAATTCCCTGGGAATTTTGAAAATCCCCTTCCTGTTTGCTCAGCCAGGCATGGAGTGCTCTCAGCAAATCTTTCCAGGTGACCATGCCTCCACGCGCCAGGCGATCCCCAGTATGGAGCAATGGCAAGGTGCTGGACCTCATCAGCGTTTGGGGGAAGGAAGCTGTCCAGTCCCAGCTGTGCTCCAGCCATAGGAATTATGATACCTTTGGGCAGATATCAAGGGACACGATGGAAAGGGGTCATGACCGGGACGCACTGCAATACAGGATTAAAGTGAAGAAGGCGGTGAATGCTTACTGCAAAGCCCGCGAGGCAAACAGCTGCTCCGGTGCTGCTCCTTCTATCTGCCATTTTTACAAAGAGTTGGACGCGATACTTGGGGGCGACCCCACCTCCACTCCGAGTACCACCATGGACACTTCAGAGTACAGTCCAACAAGGCAGGAGGAGGAGGAAAAGCAAAGCGGGAGCGAGGGTGCTGAGGAGGAAGACACCCTGGCATCCCTAGGTGCATGCAGCCAGGAGCTGTTCTCAAGCCAGGAGGAAGGTAGCCAGCTGCAGCGGCCAATGCTTGCGGAAGGACAAACACCATAGGAAATTCCTGGTAAGTGGCTTTTATTTTGGGAAGGAAGTTGTTCGGTGAGAGCTCTTGGGGCAAGCAGGGTTAGGGCTACATGCATGCCTAGATGCGGAATAGGGCGTTGATGTGCTCTCACACATAGCGGTAATCTGCCTCAGTGATCCCTTCAAAGGTCTCACCCAGAATTTGGGCATTGTGGGAGAGCCACTGTGGTCTTTGTCCCAATCAAGCTAACATGTACGTGCCACTGTGCCGTGAGGGGCGGGGGGACCATTGCTGTACACACGCAAGCTGCATATGGGCCAGGGCAGAAGCCGCATTGTAGAAGAAGACCCTCTCTTGCTTCCCAGGTCACCCTCAGCATCGAGATATCTTCCAGGACGAACTCCTGTGGAAAATGTGGGGACAGTGTTCAGTATAGGGGCCTCCTGTAGCTGTTGGTTCTCCCCAAGGCACAGAAACCCAGAGGACAGTACAGCCCTGAAAGAATCAGTCCCCCTTGACCCTGTGCTTACTCACTATTTTGGGGCTCCTGGGGATTATGTGTGCTCACTTTGGGACAGGCAAATTATGTGATTGTGCAGACTGTGCTTGCCCTCCTTAAATACGGAGGATCATTGCTCCGTCTGGTGTGAACAATGCTGCCTCTGTTAAGCGTTGCATTTTGCCTTTACAGATCCAACCTTGAGATCTCAGCCGTCCATGTTATCACCGGCTGAGAGGCTGCAAAGAATCAGGAAGAGGCCATGTAGAAGCAAAGAGGACATGCTGCCTGAAGTCATGCAGCATTCCCTTAATGAAAATCAAAAAGTGCTGGAGTGGCGGGAGAGTGAAAGGAGGGTCCGCCAGCAGAATGTGGACTGCCGGCACCAAAGCACAGAGCGGCTGATAAGCATCATGGAGCGCCACGCAGACTCGATCCAGGCACTTGTAGCCATGCAGGCGGAGCACTACCATGCCCACCCCACCCCCCGCAGCCCTTGTCCCAATACTCTTTCCCTTGTGCCCCCATGTCACCTCCAACCCACTTTCCCCAACATCTGGGTTTTTATTGCCACCAGCTGTCTCCAACACCTGTAGCTTCACCACCCAGCCCTGAAAACTACAACCCTTACCCACTGCACTCAACCCCCATCACCATGCAGTATAGCCATCCTGAAGTGCAGCACTCATTGCACAGCACTCCAAACAGGAAGGCTGAGTATGACAACAGGACATACGCAAACCTGTGATTGTACCGTTCCTCACCCCATCCCCCTTGCTCTTTGTGTTTCCCAGGCAGTTGTGTCTCTTTTCAATAAATGCATTTTCTTTTCATTAAATGGATTTTTTGGCTTTGAAAACTTTATTGTTGTATAAAGTAAAAGATACCTTCGCCCAGGAAAGCAACAGGCACTGCAAGTCAGTGTATCATATGTAGCAAAAACAGATTCCTGCTAACATTGGAACCACTGCACTTCACTCCCGTGCAGGGCACCAGACATTACTGGTGGATTTCAGCCTCAAATTGCTCCCTCAAGGCATCCCTAATCCTTGCAGCCCCGCGCTTGGCCCCTCTAACAGCCCTGCTCTCTGGCTGTTCAAATTCAGCCTCCAGGTGTCGAACCTCCGAGTTTCATGCCTGAGTGAATCATTCACTCTTCCCTTCACAAATGTTATGGAGGGTATAGCAAGCAGCTATAACCGCAGGGATGCTGTTATCGGCCAGGTCCAGCTTCCCATACAGAGAGCGCCAGCGGCCCTTTGAACGGCCAAAAGCACACTCCACAGTCATTCTGCACTAGCTCAGCCTCTTGTTGAACCGCTCCTTGTTGCTGTCAAGGCTCCCTGTGTAGGGTTTCATGAGCCATGGCATTAAAGGGTAAGTGGGGTCTGCAAGGATCACAATGGGCATTTCGACTTCCCCTACGGTGATCTTCTGGTCTGGGAAAGAAGTCCCAGCTTGCAGCTTCCTGAACAGGCCAGTGTTCCAATGGATGCGTGCGTCATGCACCTTTCCGGGCCAGCCTGCGTTAATGTCAGTGACACACTCACGGTGATCCACAAGCGCCTGGAGAACCATAGAGAAATACCCCTTCCGATTAATGTACTTGGAGGCTAGGTGGGCTGGAGCCAGAATTGGAATGTGTGTGCCATCTATTGCCGCTCCGCAGTTAGGGAAACCCATTTAATGCAAACCCCTCCACAATGTCCAGCACGCTACCCGGAGTCACAGTTCTTCCGAGCAGGATGCGATTAATGGCCCTGCAAACTGGCATCAACATGATTCCAACAGTCGACTTCCCCATTCCAAACTGGTTAGCGACCGATTGGTAGCTGTCTGGAGTTGCCAGCTTCCAGATTGCAAAAGCCACCCGCTTCTTCACCGTCAGGGCAGCTCTCAATCTCGTGTCCATGCGCCGCAGGGTCTCCTCACACAGTCCCACGAAAGTGGCTTTTCTCATCCGAAAGTTCTGCAGCCACTGCTCGTCATCCCAAACTTGCATGACGATGTGATCCCACCACTCAATTCTCATTTCCCCGAGCACAAAAGTGCCGTTCCACGGTGGTGAGCATGTCCATGAATGCCACAAGCAATCTTGTGTCGTATGTGTTACTTGCGTTGATATCATCGTCAGAGTCCTCACTGTCACTTTGGATTTTAAGGAGTAACTCGACTGCCAAATGCGATGTGCTGGTGAGACTCGTCAGCATATTCCTCAGCAGTTCGGGCTCCATTCCCACAGACCGAAAAGGAAGACAGAGCACGCAGTACAAAAAAAATGTTGAAAGATGGCGCCAATTGTGGACGGAAGCAGAGGGATTGCTTGGATTCGAACTGATGCATCATGGGGCATTGGGACAGCACCCAGAATGCCCCGCACTCCCTGCCCCCTTCCCACAAGCCACAGCGCCAGAATGGGAAGAGGTGCTCTGTGGGATAGTTGCCCACAATGCACTGCTCCCAATGCCGCTGCAAGTGCCGCAAATGTGGCCATGCCAGGGTGCTTGCAGCTGTCAGCATGGACAGACTGCAGCGTTTTCCCTACTGCACTCTGCGAAGGCTGGTTTAACTCAAAGTGCTCTACATTTGCAAGTATAGCCATGCCCTTATTCTCCCTGCTTCTGCTTTTTTCAAGCCTAAGCTTCTATAGCTTTTCTTCCAAAGTGCCATCTGTGATGCTGGCAGACGAGATGCCAGCTCATGCCAAGGCCCCTAAGCCTCACTGAACACAGACACATACATAGCTGGAAACCAATCTGACTTACCTGTGTGTTACTATTGTTAAAATAGATATTAGAGTTCTAAGAATGTATTTAGCGTTTAGACTTTATGAAATGCTTGTATGATGCTGCATGTATTAATCTTACTAATATTATCTGTATTCCGTATCATCGGGTGATATTTAAGTGTTTGCTCTGTAACTATAAAAAGTTTGCTAAGATTGTATACCCCCCAGTCAGGAGAGAAGCATTACCAAGTGCGATATACTAGTTTACCATATCATCCCCTCCCCAACAAAAAAAAAGGCCCATAAACACCAGACAAACCATTGTGGAACATCAGTGGACAAAAGACTTTGTTGATTGCTTCCCTCGCACCTATGAAGACAGCAGGGGACTGGACTAGATGACCTTTTGAGGTCCCTTCCAGTCCTACGATTTTGATTCTAGGTGCACAAGCACTCATCCCATCACAGCTTGAACGCTGGGGGAAAGGAATAGAAATCCACATTAAGGAGAAATCATCATCACTATGCTGCTTGGAATTGGGAGAGGGCAATATTTCTAAGCATACGCCAGGGATCCCCAAGTCGCTTAGTTTGGTTAGCCCTAAAAGACATAATGCTTGCATAAAGAGCAGCTACTATCACCTTTTTGGAACTTAAGACTAACTCATTTGTGTGTATGGTTATCTGCTTTAACCTTGTAAATAACTAATTTCTTTTTCCTAATTAATAAATCTTTATTCAGTTTATTACAGAATTGGCTACAAGCATGGCCTTTGGCGAGAGAGCTAAAGGGACCTGTGGTAAGTGACTGGCTCGTTGGGATTTGGAGTAACCACAATATCGTCGTGATTTGTGGTGGAAGGGACCATCTATCACAAAGGCAGGCTTGCATGGGTGGCAAGATAAACTGGAGTGTCCCAGGGGACTGTCTGTTACAGTGCTTGTCAAGTTCACATTTGTTACTTGATTGGTGGAATCTAATACAAAACATTAGGGCTGTTGATTAACTGCAGTTAACTTACATGATTAACTCAAAAAAAATTAATAGCAATTAAAAAAAATTAATCTTGATTAATCGCACTGTTAAACAATAGAATACCAATTGAAATTAAATATTTTTGGAGGTTTCTCTACATTTTCAAATATATTGGATTTAAATTACAACACAGAATACAAAATGTACAGTTCTCACTTTATATTATTTTTATTTCAAATATTTGCACTGTAAAAAGATAAGATAGTATTTTTCAATTCACCTCATACAAGTATTGCAGTGAAATCTCTTTATAGTGAAAGTGTAACTTACAAATGTAGATTTTTTTTTTAAAACATAACTGCACTCAAAAATAAAACAGTGTAAAACTTTAGAGCCTACAAGTCCACGCAGCCGTTGTACTTCTTGTTCAGCCAATCGCTAAGACAAACAAGTTTGTTTACGTTTATGAGAGATACTGCTGCCTGCTTCTTATTTACAATGTCACCAGAAAGTGAAAACAGGCATTTGCATGGCACTTTTGCAGACTGTGTTGCAAGGTATTTACGTGCCAGATATGCTAAACATTCGTATGCCCCTTCATGCATGGGCCACCATTCCAGAGGACATGATTCCATGCTGATTATGCTTGTTAAAAAAATACTGCATAAATTAAATTAGTTACTGAACTCCTTGGGGGAGAATTGTATGTTTCCTGTTCTGTTTTACCTGCATTCTGCCATATATTTCATATTATAGTAGTCTCAGATGATGACCCAGCACATGTTCGTTTTAAAAACACTTTCACAGCAGATTTGACAAAATGCAAAGAAGGTACCAATGTGAGAGTTCTAAAAACAGCTACTGCACTTGACCCAAGGTTTAAGAATCTGAAGTGCTGTCCAAAATCTGAGAGGGATGAGGTTTGGAGCATGCTTTCAGTTGTCTTTAAAAGAGCAACACTCCGATGTGGAAACCACAGAATCCGAACCAGCAAAAAAGAAAAATCAACCTTCTGCTGGAGGCATCTATCTCAGATGATGAAAATGAACATGTGTCTGTCCACTCTGCTTTGGACTTTTATCAAACAGAACCCATCATCAGCATGGAATGGTGGTTGAAGCATGAAGGGACATATGAATCTTTAGCGCATCTCGCACGTAAATATCTTGCAACGCTGGCTACAACAGTGGCATGTGAACACCTGTTCTCACTTTCAGGTGACATTGTAAACAAAAAGCAGGCAGCATTATCTCCTGCAAATTGTAACCTAACTTGTTTGTCTGAGCGATTGGCTGAACAAGAAGTAGGAATGAGTGGACTTGTAAGATTTATTGTTTTGTTTTTGAGTGATGTAACCAAAAAAAAAAATAAAAAAATCTACATTTGTAAGTTACACTTTCACAGTAAAGAGATTGCACTCCAGTACTTGTATGAGGTGAACTGAAAAATACTACTTTTAAATCGTTTTTACAGTGCAAATATTTGTAATAAAAATAATAACATAAGGTGAGCACTGTACACTTTGTATTCTGTATTGTAATTTAAATCAATATATTTGAAAATGTAGAAAAACATCTAAAAATATTTAAATAAATAGTATTCTATTATTGTTTAACAATGCAATTAATCTCGATTAATTTTTTTAATCACTTGACAGCCCTACAAAACATACATCCAGTTTGGGGCTTGTGCCCTGGTTTGTGGCAATCTGCCCTAAGGTTGGCACTCACGTCCATGAGCGTCTTCAGACAGCTTGACACCATCATTTCAAAAACTGTATTCCACACACAAAGCCATGCAACTTGAGTTCTAACAACAACTGGAAAATGTGGACTAAGAGTGGAAGAATCATGAGATTCCACCCTGAGACAGGAAAGCACAAGAGACCCAACCCCGAAAGGGGACAGAGGTGTAACTAGCCCTGTAATTGTAATAAATATATATTAAATAATGATTTTCTAAAAGCTATACAAGTTTATTTAACTCACATGGGTGTAACCAAGAGTTTTCCCCAATTTCATTTGTTACAAAATAAAACAGAAACTAACAAATGACTAGAAGAACTAGAAGGGAGGTTGAACAAGTCCTTAATTTGTTTTCTAAGAAAATAATTTGCTTTAAATAGCAACTGAACTTTCCATCTGTATCTCAAATCACTTGTGCACTATACTTAGTTTCACAGAGTTGTGGTCAACCTTGCCTTTCCGGCAGGGAAATAAAATACTGCTTAGAATAAAATTATCTGACAACTAGCAAAACAAAAAGTAGAATGTAAGGTATAAGTTTTTAAACAATGAGGGTAATTAACTATTGGGACAATTTACCAAAGGTCACGGTGGACTTTACAAATTAATAGTGTCAGTGACAGAAATATAAGTCCTATATTAATTATCTGAGTGTAATATTTAATATTAATAACCTATAATTATGATGCTCACAAATCACTCAGGGAAAGAAGGAAATAAATATTCAACAACATGGTAATGGAACATGCTCCAATGAAGTATTTTATTAATAATGAAATAGAGGAGTGGATCCTTTGGAGAGTTCCTAGGAATCCACAGAAGTCAAAAGTTATTTAAAAGAAAAAAACATCTATTCAATGTCTAGTATCTTTCCTGGGAGGTCAAAGGGTTAGAAATTCAGATTCCTAAGAAGGGAAAGAATTAGTGCCTCTTATTGCCCAGCAGCAGATTTCTCCCGATTCACTGATATGATGATAGCCTCAATGCTGATTAACATGTGTTTAGCTAGAAATCTACTGATTGCAGTATAAGAAAGATTTAAGAGGAAAAGAACAAATCTTTACAGCTCTGACAATGACCCAAAGGACCCTTAGCAAAAGGAAGAATAATTTCTTTTAAAGACTAAATCTTATGAAGAAAAACTGTAAATTTAAGTATATCTTTCAAGTGCAAAATCCTAAAAATCGTTTTAAAACAAACAATTCAGGGAATTTAAGAACTGTTGGTTGCAGCAGCTGAGCATATTGACATGCAAGAGAAATTCAGAAGCAATATGATACAGATGCTGCAGAGATATGGCACTCTTGAATTTCAAGGGGAAGGTGCACGTTACTTCACCGAGGAAGCACATTTTTCTTTTCAAACAAGAGACTAATTCAGGACACTTTAGAAGTTATGAAAAATTTGAAAAAGATTGTGGGGGATACTACACTGATTTTTGGAGGAACTAGTTTCCAGTCAGCTTTATTAGTAATTTATTAATTCATAAATTCATCAAAAATGAGAGTCTTGGTCTCGAATATGTAGCTTTCATTTAAAATGTCAGTCTGAACCTTGCTTTATATTAAATATGTATTTTGACTCCTTTAACTAAGTTTTGGGGGGGGGGGGGAATACAAGAGGAGGAAAACAAGTCATTTTTAAGCATACTAGTTTTTCCTGATCATAAAAATACAGGTAGATACTGACCTCTGAAGTAACAACTGCCTGAAGTTTCCATTTTGTGGATTAATGGTTAGATGATGAGATAGATAATTACACAGCCGTGCTCCCATGTAGGAAAAATTGGGGACAGATGTGGCCTTCCAAAATAAATTCAGAAAAATAAATTATTATTCACAATAAATGAAAATTAGCTCATTAGGAAATAAAGATTATCTTTCAGTAAAAGCACTTGATCGACACCAATGGATTTCTTAAAAGCTGGCTATATCATAGAGCAGCAGACTAAGCAAAAAGAGAGAACTTCAATAACTTATTTGTAACATGCTTAATTTCAGCAAAGGATTGCTCAGAGTCTAATGGCAATTCAATATCAAACAAGCTTTCCCACACCTGGAAGTTCCGACTTCATAAAAATGCCAACACCCGTCAGCATAAAGGCACTGTAAGAACAGTAAGACAATGGAACAGACTGCCTAGGGAGGTTATGAAAGCCCCTTCACTGAAGGTTTTCAAAAGGAGGCTGGACAGCCACGTGTCTTGGATGGATTAGATACAACAAATCCTACATCTTGGCTGGGGGTTAGACAAGATGACCCTTGCCGTCCCTTCTAACCCTATGATTCTGTGTCTCCTTAATTCCTCCTCCCCTTCACATCCCAATGCCCAGTGTATTTGCCCACTAGTAATTTATTGTTTACCTAAACATCAATACTTAGATGAAAGTTCAGAAACCTAAGAATGCTGTCAACATAAAAATAGCCAAAAACTCAACTAAAAATGCTTGTGTATCGCTCAACAGGCAAAGCACTGTTAACACGTGAGAAACGGAGTCAAAACCATTATAAACTAGTCAAGGTTGCAAAACCTTTATTTTCTCCCCGTTCTCCTAAAAAAGACAGTACTTAATTTTGGGAGGAAGAGAGGTCTATTTTTTGAACATTTATATCACTCTGAATTAAATGAGCAAAATATTTGAAAAGCTGTGTTTTTTAACAGTAGAAACATTTTGATCTGTGAATGAAAATCTATTCTAAAAATTGAAAAAGGAAGGACATCAAGATTTGTTATTCCTATTAAGAAGCAATATGAAAATTAAAGAGCCCTCTAGAAGCCTGTGAAGAATGGTAACGAGTAAATAACATTGGTGATTAGAAAGAGGGTCATGGCTAGCAATTACAATCAACAGTCAGATGCTGAAGAGATGGGACTGGGTACAATTGTGAACTGTTAGGAGGGCCTGGTTTGCTGGAGTCTAGAAACTAAACGGAGGTGTGCTGGGCATTTGATAACGTTGCTCTCTATGAAGGTAGCTAGTTCATTTTAAGTCTTCAGTGATGAATTCACATAGATGGTTGTTTCTCTTTCTGAAAGGCAAAGCTAAATGGAAAAGCTATTGTTCAGTAAAACAAACTGACTGTTTAGTGATTAGCAAACATTTGCGTATGAATTCCTGACTCAACGTGCCTAAAACTGAATGAAGGAAGTGGTACAAAACAAATGACTGGACTGAAATAATTAAAACAAAATGTTATCAAGAGTTATTCAGGAATGAATAATGGATTCATGCTCTTCTAGGAAGCCATTTTCTTCTGATTCTTCAAAATCAAACATGTCATTGAAATTTTTTCTATTGAAATGAAATAGCAAAAAATTGATTAGTTTGATGCTGCAAGCAATACATTCTCAATACAGGCATCATAGTCAGAACTTCTAGCAACTCTTCAATTTCAGTTTCTTTCAGAAGAAGCTTGCTTGTCTGCAACACCCCAAAAATGGCAAATTCTGTGATTATGCCAGACTTGAACTTGATAGGGAAGATACAAAGTTCCTTTATGCTAATATCACCTTCAATGTAGCACAAAATGAGTAAGTTAAGAGAGATGATTGAAACACTTTTCCCTCGATATACTCCACCAGACAAATTTACACTTGTGACTCCACTGCTAAAGACTGCAAATGAAGAAAGATAGGAAAGAATTAAGAATCCATACTGACAAGATAAATTGGTTTGTCAAACAGGATAATCGAATAATGGCTATACTCCATAGAAGAAAAATGCATTCCTACTTAATTATTAATTCTACATCTGAAATTAAAACCACACAGCTTTATGTCCAAAATGCAAAAGAGATGCCATTCAAGAAGGATGAGAAAAATACTGACATGGAGGTCTTTACCATTTTCTTAATGAAAATAAAATGTATAGGCATTCAGCACATTATTTAAAACCCATTTAGAAAGTAGCAACACTGTGGAAATTACAAAAAACCCAAACCACTAACTGGTGTAATGGTTGGTTGAAAAAGGAGAAATCATGCCTCAACTTCCCTAAGACACTCTAGATCTCTTAGGAAGATTGTGTGTCTATCCAACAATGATAATATGATTAAATTTGCATTATTCAGGCCATCGAAACAGCACCCATTTGATATAAGAGGGTACTAAAATTACAAACATAATTGAAAGAGGTTTCAGAGGGATTTGAAAGATTACAGGCTGAAGAAAGTGTTGCAGTTTCACTGGAATCTCATCTGATCTAAGTGAAGAACTAGAACGACACAAGAACAAAATTGAAAATTGATTCTATGGAACTTTTTCAATACTTTGCCAACATGACTGATCCAATCAAGGTCAGAAATGGAACCCAAAACAAAACCGCCTCTTCCCATCCTCACACCCAAAATGTAGCTAATGCAATGTAATCCTAAATTTTGTCATTCTCTAACATTTAAAAATTGAATATTCAGGTTTCAAGCCCAAATTCTATGTTTCCAAAGGACAGTGTGACACCACCATTGCATCAAAATGGTAGAAAGTTGTAGATGTCAAATCATGGAAGACAGAACAACTGAATTCAGAACTGACAGGTTTTCTGTTGTTTTTTTTAAGAAGATCTGTACTTCTGTCTAGTTAGAATAGCTTCAGTTGAGCAAATGCTCATAACACACCGGAATTGATTTGTCTGAAATTTTTGTAATAGGTCAGATGCTGAAAAAATTAATTAAGTTGGTAAAAGTGTAATTTTATCTAGTATGAGATACAAGAATAATTGTGTGCCTAACTAATTTGTAGATTGGGAAATCAAATATTATATTCTTGTGTTTTACATACAGAACTGCAAGCTTTTCAGTGTGGATACTGTAAGTGCCTTATGTTTAAGATGAAGTCATAACGTATACATTATGCATTGTATCACTTTGGGTGGTCTACCTCCACTGGTTCTCTACCCCATTTGAGGAAATCACAGCAACTCAAAAAACACACTAAAGCAAAAATTTGTTAATTGTTAAAAAAAAAAATTAAAATTGTCAGACAATTTTACTCTACGTGAAATCTCCTTGCTACTTCCATATTTATACATGGAAAAAAGTTTTACCTATTTCCTCCCTCCCTCCCCCCAATAAATTTGAGTTGCATACACTAGTTCTCTATTCATGGTGCTCCACAGAGAATTAAAATTGGAGAAATAATAGTGATGCTGCCAAATGAAGCACTGATAAAGAAAGGTTGGATGAACTGTTTGCTTAATTGGAATCAGTCTTTTTGGAAAAATATGAGAAATTTTATACAGGCTAGTCTCCCATATGACTGATCAACCATTCATTCAGCTCAATATTCTTCAAATTATCTCACACATCAGATACCAAAACCACTTTATAAACTTACACCGTCCTGAAATATTTTAAGATCGTTCTCAAATTCTATTTTAAATCTGGATACAATTTTTGTTTCAATCAACATTTGTTACTTTTCACTTTCTGTAACAAGTAGCAATTACAAATTTTGCATGAAATTAAGCCAAAAGCCCTGAAAGAACAATTGATATTAGCTCATTAGCACAGAAAAATTGTTCTTAACCTCTGAGGATAGGACAAGAAGCAATGGGCTTAAATTGCAGCAAGGGTGGTTTAGGTTGGACATTAGGAAAAACTTCCTAACTGTCAGGGTGGTTAAGCATTAGAATAAGTTACCTAGAGAGGTTGTGGAATCTCCATCATTGGGGATTTTTAAGAGCAAGTTGGACAAACATCTGTCAGGGATGGTCTAGATAATACTTAGTCCTGCCTTGAGTGCGGGGGACTGGACAGGAGGACCTCTCGAGGACCAGTTCTATGATTAGCTTAGCAACACAGCTCTTTCCAATGCCTCCCCAATTAGTACATAGTTCAATTCAAGATCTTCATCCTCATATTCATGGCCATCCATGGAACTGGACCTACCTACCTCAGAGATTAGCTCTTTCTTCAATCATGATCTTCCAAAATAGATACATTCCAATGGAAGCATAGAACCTTCAGCCAGTAGAGAAGCATCTCCCAGTGTCAGGCACACAAAGGGATATGGGCAGATCCCTCAATTGTTTTCCAGTCTCAGCTTTTGTTTTTTAAAAAAGTAAATCTCTAACTGTTATTAAGAGGAAAACCTTCAAAAATTGACTCAGTTTTAACTGATGAAGCAACGTCTGTCTGAGTTCACAGAGAACCTGCAACAATAGCTCTGGGAAGTGTTAACTTGCCCACTGATTGTGATGGAAGGAGGATTCAAAAGAACCTGATGTCATCTTTCATTAATCTCTATTATATGAACTCCAACATATGCCCCTGGCAGCCCTCAAATGCCAAGAAACTAAAAGTGAGCCTCAGAAGGAGGACTACAAGTATCTTTTTCAGTCCCACATATCAGTGAATTTCAAACTAAAGATATATGTACATGGTGGGGGGGGACGGGACCCGCAGCAATGAGTCTCAGATCCCGGGTCACTGAGCTTGCACTATGATACTAAAAACAACAGTGAAGACATTTGGGCTCAGGCCAGAACCTGGAGACCCACCCCTTTTGCAGGTTTTAGAACCCGGGCTCCAGCCCCAGCCAGTACACTGCTATTTTTAGCCCTGTAGCAGGAACCTTGCAAGCCTGAGTCCATTGACCCAGGCTCTGAGACTCTCTGCTGTGCTTTTATTTATTTATTTATTTTTTTGCAGTGTAGAAAAAGTCTATGCCTAAGTTGCAAGACATCATCAGAGAGCAACAGAGAAATGAATACAGCTGGAAATGGCAGTGCAAAACAAACAAGTGATATTTATCCTCCCACTTGCAGCTATGAAAGAGTAACCCAATTCCAGTCACTATTTTCAATTTACAGGGAAAAAGCTTTGCCAGAAACGTCAATCTCACGAATGAATGGAAATATACTATAAAAATATTACATGTACACAGAAATGCTAGTTGATATACGGTGACATGCAGCAATCCTAGAAATCCATTTGCTACAAATTAAAAAAACAGAATCTTTAGTTGTTCCATTTAAAAAAAATAAAAACATACACAGCAGAACCTGGTACCACCAGCGCGTGCACAAGAATATGGGAAATTGATACTGTCAGCCCTGGGCAGTGGGGCTCCCGCTGTCCGATTTCATTTTAATTTTGGAGAAACACTGATTATGTTTTTTTATCTGAGAAAACTAGGATTCCTGGTGATATTTTATCTTACATATCTTAATAAATTCATGCTCTGTAGCAAAACCCTACAACAGAACAATGCTATAAACAGAACGATACACAGGCTACCTGTCGATAGATGAGTTCAACAAGCTCTTGTAATGCTTCATCTGTAGTGACCCAACCATTCAGTGTCTCTGCAAAATGCTCTATTTCAGTTTCAAAACAGCCTGGTTGCTCAGTGAGGTGATTTAAGAAATCCTGTACGTATTCTGTCAGAGTTGGATAGCCATCACCTCCATCTTCAAAAGAGGAATCCTACAGCAATGAAGTAATACACCTATGGTTAGAGGCTACTTAAAAAGCAATCTAAAATAATACGTGCCAGTATCCTCTCTAACAGTGGCCAGCACCTGATATTTCCAAGGAAAGTGTAAGAACCCTGCCGTGGGCACCTGTGGGATGATTTTCCCCGCACATTAAAACTCATCCTAATCTCTAATAGTTAGACATTGGTTTAAACCAGGAAGCATGAAGGTTAATATCCCCTCCAAAAATTGTTAGCATTAAGTATTATAACGCTGGATATTCTTATTATCCATATAAATTTCCAAGCCTTTTCTGAATCTTGCTAAGCTCTTGGCCTCAATGACTTCCTATAGCAATGAGTCCCACAAACAACATTTTATTTTTTAACAGTCTCCCAAAAACATTTTATGTTTTCCCCCTTAACTTGTTTTAAAATTAAATAGAAATATTTATCTGGTTCAATTTTACAGGACTATACATTTTCTAAATTAAGTTGACAAATAGTTGATAAGTTATAGACTCTACTGAAGGAAACAAACTGAATCAAGAGTACTTTTGGGGAACTGTGACTTTGTAAAGACTCTTTCATACCATATAAGATGACAAATCCCTTCTATAGTGAGTTAACAAAAAATTATTGAAACACAATTGTCAATTTTAAATAATATCTGAGCAACACTAAACTTGACAATGATTTTACACAAATTATTATTATATGCAATGCTTAATTAACAAATCCTTACACTGCTTGCTAGATATTGTATTTCTACATTAAGAAGTATTGCAGTCTCTATAATAATCCAGTAAACTATCATGTCATTATGTGAAAAAAAATTAAGTATTCTAAAATAAAGTAAAATTCTTCTTTCCCATAACTGCTGAGTTACTGCATAGCAACTACCATTCACATTAGGCAGGTACAGAAAAACAGGTGTAGATTCAAACAGCATCTTTGAAATCTGCTTCCACAGATGAAGGACTTGGAGATGGGAGGAAGATAACAATTCATCTTGGAGAAGTAGGAGGATAAAACTGAATTCATTTTTGAGGGTGGCTTCAAGCTTCAGTTAGCTTAGACGTGTCCCTGCATTAATACGCCCCCTCTGTAGTTTAAAGGATAACTTCTGTACCACATCCATCATATACAGTGTACTATAGTTTTGAGGGAATTATGTCTGAGGACACTGGGTACCAAATGGGAGGGAAAAATGCATTATACATATTACTACTACCAATATAGGACCAGCATGGTGGCACCTGATACACAAAGGACCAATTGTTTGTTTTAGAGAGAGATAGAGAAACAGATGAAAGGCTGTGTGTCAAATCCTTGGCTGCAAGTCTGTCCCACCCTTAGTAAGCGTTGGGGGGGGGGGGGGGGGAGGAGGAGAGGGAAGGGTTGGGAGGGGACAGAAAAATACTTTTGTTCCCTCAGATATAGTGAACACTGTCCAAACATACCTACAAATCTGGCCCAACATTTCAACTTAGGATAATTGTTTTAAATGACCTATAATTTATCATTTTCTAGAAACATACTCTGCCTTTAGATTATATATGGACCAGCTGAATCTTATAGGACTTTACAATGCAAGCTTGTTGCAATCTTAAAGCAGAGAGAGGTCAGTGCCTCTCCATAATCACCTGTAGAAACAATGTGTAGCATGTTAATGTGCAGCTTTATACTTCAATAAATCTTATGAAACACCTACTGAACTCAATCCCCTTTGCCAATGAATTGCGGTAGGCAAGAAAAGGACTCTACCTGACTTTGGAAGTTATTGAGGTAAAAACACTCTAGCCTTCTGCTGAAGTTACGGTAATGTTATTCTTCCATATTCTACTCCTGGGGAATTCTGAGCCACTGCGCATGCACGGAATTCATGTCCCCCACATATTTCATAGAATCATAGGGTTGGAAGGGACCTCAGGAGATCATCTAATCCAACTCCCTGCTCAAAGCAGGACCAATCCCCAATTTTTGCTCCAGATCCCTAAATGGCCCCCTCAAGGATTGAACTCACAACCCTGGGTTTCGCAGGCCAATGCTCAAACCACTGAACTATATTTCTTTGCTTCCCCGCAGAAAAATGACTTTCTGATGGGGAAGCAAAGGGAAGATGCAAGAGCGGTCATGTGCCCTACCCCAGCAGTGTGGGTGCCTGCTTTTGGGTTCCCGGAGTAGGCAGTGGAGAGATAAATCACCACTGGGGGCGGGGAGCGGGGCTGAGGATGCCCTGGCTGGTGGCTCCAAGCCTGTGTGGGTAGAGCTGGGTTGGGGAAGGACAGAACTTGCTCTTCCCCTGCAAAGAGCAGCTGGGGCTGGGTCAGACCCGCCCCCAGAAACCTCCCCCGGCTGCAGGAAGCTCTGAACACTCACAAACCCATTCATCTGGACTCCCCATACAGAAACACCCCACCCACCAAGCTCCCCAAAACCTCCCAACTCCACTGAGCCTCACACCCTCCTGCACCCAGAGCCCCCCTGCACCCAGAAAAAGGCTGTTTCTGATTGTCCCTCTGTAAAACCCAAGACCTTTTTTTTTTTTAAAAAAAAAAAAAGAGGAAGATAATATAGAAGTACTAACAAAAAGAACACAGTCCAAAAATTAACTCTGGAACTTAGCACACTGAAATAGATTTGCCATCAGCAGCTTCTTACATTCACATAGCATCTTATCCTGAAGGACTCCAAATGGCTTTATAAATTTAAATATAAGCGATACAAGAATCACTTCAGTTATCTCTGAACTACAGCAGCTATTTAACAGTTCACAGCAACACTATCTGCAGATAAGACTATGAAGCTAATACTGTAAATGAAAGCACTGGGAGACTTTTAGGCACAAAGTAATTATGCAATTTGAATTTGATCTGAATAAGAGTTCAACTGCTTACTTTTGCAAAAAAGTATAAGGGAATCTTTAATGAACTGAAATCAACAATCCTTTGGTTGTAAGTGTCATCTGATCAAATAATCATTAAACATCTTAAAATTAATTCTCATATGAGAAACACTCACATATATTAAACAGGAGATATACAGTTTTCTATCCTACACCAATTATGCAGTCTGCTTTGAAGTACTGCACCTTTTGATTTACGTATTTCAAATTAATATATCTTTAGAAAGCAAAGTATTTTGCTTCCATTTATACTTCTGTCCTGGTCCTTATGTCATGCAAAATGGATACCAGCATTTTAAACAGGAGCATCATATCAAAAAAACATTAACATTAATCAATATGTAGGACATGACAAATTGGAGCAAAGAAGGCAACATTTATTTGCCTTCACCATGCTCTGGAGGGACGACTTCTTTCAGGAAAGGTTTAGCTCAATCTCCATCCCTACTCCTTTGTCTTCAGAAACTGACAAACGATACCACTTGCTACCCCTTGTATTCAGCTTATTGGTTATTAGGCGATGGAACATCTGACAGCAATAGTTGCTCCAAATACAAGCTTCTGATTTAGAGGTGACGGACCCTATACCCATTACAATCAGTTCTCTTTCCCCATATTTTAATATAGCTGGTGTTAAAATTGGAATATGATTAGAAATTGGAAGCTACCAATCACAGATGTCACACAAATTTAGTTTCATCCATGTACAAAAAGTTTTTACCCTGTTAGCCAGTTAAACACATCAGCATTTATATGTTACAAGTGATGTTAAAGGATCATATTTAAAATCCAGTTTTTATTTCTCCACCTATGCTTCTCAAAACATAGTTTCTCAGTATAATATAAAAATAGTTGTCCCACCATTTATAAAATAACAGCATTGAAGTTTGAGGGTTGGTTGTTCAGACAATGCCATTGGAATGCTAAATGATCTGAGTGATTATCATGGAATAAATGGAAAGAAAGACTCCAAGAATTCTCACATGCCTCCCCAGGACTGGAATTATTACAGAGGTAACACTCAAGACAATAGTGTAGATGGTCAGAGAGGTTCACCTTGCATTATACTTATAAGCTGGTCATGAAGAAGCATTGCAGTCTCAGGAAGAGACTGCCTGCTGGGATATTGGTCAAATCAATTTGTAGTGTAATCAGGAAGGAATGCAGTTATCTGGGACAGAAAATCAACCCACAACAAAGACTTTCGTGTATTCTGTAATATTCATTCAGATCACCTAACATTCCAATTTATTGCCGCAGGAAGTGGACCTCTGGCATGGCTGAAGTTGGTGGGAGTAATCTAGTGCTTTCAAACCTGTGACATCTCACACCAAAAAATTATGAGAAAAAATAAACAGTTTGAACCCAGTTAGATACCAAAGACAGAATATTAAACACTTACTGTAAAACTAGGATTATATCCCGATGGATAAAACTCAGGTGCATTCACTGACAATTTTGACGTTGCCACTGGTGCCACAACCAACTGAGGTTTAGCCATTGCTGATCCACAATCGCGAGCTGCAATTTTATCTTGTGATACAGGGGGGACGTTTGTCTGTGGCATATGTTCTGTAAAGATTTTAAAAGCCATCATTTTACGTTAACACCTCAATCCTAGAATTTATCAAAGTTCTGTAATTTCACGCAAGGAAACAACCATACAATGGAATTCATATTCTTGGGGGATGGAAGAGAAAGCAAGATGACTTCAGGAGTTACACATAAAGTAACCTGCAGAGAACTTTTTAAAAATTTGTATTGTGCTCTTTAAGGTGTAAAAAGGCCTAAAAGGTTTTTAGTTTTAAGAGATATTTTGTTTACCTGGTATTTCTAAGAAATGTCAAGTCTGGTCTTCACTGGTTTTGCTAGAAAACTTGTAAGGATCTCAGATTTTTGTGATTTCTTGTACCTTAACTAAAACAGGAGAAGGCTCTGAATCTTTAGCAAACATTATTTTCTCCCAAATGTTTTAACAAGACACTTCTATACAATTTGACTAAAAATCTCTTCTCCTTTCAATTGCTCAATTTTCAGTTTCTTATGATGTCATAATGTAGGCTTTGATAAAAACACTTATGCACTGGCTTAAGTTTACTACCATAAGTAGGGTTATTTACTGCAATAGGCCTAGTCATGGTAGTAAAGCATATACATAAGTGTTTGCAGGATCTGAGCCTTAAATAGTTCTCTAATCATCACAAAAATTTCCAGAGTAGACCGTATCTGAATTTCTAACCATAAAAAACAAAAACAAAACAACACATATGACTTTGTTTTTAACAAAACACATTTTAGGCCTTTTTTATACATTGGAAAGAAGCGAAAGCCTCTTTTCTTGTTTTGCAGGTCCCCTTTAAGACAATTATACAAAAAATCTGAAACTACAAAAATCATCATTTCTAAATCACAGATGTCTGAAGAAACATTTGGCTAATCTTTTGGATTTCTCAATTCTTCTAAGACTGTCATTTATTGACAAATACTATGAAAACTGCTGAATTTATATTTTAACAGACACCCCCCTCCCATTCACCCTGTTGTAAGTCATTGCCTGAGAAACAGATCAAGCGATATTTCTTGTTTTAAAAAGTTATCTGTGTTTTCACATGTATTTTTATATCTTTGTTATCTTTAGCTAGCTGAGCTATGGAAGTAAAAAATTTGATACCTAGCACTGTTTCTTTGTTATCTGCTTCAGTAAACTATTTTTACAGAAAAAAATTTGCTTTAGAAGAGAGCTGAGGAGGGAACCATATATGAAAGGTTGAGCTACAGACCTCACAATCTGCTGCCAAATAAAAGAGACGTGTGGATGGATAGAAAACACAGACGAGGATGGTCAGGGGAAGCCTGTGGCGATAATATAATGCAACATCACATCTAACAACCTGGGTACAGGCGCCAGCGAGATGGTTACAGCGCCCTGGGGGGACCTGGCTCTGCTCTGTTGGGGGTGGGGGGCACTCGGCTGTATCATGGGCTGTTAGGTCGCTGCTCGGTCAGGGCCCCTGGGCGAGGGGCGCAGGGCAGCTCGCCACTGGGATGAGACGTGAGTCTCGGGGCCTCTGCTATGGTGCCCCTAGAAGAGCAGGGCGCGCGGCGGGCAGGACGGCGTCCCAGCAAGCAGGCGAAGGAGCAGGCTCCGGTGACCGGTACGGGAGCGGGTTCCCTGGGGCTCCAGTACCCACTAGCTGGGGTTTCCCCGGGGCTGCGGCGCCCCAGAGCTGGGGGAGGGGAGTCCCGGGGCCCGGTAAGTGAGGGGGAGGAAGGGTTTCCCCGGGGCTCCGTTGCCCGGTGGCGGGCAGTACCTGCGTTTCCGGTGCCCGGCGGCGCTGTCTTAGGCGGCCGAAGCGGCTCCTGCTGCTGCAGGAAGCCCGGCTTGTGCTGCGTTTCGGCGGCCCCCGAGCTGTGAAAGCCGCTGCCTGCGAGACGGGCCCCGCTGCTCCCGCTCTCCGCGGCGCCGGATCCGCTCAGCAGGGTGCCGCCACCTCGGCCCCGGCCCTGGCCTCGGCCGGCACCAGGAGCCCGGTCGAAGCAATCCGACATGCTCGAGCCGGGTCGCTCAAGCGCTGAGGGGAGGGAGCGAGAGGCTGGGCCCGAGGCAGCTCCCGCGGGCCGCTTCCCTCCCTCACGGCGGCTGCGGCAGCCTGAGCCCTTCACTTTCAGTTTCATCCCACACTCGGCGGCGGCTCACAGCGCCCCCGAGCGGCCGGGAGGCCTCCCACCGCTCCGTCACCATAGTAACCCGGACCCCGCTGAGGCCCGGGGTGCGCCGCTGGGGCGGGCGGGGCAGGGGGAAGCGAGCCCCGACCCGGTGTCCCTAGGAGGAGCGTCTAACGGGCATTAATTAGCTCAGAATTCTCCCCACCTCACGCCACGGGGAATGGGTTGGGACAGGGTTGTGGCGTGGGAGTGGGGTCCAGCCATGACCCAGCTCTCCTAGGGAGCAGGGGGCAGCTTCAAGGAAGGGCCAGCTCTGTGCCAGCTGAACCCATTCATAAGAACAGGGCTGGATTTAGGGGCATGCCATGCACGCGGCCGCCTGTGATGCAGAGCCTGGGGGAGCCGGGCTTCGGGTGCTGTTTTTGTTGTTAGTGACAAAAGGGAAAATAGACTGTTTGAGGTAAAATGTTTCAGATCATAGGCGCCAACTTCTGCTGGCGCCCGTGTGTGCTCGACCCCCCCCCCCCCCTTGGGCCCTGCCCGGACTCCAGCCCTACCCCACCCCCATTCCAACCCCTTCCCCAAAGCCCCCCTCCCTGCCCCTATTAGATTCCTTCCCCAAATCCCAGCCCAGCCCCTTCCCCGCCTCCTCCCCTGAGCGCTGTGTTCCCGTTCCTTCCCAGAGCTTGTTATGCCGTGAAAATTGTGGCAAGTGCTGGGAGGTAGGTGAAGGAGCAGGGACGCGGTGCGCTCAGGGGAGGGAGCGGAGGTGAGGTGGTGGGGCAGGGAGTGGAGCTTAGCTGCCTTTGCGTGCAGCGCACCCACTAATTTTTCCCCATGGTGCCCCAGCCCTGGAGCACCCACGGAGTGGGCGCCTGTGTTCCAGATATTCTGTGTGTGGATTCATTTTCACTACCCTAGACTATTCGGGGCCTTTGTAGAATGTCATGGAACCTTCCAGGCTTTCTGAGAACTACATTTTCCTTGAACCTCCTAGAATGTTGTCAGCCATCCCCCTCGTGACCAGTCAGTGAGAGAGAAGAATGAAGTGATGCGAGAGCCTAGTGATATCGTGAACCTTGTTTTATTGGGTAATTGTACTGGTGTTTTAAGACTTGAAGAGTGGAAGTAGTAACTAATAAAGGACATCTTTAATGAGATGCCAGAGGTATCTATTGAACCCCTATCTATGCAACAATATAAAAGAAATACTGTTACTTCTTTTGCCATGCTTAACACATAATGTTTGATGACTTTGTATGATTGCAGAACATAGACATTTGCTCTCCCTAAGGGTAAGTAAACTTATAGCGCCCTGGGGAGAATGGGCAGGTACCTGCCTTGGCTTATAATTACTGCAGTTGTGCATGTCCGCACTACCTTCTTTGTGTTGGTGGTGCACTTCCCCCCCAGGAGCACTTCCACCAACCTAAGGGGCAGTGTGAGAAGCGGAGAGCCAAAGATCTCTCAGCTCCACTAGCAACTCCCTGCTGGAAGCCTGGCTACTGTGCCCCGTCCCCCTCAGCTCCCTGCTGGGAATAGGGGAAGCCACCTGGAGCTTCTCACCTCCCAGTTCTCCGCTGGGAGTGGGGTCTAAGCTTCTTGCCCTGGCTCCCAGCTGGGAGCAGGGTCTATTCTTTCAACTCTCATGAGGAGCAGGGGGTAGCTGGGCTCTATCTGCCCAGCTTTTGTTGGCTAACAGCCAACGTAAGTAACTGTCTACATAGACACCACATCTCTCTAACTACACCAACATAAGCCCTACACCTCTTGTGGAGGTAGAATTTTTATGTCGGTGTAGTAGGGCACTTACGTCAGCGGGACAAGGCTGTAGTGTAGACACTGACATAATTAAGTGAACATACGCTGCCTTACGTGATTTAACTGTGTAGTGTAAACCAGGCCTACTAATTTCTGTTTTCCCTTGTAGAAAATAAAAGATGTCTCCAAAGAAGCCTTCAGGAGTTCAGTACAGGAAGTGAAAAGCTCAAGTAAAATCTAGTTTACAGCAAAGGGTAAATTTGATGGGAAAAGATCTGAAACAGAACAACCATGGGTACCGGGTGAACCCCCTGCCTTTGGGGAGGCTAGCCCAACGGCCCCACCCCTTCCACCCAAGGCCCCGCCTGCCAGAGCACTGAGCCTCCCCCCCATGGCCAGAGGAGCCCCAAGCCCCCTTGATCTGTATCTGATCACCAGTAGCAATACCCTCCATCCCCCACCCCTCCACCCCCAGATCTTCCAACCAAAGGAAGAGCACTAGGCAATTAATGGGGTGCAAACAATAAGATTTATTAAAATAACTGAGTACAGTAAAAGCTGTTTTATCTGGCACTTTATCAATTGGAAAGCTCTATTAACTGGCATTTCTGATATCTCCCAATACAAATCTTCAGTCTAATAACCAGGACTAGTATACTGCTCAGGAGGTTATGCAATTGTACATTCTGCACTCTACTTTTATGCAAAAGAGGTAGAAGACAAGTAAGCAAGCTATCAGGGATTTATTCAAAAAAGCAGCTTCCAGGGTGAGTCATAGGGTCATTACAGATTCAGCCCAATCTCCTACACCTTCTACATCTACAATAATAAGAATTGATGTTGAGAATAATGACCCTGAGGCACTGGAAGATCCTGAAATGCTTTCTGAATCATGAAAGATTAAACTATGTTCAGTATAGTTTGTGTATTTTTAATAATCTGGGTGTAAGCCATGCGCTGCCCATAGTGATATGTAGTGTCATAAGAACCTACTGTATTGAAAACTTTATGTGTATACAACTAAGTGCTTCAGAAAACCAACCACTCTGCAGTGCAGTACTACTACTGGATTTGTGAGTACCTGTATACCATTTTATACTTTATTCTTTTTATTGTATTTAATTCTTTAGAAATTGATATTCTATTGGTAAGTATAACTCGTAGTTAACTGGAATTTTTGACTAACCGGCACCCCCGTTCCTCCAACATGTTGGATAACAAAGCTTTTACTGTAGTTAACACACAAATTTGATATGAAGCCAGGAACCCTACACTAGAAATGGGTTAACAAGATAAACAGGTAAAACTGTACATCACTATTTCACAGGGATACCAAGAGGGGAACAAGGATGGCACAACAGGATCAGGACCATGACTGGAACAGGAACAGAAGAGGACCACAACCAGGAACACCACAGACTGGACGATGAGGATCAGGAACAATGACACCAGATCAGGAACTCTCAAACAGGTATGTTGATCTTCTTTCCTGATGTTATTCTGCAGACACTGGGCTGCCTGTGGGATGCCCTGTGAAGCATGCTGGCCTTTTATGCTCTCCTGTTACTAGGCAGGCTATTTCCCACTCTTACTAAAAAAGGGTGGCAACTGACAAACAAGAAGGGTGTCAAACATGGAGGGCAAACAAAATGGCAAAAGCCAAAAACAAACCTTATAATCCCCTCCTTGTCGACTGTGATAACTTAGTTATTACAGTCGACACCACTTAGTTTCCTGTTAGACCATTGGCATAACAGTTTACCTGAGCATCCGTAGGTACGGCTGCTCACAGTTCCCAGTGGCCATGGTTTGCCATTCCCAGCCAATGGGAGCTCCGGGAAATGGCACGGGCCAGGCAACCACTTCCCGCAGCTCCCATTGGATGGGAACAGCGAACCACGACCACTGGGAGCTGCGAGCAGCCCTACCTGCAGACGCTCAGGTAAACAAAGCATTTTGCGGCCTGCCAGGGGCTTACCCTGAACAAGCTGTGAACCAAGTTTGGGAACCCCTGGTCTACTCCAAATGGATGGAGGCAGAGTCCAGGCTCAAGCTGACTAAATGCATAGATGCAGAAAACTAGCATATTATTAATGTAGAGAACCAACACTGGAGGAACATGCTCGATGTCTGATCTCAATTACCCTCTTGCAAAGAATAACATGGCTTTCCAGGGCTTGTCAGATAAGTTATTCACAGAACATAATGGTAATTTCCTTGGTTTGGTAGAGCTCCTTGGAAGACACGATGTTATGCATGAGCACACACATTGAGTAGTTCATAAAGAAGCTATGAACCATTACTGCAGCAAAACAATTCAAAACAAATTGATTGGTCCCTATGGGAAGGAGGAAGGTGCTTGGATAGCTTTGAAGATTCTGCTCATGCAAAACTTATCTTGGTTTGATGATGGCTGATAAGAGACTGACATCACTTGAAAATGCCATTGGCCAGTCTTTGGCTCTCTCTGACACCGTGCTTCAGTTCATGAGGGCAAAGGTGAGAAAAGCAACTATTTGAACTAAAGAACTAGGGTTAACATTCTAAGGCTGTCACCTATGCTAACACTATGTAATACTGATCCACCCAATATTGGTGTACAGTTTAATTTCTTGATGTTAGTACACTTCAGTTATTTTTAAAATTAAAAAGTTTCTATAAGCTTAGAGAAAATGATTTATTTGCTTATGTATGGCATGAATAAATAGAAATTTACAGCTACCAGCATGCAAATTTATTGTCTTATATGACAAAGATAAATTATGCACGCAAATTGTGCATCAAAGTCATTGAAAATTTTAACTAATGAAGTGGAAGGGAGAGGTGGGCATCAAAGACACTCCCCGCCTGGGGCACCATTTGGTCTAGGGCCATCCCTGCATAAAATGGGCTCTGCTACCCTGGATTAAATAAACTTTGCCTGTCTAGTGCAGTGTGACTCACCCCACATGTTCAAAAATCATGAGCCAGGCTCCCAGACACATCTGAGATTTAAAAAACTCATTAAGAATGTGGGCTTATTTTACTTGTCACCCAGCTTTGGAGGCATTTGGGTGTGTATCAGTCACATTTTCAAGCTTTTCTCTGCAACTCTGAGGGCCAGAAACATAATTCTTTTTTTAATGGACTCAGTCTCATATCATCATGTGCCCCCAGGAACAAATGCTGCAAGAGTTGGCAGCACTGTAGCTGCACATCCCAGGAAGCTCCTAGCTGTAGACGCCTCACTCCAAAGGTGTGGCTCTGTGTCATCCTCTAGTAGCTACACTACATAAGACGTTTATAACTGCTGCTCAGGCTTCATCTGCATGGAAAAGTTTTTTCAATATTATCTAAGGTGTGAATTTAACCAGTATAGTTATATTGGTATAACCAATCCATGGTGAAACTATTACTTTAGTATTAGGCCTGGCCTACAAACAGATTTTCATAGACTCACAAAAGCACAGAAATGTAGGGCTGGAAGGCACCTTTAGAGGTCATTTCATCCAGCCCCTTGCACTGAGGCAGCACCAAGTAATCCTAGATCATTCTTGACAGGTGTTTATCCAACCTGTTCTTAAACTCTTATGACAAGGATTCCACAACCTCCCTTGAAAGCCTGTTCCAGTACTTACCTATCCGTATAGTTAGAAAGTTTTTCCTAATTTCTGACCTAAATCTCCCTTGCTTCAGTGGATATAAAGAACAAGTAATCACAGTCCTCTTTATAACAGTCCTCTTAATGTATCTGAAGACTGTTGTCAGATGCCTCCTCCCCCTCCAGTCTTTATTTCTCAAAATTAAACATGCCCAGTTTTTTTAAAACTTTTCCTCATAGATCAGGTTTACTAAACCTTTTATCATTTTGATTGCTCTCCTCTGGACTCTCTTCAGTTTGTCCACATCCATATTAAAGTGTGGTGCCCAGAACTGGAAGCAGTACTCCTGCTGAGTCCTCCCCAGTACCAAGTATAGCAGGACAATTACTTCTGACGTTTTACATGCAACACTGTTGTTAATACACCAGAGGATTACATTAGCCTTTTTAGAAACTGCATCACATTGTTGGTTCATATTCCATTTGTGATCCACTGTAACCCCCCAGATCCTTTTCAGCAGTACTGCTGCCTACCCAATTATTCCCCATTTTGTATATGGGTATTTGATTTTTTTCTTCCTAACTGTAGTATGTTGCACTTCTCTTTATTGAATTTAACCTTGTTGATTTCAGACCAATTCTCCTATTTGTCATGGTTGTTTAGAATTTTAATCCTGTACTCCAAAGTATTTCCGACCCCTTCCAGTTTGGTGTCATCCACAAGTTTGTATACACCTACTCTTCACTCCATTATCCACATCATTAATGAAAATACTGACTAGCACAAGACCCAGGACCTCTGCCAGACCCCACTAGATATATCTTTCCAGTTTTACAGCAAACCTTGGACAATTACTCTGAGTACTGTCTTTCAACCTCTACACCCACCTTATAGTAATTGACTATATTTCCTAGTTTGCTTATAAGAACATCATGTGGGGCTGTGTCAAAAGTCTTAGTAAACTAAAGATGTATCACATCTACAGCTTCCCTCCCCCTACCTGCATCCTGTAGGCCAGTAATCCTGTCCAAAAAGGAAATTAGATTGGTTTGGCATAATTTGTTTGTGACAAATCCATGTTGGCTCTTTGTTAGCCTATTATCCTCTAGGTACTTACAAACTGATTGCTTAATAATTTGTTCCAGTGTCTTTCCAGGTATTCAAGTTAGGATGATTGTCTATAATTTCCCGAGTCCTCTTTTTTCCCCCTTTTAACTATAGGTACTATATTTGCCCTTCTCAAGATCCCTGGTAATTCACCTGTCCTCCATGAGTTCTCAAAGATAATAGCTAATGGTCATAGGGACCAACTTCTGCTGGTGCGTGCTCGACTCCCCTCTGCTCCCGCCCTGACTCCACTCTCTCCCGCCCCCATTCCAACCATTTCCCCAAAGTCCTCACCCCAACACCACCCCCTCCCTGCCCCTATTCTAACCCCTTCCCGAAATCCCTGTCCCGCCTCTTCCCCTGAGCGCGCCGCGTCCCCGATTCTCCTCCCAGCGCTTGCCACTGCAAAGTAGCTGTTTCATGGCATAACAAGCTCTGGGGGGGGAGGGGGGAGGAGCAGGAACCCGGTGTGCTCAGCGGAGGGGGCGGAGGTGTGGCGGGGAGGGGAGCTTGGCTGCTGGTGAGTGCAGAGCACCCACTGGAGCACCCACGGAGTCGGCGCCTAGGCTAATGATTCCAAGATTGTTT
Source organism: Natator depressus (assembly GCF_965152275.1). Classification (NCBI taxonomy): domain Eukaryota; kingdom Metazoa; phylum Chordata; order Testudines; family Cheloniidae; genus Natator; species Natator depressus. The sequence continues at coordinate 29,871,023 of NC_134238.1, forward strand.
CAGCTAGTTCCTTAGGCTCCCTAGGGTGAATTTCATCAGGACCTCTGACTTGAGTACATCTAATTTATCTAAATGTTTTTTAACCTATTCTTTCCCTATTGTGGCTTGCATTCCTTCTCCCCTTTAATATTACTTGTCTTAAGTATCTGATAGCAATTTACCTTTTTAGCAAAGACTGAAGCAAAATAGGCCTTAAACACCTCAGTTTTCTTGATGTCATTGAGCATTACCTCTTTTCCCTGCTAAATAAAGGACCTACATTTTCCTTCATTGTCCTCTTGCTCCCAATTTATAGAACGTCTTCTTTCTGTAATTCATTTTGTGGCTTACCCTTAGCAAAAATATGTACGGACAAAATCACAATTCTTTTGTACTCCTGTCATAAATATAAAGGGAAGGGTAAACCCCTTTAAAATCCCTCCTGGCCAGAGGAAAACTCCTCTCACCTGTAAAGGGTTAAGAAGCTAAAGGTAACCTCGCTGGCACCTGACCAAAATGACCAATGAGGAGACAAGATACGTTCAAAAGCTGGGAGGAGGGAGAGAAACAAAGGGTCTCTGTCTGTCTGTATGCATGCTGCTTTTGTCAGGGATAGACCAGGAATGGAATCTTAGAACTTTTAGTAAGTAATCTAGCTAGGTACGTGTTAGATTATGATTTCTTTAAATGGCCGAGAAAAGAATTGTGCTGAATAGAATAACTATTTCTGTCTGTGTATCTTTTTTGTAACTTAAGGTTTTGCCTAGAGGGATTCTCTATGTTTTGAATCTAATTACCCTGTAAGGTATCTACCATCCTGATTTTACAGAGGGGATTTCTTTACTTCTATTTCTATTAAAAGTCTTCTTGTAAGAAAACTGAATGCTTTTTCATTGTTCTCAGATCCAAGGGTTTGGGTCTGTGGTCACCTATGCAAATTGGTGAGGCTTTTTATCCAACATTTCCCAGGAAAGGGGGGGTGCAAGTGTTGGGAGGATTGTTCATTGTTCTTAAGATCCAAGGGTCTGGGTCTGTAGTCACCTAGGCAAATTGGTGAGGCTTTTTACCAAACCTTGTCCAGGAGGTGGGGTGCAAGATTTTGGGAAGTATTTGGGGGGAAAGACGTTTCCAAACAGCTCCTCCCCAGTAACCAGTATTTGTTTGGTGGGGGTAGCGGCCAATCCAAGGACAAAGGGTGGAATATTTTGTACCTTGAGGAAGTTTTGACCTAAGCTGGTAAAGATAAGCTTAGGAGGTTTTCATGCAGGTCCCCACATCTGTACCCTAGCGTTCAGAGTGGGGGAGGAACCTTGACAACTCCTCCTTAGCAATTTGTTATGTTTCCACCATTTGTAGGATTCCTTTTTGCTTTTCACTTCATTAAAGAGCTCCTGATGGAGCCATATTAGCTTTTTAAATTCTTTCTTTCTGTCACATTGGGATAGTTATTTCACTTTGAATATTGTGTCTTGGAGATACTGCCTGATCTCCTGAATTTTTCCCCTGAAGATTTTCTTCCCATGTGACTTTTCCTACTATTTCTGAGTTTGTTAAAGTCTGCTTTTTTGAATTCCATTGTCCTTATCCTGCTGCTTTCACTTGTTCCTTTCGTTAGGATCATAAAATCTGTCATTTCACGATCTTTCATCCAAATTGCTTTCCACTTTCAAACTCACAATCAATTTCTCCCTGATCAGACTCAAGTCCGAAATAGCTGTCCCCCTAATTATTTCTTTCACCTTCTGAAACAAGAAGTTGTTCCTAATATATTCCAAAAATTTATTGGAAATTTTGTGTTTTGCTGTATTACTTTTCCAACAGATGTCTGGGCAGTTAACAGCCCTGTGATGAGGTGGGACTCACCACTTTGGTGACTCCTGCTGGCTGCTGTGGGAATAGCTTTGGTCACCAGGGCACCCTCCTCTGGTGGTGCCTCGCTGCCATCACTTTCGCTCCAGGACCCGCACCAATCGCAGGAATGAGGCATCCTCTTCAGTGACACTGCTATCCAGCTGTGCCACACTCTGTGTTCTCCCCTTCTGGGGGACTTGCAATCTCCATCCAGCCACTACCTCAGTGGCAATTACAGTCCTTTGTCCTGGGGCCACTTCCTATGTGGCTCCAGCACCCTTTTCTGTCCTTACCTCAGGGCCTCAGCCTGTAGGCCCTAGCAGCCTGCCAGGAGCTCTCTAGATCCCCCGGTACATGCTTGTAGCACTGAAGTGTCCCAGGTATTGGGGGCTTCTTCTTCTGCTAAGAGCCAGGTTTTCTCCCCTCAAGCTCCAGTCAGCGACTGAACTCTGCTCTGCAGCCCTTTTTATATGAGCCTGCCTGGCCCGGATTGGGTACTCCTCTCAGCCCCTTTCAAATTGACTGCCTCTGGCACAACCTCCTTAGGGGTGTTTTTAAACCCTTTTCTGCCAGTGAGGGGCAGCTGCCCCATCACAAGCCCCCATTACTACCAGCTTTTGTGTTTCAGATATTGCTGTTAGTTGTACCTCATCCACCTCCTCCTTCTGATTCAGTGGTCTCTAGTAGACCGCTACTATGACCCCCCCACCCCCTTTACCTAGAGGCTTTCAACTCATTTGCCTCTCACCCCCTTCTGGCCCCATTAGTCATCTTGTTGCTCCTAATATGTTAGCTATCCGGTTGTAAAATGCTAATGGAGAAAAGGCACTGTAGTTTTTTACCATGAGGTCAACTACACAAGGTCAGCTATAGGACAGGGTATAGTGCTGACCTTGTGTAGTTGACCTCATGGTAAAAACTACAGTATCTTGTCTCCATAAAATTTTACAGCAGGATAGCTAATCCACACTCATTGTCCCATTGTGTAAAAAAAAAAAAAAAAAAAAAAAAAAAGCAGCCCTTTTTGCAGTGAAGACACAGCCGCTGAGAGCAACATGTGAGAGATTTTGCCTGTGTTTCCAATGAGTGCAAGACTCTGCCTATGTAAGCTCCAAAACTGTCAAAACTTGGTCCCCCCAAAAACAATGAGATTAGCCTAAAAATCATGAGTTTTTTTTTAAAGTTGAAGTTTCTCTTTATTTGCCTTCTAGCTTTTGACCCGTTAGGGTACACAGCCGGAAGGGCTAGAAGCTTACTTTAAAGGAAAAGCAAGCTTAGATACTCAGTTAATCACTTGCCTCCAAGAGCTCAGGCTTTAAGAAAAACACCAAATGTTGCGAGTTGGCAACATTGTTTAGTAAATTTACCTTTTTCAGAAAGCAAGCCTCATTCTCTAAGGTGTTATGTGGGGATTAGATGACTCAGGGCATTGTTTATGGACTTCAGAGCCATTCACCTCTCAGTCACCAGTGTGAATCCTGCCCATCATTGCAGGGATTAAAAATTATCCCTATCAAATGGATGTTTGATAGACCCTACTTGAGCTGAGTTGGATCCCAGTTTCAGCTCTCACATCATAAACTCACCGCTACATTTTGCACTAGACTGCAAGTTCTTCAGGGCAGGCACTTTACAGACAGACAGGGTCTAGCACAATGGGCCCCAATCTTGGTTGGGGCCCTATCAAGATTTCTCACAGCAGGACCCAATACCATAGGCACTGACTCTGTGGGTGCTCTGGGGCTGGAAAACCCACTAGGGAAAAACAGCAGCCCCCACCCAGCAGCTCCCCCCACCCGCTGGCAGACCTTGCAGATCAGCACCTCCCACCTGCTGCAATCAGCTGTTTTGTGACAGGCAGGAGCAAGGGCACAGCATGCTCAGGGAAGGGGCGGAACTGGGTGGGAAGGGGGTGGAACAAAGGTGGGGCAGGGTCTTGGAGGAAGGGGTGGGGTCTTGAGGGAAGAGGTGGACTCAGGGCAGAGCTGGCAGTCAAGCACCCCCGGGCACTTTGGAAAGTTGGTGCCTGTGCCCAATATAACCATACACGCTATAAATGTGAGAATTAGCAACACTGTAATTGTCACACACAATTTAGAGACGGAGGGAGGGTTCAAAAATGAGACAGGCCAAAACACATGATTTAATCCTTTTAAAATAATCTCATGATTTTGGGGGGGGGGGGGGGGGGCTGAACTTTTGAGGTTGCTATTTTCAGTACTGTTACTAGACTTCTGAGTACTGCTATTGAGCATGATCCAGTTGTTTTGATTTAGGTTAGGGCTTCCCTCATTAAAAATCTTCTTACAAATCACATTCACCTTCGCTCACATCCACTTTATATTTAACATTTTAAAATTTGAAATGAATGCTATGAATGCTGTCTTTGGACTTGAAATTAATAGGCAGGGGGTTTAAAACAAACAAAAGTACGTACTTCTTAACGCAATGCAAGTCAGCCTGTGGAACTCATTGCCATGGCACAAAAGGACCCACCACCTCAAGGGCATCTTGCACTCACAGATAGGCATTTTTTTTAACATTTTAACCTATTCCACTGTAAAATGCCTAAATTGTACCTGTAAATAATACACTAGAGAGGAATTTTGAGACTACAAAAATGGAAGATAAAGTGGGCAAACCGCTAAATTGTTCCTTGTGAACAGTCCTCTGTAAAGCACCATGTTACCTATTTTACTGATATCCTAATAATTAGAATTTATAGTCACTCCTTTTTGTGGTGTATAGGCCACACTAAGATTGACGCACATAAGAGGATCTTTTGCTACAGCACACACATTTCAAGAACTAATAAAATGTACTGTTTACGCAATGCTTTACATGTTCTGCTTCCTGAACAAAACTCAGCTAATTAATTAGTTAAGCAAGATGCCTAAGGCACTTTATACCCCAAACTTTTGCCCTTCTTGAACGTGCCTGTCTGCAACACACATATCACAACATATTACACACAGCAAAGGAGATGCAGATACATCTAGCAACCATTAGCCCTAACAATAAGAACAAAGGACACCTCCCCTAGACTCCAGTGTTTTCCAGCTCTGGTGATTTTTAAGACAAATCTCACAATGTTTAGAGTTTCTCTTTACGCCTCAGCTGCTGAAATGGGGACACCGCATGAGGCTCTCAGCTTTCACTAAAGAAGCGTCTATCCTGCAGGGCTGTCCAGAAAAGCTTGGAAACCAGACCTAGAGACACCACCAGGCAAATAAAAAGACACCGCCATATATTAGCTTTAAACACTCTTCCCGGCTTTTGACCTCCCCCCACGTGGCTGGCAGCAGCAGGACACAGCCCGCGCCAGCCAGGAGAGCAGCCAGCAAACACTCGCCCCTCGGCACAGTGCAGCGTGGGAACGAGCTTAGCGGAACGGTTACAGGCGCACGCGCCACTCCATGCTGCAGACGTTCTATGAGCGTCATGTGATGAAATCCGCTATTTAGGTACTCTCCAGATTACGTGACGCGCTTTGCCTGCAGCGCTTGAACTAGATTTCTTCCCAGTACTTCCGGGTTGGAGGACGTTCGCTCCGCCCCTTCGGCTGGGCCCTGGCGCGCGCCGGCTTATACTCGAAGGTCGGCGCAGTGGGAGCAGGGGTCGGAGGGAGCGCAACGTGGAGGCTGGTGGGTGTTATTGTTTCCTGTAATGGGGCTGGGGAGGCGTCTTATTTATTCTTTAGCAAAAGGATGGGTTAATCAGTTGCGATTGCGTGCAGAGCTAGGGGATAATCAGCTGCTTTTTACCCTGTCTTTCCGTTGCAATTGCAGCTGGTTTTATCCTTCTACTATATGTAGCAGATGCTTGGCATGCAATGGATTAAAGGCTGATTTATTCTCTCTGCTCCCCCTTTCTACTGAAATTGCAGCAAGTGCTTGGGGAGCAGGGGAGGGATGAACCAGTAGGTGCTATTCTCTTCTCTTTGGAACTGCAACAGGGGGTAAAACAGCTGCTGCCTACTCTACCCCCATTTCACTAAATCACGAGGTGTGGGGTAATACTAAACAAAACTAAATGGAACTAGATCCTGAGGCTGGAGACTCAGTATAATTTGCTGATTCGAGAGAACTTGGATGCAAGAAGGTTTTCAGGAGGAAAAAAACTTGAACAAAAGGAAGTTTCTATCTTTTACAATAGCAGGACAGTGTTGAGGTATAAACAATACGTGAGAAAATCCCAGCAGTGGTAGTTCAGTTCTCTATCACATTTCAAGATGGGTTTTTACAGTGCAGGCCGGTAGAGTGAGTTAAACGTGGTGATCAAGAAAAGATTATGGAAAAATCAAGTCTGAAGAATGAAACTTGCAGGAAGCAAGGATTCAGTTTCAGTAACTTCACTGTCATAACGAGGGATAATGTATTGACTTTGAGGCAACAATAGAGGACAGATCTACAGTAGTAATGGGATAGATGACCTTGTGCTACCTAGACACAATGTGGCTTTCATGGAAACAAAGTTTTTGTAAAGGTTTAGGGGCGGGGCTGTAGAACAGAGAAGGAAGCTGTGAGACTAAGTGAAAAGGAGCTTGCTGCGTGGATGTATGCATGTATTTTATGTGGAGGGAAAGGAAGATGCAGTGAGTCTGCCTGATGTCATGCTTGCACGGCTGTGGCATTTTTAATTCAACGTTGTAGATCACTTCTTTCGTGTAGGTGTTAGCTCTAAGTTATATATAGACAAATGAAGAGCTGATCGTACCAGCAATTCCCAGTGAAGTAATGGAAATTACATGTGCTAAATAGTTCTTCGATTCAAGGCATTTGGCACAGAATGTAAATATAGATGGACGGAATGAGGCTCAAAGAGCTTTAATGACTTGCCCAAGGTCAAAAAGGTCATTTATGGCACTAGAAATAAAACTTTGAACTGCTGACTTCCACTCTTGTGCTCCAGTCATCAGATCATGCCGCTTTCATAATGTGCATGTCTTTTCGATTGGCTGGAAGGTAGGCGCAGGCTAGGTAGTTAAACGCGCAAAAATTCTAGGCGAGGAATTTCAAATTATTTCAGTGCTGTTTCAATGAGTGGACTTGGAGACTCCAAGGAGAGAGTGATTGACGAGGTGACGGGCGGTGGCCAATCAGACAGGCCTTGGGGTAAGGCATGAATAGTATTTCTCAATGCAAGCAGCCAATGAGAACCCGCTAATGAGAGCGGCGTCGGGACGCCGGCTGCTTGTGGAGCTTGCAGACGTGGTAGCGTGTTTTTGTGCATTGGTGGGGTTGGGTGAGGATTGTCCTTTAAAGGGGGATCGTTTCGCATTAAATGTTGCTTGGTAACCTGAGGTGGCACAATTCATGTTTATTTATCCCTACTACGAGTGAAGGGGATAGATTTCTTGTCCTAAGTGCCTGTCTGAATACGTGGCATGGGGACTTGTAACTTACTGTGCTACAATGTTTTCTATTTATGGTAATTCCTTTAGAAACCATAGCTGCCTACTGAACGCTGTGTGGTGACTGGGTACTTCGGGCAGGGGAGAGGGGGAAAGGGGCTGGAGTTTTTTCAGCTAGGAGAGCTGTGTGTCTTGCCAAAACAGCGGAATTGTCCTAGCATATCTCAGCCTATTGTTGTGTTTTTTAAAGATTAAAATATTGCATGTGAATCAGTGTACTCAAGTAGTTCATGGCTATTGTTTTATTTTGCCAGCGTTTGGTGTAGGCATTCAGAACTGTACTTGGCACTAAAGAGGAGACCAACAAATTAGGGTAGTGAACATGACAGATACATCAGAAAGGCACCATTCATGCAAGATGTTGTATGTGACCAGGTCCTCATTGAAGTCATTGGGCCACACAGAGGTGTAGAGGTTCATCTGTGTGCAATGCACTGGCCCCAATCCTTCAAAATTAGCAAATGTTTCTGCTAGCTGTGGTTAGAGTCCAACATTGGAACGGCTGATGCCAAAACTCTCAGTAGAAGGAATTGTATCTTGACTCTCTTAAGACCTATGCCAAAAGTCTACATGTATCTCTATGCAAGTTGGTTTTTCTCTCTATTTTCTCCTTTTTTAATGTTTTTTATAATTGAAGATTTAGACTTCAGTCTTGATTTATCAGATTTCACAATCTATACTTCTGTGGAGTGAACTTCATGTACCCCAGATTTCATAAATCCTGACTAATTGTTTAAGTTCAGTAAAATTGACTTAATCCTGAAGGACAGCATCCTAATGACAATAGTGACCTACTTGATAGCTATTGTATAGTGGTGTATACCTTCAAGCTGAACCTTAGGTTCACTAACATAGTCTCTACTTTTTGATAAGCAACACAAATATCTGAATTAAGTAATAATTGCATCTTACATGGCAACAGGAAAAGGTAATGTAAAATATTTTATTACAGTCAATTGACTTTCTTATCAGTCTATAGTTAAAATGGATGTAAAAGCAAGTGTGATTTATTGTTGGTGGATTTCTCTGGAGGTGGGGGTCACTGACATCAGTTCTCGCTAGTTGGATCAACATTTGTTTATAACACTTAAAGGTTTAGTTTTAATGGTCAAATATCAATTTACATTGAGGGTTGTAAATGCCTCTTAAATATAACAGCATGGCAGTTGATGAAGCATGTGACTGAGTAGGGAAATGGATCTCATATCCACAGTGTCATTGATTTAGTGTGGCTTTTGTCAAGTCACATACACTTTTTCTATTTCTCTGTAAAAGGGGACCTGTATCTGTCCTGCCTATTGAGTATTATAACTTTGAACTAGTGCTAATAAAATGCTGTGTACATTGACGGTACTGTTATTCCTCCCATCAATCTGTCTATTTTTGATGGTGGTTCAGACTTTTTAGGAAAAAGTGGCCTTTGTTTTCTACTTGGAGGGGACAGATGGGCATTTTGTGTGGTTTTTGTCAATTGAAATAAGCATCTGACTCTACACAGTTCATCTCTCTAGTACCATTAATTGTTAATGCCTCTGTTTGTGATTTCTGTGCACAGCAAGGCTGCAGCAGGGATTCCACACGTGGCAGTCCTTGCTGTTAGATCCCAGGCAACATGGCGAGCCTCCTGCGTACAGCAGTTATCAGCTGCTCAAATCCTCTCTTCAACAATGTGATGTCACGAAAAGTGCAGACTGTGAAGATGCCATGCTTGCGAATGTTCCAAACCCATCAGGTACTCTGGTGTCAGGCACCTGTAAAACCAGGTAAATTAATTTAAGAAAACAATTTTGTAGAGCTGCTAGGTTTTCCTTTCTAAACATGGAGATTAAACTTCCTAAGTAGGTATATTTTTGAAAAGGTACTGCTTAGATGAAAATGTACAAAACTCGCCCCTGAATCATGTGAGTTAATTCTAGTGCATTAGAAGCTGTACTTCTAATTATGCTCCTGACTATATGTTCAGAGCTCCTACTGAGTATGGCCTTGATTTAGGAAAGTACTTCTGCATATGCTTAGGTTCCATTGCTATCCAAGGCCTGGTTTACACTTAAATTTTGCTTGCATAGCTGTGGGGAAAAAACCTCACCCCTAACAGATGTATGTATCCTATGCCCTAGGATAGATGCAGTTATTCCAACAAGTATTCTTTTGAGAGTATATCTTATTTAATTCAGGGAATAGTATAAAATATGCCATCAAAATAACTCTTGCTGACATAAACTGTGTCTGCATTTAGGGGATTTGCTGGTGTAGCTATATAGGCAAACCCTTTCAACTATAGATGAGGTTTAAGAGACTGAAGCACATATTTAAATGCTTCCCCGAATCTGGATGCATCCCTGGGCCTAATGGGAATTTAGTGTATTAAAATCTGAAGACAGAATTTAGCCTTTGGCCATAAAAAGACTTTGCTGGTAGTCCACAGACGACACAGACTGCAGTTTGACAGCTTCTTTGGTAGTCAGTAGTAATTGTTTCTACAGATTAGGATGGACGTCTTCATATGATACTTGGTGTTACGCCTTAAAGTATTTACTAACTACACAGTACTTCTGTCTTCAGAACTATCAACCCATGTGAAATATCATGTGTGTGTGACACTTACTGTTATGCCATCCAGTATTTAACACTGAAAGTAACCAAACTTAATAACCCTGCTAGCTGATGATTCAACTGGACCACTTTTTTGTTTTTGATAATCTGAGCATTGGGATTCAATAAACAAAGGCAAATGAAGGGTAAATTTCTGAACAAAATGTCATGTTCTTCTTTGTTATTGACTAGGTATACTTTTATTTCTGTTGAATACTTTCTTTTGGGTTGGGGATTCTATAAATAAATTCATCAGCATATGAACTAAATTATTAAATTTCACTGTAACCTCAATCACAATTTCTAAAAATAAAATTAGTAAATTACTGTGATTGTAAATCTGCATTTGATTTAACATTATTTAGCATTCAGAATCATCTCGTTATAAAGAAGAAGATAATTTGAAAAATGTTAGTACATTTGTTTAGCTGTTTAGGCTTGTAGGTGCTACCTGAAAATATATCCCCATATCTCATTTTGTATTGCAGAAGAGGCTTAGCCTTTATTTTAAAAAAATAAATAAATAAAAAGGGAAACTTTGTGCTGATTCCCTTTTTCCATTTGAGATTAAATAGTCCGAGCAAAATGGGGAAGAGATTTACCATTGAGAAATCATTCAATGGAAGATATTTATTCTTACATCTATTTAAAGATTGTTTCCACATTGTGTGATGTATAGTGTTTGATATATGCTCTGTAAGACTGAGGTTAGTGAAAGGACGTCAGTAGAAAAGTTGAAATTAAAGGTAAACTTGAAGGGTGGATTCTTTCATGTCACTGTTTGTTCTGGTTGCCATTTTCTTCGTCTCTTAGGAACATAGGAATTACCATACTGGAGCAGACCAATGGTCCATCTAGTCCAGTATCCTGTCTCCATCTATGGCCATTACCAGATGCTTCAGAGGAAGGTGCAAAAACCCTGCAGTAGGCAGTTATGGAGTAACTTGCTCACAAAGAACGTTTCTTCCTACACCCTCCCTTAGAGATTGGTTTATGCCCTGAAGTGTGATGGTGCATATCCCTCCCTAAACTCCTTTTTTTTTTTTTTTTAAGCTTTTTAAAAATCTTTCCTTTGTAATATTTCATATTCTTGTAACTGTCAATTATTTCTAAATCTTGCTAAGCTCTTAGTGCCAATGAGTTCCACAGGCCAACTGTTCATTGTGTTTATTAAAAAAGAAAGCCCTGAACATTTCCTTTCATTAGTTAAATTTGCTACCTTTCAGTTTCATTGTCCCCTTGTTCTTGTAATAAGATGTGGAATTAGAAGCATCTGATCTACCTTCTCTACACCATTCATTTGTCTTCATCACATCACTGTCCTTCAGAATGTCTCCTCGTCTTACTTCAGAACTCTGAGAACAGGTGAGCAGCTTCTTCTGAAGCTGATGTTAAAGTTGGTAACTAGCTGAGTTTTGTGCCTTCCTTCCCATACTAAAGACATAGCACATAATCTGATAGTCTCTTTTCCCCAGCAAACTATGTCTGATTTTCCTCTCTGATAACATTTATTGGTATCACTCTGTATTACGGCACTCTCTGAAGTTAAAGTACTATGAAAAAAAGGGCTTGTATTTTTCTTTTGATTTCTCTACCCAGTTCTTGTTAATTTTTCCTGTTAGTTTAATATAGAGACTTGTTCAGTATTTAATCTTTTAAGTGGAAGTTAAATGGAGAGTAGACTCCTAATAGGCTCAGTTTCAATTGTTAGATACTTTTAAAAGTTTGGGAATCTAATTTGTCTACCTATTTTGTGTTGGGAGGAGATTTGTTTAAGGCCATGTGTGCTTTGAAAGTCTCATCAATGAGCAGCTGAGTTTGCTGTTTACTTTTCACAGCATCACAGCAGCAAGTATGTTGCCTTATTAAAAATATTTCTACTTGTTACAGTTTGTGTATACTGTTCTTGAGGTCAATGGGACTATGCAGTTTTGGGATCCCACGTTAGATACCCAGGTGATAAAGTGCCTCTCATTACCTAAGCTAGATAGTTGTGCATCAGCAAGCTTTTATGTGTCTATTACTTGAATGGAAAATGAGTGAAAAGTTTAATGGCATCTCAGTGCCTGTGCGAGGTTCCAGGAAATTGAATTCCTTTATCCATGGCATGGGAAGCAGTTCAACTTCACAACATTTCCCCCCCCAAATTACCTCAATTCTGATATGTAGGGTAAGAGGGCAGGTCAGTCTCCATGCCTATTCAGTCCTTGGCCCCTTTTGAGTACCAACTGGGTTGGTGGGGGGAAGGGAGGGAGAGACTCTGTGCTGTGAGGTTTGCACATGTCTGATGGGAACAGGATCAAAATAAACCTAATTTCACATAAGCCATCAAAACATCTGCTGTTGCCAGAGGCTGTTCTTGAGCTCGTGACTTACAGTTGAAAGGCTAAGTCTCCACTTGTACTTGAGTCCCTGTAGAATCTTGTTAATGTTACAAACTATGTAGGCTATATAGAATAGGTTCTGCAGGAAGTGCTGTTGGTAATTCAGTAGGAAATGCTTCACACTCCCCTCCCTGCACAACTTAGGCTACATTTACACTTGGATCTTGGGGTGTGATTTCCAACTTGAGTAAACGTCCTCCAGCTAGTGTGCTAAAATAGAGGAGTAGCTGTGGTAGCATAGGCAGTGGCCAGCAGCAGCATGGGCTAGCAGCCTCAAGTATAAACCCGCCTGGACCCTGTGGGTATGCCCTCAGAGAGGCTAGCCTGTGCTGCTGTCCATACTTCCATGGCTACAGCTGTTCTTAGGGAACTAGTTTGATGAGAGCTACCGCGAGTATGTCCACTCAAGTTGGGAATCACAACTGCAGCTCCAGGTGTAAATGTAGCCTGTTATTTAAACCCATGACTCAGAATGAGAGTGGACAATGCACTCCTGGAGATACTTCTGGGTTTTAAATTTCATTTGAAGAGTGATGATAACCCACAAGTCCCAGCTCAACTATATTTAAATTCTGCCTGTGTAAAATATCACCTGCAGAATATCGCATGTAGCTTCCATTGGATGTAGTGATCATGGTGTCCTGCCCTAACCCGTTAATATAGTTCTTTGCTCTGCATTGTTAAACAGCTGGTCCTTTTTGTTGGGGAATGAAATGCCTGCAGATTGAGATACAGGGCTCGAAAAGCATACTGGATTACTACCAGCTAGAGGCTGATGATGATGGTTGTGAGTGGGCAGCACTGTACTGAAGTGGAGTCTTATGGCTGGTGGAAAGCGTGTAGTGCATTTGTGGGGTTGGTGGAGAGCAGGAAAATCACTGGGTATTTCTCAGTGACCTGCTTTCCCTGTTTCTTGGTGAAGGACAAAACTTTCCATATTGGCGGTAGATTGTAGTGTCTGTTAGAAAGGACACTAAATCAGATTAAAACATCCAGAGAAATACATCTTTCATGCAAGGAACATCTAACAGAATGAGTGAAAGAAATGAGAGAACTTTGCAACTGTCACACTGTGGATTTTCCCCTGAGCCTTCCACACAGCATCAGGGGAAAATAAATGGAATAAAAAAGAAAACTAATAAAACGATCAGTATTAGCAATGCAACTTGAACATGTGGTAGCAGAAAATGCTTTAAAGTCGCTTATTGAAATTGACAGTTGTCTAGATTAAGTTTGTGTTCTCGCTCCCTCCAGTGTCAGAATGATATAAGGGATTGATCACGCTCTTCTCCCTTTTATTGTTTGATTTTTCCCTCAGGCTCCCCAAATGCCACTGCACTGTGGAGCTTCCTCTTCCTTCCTTCCTGGTTTTGTAAAAGTGTGTGTGTGTGTGTGTGTGTGTGTGTGTTTCTCCACTCTCTCCCTTCCTTTTGCCATTTTGTGTCCGCTTTCCCCAAATCAGCCTCTGCTGTTCAGAACTTTCCTGAGCCACAGAGTGAAATTGACAATAATCTGCTTAATTTCACTTCTGCTTTCTAAAAAAGCATGTCATTTTCACTGAGCTGAATTAGATAGAGGCAGGACTGGGTCCTCCACTACTTGGGTAGCTGGAAAGGCAGGGGAAGAGGTGCCTCTTCCAAGCAGCAAGAGAATAGAATAGAGTGCTGTTGGCACTCATATTTGGCTGGCAGAGAAAGCTTCCTACTTGCCTACTGTGGGAGTAGGGGATGTTGTTCCAGTTGTATAGTGATGTCTAGGAGGGCTGTATATTGATGAAGCAGATGTTTGTAAAGTACCTCTCAGGTACTTATGTGACTAATTTGTTTTAGATACAAATCATGGCTATTACAGTGATGTAGTGTTCTTTAAACACTGCTTATTTTGATAATTCTGTTTTGTCTGGTAATGGGGGAGGAGTTATGTAAAGAACTGTAGATGTACTCTGAGTATGTAGACATTACATACTGGTGTTTTCAAACTATTCTTCACCATTGCAGCAATTAAATTTTGGATGAAGACAGTCAATATCAAAGGAAAAGCTGAAATAATTAAATGAAATACACCTCTGGCTGTTGGTCTGTTTCCTCCCCTTTAATTTCTACTACCACTCGTGGGTAGGTGTGTTCTGGCGTCAGTTCTAAAGGGTGTGGGCGACTGGCTAATCTAATTAGCTCTTCAAATCCAGATTTTTGTAGCAGCAATGCCAGATAATTATCAAGAATTGAAAAGTTTGTGACAGCATGAATATTAACCTAAAAAAAGTGTCTGTTTTGATTAAATATAAACACTTGGTGTTTCAGGTTCATAGCTATAAGATAGTTCTGGGCTCAAGGGTGAGTCAAAGCATCCCCTTTATTTATACAACTTTTTTTTTTTTTTTTTTTAAAGGATGGGAGTGGGATAGCAGAGCAAACACCTAAATCCCCCAAACATACACTTTTTGTATCAAATGTTTACATTGTATAAAGTCTGTTACAAACTCTGTTTACCACCATCTTGTATCAAAGGATGTAACATTCATGGTCAAATTGAAAACCTTGTAAATTAATTTGCAACAAAAGTTCACTTTTACAAAAACAAAAACAGATTGAGTGAGTATGACTGGCATATCCCTCTCATCCATCTTTATGGATGGAATAGGCTACATAAATTGTAAATCTCCATCTCCTTAATGCAAATGGTATGTAGGACCTTCTGCAAATAGCTCTACACACATTCTTATTCCTCTGTGGAAATTCCATAGACTTAAGTGGTAACTGTTTGCAGGACTGGGCTGAGATTCGATAGAACACACATTGTTTTAATGTGCTAGTACCAAAATAGTGAGGGTTGACTGACTGCGTGTGATGTATGTGTTATATAAATAAATCTCTATCAGTCTGGAGGATATTTAGACATTCCCAGTTGGATTAGAACAGTTTAACTATTTCAGACTTGAGACTCAACAATGGGTCTTTAAATGTGCATAAATAAAATCAGAGGTTGATAATTTGAGAACCAAAGTTGTCAGTAATAAAC
Source organism: Natator depressus (assembly GCF_965152275.1). Lineage (NCBI taxonomy): Eukaryota > Metazoa > Chordata > Testudines > Cheloniidae > Natator > Natator depressus. Next base: position 29,886,260 of record NC_134238.1, read on the forward strand.
ACAACTTCTAAGCTTTTTAGAATACTGAGTTGGCTTTTTCAGTCCCTTATTTCTCTTGAAAATGGCTGTAACTTTCAAACTGAGAAAACTAATAGGCTGTCATCCCAATTTAAAAAAACAAAGAAACATTTAGTCTTTAACAGCTTTTACAGCAACCATCATCCAAGATCCCAAAGTGCTTTACAAACCATTATGTTTCACAAGATACCCCTGGAAGGTAAGTAAGTATTATGCTCATTTGTAAAAAGGGTAGGCTCAAGCACTGATTAGTATGGGTTCAGAGCCAGGCTCTATTGTACTTTCATTAAGCCAGTCAAGCGCATAGTATTTTAGTGTAATTTATACCCATCTGAATCTTTAGAGACTTCTTGCTGCCTGTGAGCTGACTTTCCTACTACATTGAACTACTACTGTCACCTGTTGGTAATTAAGGGAAAGTGATGCTTGGGAGTAGAACTGCAGGATGTTACATTTCTGGAAAAAAATTGCTTAGCCTCTTACATCTGTTTTGAGAGCAGAAAATTGTTAATGTGGGATGTATCTATAAGTGTCAATACAAAGTACAGGAAAATGCTGTAACAGAACATCAGATAGATAGTTCTTATTACCGCTAAACTAAATGCCATCTTTTCCTATGCATTTACAGGAATCCCATATAAGCAGTTGACTGTGGGTGTTCCTAAGGAGATATTCCAGAACGAGAAGAGGGTGGCGTTGTCACCAGCTGGTGTTCAGGCTTTGATTAAACAAGGATTCAATGTTGTAGTCGAATCAGGTGCTGGAGAAGGTTCCAAATTCTCTGATGACCATTACAGGGAGGCAGGAGCAAAGATCCAAGGGACCAAGGAAGTATTGGCTTCTGATTTAGTACTCAAAGTAATTATTTTTTCCTGAATATACTGTATTTTAAATGTTTTAGGGCTAATATATGACTTTTCCAAACCATTTCATATAGTCTGCTGAACTTCAAGCTCCATCTTTTTAAAAAAAAAAAAAAAAAAAAAAAAAAAAGCTAATGTTTAATTGACATCTTGCACATTTCAGGTTTTACCTGTGTTTTAATTTTCATCAGTTGATTATTTGGTGACTCAAATCTGGGCACTAAAAACTCTACTAAGCTGGAAAATAGAACTAAACCTTTGAACAGAAGTTTTGAAATGGTTTGAGGACAACTTGTTACTGTTCACACACAGAGTAATGGCATTTCCCAGAGCAAAGTAAGGAGAATGCTGTTCAGAGCACTGAGTAGAAAGGATCCCTGCCCCAAGGAACCTGCACTCTTAAGACTAATAATAGAAAAGAAATCAGTTATTTTTCTCCTGTAATAGCTCTACATGTGGTGCTAGCTTAAGAATAAATGCCACGCACCATCCTCCAGTTGTCATTCAAAGACCTTATGGCAGCAGTGTGCTCTGAAGTGGCCATCTTAAAAATATGCTCAAGAGAGGGACTGGCTAGCTAACAGATTTGGACATCTAAGCCCTCTAGGTCTAAGGCAGACACTAGCAGTGCAAGCTTCTTTGTGTTTTTCAGCCTTTAGAGGTGGTGATATCTTTAAGAGTAGCCTGGTTTCCTGATCTCTTGAGGAGTAGGACTGAGACTGCCAGTGTACATGTTAATTACAGTAATGCAAACATGTCCTTCAGAAAAACTATTACCAGCTGAATAACTCATTTCACACAGGACCCTTGAATTCTATTTCTATACTGCAGGGCCGGATTAACGCAGGGGCTTTAGGGGCGGCAGCAGCCCAGGGCCCCGGGCTAAAGGGGGCCCCAGTGCAGCAGGGCTGAGACAGTCTGCCTGCATGCTGTGGCCCTATGCCGTTCCCAGAAGTGGCCAGCTGCTGGCACGTCTCTGCAGCCCTGGGCCGGGCAGGGAGGCGGCGGCTCTGCTTTCTGCCTCCCGGCCGGAGCCTACACCTTGCACCCCTCCTGCACCCCAACCCCCTGCCTCAGGTCAGAATCCCATCCTGCGCCAAACTTCCTCCAAGAGCCCGCACCCCTCACCCTCTCTTGCACCCTAACACTCTGCTCCAGCCTGGAGCCCCCTCCCACACCCAAACTCCCTCCCAGAAAGAAACTAATATAACAGCTGTTCTAAGGTCAGAAAGAGGCTATTTTGAATTAACTATATTTTACATGTTTTAAGACTGAAATGTAACCACAAAATGGTTTTATGTTAATTAAAAGGCAAGTTTATTAGAGCATTAATATCCTCGATGCCATAATTGTGATCATTTTGTTTTAAATTCGTAAAAAGACTTGTATACAGAGACCCCACAAAATCTAATAGCCCCGGACCATAGGAGAGTTAATCCGGCCCTGCTGTACTGCCACTAAATTACCTAGGTCTGATTTTAATCAGTGACGTACAAATGAAAGGCACGTTTCATTAGTTTAGTTGTGTAAACAATCCTTAATCAACCTCATTGCCTGTTCATATTTTTCCATGGGACATGCAGTGATTTGTTTGTATTGATTAATCTGAACCCTTCTTTTTTCCTTCAGGTGAGGGCCCCTATCGTTAACCCTGCACTAGGAGTACATGAGGCAGATCTTTTAAAGACAGCTGCTACCCTGATTAGTTTTATCTACCCAGCTCAAAACCCAGACCTACTGAATAAACTTGTAGAAAGGAAAACTACTGTCTTGGCTATGGATCAGGTTCCACGGGTCACCATTGCTCAGGGATATGATGCTCTTAGCTCCATGGCCAACATTGCAGGGTATGGAACTAACTTTTTTTCACTTTGACTGTAAATATAGCTAGATAAAAGTAACCTAACATTCTGGTATTAATATGTTGTGTCCAAAACAATTCTCCATTGGTTTTCATGCAGCTGTTTCAAGAAAAATCAGTCTATTAGAGTTGTCTAAACATGTCAGTCTCTTATGGTCAGCCTTGCAGTGTTCAGATTTTTTTTTTTTTTTATTGGAAAGCAATTCTTAATCTGTGAACTTGTTTGTAGTGCCTCACCCAATGAATTAGATCAGAGTGGGCTTAAGCTATAGTTGAGATAGCGAAAGACTAAGATACACAGAGTGACTAATGTCCAACACAGAGGTTGGGGATAAGACAGTATAGAGTGCTCTAAATGAAACCCACGAGCATGGCAGATGGGACTGAAAGCCTAAACTCCCCTAGGATTTGCGTTCTCAGTAGCTTCTGTGGTGGCAACTTAGTTGGTAAACTGGCTGTCAGCAAGTATTATGAACATTTGCTTTTTTGTACAGGCGTGAAGGTGTCACTCTTCAAAGTAAGAAAACATTTTGTGCCCTTCAAAATGTATTTAGCCTCTTGCTCTAGGCAAATTACCAGCTTGTTTGTGGATGTATACAGCTGATGTTATTTTTTAAATTATACTAGAGAAAACCAGGTAATAGCTTGAATAATTATTCTGCATGTCTTCTCATTCATCTTATATAGTTTTAATAGAATGTGACAGGATGTCATAATATAAATTTTATAACTTTAAAATATAAGTTTTGACCCAAAGAATAGGCATTCTTTTGTGTACAGAACTAGAGATAGTCATAAGATCTCCTAAAGAATATACACTTAAAATAATGTTTTGGTGAATCCAGAACAATTAGCATGTTTCTTATTGTGTTAAACACCAATATAGCGCAGATACGGAATTGTCGGTATCCCATATCTTACTGTAAAATGTTTGGACTCCTGGTGAGCAGCAAATAAGTCCCAGTTTATGTCTAACAAAACAGAGACCAAAATAAGAGAATTGGGAAATCAGGCATGAAGCATACACCAGAAGAACTTTACTCCCTTAATGAGGCCCCAAGGCTCCTTTGTTTCCTTCTCCACAAGACTAAGCTGCGTTCTACACTGGAGAAGTTAGTAATAATGTTCCTGCACTTAAAAGGCCATTTGCTCCTTTTCTTACAGTTTACGCTCTGCAAAATCACTGAAAAAAAGGGAAGATTGAGCACAGTAGGAAACGAGTATGCTAGTCAACATGTTGCTATTTACGGAAATGCAAGTTGGCCAATGAAAAGACCTAATGGGGCAGCATGAAGTGATAAGCATATTACATTACAATCTGCTGTACTAATATTAACTAAGCCTCCAAACATGCCTTTACGGTCAAGTAGGGTATTATCTGTTTTCAGATGGCGCAACCGAGGCACAAAGATTAAGCAACTTGTCCAAAACCACACAAGGATTCATTGATAAACCTGGGATGAGAAAGTTCTTGACTCCCAGCTCTGTGCTTACTCACCCAGACCTTTACATCACAGTTACTGTACTCTGCAGTTTCCCTGTATGCAGATCCTCACATTATGCATACTTAACAGAGCTGATGCTGAGGACCTTAACTTCCAGGATTGTAAACTGTTAAAGTTAGTTGCTAAGTGTCAATATATTTATCACATTTTAAAACCCCAGGCAAGGGAATGAATGGTTAGAGACATCAGAAATCTTCCACTGCCCCACGAATACATGCTCTTAAGTAGAAAGTGCATTGTAAGGTTTCAAGAAGATTTAAGTACCAATTGTATAGAAAGAAATAATAAGCATTTTGAGCTACAGGGATGCATAAAACAAACATTTCATTCAGGCTATTTTTTTTTTTTTTTTAAGAGATCTGGAACTTTAACTTTTGCAAAAAGACTCAAACTTTTTTAAAGAACATTTATGTTCAGAATAAATATGGGCAAGTTTCAATCAAAATTAGAGGCTCAAAAATAAGCGTTTAGAGTGGCTTGTTATAAGCGAGTTGCATCCTTAACTGGCTAGCACTTCTCCATGGCATATGACGAATGCTTGTTTTGACTACATTTTCAAGTGTTTTTTGAGCATAAATGAATAGCTTTTACATCAGTTTGCATGTTTCACTTAAATGCGTGGGTGTTGTTTGCGGGGGGGGGGGGGAGAGGAAGGGAGCATTCCCCCTCCCACCCCCCCGACTGCAAGCCGTGGAATTGGTCCCCCCCCCCCACGTGTGGCCCCATTGGCCTTACTGGAGCTGTCATCCCCCCCAAATATAGAAGTCAAACTATGCCTATGCTTAAATGTGTGCCTCTTTGGCTGCTGCAATGGCTGGGTGGGAGTTGGACATGGAAAAATAGTGATACTATGTTCTCATCTTTTTCCTTTGACAGGTACAAGGCTGTTGTACTAGCAGCAAATCACTTTGGTCGATTTTTCACTGGTCAGATCACAGCTGCTGGTAAAGTTCCTCCTGCCAAGGTATGTGGACTGAGAAAATTTATTCTGTAGCAGAGGTGATTTCATGAGTAGAGCAAACCCCTGTTGATGGATGTTAAATATTTTTTGATGGGCTTGGCTTTAGTTTCAGATTTTAGAACCTGTTTATTAATTCTGAGTCAGTCCTTATTCAGGCAAAGTTTTCATTGTCTGCAACTCTGAATATAAAGAATGTTGAACTTCAATAAATTTCACTTATGCTTAACTTTTTCAATTTAAGCTTCTGATATAAAATCAGTTCATGCATTAGCAGGGTGGGGAAGGTTTTGGAAACTATTTGGGATTGTCAGGCTGGAACTTTGGTGTGTTAGAATCCTGATAGAAGTGGCCATTGGTTGGGTTTAGTGAGGGGAATGAAAGAAAATCAGTTGAGAATGGGAAACCAAAGTTTACGTAAAATGGGGGAAACCTATATTCCTTACGTCAGTCTATGTAGACTCCATGCTGTATATGGGCTGACTCCCAAATTATTAGACGTTAGAAATGAATTTCATTAAATAATGTGATATTATGAACTGTACCCTAGTCAATTTGGACCCTGTACTCGAAGGTAATCTGTTAAATAGATCTGGTCAATGAGTCACATTCCCTATGGGGAATTCTGTACTATGTCAAACAGAATTGATGCCGCTTTTCCAGATCACTTTGTGTGTAGCTTGATCTCTAATAACAAATGTTATTCTAGGTCCTTATAATTGGAGGGGGAGTTGCAGGGCTAGCTTCTGCAGGAGCAGCTAAATCAATGGGAGCAGTGGTTCGTGGATTTGATACCAGGTAAGTGTGGGGGTTTAAAATGTTAGTGGCAACTCAAGCTTATCTTTAGATTTTCATGAAATGGTGGAGTGTAAACAAATCCTCCTGCCAAGGATTTTATTTCAGTTCACCCCAAAATAGAAAAATCATATCCTCAATCATTCACATTGTTCATAAGAAGTGACTGTGTCAGACCCCACTAAAGCCAGAGGATTATACGAGTAAAATGAATGAAAGAGTGTTTACTTGTTCAAACTTTCAGGAGAAACCCCTCAGCACCTTTCAGGTCTCTGCTTATCTGGAAGCTGCAGGAGAGGAAAGAAAGAGAGGAGGCAAGGTTTATATACTCTTATTTCCCAGCATGCCTTGCCTCAGACCAGGACTACTTGGCTACCACAAGGGACTATGTTTCCCAGAAACCCTGCTATCCTGTATCCCAGAGTGAGGCCATCTGGGAATTCCTGAGCAAGGCTTTTTCCTTGCCATTGAATGGGAAGCAGAGATCCAAACCACTCTGCTCCTGGAACTCAAGCATTGAGTTAGAGAAGCAGAGTCAGCAGTATGAGACATTTTTAAATGCTACCATCCTAAGACTGCTTCCTCTGCCTCAGAGATCATTCTCCTGTCTCAAAGGCATTTTTAAGAGGCAAGCCAGGAATAATGGGGTAATGGTGGCCCAGAAAAATTTCCCTCATGAGCCTTAAATGTTTGTTTCTCTCATTAAAGGATTTGCTTTTATTGAATTATTGTGTGCATATCCTAGAATCATAGGACAGGAAGGGACCTCGAGAGGTCATACAGTCCACTCCCCTACACCATGGCACGACTAAGAATTATCTAGGCCATCCTTGACACGTGTTTGTCTAACCTGCTCTTAAAAATCTCCAATGATGGAGATTCCACAACCTCCCTAGGCAATTTATTCCAGTGCTTAACTACCCTGACAGTTAAGAAGTTTTTCCTAATGTCCAACCTAAACCTCCCTTACTGCAATTTAAGCCCATTGCTTCTTGTCCTATCCTTTGAGGGTAAGAAAAACAATTTTTCTCTCTCTTCCTTGTAACAACCTTTTATGTACTTGAAAACTGTTATCATGTCCCCTCTGTCTGGAAAAGAGAAGACTAAACAAATCCAATTTTTTCAATCTTTTTTCCTAGGTCATATTTTCTAGCCCTTATATGTTGTATTGGTAGTAATATTGTGTATCTGGTTATGTTTTCAAGCACCAAAGGCTTGGATATACCTTTTGTCAAATTTGAAGAAATTAAAATGAATACATATCAATTTTTTTATGGAGTGAAATGCTGCAAAAATTCTGGCAGAAGCACTCTGATTATGGAAACAGCTTTCAATCCATTACATTTAAAAATAACAATTGATTATATAAAGTGTATGTGGGATGGGGGAGGAGGAGAAGCAAGCATTCTTCCCAATGGATTGTTTCTCAGATGCAGAAATTAAATTCCACCTTAGACTTTCCAAGTTTTCAAAATACATGTGCTCAGCAAGCTGAATATTTTCATCTTGATGTGCAAGGATTTCTGTGCATAATTCCTTGCATGTTGAGATTATATTGAAATTGAAAAGTAGTCTCTGAAAACTTTATATTTTGCACTGTGCTGCCACCTGACATTAATAAAATCCTGCAATAATAAGATTATGTGAGTGCAGGAACAACTGCAATCTATCTGGGGTGATTATGTTCTGTATTATTATAGTATGAGTGCCTCATGATTTTTAATGTATATATCCTCAAACATCCTTGTCATGTACTAAAATGCTGTTATGCCCATTTTACAGAGGAGTAACTGGTTATTGGACCATACTTTCTCTCTGTGCTCTTCCTCTCTCATTGATACTATAAGGGTCTCCAATAAAATCCTGGATGGATTGAATTGTCACTACAAAAGCTGACTTGACTTTTCGGTGGTCTGTGTTTTGTCTAAACCTTTAGAGCTGCAGCTTTGGAGCAATTCAAATCTCTTGGTGCTGAGCCTTTAGAAGTAGATTTAAAGGAATCTGGAGAGGGGCAAGGCGGGTACGCAAAAGAAATGTCCAAAGAGTTTATTGAAGCTGAAATGCAACTTTTTGCCAAACAATGCCAAGAAGTTGACATCATCATCAGTACAGCTCTTATTCCTGGTACGTCACCAATGCAGCAGACACGTTTTCCTCTTCTGCTCTGAATACTTTTAATATTCAATCTCCACTAACCTCAGGTGAGTTTGTGCATCTTTGGGGCTATCTTGACTCCAGTGCAAGGGAGCAGAAGGCTGTTGGTAATTCAGCTTTACATAAATCTGTCCCTCCTCTTCTGTTGGTGGGTTCTAGTTCTTGAAGAGGTTTCCATATTTGTCTTTCCCACAGCTGATGCCTTGTGTAAAACAGATGTTCAGTCCAGAGGGGAGTCACCAGCGAATCATGCTGCACTATTCCTCCCTTATTAAGGACTTTCTTGTTAGAGGGGCCTCCTTTGCTGTTGGAGTTCCTGGTCCTTAGACCTTTCTGGAATGGCTCTCTGTCTTTCACCTTGGTGATTCTAATGTACTATTTTGCCACGCACTCAGCACTCTTCCGCAGCCTCAGGACTCTTGATTTTATGAAGTTCCGTCAGTCTTGCTAGAAAATAATTAGGTACTGGGAAAATGTACAGTTTTTTTTATCAGTCAGAATTTAAAAAACTCTGTGCAGATTAAATTAATTTAAATATTTCTCCTTTTAAACACAATCCTCGTATTCTTTGTACATATAACATAACTAAAATTATTTTGATTCATTCTATACTATCCAAGCTAGATGTTGGTGGCCAAATTATACTCTGTTACACTGGTGTAAACATGAAGTCTGTTGACTTCTATGTGTACTATCTTTATGCTATTGTAAATATAAAATGAATTTACACTAAATGAGGTAAGGCTCTGCAGGACTCCTGCCTAATTGACTCTGGAACATGTGCAGTGAATAAGACAAATCGTTCTGCAATAATAGCTTGTGATCATGTAATTAAAATTTGAATCGAAACAAGGGGGATCAGAGTTTAAGGTTGCATGGACAAGCAATTTCTAACTGTTTGTGTGTGGCATTGGTGATTGTTGGGTGTGACTTCAGCTGTGAGATCTGAAATTTCTCCTCATAGACCTTCCTTACCTTCAGTTCTTGTCAATAGATTATTGCAATATTTGCTTACATAAGAAAAATCCAGAAATAAATGCATTCTCTCGCTTAAATAAGCTTGAAGTTGCTCTTTTAAGGCCCCTATTGCATAAAGAGACTCACTTGCACAGAGTTTGGCTGGATTTATTGGGATTCCACTGGCTGAATCCCTTTGCAAGATCCAGGCCTAACTTCTGCAGAAACCATACACCTGGAATGAATAGGGATGACAATGCTCCTAGATCCTATTGCTGCTTGTATTTGGAGACCCAGAGGCACTTTAGAAATACTTCTAGTTTTTTTTCAAAGGTAAATTTGCAGGTCATATCCCAAAGATAAATAAAATAAAACTAAATGCAGAATAGCATCTTTTAACATTGTTTTTTACATAAGTAAAAATGTGCTTTTGGGAGAACAGCATTTTATTATTTCTTGAGGGGTCATGAGGAGGTTTTACACTTATTTGGGGAAAAAATTATACTATCTTTTCTCTCTGCAAATACACACAAATGTAGGTCACATATGAGTTTGAAAACATTCAAATTAGAGACCAAATTCTCTCCTTAATGTTCACATACAATTTCTGTTGAGTTGTGTGGTAACTATATGCAGATAAGTATATTTCTCTGAGGGGAGAATTTGGCCTGTGGATATTAGCCACAGGATGTGACACGTAAGTGTAGCCCGCTATGTTTTCTTGTCTTACCAGGTAAAAAAGCTCCTATCTTGTTTCGTAAAGACATGATTGAATCAATGAAAGAAGGTTCAGTTGTTGTGGATTTAGCTTCAGAAGCAGGAGGAAATTTTGAAACTACTAAACCAGGAGAGCTTTATGTGCACAAGGTATGGGCTTTCTTATGCAGCTGTTCTGGATTTATAAGAGTGCGTGTAGTTTGAGGACTCCACAGCTTATAAACTAAACACTAAAAATGTGTAGCTTCCTGGTCTACCATATAGGCTTAAAAAAAAAAAAATATATAAGACTAACACTTTGTCACCAGTCATATTTTTAAAAGACAAATGTAATTCAAGGCCTGCTCAAGAAGGATTGCCTTTAAACAGATCATGTTTCTTAGACTTGGTAAAGACTGATCTGCCTCAGCTGTGACAAAGGCTATGGCTACACTACAGAGCTTACAGCAGAACTGCTAATGCAGACACTCTGTGCCAGTGGGAGAGCTGTCCTGTCAACTTAATTACTTTAGCCCCACAAGTGGCAGTAGCTATGTTGGTAGGAGAAGCCATCCTACCAACATTACGTTGTCCACACCAGCACTTAAGTTGGTGTAACTTGGATCGCTCGGGGTGGCTTATTCACATCCCTAAGTGATATAACTTATATCAACATAAGCTGTAAAGTAGCCATAGCCTGATATTTTTTTCCCCTTCTGTATTTAACTCAACTTGTTTTGGGATACCTAATTCAAAAAGACCAAATCTGTCTAATTTGGTAGGTTAAATAATTTGACTATTTCAGTTAAATGTTGTGTTCTGTTGAAAATTGATAGTAACTATTTTTTCTTTTGCTAATGAATATAATTTACATCTCTTTGGCAGACTTCAGTTTCACAGAACAGAAATACGTCTTCATAGTCTTAGAAGTTAAATTATTTTATTTCTTTAGATTTGAACAATAAAATGATACATATACAAAGTTTCTAAGCACCCTGAAACTAACTTAAACATTGCAACATTTAGTACCACACTTAGGAAGGAAAAATCAAATACAAAATGGGAAATAACTGGCCAGGAAATAGTACTGCAGAAAAAGATCTGGGAGTTATAGTAGATCACAAATTGAACATGAGCTAACAATGAAATGCAATTGCACAAAAAGGCTAATATCATTCGGGAGTGAATTAACAAAGATTGTTGTAGCTAAGACATGGAAGGTAATTGTACTGCTTACTAGACATGGTGAGTCTTCTGCTGGAGTATTTTGTCCAGTTTTAGGTGCCACGCTCTAAGAAAAATGTGGACGTACTGAAGGCAGTCCAAAGGAAAGCAAAAAAAAATTATAAAAGGTTTAGAAAACCTGACCTATGAGGAAAGGTTAAAAAAGAAGGGAGGGGGGCATATTTAGTCTTGAGAAAAGAAGTCTGAAGGGCAACCTTATAATAGTCTAATAGTTTAGTATAATAGTCAGGTATGTTAAACGCTGTCATAAAGACAATGGTGATCAATTGTGCTCCATATCAACTGAAAAGTAGGTCAAGAAGTAATCTGCTTAGTCCGCAGCAAGCGAGATTTAGGTTAGATGTTAGGAAAAACTTCCTAACTATAGAATAGTTAAGTACTGGAATAGGTTACGAAAGGAGATTGTGGAATCCCCATTACTGGAGATTTTTAAGATCATGTTAGACAAACGCTTGTCAGGGATGGTGTAGTTATACTTGATCATGCCTCAGCATGGGGGAATGGACTAGATGACCTCTTAAGGTCCCTTCAGCCCCACAATTTTATGATTGTGATTAAAAAAGCAAATATAGCCAAGGACAAATAACTTGACTCAGCCAGACAACCAACTACAAAAAAGCTCCTTTCCATCCCCTCATCAGTCTGGGAACACACCCTTAACGCTCTCCCAAAAGACTGAAAAGACTTAATAGGCTATTCTGTCCACCTCTCATCTGGCTGCTTAAAGTACCTGAAGTTATAAGAGAGTATTTTTGAAATTAGAGATGAAAAAATGCTCAGGTAGTGCATCCCTCTTAACATTCAGGCTTAATCCCAATGGTGTGCAAAGTGGATGGATTTACTCATGTTGTGATGTAAACACTGTTGGTAAAAAACACAAACAATAAGTGTAAATCTTAATGCAACAGTTTGTTTTGTAACTCATTAAAATCTATACAAACCTGTACTAAAACTAAACTTGCTACTTGATGTGCATATCCAGAAAGATTTGGGATGTTTAGAAACACTGTTTCTTTTGAGAATTATACTGGACTTTTAAATATTTCACTTGGTTTTATTTAGGGAGTTACACATATAGGTTACACAGACCTTCCAAGTAGAATGGCTACCCAGGCCAGTACTCTGTACTCCAACAATGTTACCAAACTTCTAAAGGCTATAAGTCCTGATAAGGAAAACTTCTACTTCGATCTGAAGGACCAATTTGACTATGGCACTCTGGACCATGTTGTTAGAGGCACTGTGGTAATGAAGGTAAGTCAGCGTACTATGTCTTTATAACGTATTTTTGTTTACTTCCCAGACTTATCATTGAAATCTCCTTAAATCCATCCTAAGGAGGTAAATATTTTCTTTCTTCTATGTGTAGCTTGTGAAACACAGCCTTGTTCTTGTGTTCATGTTAAACATTCCTCTGGTCTGTGCAATGATTGTGTTATCACTACTTTTTTTTATTAAAGGGCCACCATCAATTTGAAAATCACATTTATCTGAAAATGCTGTGCCTACTACAGTTAACAGAAAAGCCTAAGATATCTGTAACTGCAAAAAACAAAAATGTTTTTCTGTATTTTTTGTTTGCTTGCTTTGTGAATTTTGACAATACTTTCTGAGTAAACATTTATGCTGTTCGCATTTATAGTCAGTTTTCCCCTGAAAAGATCCTTATAAGCATCCTAAAGGGAGCAGAAAAATAAAATAAAAATAAAACTTCTAAAATCTATTTTTAAGGAATTTAAACAAATAAAAATTAGGAGATTCTACTTAAAGGGAGCTCTAGCAGAAATAGAATTTTAACATTACATTTAAAAATAGATCAAGTAGACAGTGTCCTTTCAAGTTGTTTTTTAGCGTAGGTCAAAGCCAAAGGAAACTTGAAGGCCTTAATTTATTCATAGAACAGGTCCAGCATCGGCAATGGTAATGCAAATTTCTCCTCTTTCCATATTAATGTGCCTCGTTTGTGATCTTATGGAACATTTAAATGAGAGGGATAGTTCATTGTGATATTGGTGTCTGTCCACTAGAACCTGGAATAAGACCTTGAATTAGTTTCCTCATATTCCAACTTTAGCTGGGAAGGGAATGAGTTATATATAGATACTGTATTGTGCTTTTTTTTTTTTTTTGTCCTAACGTGTGCTTAACAGTACATGTAATCAAGAGAGACTCCTCTGGGCAGGAAATACGTCTGTCTATATGTTTGAGAGGCAACATGGCTTAGATAAGGCACTGGGCAGATAGTCAGGAGACTATTACCCACTCTACTACTGACATGCTGTATGACCTTGGGCAGGTTGCTTAACCTCTCTGTACTTCTGTTTGCCCTCCTGGCCCTTGTTTGTCTTGTGTATTTAGATTGTAAGTTCTTTAGCAAAGAGCAAAGCTCTTTACTGTATGTTGTACAGTGCCTAGCATAGTGGGGCCCTGATATTGATTGGGAATTGTAGCTGCTAGTATAATATACTCCCTCAGGTGCCTAGCACAATGTTAATTCTGTGAATAAATAATAATGGGGGTGGGGAGATGCTACTGTCAGTGGGGAAGGGGAGGGACAAGAGGGGGAGCGAGGGAAGCTACTGAGACTGGATGTGGCGGGGGAACCAGCTCCAGGCTGGCGAGGGATGACCTGGAAGTTCCTATTTCTGTTTGTATGGCAGTTCCTGGTGCCCTGGCTCCCCACCCCAGGGGCTGGCACACACATTCCTGCCCTCCCCCAAGCTGAGTGTCTCTTCCAGGACCTGTAGTGGTTAGAAGATAGGGAGAAGACAATTGTTCCTACCTGCTTCCTGATGGCCGGCCCAATCTCACATACCAGCCCCTCCTCTGGGTCAGAAACCTAGCTGGATCCTGCCCTTGCCTCTGAGATATTTGCAGGGGAGGGGAGGGCAGAAACATACATCAGCCCCTTCAATATTTCCATTGCGGGGGTTCTAGCCCCTGCCCACCTCTGGTTCCACTGTCCCGAACAATAATCTTTAACTTTGACTAAACAGATATTTGTTATGAAGACCATTCTATTCATAATTATGGCTCTTATTTGACAAGCCACAAACCAGATTTTCACCCATCATTCTTTGATTTGGATCTTGACTCTTGTCTAAAGAATTTATTTTTTGAACAAGCAGCAATGACCAGCTGGGCAAGCCATCTGTCATTCTAGCAGTAACTGTAACTTTTTGTATTGTCAGGATGGCAAGGTGATTTTTCCAGCACCTCCACCAAACAACATTCCTCAGGGAGTCCCTGTGAAACAGAAGAATGTGGCTGAGCTGGAAGCTGAGAAGGCAGCCATGATCACACCTTTTAGAAAAACTATGACTACTGCATCAGTATACACTGCAGGTGAGAGAACTTAGTCACCTAACCCTGGATGTAGTTGCAATGTCAGCGTGTTGTGTGCTAAATTCATCCTCTTGGAAACTTAGGCTTGTCTACATGGGAAAAGTATTCAGAGTAGCAGCTGTGTTAGTCTGTATCCACAAAAAGAAAAGGAGCACTTGTGGCACCTTAGAGACTAACCAATTTATTTGAGCATAAGCTTTCGTGAGCTACAGCTCACTTCATCGGATGCATACTGTGGAAAATACAGTGGGGAGAGTTTTATATACATAGAGAACATGAAACAATGGGTGTTACCACACACAGTGTAACGAGAGTGATCAGGTAAGGTGAGCTATTACCAGCAGGAGAGCCAGGGGAAAAAAACCTTTTGTAGTGATCACTACAAAAGGTTCCCCCTTCCCTCCCCCTCACTCTCCTGCTGGTAATAGCTCACCTTACCTGATCGCTCTCGTTACACTGTGTGTGGTAACACCCATTGTTTCATGTTCTCTATGTATATAAAACTCTCCCCACTGTATTTTCCACAGTATGCATCCGATGAAGTGAGCTGTAGCTCACGAAAGCTTATGCTCAAATAAATTGGTTAGTCTCTAAGGTGCCACAAGTACTCTTTTTCTTTTTATGGGGAAAGTAGTTTATCTTAATTCACTTTGGAAGTAAATCAAGCTGAACTTAATTAAGATCACTTTAATTCTGAATAAGAGCATCCACACAGGATGCAGTGTAACTAATCCACTTTAAAAGTTAATTCACATGAATTTTCCTGGGCATAACCATGTAGACAAGTTCTTAATGAAAAATAGTAACTTTAATTATTCCATTAGTAACTAGTTCTAACCTGGTTGATTGCTGACTTTGTGTAAAAACAATGCAATAATTGTTTCTTGGAGAACAAAACGTAAAGAATCTCACCAGAAATGCAGGTATATCAACATCTCAAATAGTCCAGAGTAATTAGGCATGCATGTGTGTATGTTTGGCTTACTTAATTAAGAATTTGTGAAATACTTAGTATTCCAGCAAAGTTCTTGGAGTGTGTGTGTTTGAGTTCTTTTTCGGAAGTGGATTTTTTTTCACGCTTTACTGGACAATAAGAGACACTAATTGCCCACCAACTTTGCTAAGTATGGGGAACAAGTTTGTTTTTGAAGAATAAGCAGCAGGCAACGGAAGTTGCCAGTAGGTTTTCAATTAGCATTTTACGTGCACCAATATTGTACGTTAGCCTATTAAGGAATTCAGAATATGTAATTGCTATGTTTTCTTTTCTTCTTTAAAACTCATGGTTTAAGTATTGCAACGGAATTTCAGCATGATTGTGGTACTCTTATTTAGCTTTTGTATTTAATCAAAACAGGAGAGACACCACATTCAGCACTACCTTTCCTAAGGTAGAAAGCTCTTCTACCAGTGTAGCTTTGTCTCTGTGCATAAGAAAAATCCAGAGAGCATGTTTATTAATAAAGATCAGCACCTGCAGAGCCTCCCTTCCAGTCCACAGATCTGATTAAATTCACACACAAAACTGTACTTGATTTTTAGCTCAATGCTGTCACAGTTCAGGGCAGCTGCATCTGTATTCCCCTTCATGGCCCAGCAAGAGCACTTGCTATTGGGTCCCTGTTCCTCAGCTGTTACCTCTCTTGGGCAGAGACCCACGTCTCTCTCTGTCTTGACTGGGGTATTTCCCAACTGCACAGGTCCCTTCCTGAACTGTGACCTCCCCAAGAAACTCCGGCTCCCTACGCTGGTCTGCTTTATTTTTTGCTTCAGAGACAGTAGACTGTATAATTGCCTACGGTTCAGCTATCACACAGTGCTTTCTAAGCAAGCACATGTATTCTTAAGGTAAAAGCATTACAGAGAAAACATTAACAATAATAAAAGAACATACATGCATGGTAATAAGCTTACCAGAGATCATCTCCCTACTCTAACAAGGGCTGTGTCTGGTGAACAGTCCTTCAGACCCCACCCAGGGATTTTCCTGTGGTCAGAGGTTCATCACAGCTTCACCTCAGAATAAGCCTACTCGTGAGTCAGAGTCCCTCCTTTATCCGGTTTGGGTCTCTGAAGACATCATGAATAGGTAATCAGCCAGACAATGGGTTTCCCCTTCAGGGGGAAACTTCAGAAGGCCGATTTCTTACATAATTGGAGTGAGTGCATTTTCATAACCTCTTAAAAGAAGTTACATACAATCCCTCAATAGTACATAAATATTTGCATTTTTAATGTAATGGGCTCCTACAGTACTTAAACCTTATTGAATTAATTTTAATTTAATTCAGTCAGGTTTGTCCAAGATATTGTCATATCTGTCACAAATGCTTTACTCCCATTGTACAGAATTTAAAGCTATAAGTACATTTGCAATCTGGACAGTAGTAGTAACTTGAGATGAACTCCTCCCAACACCTGGGCTGACACAGACAGTTAAAGTCTTATTGGATTTGCCAACTCAAATTTCAAAGTAGCCTTTGAGCTGATAAGCTATAATTAGTCCCCTATAACTATAACTGCTGAGTTAATGATTTACTAATCAAGGAATCTCCAAGTGGGCATTACTATTTTAGAGAGAGCTGTTACCAGCTATTGGGTAACTTAGTTTAAATAGTGAGCCCAGTGCAGTCTGGTTGAGATAGACTTGTTCCATTGTTTCTGGCTTTCGGTTTGACGAGGATGGCATTTCCCCCTTTCTTTCCTCCTGGGAGTTTGCCGTGTCTTTTTTAGCACTGGGAGGGAGCAGATGGGTGAGGGCCCTCTGGACCTTGTTCTCTTGGCTCATGTTTAGGGCTGGATCTGCCAGAAGGAATAATGGGCTTCCATTCACCTTTTACACAGCAAGGCAGCAATCTTCCTTGGTCTTCAGACCTTGGCATTTCCTGTTGTCTTTCATCACAAGAAATAATTTTCAGCAAAACAAGGGGTGCACAGCCAGTGCTATTTCCTGCATGGGTCAGCAGGAGTGCATCAAGGGTAACACAGTTGGCTATTCATGGTCTGGTCAGATTGGGAGAGATGTTCCCTTGTCCCTTCTGATTGCAGGTCTCTCGTACTGTCTAGGTCAACATTCTGTCACAGTTCTCTTTGACAACCATCTGATTTTTCACATCCCATGTGCCATTTGCTTGGAGTGCCCATTACAAAAACCTTTTATTTCTGTAAACTGTGTAGATTTATTCTGGACAACAAACTGGAACCATGTTTCCATAATTGGTCACCTTTCAATGTAGGCATGCATTTCAAGCCTCTGTTCATTGGCTGAGCCTTAGTCAGGGGGTGGCGCTATGAAGAAGGCCAGAGCTTTATAAAGCAGTGAGCAAGCGACCAGGGACCACTAACGGGGAGTTCTGAGAGGGAGTTTGGAAGGGGAGTGGAAAGGGGGCGAGGTACACTTGCCATTCTTTAAAACCTTTAAACTAGACTATAATCAAAACATCTTGATTTAAACAAAAACCCTATCATTAACCTAGGTAGCTGTAGGAGAGAATGGAGGCAGAAGCCCAGCAGTAGAGTGGGGGCTATCGGTGTAGCATGTATGATTACCTGTCCTGTGGGCGGCTGGCATATGTGTGCATTCAGTGCAAGGAGCTCCTGGCCCTCTGAGACCGTGTACGGGCTTTGGAGGCCAGGGTGGCGGAACTGGAGGAGTTAAGGGAGGCAGAGAGGTATGTTGATGAGGCTTTCCAGGAGACTGTGTAGATTTGTCCCACCTCCGGTCAGACAGCCTCTGCGCTGTTAAGGAGGATGAAAGGCCCAGAGAAGGAGAGCAGTCAACGGGAGCAGAGGGAAACCTTCCCATAGTTGGGGCCCTCCTTCCAGATGATGATGGGGTATCCTCTCGCACTGAGGTTACCTATCCGGGGGAGGGAACTCCGGTCATTAGGAAAAGGCAGGTGTTCGTAATGGGAGATTTGATAATTAGAAACATAGATAGCTGGATTTGTGATGACCGGGAGAACCATATGGTGGCTTGCCTGCCTGGTGTGAAGGTTGGGATCTCTTAAGGCATCTAGATAGACTTATGTGTAGTGCTGGGGAGGAGCCGGTGGTTGTGGTACATGTAGGTACCAATGACATAGAGAAGGGTAGGAGAGAAGTCCTGGAGGCCAAATTTAGGCTGCTAGGAAAGAGACTGAAATCCAGGACCTCTATGGTGGCATTCTCAGAAATACTTCCAGTTCCACGGGCAGGGCCAGGTAGGCAGGCAGAGCTTCAGAGTCTCAATGCATGGATGAGACGATGGTATAGACAGGAGGGTTTAGATTTACTAGGAACTGGGGACACTTTTGGGGTAGGGGGAGCCTATACAGGAAGGATGGGCTCCACCTAAACCAAAGTGGATCCAAACTGCTGGCACTTAACATTAAAAAGGTTGCAGAGCAGTTTTTAAACTAAGAGATGGGGGAAAGCCGATTGCTGCAGAGGCGCATGTGGATTGGACAGAGACTTCTCTTAGAGGAGAGTCTCTTGATAGAGATTCTCTAGGTTTTAGTCAGGAGGAGAGGATGGAAGAGGATAAAGAATCTGACACATCAGAAAAGGGCAGACTAATAGTGACAAGTTTTTAAAGTGCTTGTACACAAATGCTAGAAGTCTAAATAATAAGATGGGTGAACTAGAGTGTCTCGAGTTAAAGGAGGATATTGATATAATAGGGATCACAGAAACCTGGTGGAGTGAGGACAATCAATGGGACACAATTGTTAGGGGGCTTATTCCTTCACCCACTTACTTCCCTGGTCCTTCTCACATGAACAGAGAGCAACAATACCCAAAGTCCAAAGGTGCAAACAATTCGGTGTTTATTGGGGGTGAACTTCCAGCAAGCATGATTCCAGTTTCCTTTCTTAGTGTCCCCCTTCCCAGCTCTGACACCACAGGGCCTTACCTGTGTCCCTGTTCCCATTCCTGCCCTTAGCTAAACATGATTTCAATTTCCCCACCCCATTCCCTGTTCCCATTTCTCCCCCCCCGCCACACACAGTTCCTGATTGACTGCAGACTATACAGTAAAACTTGAGTTTTGCTTAGCTATGCCTTAACCAATCATTTTACTGAAATTTAACTAACCAATCCTAACATATTGTAACATGATTATTTAACCAATTATATCCCACCACCTTAATTAGTTTACACCCAGCAAAATTAATTATACAGCAGACAGAAACAATCACAGAACCAGACAGAAATTATACAGACAAACAGTAGGGAGATGGGGACTACAGTGATAGAACAACAAAGAAATGAGGATTTCACATCCCAGCTATTAAGTGAGTTCTTGCCAGACAGGATGCTATAAAACTAAGTTTCCTTTTACATCTTCTAGGCACTTCCCTTTCTCTGGAGGCAATAGGCATTATCAGGACAGGATTGTATTCCTAACAGCCCAATAGCATCTTATTGCAATGTGACTAGTTTGGAATGTAAGGATCTGACCATTCGCTTCCCAGCTTATGGCTGCCTCTGCTGCTTAGCCAAAGATCTTAGCCTAAGCACAGGGCCTCAGACTGTCACAGTAAGAGAAGGACCTAACACCGGCAGACAGTGATTTTGATTCTTTCTTTTATTTCTCTATAACTAGCTAAGTGATAAGAATACACCTAAATTCTTAGCGTATAGGCCTTTACAGACAGGCCTGAATATCTATATCCTAACAACAATCATTCCGGGGTACAAAATATATTGGAAGGACAGAACTGGTCATGCTGGGGGGAGGAGTGGCACTATATGTGAAAGAAAATGTAGAATCAAATGAAATAAAAATCTTAAATGAATCCACATTTTCCATAGAATCTCTATGGATAGTAGTTCCATGCTCAAATAAGAATATAACAGTAGGGATCTATTATCAACCACCTGACCAGGACAGTGATAGTGACAATGAAATGCTAAGGGAGATTAGAGAGGCTATCAAAATAAAGAACTAAATAATAGTGGGGGATTTCAATTATCCCCATATTGACTAGGTACATGTCACCTCAGGACGAAATGCAGAGACAAAATTTCTCGATACTTTAAATGACTGCTTCTTGGAGCAGCTGGTACAGAAACCCACAAGGGGAGAGGCAACTCTCGATCTAGTCCTGTGTGGAGCGCAGGATCTGGTCCAAGAGGTAACTATAATAGGACCATAATATAATAACATTTAACATTCCTGTGGTGGGAAGAACACCTCAACAGCCCAACACTGTGGCATTTAATTTCAGAAAGGGGAACGATGCAAAAATGAGGAGGTTAGTTAAACAGAAATTAAAAGGTACAGTGACTAGAGTGAAATCCCTGCAAGCCTCATGGACACTTTTCAAAAACTCCATAAAAGAGGCTCAACTTAATTGTATACCCCATATTAAAAAACACAGTAAAAAAAACTAAAAAAGAGCCACCGTGGCTTAACAACCCCCATGTAAAAGAAGCAGTGAGAGATAAAAAGGCATCTTTTAAAAAGTGGAAGTCCAATCCTAGTGAGGTAAATAGAAAGGAGCATAAACACTGCCAAATTAAATGTAAAAATGTAATAAGAAAAGCCAAAAAGGAGTTTGAAGAACAACTAGCCAAAAACTTAAAAGGTAATAACAAAATGTTTTTTAAGTATATCAGAAGCAGGAAGCCTGCTAAACAACGAGTGGGGCCCCTGGACGATTGAGATACAAAAGGAGTACTTAAAGATGATAAACATTGTGGAGAAACTAAATGAATTCTTTGCTTCAGTTTTCGTGGCTGAGGATGTTAGGGAAATTCCCAAACCTGAGCCGTCTTTTGTAGGTGACAAATCTGAGGAGGTTTTGGAATTAATTGAGAAACTTAAGAGTAACAAGTCACCGGGACCAGATGGCATTTACCTAAGAGTTCTGAAAGAACTCAAATGTGAAATTGTGGAACTATTAATTATGGTTTGTAACCTGGCCTTTAAATCAGCTTCTGTACCCAATGACTGGAAGATAGCTAATGTAACGCCAATATTTAAAAAGGGCTGTAGAGGTGATCCTGGCAATTACAGACCGGTAAATCTAACGTCTATACCAGGCAAATTAGTTGGAACAATAGTAAAGAATAAAATTGTCAGACACATAGAAGAACATAAATTGTTGCGCAAAAGTCAACATGATTTCTGTAAAGGGAGATCATGTCTTACTAATCTAGAAGAGGTCTTTGAGGGGGTCAACAAACATGTGGACAAGGGGGATCCAGTGGACATAGTGTGCTTAGATTTCCAGAAAGCTTTTGTCAAGGTCCCTCACCAAAGGCTCTTACGTAAATTAAGTTGTTATGGGATAAGAGGGAAGATCCTTTCATGGATTGAGAACTGGTTAAAAGACAGGGAACAAAGGGTAAATGGTAAATTTTCAGAACGTAGAGGGGTAACTAGTGGTGTTCCCCAAGGAACTCAATCCTATTCAACTTATTCATAAATGATCTGGAGAAAGGCGTAAACAGTGAGGTGGCAAAGTTTGCAGATGATACTAAACTGCTCAAGATAGTTAAGACCAAACAAAGCAGACTGTGAAGAACTTCAAAAAGATCTCACAAAACTAAGTGATTGGGCAACAAAATGGCAAATGAAATTTAATGTGGATAAATGTAAAGTAATGCACATTGGAAAAAATAACCCCAACTATACATACAATATGGTGGGGGCTAATTTAGCTACAGCTAATCAGGTGAAAGATCTTGGAGTCGTGGGTAGTTCTCCAAAGACGTCCACTCAGTGTGCAGCGGCAGTCAAAAAAGCAAACGGGATGTTAGGAATCATTAAAAAAGGGAGAGAGAATAAGATGGAGAATATCTTATTGCCCTTATATAAATCCATGGTATACCCACATCTTGAATACTGCGTACAGATGTGGTCCCCTCATCTCATAAGATATACTGGCATTAGAAAAGGGTCAACTAAAATGATTAGGAGTTTGGAACGGGTCCCATATGAGGAGAGATTAAAGAGGCTAGGACTTTTCAGCTTGGAAAAGAGGAGACTAAGGGGGGATATGATAGAGGTATATAAAATCATGAGTGGTGTGGAGAAAGTGAATAAGGAAAAGTTATTTACTTGTTCCCATAATATAAGAACTAGGGGCCACCAAATGAAATTAATGGGCAGCAGGTTTAAAACAAATAAAAGGAAGTTGTTCTTCACTGGGCGCACAGTCAATCTGTGGAACTCCTTACATGAGGAGGTTGTGAAGGCTAGGACTATAACAGGGTTTAAAAGACAGCTGGATAAATTCATGGAGGTGAAGTCCATTAATGGCTATTAGCCAGGATAGGTAAGTAATGGTGTTCCTAGCCTCTGTTTGTCAGAGGGTGGAGATGGATGGCAGGAGAGAGATCACTTGATCATTACCTGTTAGGTTCACTCCCTCTGGGGCTACAGGTATTGGCCACTGTTGGTGGACAGGATACTGGGCTGGATGGACCTTTGGTCTGACCAGTATGGCCATTCTTATGTTCTTATGTGTGTGTTCTCAGAGTAGTGTAATGTTGGCATCAGGTGTGCACTACTCATTTGTCCAAGATGATAATGAATTATTGTAAAATGCTGTGATGGAGGAGGAGGGAGGGTTTGTAATCCAAGCTGTATCTTCACCATAGTATCTGAGCACCAAGAAGTAAGAGGTGTTCAATAGTGTACAGTTGGGTACATTCGGGAAATGGGGTGGACACCGGGAAATGCACAGTCATCAACTGCTTAATCTGATTTACATATTCAATGTGTCTTACAGTTTCAGTGGAGAAATGTAAATAAACCATTCAGAGATCACAATTTTGCATTAACCTTGTCCTCCTTAGGTCTGACTAGTTTGCTGGGACTGGGCATTGCAGCTCCTAATTCTGCATTCCCACAGATGGTGACAACGTTTGGTTTAGCTGGAATAGTAGGGTACCACACGGTCTGGGGTGTGACCCCTGCTCTTCACTCTCCACTCATGTCCGTGACTAATGCCATCTCAGGTAGGTGACTGCCCTGCAGCTATTTGTGTTGTCTAGAGGAAATATTGGGTGCAGCTGTGATATTTTATGAGCTTTTAGTAGCAGTTTAATCCTCTGTATTTAAGATGCCACGGAGCCAGTTTTGGTGCTATTCCAACTGAACCTTTCGCCATAAATAGCAAATATAACAGACTTCATGTGTAGTTCTAACTACTGGTAGCTTTCTTCAAAGAGAATTAGTTACAAATCTGTACAGGCAAACATACTGCATATTTTTAAAAGCAATTAACCATATAACTGGGTTGTCTTTTGCTTGGGACATGGTAACCTCTTTCCTGCATACCACACCTCTCCCTTCCAATCTATCCAAAATCCTGCAACTAAAATCATCTTCGTCTCCTTCCCTTCTGGCAAGCTTGCTGCTCTCTGCTTCCCTCCCCTTCCACATCACATTCAAGTCTCTTAGTCCTCACCTTTCAAGTCCTAAACAATCTGTGATTACATCTCTGGTTTCGCTTCTTCCTGCTTCCTCTTTTACTTGCCTCTCTCCTTCTCCTGTTCTCATCTTCATGCCTTCTTCCATGTTACTCTTTTATACTTGGAGTGGCCATCTTTCATGTTCCTTCTCAAAACTCACTTCTGGAAAGTCTCCCACTGATGACCTCCATGAGGTTTATAACCCCCTCCTTGCCCTTAAAAAATTACACGAGCACTTGAGGTAGTCTGAGTCTGAACAGCTTTGTCTGCTTTTCCTGGACTGTAAGATCTTTCAAATGGGCCATCTCCTCTTAATGTTTATACAGCACCATACAGAGTTGCAATTACTGCCATTTTATTAATGAAATTAGGATTGACAGTAAACTGGCCATCACTTTGGAAATAACGGCTGTTCTCAGCCCTCATGAACAACAAAACAGGTCACGTTTGTGGCTTAATAACTCAGCCTTTCATTTATAGATGTACAGCCAGTGCTGCTTAAGTTAACATTTGATGTGTTATATTCCAAAAATATATTGGTCTGTTACTTTTTAGTAATGTGTTCTGTGGCACACTGGGATAGTTTTTGCAGTGAAATAAAATTATTGGCAATCTTAATTCAGAGGGATTAAACTACAGTAATGTGTACAGTGTTTGGCAAAACTATAATCAAGTGGTGTCTATTGATTTTTGAATCAGAGATCGCTGCTTGGTATATAATCACCTGTTTATATTCAATAACTTACTTGTATCTTTTTCTAATAGGACTGACTGCAGTTGGTGGGTTGGCATTGATGGGAGGAAACTATTTCCCTGAAAGTACTCCTCAAGGTCTTGCTGTGCTTGCCGCTTTTGTGTCATCTGTCAACATTGCCGGTATGAGCATGTTAACTTTCTATGAACATGAATCAAAATGCACTGTGACCACAGTCCATTAATGCCTTCCACTTTTGTAGTGGTATAGATTTAAAGGACTCTAATTTATGGATTGGGATCACTTAAAAAGCAAACAAGCGAGTATGGTTGTTGACAGTTGCATTCTTGTGTGCCCCTTCTGTGATGTGACTTTCTGTTTGAGAAAGTCTTAGGACACGAGTGGTCCTTTATAGTTTAATCACTTTAGTGATTGCATGGAATACATGTATTCCTCTGCATCTTGAGATGGTATTGTATTTGTCCATCTCCCCTCTTTCCAGTTCAAAATTGTGGCCAATCTACAAAAAGACTCATAATAAAAATAGGGAAAATAAGTCTTTCCACTATGTAACATGGAAGGTCACCTGACTCCTTTGAAGACTGTTCCTGGCTTGGACTGGGAGGGAAGGGAGCAAGCATAATCTCCCTTCTGATACCTCTGTTGGTAAAAGTTTTGACATGTAGTCAGGGTGTTGGTGGCATAAACAGAGGACAACCACTGCAGAATTTTCATTGGAAACTCCAGTGTGTGTCAGTGCATTTCTGTCCCACAGTAGGGAGGAGAAGTACGATACAGGCATGGATGATGAGTGGTGTGATCATCAATGAGCTATGCTGCTGAACAGGTCGACAATTGAGAGTAATGGCAGATGGGTAGGCCACCTTGCAAATCCGTGTGGTGTCCTACAGATCTTGGTATCTGTCTGTGGTTGCCAGCCCACCAACCCCTCCCTCCAATTGGATGAATTTCCTGTGTAGTCTAAAGAAAGTAGTTATATCTGACTTTAATCCTAGATACCCGTATACTGGCTGGTACACCAGATTCCAAGTTTTCCAAAGCCCTTACTCATGTCCCAGTGGTTACTAGGATTAACGACATTTTTTCCTAGTAGGTTGGCCAAGGCCTAGTTTCAGCTTTTTTTTTTTTTTTTTCTTTTGTACTTTGGCAAGGTGGCTTTCTGGTTACACAGAGAATGCTGGATATGTTCAAGCGTCCTACTGATCCCCCTGAATACAATTACCTGTACCTGCTCCCTGCTGGTGTCTTTGTAGGGGGATAT
This sequence comes from Natator depressus, assembly GCF_965152275.1. NCBI lineage: Eukaryota > Metazoa > Chordata > Testudines > Cheloniidae > Natator > Natator depressus. The sequence continues at coordinate 29,912,041 of NC_134238.1, forward strand.
GCAGCTGCTCTCCAGGGTGGCTATAATATTGAACAGGTAAGAAGATCCTTCATTTTCTGTCATTTGCTGATCCAGCTTTCAGCAGGTCTCTTTCCCATTTGGCAACTGGTCTTAAAGTACACAGTGTTCAAATCACTTTGATCAAACAGGTTTTGAAATAAACCTACAAAAGGTACTGTATCCCGCTGTCCTTCATCTCCCACCCAACTCTTTCTCAAATTGCCTCTAGTTTTACCTCGTTTATTTATACATGTGGTAAGATGACATGGGCAAGGGATCAGAACCGGGCAAGACAAGGTCAAATGACTTTTCTGACATTTTGCAGGTTTGTAAGTAACTTAAATGCCAAAACTATTGTAGCATTAATTTCTTTGTGGGAAAGGAAAAAATACACTCTGTCGGTCTTGTTCCCTTTCTCCCCCCCACACACTGAATTGCTATTCTTTCAGCATTACTTTCTTCTCTGTGCTTTGCCATGCTTTCCACTTACTGGGAATGCTTCACTCTTCAGTTTACATTATGAATTCCCTCTCCCCTTTAGCTGATGGCTGGGATATGGAGCTTGTCTGTACGTCAAGTACAGGCTTTTAGAGCAAGCATCCACTGAGTACTAGTGACATGTCATACTTTTCCGTTGATGGACTTTGGAGGGCACAAACTATTAATGGCTTTTCATCCTCTGCTTATTTCCACACAGGCAGCCAAGTGTTAGCTAACTCCATGAGCTAGCTTCAAACCTGCAAATGAACCCTGGACATTGACTTTAGTGTTGCAAAGTTTCTAAATAACAACCTCCTTTAAAATATCTTTGTTTCTAAAATAGCAGCAGGGTTTTTCGCATTATGAACAAATCTCTTAAAAACGAATAGCAGAAATAAAGCTTAAATGCTATTGAAATGAGTGCTCTAGCAATACCTAAGAACGAAATAGAGAGCTAAGAGTTTTTTGAAAATTTAAAACAAAGGTAGGAGTTCTTTTACCTATGTCTTAAAACTTTACCCCACAACAGATGTGGTTTACAGGGGACATGTAGAGGGATGGGATTCTGAGCTGAGGCCATGTCTACAAAGATTCAGCCCAGAAGGAATGATAAGAGATAAGGTCTTAAAACTAATCCCATTTCTCACAACGTAGAATATCTTATTATAGTGTTGCTTGTTCAGATTCAGATCATACTAGTTAAGAAAATGGAAATAAATTACCTTTTATTTTTTGTGGAAGTAACAATCTAAACTAACTTTGTCTCGGGGATTTGTAACACAGTATTTTACAAACACCAATTTTATGCTATTTAAATTATTATTTAAATGTATCCATGTAAGCTAAATTTTTTTCTTTTGTAAACAGGAAGCCAAATGTATCATAAGTAAACATCAACAATTGTTTCCGTGCCCATTAGGACAGTTGAAGCAAAAATCCTCAAATTTGATTTAAATACAAGATTTTAAAATGACCACAATCACATTACAGCAACAAATTTGCACACCACAGGAAAATCTCTAACTCCTCCTCAGGAGCGTTGGTTAAGATCAAATCCACCTTTGTGAACCATCAGCACTAAAAATCTGTCTTTCACGTAATGATCAGAAAGATTTTAATGTATATATGTGTTTCCGTTATTTTAAAGATGATCTATCTGGGCTCAGGCTTGTGTTGTGTTGGTGCTCTGGCTGGTCTGTCCACTCAAGGAACTGCTCGTCTGGGTAATGCTTTGGGTATGATAGGTGTTGCCGGAGGTTTGGCGGCTACTCTTGGGGGCCTTAAACCATCACCAGAATTGTTGGCTCAGATGTCAGGTGCAATGACCCTTGGTGGCACCATAGGTGAGTACAGCTCCATGTAAATTTTATAACTTACAAGTGAAATTAATAGCTCATGGTTACATGCCCACTTTTGATATCTTTACTCTAACTTAGCGCCTATAGAGTGCTTTTATCCTTCTATCAAAGCACTTTACTCTGATAGTATAAAAATTGTGATCCACACTTATCTGATAAGGAGCTGCCTGCTTACAACAAAGTACATTTTACCCGCCCGTGTCCCCCTGCCATAATGACGGGTGGGATACCAGTCCTGCTGCAAAGCTCAATACCAAGGTCATTAATGAAAATATTCAGTGAGATCAAGTTCAAAGGCTGATCCTTGAGGAACTCCACTAGTAACTTTCCTGCAGCCCGATAATTTACCTTTCAGCACAACCATTGGTGTCATGTCTTTAGCCACTCACCTCACAATTATTGTACTAATCCCAATTTTCTCCATTTTAACTAATAATTTCCCATTTATTACTGTATCAAATGCCTTGCTAAAGTCCAAATAGATTAAATTTACTACACTTCCCTTGTCTAAAAAAAAACAGTTATCAAAGAAAGATATTGGGGTAGTCTGGCACAATCTACCTTTGTTAAACCTTGTTGCATTTTATCCCTTTTTCCAGTTACCATCAGGTCTTTAATTATTATTTCCTTCAAAATTTGTTCTGAAGGCTTGCATACTATTGAGGTCAGACTAATGGATCTGTAGTTGCCCAGCTCGCTCAGTAAGAAAATTAAGGAACAGAGAGACTAAGTGATTTGCCCAAGCTCACACTGCAGGTTAGTTACTGACTGAGAAACTGAAATCTGGTCTCCTGAGTCTAGTCAGATTTCCTCTCTTTTTGGACTATGCTGCCGCATATAAAAGGAATACTGACTCCAGTGGAAGCTTCTCAGGTGGCTGTTGTCTAATACTAATAAATTTCTGACTTTTTGATTTCCTTATTCGTACAATGTCCCCTAGGTACAAAATTACTGACATTACTCTATTGAACAGAATACACAAGCTCATGATCACATAAAACAGTACCTTCTAATATTTTAATTCTTTGTCTCTAACTCTTGCCAGGTTTGACAATTGCTAAACGCATCCAGATTTCAGATTTACCTCAGCTAGTGGCTGCTTTCCATAGTTTGGTAGGTTTGGCTGCCGTGCTCACCTGTGTAGCAGAGTACATGATTGAGTATCCTCATTTCGCTACTGATCCAGCTGCAAACCTCACCAAGATTGTGGCTTATCTTGGCACATACATTGGTGGTGTGACTTTCAGTGGCTCCCTCATAGCTTACGGGAAACTGCAAGGTGAGTGTTGTCCATATTGGCTAAAAGCAAATTTTAAAATTTATTTTGTTTTTGTCATTTTTCTTTGACTCTCACACTCATTCAATAAACTGTGTGTGTGTGTAGAGTTAAAAAAAAATCTGTTTTACAGAAAAGGTATCAGGTGAGTTAATACAGGCTTAACTTGAGGGGTTTTTTAAATGCTGCCTTGCACTTTTTAAATGTGTTGTGTAGTGCTTTATTTGTGGATGATCTGCGTTCAGTCTCCTTATGGACAGTATTTCTCATGTTAATTAACAAATAATGTAAACAATCCCCAGCCCACATTATCCAAAACTTAGTACTGCTTTGGATTTCTTTATTTAATGTACTGTACATGCTTACTGTCTGGACATAATTTTATTTTACTGAAATTTATTAAAATTAAAAGTACATTAATCATCTGGCTGAGTAGACAATTTAGGGTGAAATCATGGCCCTATTAAAGTCAATAGGGGTTCTGTCACTGACTTCCATGGGATTTCTCACATGATTTCTTTTACTAGATCAATTGACTTCGCAAATGTTACATAACCCTACTTTAAACAGTCAAATTCATTAAAGTAATCTTATTTAGATGCATTTCTGCCTACATACCAAATGAAATCTGTCTCTTCTTTTTACATTTATAAACATTCCTGTGATACATAGGATCTTTAAAGATTCACCAACACCTGATGATTATTCTCTACCTGAAGTACTAATCCTTCATTTGACATAGGTTGATTGCTGTGGAAGTGATTGAGTGAACACTTCAGTGCATAGGTACAAGAAATCGAAGACCATGTCCATACTAGGGCACTCTAGCTAAAAATTCCCACCAGTGCTAACCAATGTTCCCTCTAATTTTTGACAGGCTGTGTGCGCAAAAAATTTCTTATGTGCAAATTTTTGTGTGTGTGGTGTTTCGCCGTGTGCACGGGGTTTAGGATCTGTGTGCACGCGCACAGCTTAGAGGGAACAGTAGTGCTAACCCTGGTATAGCTTGTAGTAGCACTACTGGGAATTTTTAGCTGAAATTTCTCTGTATAAACAAGGCCTCACACAGAAGGTGGAAATAGAATATACAAACAAGGCGGTTTGCCCAGGCAATTTCTCTAGTAGAGTGCTTTAGGAGGAGGCAGCTTTTCCTTGCTACCTCATGAGCTCAAATCCTGAGTTGCCTGCCCCAATCCACCACCTCCTCTCCCTTTTCAGCTTCGTAGTACCATTGATGGGACATCCTTGTTTCCATTACTGAGCCAGAGATACCAGAATACTCTTCTTTGTTCCTAGCACTGGAAGACTGCCCATTTCTTGCCCTCCCCCAAGAATGGTCCTCCTTCTGAATAAACAGGCCTTGACCTGTGACAGGAGACGCTCATCGCCCGAGTTCCTCCTGTTTGCTGGGTGAGGTGCTGCAATTTTTCTTGGTTCTGGCATCCCTTGTGGGTCGTTGCCCTTGCTGGATGGCTCTCCAGTGTCTCAGCCCTCTGGTGAAGTCACAGAGTCAAACTTGGGGTAACAAGTTCAACACACAGTCTGCCCTTATTAGGGTCTTCAGCACTGTCTTGGGGCCCTTCAAATCTAGCCCCTTTTTTGGGCCTTAGGTAAAGAGTCCAACTGGAATTGTTGGTCTCCCCTCACCAGGGTCTTCACCGCTGGGCCCCTTTAAGTCCTGCTCTTCACTTAGGCTTCTCAACTGAGTCTTGTCTCCTTGTCAGGGCTGAGGCCAATTCGCTAATGGCTGGTGTGGGGACCTACCCACTACTCCAGGTCCCAGCCTAGAGACCCCTACACACAGCAGCCACGTACTGCTTCCTTTGGTTTGCTGCTGCTATTTCATGGTCCTTTCCCCCTGTAGCTCCTTTCTCTTCACCCTGGGCTGAAGTGCTTAAATCCTCTTTCTCCTCACTGAATGCAAGTACCACCAGGACCTTTCTTCTGGTTCTGTTCTCGAGCTTCAATGATCAGCAACAAGCACCCTTCCTTGCTCCTCTGGTCTCAGCCAGGAACTGAACTGTTTAGGCACTGCAGGTCCTTTTAACTGAGCCTCTTGTGTTCTGTCATTAAACATACAGCTAAGGGTAGCATAAAATCCCTCCTTTACCAGTAAGGGGTTAAGAAGCTCAAATAACCTGACTGGCACCTGACCTAAAGGACCAATAAGGGAAGAAGATACTTTCAGATCTGTGGGGGAAGGTTTTGTTTGTGCTCTCCTTGTTGTTCTCTCTCTCGGACAGAGAGGGACCAGGGCAGGAAAAAAAATATCTCTTAAAACCCTACCTGAAATAAGCATCTAAGATTACAAAAATTGCAAGTAATAGCAAGTAAATGTGTTAGATTATCTTTTGTTTTAGCTTGTGAATTTTCCCTATGCTAAGAGGGACGTTTATTCCTGGTTTTGTAACTTTGAAGTTGAGCCTAAAGGGGAAACCTCTGTTTAAATCTTTTTATTACCCTGTAAAATTACCTTCCATCCTGATTTTACAGAGGTGCTGCTTTTCATAGAATATCAGGGTTGGAAGGGACCTCAGGAGATCATCTAGTCCAACCCCCTGCTCAGAGCAGGACCCCAATCCCTCATTTTTGCCCCAGATCCCTAAATGGCCCCCTCAAGGATTGAACTCACAACCCTAGGTTTAGCAGGCCAATGCTCAAACCACTGAGCTATCTCTCCCCCACCCGTTATTATTTTCTTTATAATAAAGTTCTTCTTTTAAAAACCTGATTGATTTTAGTGTCCTAAAGATAAAGGGTCTGTGCTCACTTTGTTAACCTATTGGTTAGTATATATTGTCAAGCCTCCCCAGGAAAGGGGGTGAAGGGGTTTGGGGGAATATTTTTGGGAAACAGGGACTCCAAGTGGCCCTTTTCCCTGGATGTTTGTCTAAATCACTTGGTGGTGGCAGCAATACCATCCAAGGACAAAGAAAGGATTTGTGCCTTGGGGAAGTTTTAACCTAAGCTGGTAGAAATAAGTTTAGGGGGTCTTTCATGCGGGTCCCCACTTCTGTACTCCAGAGTTCAGAGTGGGGAGTGAACCCTGACAGGTTCTGATTGGCTGCTTCTCTGCAGCCTTTCTAGGTGTGGCGGACCCACCTTCATTGCTCCTTTCCTGGTGTGTGGTAGGACCACAAAGCCTTCAATAGTCACAGAGCCCTTTTTTGTTACTTTCTGATGAAATATATGTAACCCTTCTGCCCGTCAGAGTTGGCAGCAACAAGGGCCGGGTTTAGTATCTAGGGGTTTCATTCCAATCCAATAACACAATGCAAAACCGGCTCGAGCCCCCACCCAGTGACCTGGGACAAATATATACCACCCCCACTGGGCGCCTCCAAGAGGCAATACTTCCCCTCTCACAAGCACAGAGAAGCCTTTTAATAACAGAGAGAAACAATGTGGTATTATGTTGGGGAAACACCACCAACAGGATTCCTAACACAACCCATGAGCAAAAAACCCACCCCAAGCAAATTGGGGCGTGTCCTTTCCCTTTGGTTCTTGAGTCCAGCAACCCAGAATCACCCAAAGTCCCAAAAGTCTCTGTCCCTGGTCAGGGCAGCCCCAGAGTTCAAAAGTTTTATCTGCAGAGTTTTACCTCCCAACCTGGGTGGAGATGTGTGAGGGATGGGGGTGGGGTGGTTAAGGGGCATCTTAACATGGTCCAAAGCTGATTGCCCCTCCTCTCCATGGGGCTCCGCTCTGCCAGCCGCCCCCATGAGCTGCTCCAGGCATCCGACAAACTGCTCTGCTCTGCCAGGCGTCCCGCAAACTGCTTTGCTGTATATCTTCAGGCTCCCTCACTACTTAACACAACACTCAGTGATTTCAGCTCTTAGTAAGTTTAGCTCTTTTGTGATTTCAGCTTGAAGTAGGGGAGCCTCAGTGCTGGTGCATCATTAGCCCAAAGTGAATTCAGCTCAGCAGCCTGTAACTAGATTCCTAATGAAATCAAAATTAGCTCTGATATTCCACAGTGGAGAGAGGAGGAAGTGAAATTAGCATGGAAGGTCCTCACCAGGGGGCCCATACCACCAAGTATTAATACTTGTCCCCAGCCTCTCTCCGTTTAGTGGTTTTGGAACCCATGACCCTTGCCTAGTGAGTGCTGCTTAGTTGATGGTGAGTCCCTCCATCATAACAAAAGGCCAAGTACAGTTCCACTGTCCTTGATTCATGTAATCAGGATAATAACAGTTTATTCCTGTCCCAATAACAGAGAAACTGGGGCTCCTACAGCAGCCAAAGTGACGACCATCTAGGCAGGGGGTGTGTGCGCCTATGCAAATGAGATCAGCCCCTGAAGTTCTTTTCCACAACCCACCATGACTCACCATCAGAAGTCAGGGTAGAGCTCATCCTGACTCTGCTTACATATATATGAATGTAGAATCTGTACCTAAATGGGGATTGGCATTGTGTGGTACTTCTGGTCCTGCTATAGATAGCACTTCACCTCAGAGCTAGAACTGTTTATGTAATGCATGTTCCTTTCTACCTTCACATTCTCTCTCTCTCTCTCTCTCTCTCTCTCTCTCTCTCTCTAATCCAATCCAATCCAACCTGCTTGTTTTTATCATGAGAAATTCAGGTCAGGTTTACCTTGGAATATTCTGTGGTGACTGGAGAACTTTAGAAATTAATAAACATCATAAGACAATAAAAACTGGGCAACTGAGAGGGAGGGATTTTTATTCTGACAGTTTAAACTTTGTTTTTGTTAATACTTATATAATGCCAATGCTTAATTAACACTTCAGGGAAAGGATATCTTTGTTCCTTCCTCCTGTTAAAGTCAAAATACTCATCTCTGAGGGCGCCCCCTCCCCCCCCACCGCCCCAAAAAAGAAGTCTCAAGCAAGAATAGATTTGATGTTCCTAGGAGTCCCACTTAACTTTGTCTGTCTAGCACATTGTTTCAACGAGTTCTCTAAAGCTCATAACATTTCCCTGGGTATTCATTAGCTATGTCTCCTCCCTAGAAATGTTACGCACAATCCAACGATACATGCTTGCATTTTTAATACAATGAGCTCCTAAGATACTGAAACTTAGTTCAGTAAAGTTTGTCTAGGAAACTGCCATATCTGCCAGTTTCTGCCTTTAACTTTGAATTTCACTTTGTTTTTGGGTGTTTTACTTTCCCCCTGTATCCCCCCAAGAGATTAAAGGAGTCAGCTGTCACTCATGCATTTTAGGTTTTAAATGTGATAATGTTTGATTCCAGGTGTCCTGAACTCTGCACCACTCCTTCTGCCAGGCCGGCACTTACTGAATGCAGGTTTGCTGGCTGCTAGCATTGGTGGAATGATTCCATATATGATTGATCCTAGTTATACTACAGGACTTACCTGTTTAGGTTCAGTGTCAGCACTCTCTGCTATTATGGTAAGTCAGTGTGTCGCACAATACACAAAGTGAACAGCAATTACTGACATATAGAATTTATTTTGTTGCAATATCTGTTTTGCTGCAATATATGCTGAATGCCCACATAGCAAGGGAGCCCGGGGGAATCAGCATGTACAGAATTGTCAGGTGTCTTTTTGCCACATACCAAAATTGTCCCATCAATCTGTTGTGATGCAGTGGTTATCATGCCATAAGCCAGAGCTACTGTATCATGGACGCCTGTGGGCAGTGAAGCTAATCTGTAAGAAGTCAGGTAAGGTGTGGTTTAGTATATAGCTTTACAAGATGTGTAACTTTTGTATCCCTTTAAAATGTAAAATATTACCTTTTTGCTGAAGTATGCTATATCATAAGCTACTTCCTACCACATATATTGGACACCTCTGCTGTGATGCCTTGGTAAAAACTGTGGTACTGGAGTGGAATGGGAGCTAGCGTGGGACTTTAAAGGATCTGAAATTAGGCCTTGGTTCAGCAAAGTACTTACACATATGTTTAGGTTTGCTGAATCTGGATCTTGGTGAGGAAAAAGCTAGTTTACTGTGCTGAATTATCCTTCTTGCCTTTGCTATTTTGGGCATTCAGCACCTTACAAATACCTTTTAGTTCACTTTAAAAATAAAATACAGTAGAATTGCAATTCACCTTTTTAACTCGAGTACTGTATCACGAATTAATGGAACTATTCACAAATAGGATAAAATAAAGACGATCAAGAGAGACCTGTTTAATGATGCCACAACATATTTATAGAGCTTCTACAAGTCTCTTTTTTTTTTTCTTGGTACATCAGCAGCACGGTTTCTCTTTGAATTGTAAACCTGTTGCTTTTAGGGATATATCACTTATTTTTAATCAAGGTCAGAGTTAACAAAAGACCTTATTTGTGAAACTGTGTAATGTGTTTTTTCTGTCTAATCTTTGAAGGCAGAAATTATCAGAAATCCTATATGTTAATCTCTTTTACGTAGAACATACTTGAGTGTGTGGATCAAATCATTTTGGGATCTAATTTAACGCTTTTTAGTAAATATCTGCAGTAAAACTCACATCTCTGTTGCTTACAATTTGTAAGATTATGCTGAAATGTGTATATATATTTTTTTCATCTTCAGGGTGTCACTTTAACAGCAGCTATAGGAGGTGCTGACATGCCTGTAGTTATTACTGTACTGAACAGTTATTCTGGATGGGCTCTGTGTGCTGAAGGCTTCCTGCTTAACAACAACTTGCTGACCATTGTTGGCGCTCTCATTGGTTCTTCTGGTGCCATCCTCTCTTACATCATGTGTGTGGTAAGAATTAAATAGAAATTGTGTTCATACTTGAAGTTGTATTGCAAAATAACTGGGGAGCCATGCTCAGAATCTGCACTGGGCAGGGAAGGGATGTGAGGCAAAACTGCTATGACCTGTTAATGCTGTTTAGAGACTGATAAATTTCTTTATGGTCTTAATTCAAATTGTTGGATTGGACAGACTGAACCTTTTGTGAAAGTAGAAGAAGCAATTCAGAGATCAAACATGCCTGACTTTTCTGCAGTTCTGAAACACTTCTCCTTTATAAGGCCCCAATTCAACAACCCTTCCCTAAGCAGCAAAGTACTGAAGACTCTGTTTTTAATTCCCATTGACTCAGTGCTCAATTCAAAGTTAAGCATGCTCTTAAATGCTTTGCAGAACTGGAGCCTAGGAATCTGATACAAAATCCATTGAAATCAGGGAGAGTCATTGCATTGACTTCAGTGGGCTAAGGATCACACCATGAATACCTAAGTAGTCTGACTCCTCAGACTTGAACATCTTTGTAATCTTTATCCATTAGCAGTATAAATGAGGCTGAGACTTGTCTGTCTGTGTTCACAGGAAAACCTGTTTTCATGAGTGAACTCAGCTATGAACCTTTACAAAGCCTGTAATGTGTGTGGTTCAATCTGATGATGGCTTTACTTACCATTTGAGTTAGTAATCTACAGTCCTAAGTGATGTTAGATTGGTTTGTTCAGAGTTTGATGAATATGAATCTCCACTGGGTGGCGGCAGATGCACATTAGTCTGTTACTGACAAATCTGGAATAATGTTAAGGGTTTAAGTTTAACCTGTCATGTGTAATCATATTTTAGTATTAGTAATGGACTGTGCTCCTGGAATGCTTCCACACTAGTCTTTTTTTCTTCTTTTCCTCCAGCTCCTTCTCGTTTTCTAAGCGGGATAGATAGCAGAAAACTGTGTCCTTACTGTGCAACAACTGCCATTTTTGTCTGTTCCCACTGTATAATTTTCAGACCTTTGATTTCTCCTCCAACTCTTGCCTTCTTTCATATCAATGTTGCCATCTGTTCCCCTCCTGATATTTCTCTGTTACTAACTATGACTGTCTTCCATTACTCTGTTCCTGTTAAATTAGGGTTGGTATCGTGCAAAATGTCCTGTATAATTTAATGTGAACTTTTGTTTCAACTGTTGCTCAAGAAAGATAAGTAAAAAGGTATGGTATGCATGGCCTGATCAGGTCTGTACACAGGGAAGTTTGGAGAGTAGGGGCAATCATGTTATATTTGCAAACTTTGGAGAGCTTAGCTTTTAAGATGATACTCAGTGATTCTTGTGCTGTTTTAACCCAGTATAGATAACAGTCAATCAACATAACTGCAACTGAGTTACTGAAGTGCAATAAACACAATAATGTGGTGATATTTTTCAGCAGGTGCCAGTTTTCTACCTTCCCCTAAGTAATGGACTTTGTTCCATGTTATGAAATGCCTTCCAAAATGTCGCTTTAAATGCATTACTATAATCCATGGGACTGAACAGCTTTTATTCTTCAGCCGCTCTATAATGAAAAAGAAACTTTAGTCCCATGACCTGGTAGGCAAAATCAGATTTAAGATGATATAAACTCTTATAATGCAAACATGACTCAAACTGTGCCAGTGAAACAACATTCTTCTCAATGTGACTTCCATCCAAAACAATATATTTATTGAAATTTATCTGTTGCAGATGAGGAGGTGTTTGTGGAAATGTCTTGGTGGTTGAAAGGTTCATTCTACTGGATTTTTAATAACTTTTTTATGATTAAAACTAACTTAATCCCAAGAAACATTCCAGATCTCTTAAAGTTTTTATAAGACATTCATAGATGAATCTGCCTGACTTTCCCTGTTGTGCCTTGGACGGGGTGAGTTAAGGACAAAGTTTTAACCTCCAAACCAAAAAAGAAAAACATCTTGCTGTTAGAGCCTTCTTGTTACTTGAATGGTTTCTTTTTCTTTACAACCTTAACACAGACCTATTTTCTTAGAAAGTTTTTGCTTTGTTAGGAGAACCCCCATCCCCTTTGCTTTTGGTTTATACATATAGATGGACAGGCTGTTCAGCCGTTAACTAATATTTAAGCACTATGCAAATTGCCTGTCTGTGGAATGCACGGTGAAGTTTAGACAGTAAGAAGACTTAACTATTCTGGTAATATCTTGGGGCACTGTCTCCTTTTCTGATTTCGTGGTGTTCTTGCACAGTGAGGTATCTCTTTCCTTTTAACTTCCCTTGTAAAGACCTTCCAAGTAAAGTACAAGTTCTTGGGGTTGGCCTGTGTATCTTTAGGGAGCTGCTGCTTCTCCCTCTCTCCCCCCTTCCCCCAAGCTTCAACAAGACTGGAGGTTGCTCTATATCCTGCAGGATCAGCCCCTGTGTCTTTAAGGCAATTGGGTTTTGTTGGGAGCATTCTCCTCTTTCCAGACCACATTACCTGGCAGTTAGCCACTACCGTGCAATTGCCAATAAATTCTATTTTTCTCTTCTCCCCTTGAAACAGGGGTGTATTAAATCATCATAGCATACATCCAAAATTGTGTACAACTTATAGGTCTCAGAATGGGTCTGATCCAATGCACATTTAAGTCAAGGGAGGGATTGCCATTGACTCCAGTGGGCTTTGGATCATGCCCAACATCTGTCCTCATGATATGTGAAGTGCTGTTACCACATCACCTACGAACAAAGGCCTTCCACTTGTAACATCCTTGTCTCCCTTTCTTTGTTCTTCTGACAGGTGTTTGAATTCTCCAGAGTGGCACATCTTCTAAGGCTGTAGCAGATTTTGTTTAAACACTTAATTTGACACTGTACACTTTCTTGTGTGTTTTCCTCTCATTTGCATGTATGCATATTGAGATCTGTTCTTATTAAAAGATTTGGTCTGGGCTATAACCTGGCATGGTGCGCACACTCTTAACCTAAGAGCCAAGTTATTTGCCTTTTATTCCCCTTTAAAGTTTGTCGGACTGTAATTACAACAAATTTTGCCTATTTCCTGGTAGTACCTGAATATTTTGGGACCCTAGCTATTAAAAAGCATGTATCATAGTAGTTAGTGTCAGCTACAATGTTCTTGTTGTCAGTCCATGGAACTAAATTCTCAGGAGGAACAGCTTTTTCAGCTGAGAGCTCATGCTTTTAGAACTCTCTTTTTGGTGGTCCACCAGTGTCTGGTTTCGGTCCTCTACAGTTCCCTAATGCATTGTTTGAGTTAGTATTTGGTTAGCTTGGCTTGTGTATTTTGCTTTGTTCTATTTTATTTTTCAGCTTGAAGCTGTGGTGGCAGCGTATCAAGCTACCTATAAGGGCCATTTAATTGTCATACTATGGTTTAGAGATTCTATGGTTACAGGAAGAACTGGTCAAAAACGAGGAACATCTTTTGCAGAAATTTCATCATTCCCACCCCCAGAGCCCCTTTATTGTTGAAGTGTCCGTTTTTGTTGCCGAAATGTTTTAATTTCGGGTAAAAAAAAATTTATTTTTTTTTTTAAACCATAAGAGTATTTTCAGAAAAACACGATACAGAAGAAAGTTTGCTTCATAAAACTACCTTTCTGTTATCCTTAGATTTAGTGATCACCTTGTTTTTCAGGCCATGAATCGTTCCCTTGCTAATGTCATACTTGGTGGCTATGGTACCACTTCAACAGCTGGTGGGAAACCTATGGAAATTACTGGTACTCACACAGAAGTCAACTTGGACAATGCAGTTGAAATGATAAGGGAGGCCAATAGCATTATCATTACTCCAGGTAAGAGGCAGTGACAGTGGATATTGTAAGATACTAGAGGGACGTAGTCAGGTTATAAATCTTCATAATTCACAATCGTAAGAGGGGACAATGTGGTTTAGTGGTTAAGGTACTAAACTTGGAGTTGGTAATCTTTAGTTCTGTTCCCAACTTGGTCACTAGCCAACTGTGCAGCCTCCTTGAGCAAGTCACTTCAGTTTTGTGTGTCTTGGTGTCTCTTCCTACCATTTATCTAGTTTATTTAGTTCGTAAACTCTTAATGTCTGAAGCTGTCTCTTACTCTGTACAGCCAACACCTAGAACAACAGAGTTATAATCTTGGTTGCGGCTTTTAGGCACTATCATAATACAGCTAGTAGTAGTAATTAAATTTCTGTACCATGGATTATTAGAACTGGAAGATTTTGTGGTTCTTCTCCAGTAGCTCAAGGTTCTATTGTTTGGACTGCTGATAAATATCTAAATCCAACCACTGAGATAACACTTTACATAGGTTTTATAAAACCTTTTTTATGGCCAAAAAAATGTAGGTTTTGTATCCTTCTGTAACAGAGTATCCTTTTAAAGAGAAGTTGGTCATTAATTATATTTCAAGATTTGTTTTCATTAAACCACATGATGCCAATGACTGCATTGGACAGTATCTTACTATTAATTTATAAAACTCCACCAGCACTCTTACTATCCTTGTACGTATGCCTTTCAGGCAAATACACTGTTTCATAAGAGTTACCTTTGCTTCAAACAGGCACACAGATGTATTTTTTTGGTGTTTGGCATTTGTTGCTATCATTGGTACTTCCAGCACTATATTACTGGAAGAATGCTGCTTACAATTTATGCCCTTGAGCGTTTTAAGGGTGATGCATGTTGCTCCTATGCATTATTTCTGTACAAAGTTAATGAAAGTAAAAGAATTTATATATCCCTAAAGGCTGCATCCCACCTGGATTTGCATTGTAGATATCCAAAATTTGGTGGAAGGTACGAGTTTGAAGGTATGACAGTAGCTTCTTCACCAGTTTTTGGCTATTTTTGTGTGAAGCCTCCTGTTCCAGTACAACAAAACAGGATGTATGTTTCTGTAAAGCTGAAGTTTACCATTTGTAGATTAGTTGTCCAAATAGATGTATTGATATCACAAATGTAGTTCAGTCTAGAGAGCAAAAAGAAGAAGAAAAAATTAGGTTGTGCTGAAACCCTCATGAGTAGTTGTGATGTTTGAGTGCAGCTTTTTTATGGTTAGAGCTTCTGGTGTCCACAAAAAGTAAATGAAACAACTTTTCCTACTTCGAACTCGAGAAACAATTGTTTAAGTAAGGGGAATGTTTCTTTCAGGTTATGGGCTGTGTGCAGCGAAAGCTCAGTACCCCATCGCTGACCTGGTGAAGATGCTGAGAGAACAAGGCAAACATGTCAGGTAAGTACCATTGTGATACTTGTGAGGGTGGGTGTGTGTGTGTGTGTGTGTAGAGGGAGACATAACAAAGGATTTTTGATTGTATGAAAACACCCTAGAAGTCTGTCTTTTTGCTGTCACCAATTATGCTTCTACTGATATCCGAGAATGAGCTAATTAGAGGAACGTTCTAGTCTTATCAACCTACCACAGAGTATCAAACAGTCTAATAATTTCATGATACTGTTAAATCACACAAGTATTGGTGCCATTTATTGACTTCAGTGGAGTTGCATCCATTTATGCCAGCAGTTAATTTGGTGTTTGGGTACAGCAGTAACCATTTATCTTTTTAAGCTTAGTACTACTTTGTTTGGTCTTTCATGCTGGGCTCCATCCTTACAAGCAATGGCGACAACGCTCTTTAACCATTTACTACTGTTGCTCAATATAAGTGCTCATGAAATCTTTGGAAAGTTGAATCTCTTTTTTTTATATTCCCCTTCGCTTGGGAGTATCTCTCAAAGAACAGTCATTTGGTTTTCTAAAGACACAACACATGGAGGAGACTTCTGTGCAGGAACGTCTGCTTCACTGAAATATAGTACAGAGTCCTGTTCCCTAACTTTTGCTTCACTCATGCTTCCCTATAGCACAGTCGCTGTCTTCTGGGGAGGTTTAAAGTAGGAGAGGATATGGCTCTCCTGGAACTCAGGAGTGGCAGGAAGGAAGGGAAGGGAGAGAGAAGGGGAAGGGACTGCTAGGAGAAATCAATCCAATACCAGATGGAAGGATGTTAAGGTACCTCCCCCTGAGGCAGCAATCTTCACACCATGAGTACGGGCTTTATTTTCCTCAGGAAACTTAACAATGAAATCCAGAGTAACTGATTTATAGTAATGGAATCAATGCTTACAGTCTGAGGAGCCAATAAAGCACACAGTAGTAGCCAG
Organism: Natator depressus; assembly: GCF_965152275.1. Lineage (NCBI taxonomy): Eukaryota > Metazoa > Chordata > Testudines > Cheloniidae > Natator > Natator depressus. The sequence goes on from NC_134238.1 coordinate 29,928,000, forward strand.
TAAAGACACAAAAGGTGGGCAGCTCACCCTGAGTGGCTTTATTTACACTAAAAAGGGGGTAAAAAAGCTTGCATTTAAAATATTGGGTAAATCTCTCTCTCTCTCTCTCTCTCTCTCTCTCTCTCTCTCTCTCTCTCTCTCTCTCTCTCTCTCTCATATGAAGGCTAATACATATAAAAAAATTCTACATTTCAACTTTTTCTCACAACCCACTAAATGTCGTCCATCGTGTCTCCCCCTCTCCCCCCCCCCCCAAAAAAAAAACCCAAACAACATGTTATGAGTTAGCTAAGAATGTAGAGTACTTGATGGCAAATTCATTTTTAAATGCACAAGCGCTGGCAGGCTTTCAGACACTGGGGTCCTTCAGCAACTCTGGTGATGGGGTAGGAGAGGCATACAGAGCAGCAGGAGTGCTTGGAGATCTCTCAGGAGCCCCTTAGTCTATATCTAACAGTGAAGTGGTATAGTCTGCTCTAAACTGTGGCAAAAGGTTTCCTTCTCAAGGACATCTAATTCTGAGGAGGGCAGATCAGGCAGTCCCCTCTGTTAAGATTAGCTCTCTGGTCTAGCGTGTTCCTAAAAGTCCTCGCAGGGTCTTTCTGTTGTCAGTGGCAGAGACTAACTTGCAAAGGATACACTGAGAACTCTGCCTGAGCCTTCTAGTCCCTTTGCAGCTCACCATTGGACTCTCCCAAATGACAGTGCTGCATCATTTAGTCTTTTACACCCCATGTCCTTGGGTGTAAAAGCACCTAGCTTCTGATTTATTTAGAACGTTCCTGGTGTCTGCCTAGCCCACAGTGGCTACTTTCTGAAGAGATGGGCTTTTGTTGCCATTGTAGCTCCAGTCATAAGAATTTGGAGGCCAGGTTTTTTTCCTGAAGTTACTGTTGCAAGTTGGACTATAGATTTTCACATCCATATTTACATCAACTCCTCTAGCTCTACAGATAAAGGCTGGTAATCAAAACAAGTGTTACTCTATTGGGGTAAATTCTATGGAGTGTATGTTACAGAAAGGGGAAGTAATTCACAATGAAGCTAACAAACATGAAAACTTTAGTCTTTTCCTCCTTCCTTCCTCATAAGACTTAGCTTTCCAGTGCTTTCAATACCTGCCATGTCTCCATCGCTAATTGTTTTGGAAACTATTTTTTAATTATGGTAATTTAATATCTTAAAAATTAGTCAAGTCTCAGTTGTCATATTGGAAAAAAAGATACTCTGACAGATGCTGGTTAACCAAACTCATTCTCTAATTTCTGTGTGTTTATTTTAAGTACATGATGACTTTGCTTTGGAGTCAATGTTCTAGCAATTAGTGTGTTTTTTTTCTTCAATATTTTCCACATTCATCAAAATGATATTGATAGTACCTGGCAGTGTTTGTAGTATATAATTTGATGGATAAGAGTACCAGTTAATAAAATTTGTTCATTAGCAATCACCCAAAATAATGCACTTCTGTGTAGCAGTTTAATCTGCATGTAGGAAAGCTGAATGAGGCCCCTGCTATCTTTCTTTCCCATGGCAATTCTTTTCATCCCTTATTTTCTCACCACTAGTGGAAGCTGATTGCATAGCCAAATTGTATTAAAGATACTGAAGGCCCATTAGGTATGTAACAAAAGAACCTCATTTTGGGAAATATGATGACAATATCCTGTTCTTTCTTTGATTTTTCCTTTTATGGCTTCTGTGTGGGCTAGCTTCCTTTTTCATAATGATATAAAGTATTATTGATTTCACCTTGTATGTCAGCTTTGTATGGGAGAAATATGAATGAAGCTTTGTGAAGTAACTGGATTATATTTAAAATGAGTCAATTTCAGGAAGAGATTGCTGCAGTGGTTACCTAGTATTTTAATGAAATAAATCTGTATTTACAGTTTGTGGTAATTTAGGCCTTTCATCACTTTGTGGAGCTCCCACAGTGTTCATTGAGTGCAGCTGCTGTCCCTCTGGTTTCAGTAGGTCTGAAGTGCCTCAGGACCCAAGCACGCCCAGCATCCAGATGCAGTGACACACATACACATCCGCTGTGGCTGAGTGCCAGCCTGGACATACGATTGTCATCAGTTTGTTATGCCCATGCTGTGCCAAGAAAAATTGCATTTGTCATATGGTCTTTTTTTGCTTCATGGCTCATGATTGATTCAGAGACACTGTTTCCTTAACTTTGCCTGTAGCCATAACACGCTCAGTGAAGAGCATAGATTATGTAACATGATGTATAACATTTTATGACTAAGTCTTAAATTCAGAAATACAGGAGGGTTTGCAAACTTAAGTCTGCTTTAGTTATTAAAATGCATTGCTAACGTCACCACTGACTTGAAATGCTCTTGCAGCAGATCGCATATTAAATCTATTAGTAGAATCATGTAAGAAAACTGCATGTTACCCAACCTTCCTGCTGTCTTTTCTTTTCTTGTTATCGACTGGTAGAGCTACAAAAAGTGTCATAGACTGGAAGGTTCCCAGAATCCATTCCCCGAGGGAAGACGCTTGGTCTTCAAGCAGTTTTATTCTCTGTTACTGCCTTTGTAGTACTACAGAGCTGTCATTGAAGGCTCTCCATTTACCATATATCTTGAATGGTTCACTACAATGCATGTAAAGGTGTGATTCTGAATTATCTTAATGCACTTCAGAAATGGATCAAACTAATTCAGAAAAGGCATTCTTAATCTACAGCAAAAGCATCCACATAGGGAGTTAAACAGGAATAGCTAGTCCACTTTAGATTCATACCCTACGGTAATCTGAATTAAATTCAGTGTAGGCAAGCCCTAAACATCCATCCATAGAATTTTAATCTCTTAAATTATATATTTTATGGTGCGTTTAAAATAAAGAAATTCTCAAATACATAGCATATTGAACACCGTCCACAGACATTCTAGATTCACTATATTTTGGCCATGATATCAGTTGTGTGACTTCATAGCCATTCTTGTAGAATGTATGTATTTAAAATTTCTGCTCAAGGTGCAATAGTAACCAATTACAGTAGTTTAAGGAAGTTCCATGCAAGTGCTGAAGTATTCTAAGAAAGCGCACACACTTAATTTTAAATCTGTTGACTAATGCCACAGGCATGTGGGTTCTTTACTTTTTAGCTGCCATAATCAGTGGAATATGCAGTTGTGAGAGAAAAATCTAGATTACTTTCTGAATATTTTTCTCAAACTTCAGTCACTAGATGGCTGGTCTTGCCTAATTTTTATAGGTTAATATCTTGGAAGGACTTATGTGCCAGTGTCTCATGACCTCAGGACATAAGGCACAGCCCCTATCTTCTTTCCTAGGCATTTGAAAATGGGGTAAATTTTAAGGTAGGTGGACTTGAGTTTTTAAATTTACTTTGGTTACAGGTGTTGGGATGTAGTCAAATTGTACTTTTGCATGTAGGATACTAGGTGTTGCATTTTAATTATGCTAAGGGTTTCTGGAGCATATGGAGGGATGCCATCTTTAACTTTTCTTTACATTTAAATAAATAAAACTAATTAGTTTGAATTCTTAAATTAGTCTTTCAAATCAAATGAATCTTGCCTTAAAGAGTCATAGAGTTTAATACTAGAAGGGACCCCAGATCATGTATTCTGATTTCCTGTATATCACTGGCCACAAACACCAGCCAGAGCCCGCACATCAAACCCAGCAACAGAAATTAGACCACAGTGTGGTCTGTAATACTGTTATGTGCCACAGGGAAAGAATAAGAGGGAACAAGTTGCATCAATGCCTGGTACCCTTGCAATGCCCCGGAATTGCTTAGGTGAGATATAACCACAAAATCCTGGCAAATGACCCATGCCCCATGTTGCAGGGGGAGGTCTTAGTTTCCTAAAAGAAAAACTGGAAGTGTTTTCTTGACTGAAAGCTCTATTTTGTAAAAATGGACAGTTTAAAATCTTTTCCAATCAGGCCTTATGTTTTGCTTAACTCAGATTTTCATGAGCAATAAACAAGTGCTAGAGTATCTGCATGCCCTTTGTACTTTCAATTGTCATTCATGTTATCTCTCCATGAAACTGGAGTGTGTTTTTTAAGAGACTTGGCAGATGTGTATGTACTGGGAACAGAGAAGCTGCATGTGTGGAACAGAGGGCATAGAAAGTTAAAAGGGGAGAAATTGGGCTCTGTTGAGCAAGCTATCCTGTGTGTGTATAACTTCTACAAATGTTCAGAAATTAAAAAAATTTGTTGAGCAAGCTAAAATAGGCACGAAGCAGATGTAACTTACTTAGAGCACCCTATGTCTCATCAACTTTGGCATAGTTACAGAAATCCTATTTTTACATGGATGAAGTGCTCTGGGAGGAAAATTGCCGAACAGTGACTCCTGTGTGTTGTGTTTAACGTTAATGCATAATGCATTCTTTTAGTGTAAATACCACAGAGTCACATGACAATGAAATGATCTTGAACCACTTCTGCAATGGGTTAAATATAAATAAGCTTATTCAGGATTGAGGAAAATAGTATTGTTTTCTTATCATCTGTTTTGAGTAAAAAGATTGACTACATTAACCGCAAATAGTAAATCCCACTCTGAAGTTCTTCAGTTCTCAGTAAGCATTAAAAATAGAATACTACTGCATCTGTAATAACATCCTCGGCAACTGAGTTTAAATTCAACACAGATAAAATTGCACAAATAATTAAAGCTATTTGATCAGTGCAGAAAACTGGTATCCCAGGATTCCTGACATACAGTCTGTTCAGCTGGCGGGGGGGGAGGGGTTAATGCATCAGCACTGGTAGTGTCTAGTTTTGTAGTTTGGGAAGGCTTTGTTTCTTCATGATAGGGTGTGTACTGTAGGGGAATGCTTAACGTGTGACCGTCTAGATTTATTTATAGGGCTCACATGGCATTTTCAGATTTTACAGAATCTAAACTTTCATTTTTAAAAAGGAAAGTTTCTAGCCAATAGGGCTGCGAAGAAGACAGTCCAAATGTGAGCTGATTGTAACAAATTCAGTACGGTCTTCCTGTGTTGGCAGAGAGTCTGAAACAGTAACCCCATTATTCATGTCTCTGAGGTGGTGAGACTGGGTGCGCATTGTACTGTAAATGCTAGGCCATCTCTACAAGTGGGTTTGACTTCTTCAGCCTAGTGTGCCCCCTCATCCCACTGCTTAATTTTACATATATGCAGAGAATATATAGACAAAGAACAGAAGACATCAGCATGTGTAAACAATTCTACCAATCAATTTTCATGAATCCAAATGCTTCTGACTTGCCCACAGAAACTAGCTTTTTCTAAAAGAAACCCATATAAAGGGCTGGATTTCAAACCAGCTCCCCATTTTATTTTATCTTTTGTTTTTTTTTTTTCCTGGTAACTCATATGGGTACAAAGTTTGGGCACAAGGTTATGCCTCTGAAACTAGAGACTTACTTTGAAAATTGGGCCCAGAATTGTACCATCTGACTTATTTGAGGTCCAAAAAGAGAACCTGTGTTTTAGTACAGCACTGAGCCAACCCCTCCGATAAACTGGAGCATGGTCATGAATTTTAGTTCTTTGGGCTGAACTTGTTGTAGCCTACACATTTTGCCAGACACGTATAAGTTCAGCAGGAGGAGATGCAAACATTTGCATAATAGAAGGTCCTTTAGTGTTTGACTGAAAAATAAGAAATTTTAAAAACATTTTCCTGCAATTTTTTTTTGAGAAAATCTGATGTTCTTGCAGCACTGATATTAAAGACACTTGAAAAAGAGATACTTCTTAAGCAGTTAAAGATTATTAATAATTCTCCATCTTTTCAATTTCTTCCATAAAGTTTCTCTCCTGTTGTATTTTTAGATATTTCCAGAATGGAATGAATGAGTAGGAAAAAAAAATGGGTTTATTTTAAAACTTGTTGTGGGAGAATACGTTTGGCAAATATTTTATGCCCTTTAAAAAAGCTTGTTGTTTTCAAGAACTGCTGTTGTAATGTGCAGGGATCAGGACATGTCACACCCATTGCATATGATGGTGGTGAAAACAAGAGGTTGAAATCCCCTCTGTTTATGATAAGTTGAGTGCAAATCTGTAACTATAAAAATAATTCTGCAAGGTTATACAGTGTTCAGATGGGACATTTTTAAGTGTCCTCTTTTTCTGGTGTTTCTAGTGTAATCTCTTCTATGTTTGTGAGGAACTTGGTCTGTATTGCTTCTTCTCGGCCTTGCCATGCTCACCTGAATGGCTGGTAGGAGGATCTTCCTTTTTGAGATGAGGGGATAATTTCACTAACTATCTGTGTAAATGTTGCCTGTATGAAATCTTTATCAACATGATCATGGTGAGTGTCTGTACACACACACACACACACACACACACACACACACTGTGTGTGTGTGTGTGTGTGTGTGTGTATATGTATATATATATATATAATATAATAAAAAAAAAATCTGGGTTTGACAATTTTGCATGAATTTTTTCCAAGGGGTACTGGCAAGCCACTGTCATATTTGGTCATCAAGACTCTCAGAAACAAACTCGCTTTGGGAGTCATTTAAATGTCTCCTGTCAAATAGATTTTATATAAACAGTTCATAAACCTCCCAAATGTGTAGTGTATGGTTTCTGGCAGTATTTGTCAAAACCTGTGACAGATGATGATCCATACCATAACTCCTCCCACCAACCAAAAATATTTCTTGCCCCTTCTTTTTCTTCTTCCCCTTGCCTCTGCTGAGGGAAAGTCAAAGGTGAAACTTCATTCACTTGGCAACTTACATGTTGGTTTGGGGATCAGCCCTGGAAACAAGGTTGTGTTGGAGTATTTAATAAAAACCTCAAGCATATTTTGTTTTTTTATTTATAAGCCAGCTTTAATCAAAAAGAAGCTCAAATAATTTTATTAGAAATTAAAGAGAATTTTGTTGGGAAATCTTTGTTCCTTGCCAAAATAGTGATGATTTTCTAATATGTTTCAAAATAAGAGTTCTTCTAATGTACTAAAAATCATTGCATTTAGGAGCAGTTTGGAAGCAACTGTGCTGCTGCACATGGTTTACATTACTGAGTGGTTGATGTGAAACTTTAAGCTGTTAATATTTTGTCCTATTTGTTTTGCTGTCCTGTATCTGATTCTAGGTATTTTCCTCTGCACCAGGATCCCAAATATTTGCCAGCTAAATATAATGTATTCTTTTTCCTTTCTGTGCAGCTCTTGTATAAAACTGGCTTCCATTCTGCTCTTGAACCAAAGTTTAACAATACTTGCATCTTGTCACAGTATCTAATAGTGCTTAGTGGCGTGATCATTCAGTATGTCTGGTTTTGAACTTGGAGTTCAAATTACCTGATATTCAAGTTGCCTTAACTCGACCTTACTACTGGTAGTTGACCAGATTATTCTCATTCTAAATTTATATTTGTACAGCATTAAAATTACTAATCACTATACATCAGTGATTGTAATAACTGGCATGGTATCACACTTTTATCTGTGCCAAGCAAAATATTGTGTAAGATCATAGTCCAGTGTATATTAGAGGCAGTTGATAGTGTTCTCAGAAAAGAGCAAGCTGGTTTTCGGAAGGGGCGTGGATGCACAGACCAGATCTTCACTCTAAGAAACATAATAGTACAGTGCTTAGAATGGCAACAGCAACTCTACATAAATTTTATAGACTTTGAAAAGGCTTTTGATAGCATTCACAGGACTAGCCTATGGCGCATTCTGCGGGTATATGGAATTCATTTCCGTATAATCAACATCATCAAAAGCTTCTATTTCAACTTTACATGCAGCGTTGATCACAGTAAGCTCAGTTCTGAATCAAAACAGGAGTACGTCAGTGGTGTGTTATGTCTGCAATCCTCTTCAGCCATGCCATTGACTGGGTAATGTGGCATACAACAGAAGACATGCCAAGAGGCATTAAATGGACACTCTTCTCATCCCTTGAAGACCTGGACTTCGCAGATGATGTCGCTCTCCTATCGCATACCCAACACCATATACAAGAAAAAACAACTTGACTCAATGCATTCAGCCAGCAAATTGGACTGAAAATCATCCTCAGTAAGACAGATATCATGACCCTTAATATTGTCTCACCATCACCAGTACGGATAGAGGATTATGTTCTCACCAGTGTAGAAACATTCACATACTTGGGCAGCACCATCAACCAGGACGGTGGAACAAGCTGGGACATCCAGAACAAAATCAGTAAAGCCAGGAACATCTTCAGGAGCTTAAATACAGTATGGAATCATCAACATACAAAACCAAAACCAAACTCAAGATTTATCAGAGCTGCATACTTTCAACACTACTTTATAGTGCAGAATGCTGGGGAATGAGAAAGTATGACACGTCCAAATTGTCTTCATTCCACGCAACCTGCCTTAGAAAAATACTCCTTATCTTTTTGGCTCAGAACAATCTCAAACCAAGATCTATTGACACAGTGCAGCCAAGGGGATCTGAGCACCATCATTGCCAGGAAGCATTGGAGATGGATCGGTCACGTGCTTTGGATGGAAACTGATTCCATCACCAGAGTAGCAATAAGATGGACACCTGAAGGCAACCGAAAACTAGGCCGCCCGAAAACAACATGGTGAAGAGCTGTGGAAGCCGAGCTGAAAAACATGGGGCACAGCTGGGGAAAGACTTGCCAGAAACAGACAGGAATGGAGGAGCTTCGTCACTGCCCTAAACGTCAGAGGCATAATAGGAACATGATGATGATGATGATGATACATCAGTGGTTCAAAAACTGTAGTTTGTGGACTTTTGGTGGTGTTTATGTGAACCGATTCCATCGTAATGATGAAACATGCACAATTCTCCTGTCCTAGCAAATTTCAATTGCTCAATCATCAGTCTTCAAGCAGAGCTCCTTTATATTTCTTTAAGAGCTCCTTTATCACACCTCTGATTCTTTGGTTTGATGTACAGGAACTGAAGTCACTTAATTATCTCTTTTTGGCATTTCTTTGTGTAAATTCAACCATGATCAAAATTGCTGACTCCAAAACTGGAGGATATCAAAGGTATAGGACAACATAACCCGCCTGCAAAGTGGCCTGGAGGAGAGACTAGAGAAGTTGGGGCTGCAGAAAAGGAGGTGATTTGGGTCTGATAAATGTAAATACCTGTACCTGTTGAGAAGAAATGCATTAAAATAGTGGGAGGAGTTACAGCTAAGTGGTCATACCCATGAGATTAAAGCAAGTTAGCACCTATCTCCTGAATTTTGTCCTAGTACTACTTTCATGTTCTGATCACCGTTGCTTCTTTGGAGAACATGTTGGCTTGTGATTAGTAATGTGGAAGGAAATGACCATGAGAAAATCTTTTGTACGCTAATGGTCCTCAGTATGGAAATATTTGAGACTCTCTGCTATATTGGGCTCAAACGTAAGGGTGAAAGGCAGCCTTATAATTAAGACAGTTTTTCAGTTTTACAGAAACAAATCTCTCCATAGTATCTTTGGATTCATAAGCCGGGGAATATCAAGTAGGAGTAGGGAGGTGCTATTAACCTCTGTGTAGCCTTAGTGATGCAGGGAGGAACTGTTCTGTGGAGGTGCCGTCATTTAGATGAGATGAAAAAAACAGAGGTCCTGACCATTTGCCTTCACCAAAAATTCTATGGCTAAAACTCCATCTACTATTCATCCAGAGTAGTGGATATTATCTCTGGTGCCCTGGTTAAATTCCATTTTCGGAATAACCTTTTGGCTACCTAAACTTGCTCTGCGATGTCATTAGGATATATGGTAGAGACTTCATATTCTGGCCTGCATTATTTGTACTTTTGCTGCACTACTAGATGTAAGGTACTGGAAAACTTTATATACCTATAACTGTATCCTCTGGTGTCACCTGAATATTTGTTGGAGGCAAGGGAAGAGGTGAACTCTTAAGTAAGGCTTTCGTAGGTAGAAAAAATTGCAATGCTAACTTTGTACCTTTTGTCAAAGTTTTGATATGGTAAAGTATTGAGTGGAGAAGAAAAGGAGAACTCTCAACATGTGCACTCTAAGAAAAAAAATCAAGCAAAAACTAAATCATTAAGGAGAGCAGACTTCTGTTCCTACTGTAAAGACCTTAATTACTTGCATTTTTCTTTTAATGACTACCAGATGAAATGGTCATAATTCTGCCTGACAAAGTTCATTTGTAACAAAGTAGATCTAACTTGTCACCAATCTTATGTTTTTATAGTATCCTATTTTGTCTGAAAGTTACAGCATAATACATCAAGCAAAGTACAGATGACATTTTACTCTTGCCTTCCTCTCATTGGAATAAAGTTGTTAATAATGTCATAGTCTGGGGATTAGAGGAATACATGCCATAAGATGGAGTGTCCTCTTTCATTCTAAGGAGATTTCATGTTCTTTGAAAAGATGCAAAGAGCTACCTGCCAACTTCTTAAAAACAGATTTCTAATGCCCCATTTGAGTTCATTGCATGAAGTAAATAAAGTAGAGCACGCAGCCTTCTCCCCCTCGCCCCAGTTTAATCTTCAATTTCATGAGAGTAATTTTATGGCAATTACTCTTGTTACCCTGATAAATTCAATGGTTCCCATCTTTCAGAAATTAAAATAATTTTATCCAGAAGCGGCTGAAGTTCTAGATAATTGGGACAAACTTCAATTTAAGGAAACTCTTGTGTTCCAGTCTGAATCCTTGAAAGGATATATTTTATTTGTAATCAACAGAGTAAAGTATTCTCTCTAACTTAGCCTTGAAGATTTTTCTGGAGAAAGTTGGGAGATACCTTTTGGTTGTGGAACACCCCACATCATCTTCCATTTTTCATGGGAGAGTTGTTGATTCTGGTCACACCCCTAACTATATGTGGCATTTGCAGCTCTTGATAACCTAAGGAGCCTTCCCAACATCTGTTTTGGGAGCCAAAGACAAATATGCCGTTCATATGTTTTTTTAATTCTTCTAGTATTGTTTGGGAGGTACACACAAAACATTTGGCATATATGTTTCACTTTGGCTGGTGAGAGAAGGATTTGTCAGCCAAAAGGGAGCAGGAAAAAGGCAATTATCTTTAAAATAGTTTTTAAAACCCCACCCTATTGAAGTAGAATATTACCTTGTGGAAACTTTACTTCACTGTTGCTGTGTTGTTCACCAGTGATGTATTTCCTGACACTTCCCATTCACTTATCTTGAAAGCCTCTGCCACTAGTTCCTCTGTTGCTGTAATTGGGAGTGCCTCTGTCATTCTCATTGCTGCAGGATCTCCAGAGGCAGCTTCTGTGTAGATCAACATACTAAAAGGGTTTGTTCCATTAAATAAATGTTAAAATCTACTCAATTTCCAATTAAAATCTGTCAGAATTGGAAACTTTTTCTCTTGTCCTGGATGCGTCAGTGGTTCTTTAACCTTATAAATGGCCATCTTGTCTCAGGGTAAGAGGCAAATTTAGGGGCTTTTCTTGCCTGTGGTTTCCAACACATGAATTTGGTTTTGGCACAGCTTTATGCTGAAGGATTTAATCTGTGGTCCTTGAAGCTGAAGGGTTGAGATATAAAATCCTAATCTAGTGGCTTTATGTGATTTCAAATATCTTCCTCTTCTATAGCTCCTTCCCTCCCACTCTGTCTCCCCAAACTCCCAGGAAATACTGAAAAATACATGTGACTTGTCTTTGGAGATTTAATTTTTTTGTTAGTAATTCTGTATTTGGTATTAGCACATTTAGGAACTAGCATTCCAGCCCACACTTGGCCACATCCTTAAAGTATTAAATGAAACAAGATATATCTGCTAATGGGTATGTTCTTTTCTTTTGTTTGTTTGTTTGTTTTGTTGCTAGGTTTGGTATTCACCCTGTGGCTGGTCGGATGCCTGGTCAGCTGAATGTGCTCCTAGCAGAAGCAGGTGTGCCATATGATATTGTGCTGGAAATGGATGAGATCAATGAAGATTTCCCAGGTTAGAGAGAGTGATAACTTGAAAACTGTTATTTGCTAGTATATTAAACTTGCAGTGGTTATTTTTTGTTTATTTTTCAAATGAAAATAGAGGCAGATATAATATACTGTGTGTGTTCGTTTGTCCGCACACGTGTATAACAATAGGCAACTTCAACGGTAAGCATTGTTTCCAGCTCTGCTTAATGCTTTCTATTAGAAGACTCTCTTATTGTATGCTTTATAAATTTACCAACTTTTAACCATTCAGGCTGAATCTTTTGGAAAGTTTCAGCAAAACCAGTTCAGCTGTTTGTGAACATTGTTAGAGAAAAGTGTTTTGCCAAGGATTAAAACATTCTCACAGATGCTTCATTAACAAGTTTTAACCCTTCATGTTCTGGAGCAGAGACTTGAAATGGGGCAGAGGGGTTACCTTGGAGTCAGAAAGGTGCCTCTTACTGTCCTCATGAATGTTCACCCAAATTTGGCCAAGGAATAAGCCTCTGAAAATTGCCATGGCACATGTTCAGTAGAGGTTTGCTAGAGGCTGGCAACTAAATTCTGCAAAGTTCCATCTGCACTAAGCATGCTCCAACTCAAGGCTGCAGGGGTTGAGCAGGACTTTCCCTTGGCTATGGCACCAAGTACGAGACCTGAGGGCAGCGTTCCCCCCCCCCCCCGGCCCCTTTCTGTATTCTCACTGCTTCCCCTGCTGATGCTGAGGGAGCATGGACGAGAAGGAAGACTCATGCTGACTCAAAGGTAGAGGATTAAGGAGCAGAGAGGAGATGTAGACAGGCTAAGGATGGGAAGGAACAGGAACAGAATAGAGGGGAACAGAAACAGATTGGGATGGGTAGGAATACAGGTGGGTGGGTGGGGAACAGAAATAGTGTGGGGAACATAAGAGCAGGGGGAACAGGCTGGAAGGGATATGCTAAGGGATCGGCTGGGAATGGGCAAAAAGATCTCTAACCACTAGAGAACACTCCTCTCCAGAACCTGAAATTCAGCACAGGATTTCTGATCTATACATTACTTTGCTGTGAAGGCCTAATAGTTGTGAAACCAATGGTATGTGGTGTGTCTCATCTCCCTGTAGTGGCTGGTCAACAGGAGATAATGGTACTAGATACTGTCCAGTTTGGCCAATGTATCTATTCAGGGGACACCATCATAGGGCCTAATCACATCAGCCACACTATCAGAGGCTCATTCACCTGAGCATCTACCAATGTGATATATGCCATCATGTGCCAGCAATGCCCCTCTGCTATTTACATTGGCCAAACTGGACAGTCTCTACGTAAAAGAATAAATGGACACAAATCAGAGGTCAAGAATTATAACATTCAAAAACCAGTCGGAGAACACTTCAATCTCTTTGGTCACTCGATTACAGACCTAAAAGTGACAATTCTTCAACAAAAAAACTTCAAAAACAGACTCCAACGAGAGACTGCTGAAGTGGAATTAATTTGCAAACTGGGTACAATTAACTTAGGCTTGAATAAAGACTGGGAGTGGATGTGTCATTACACAAAGTAAAACTATTTCCCCTTGTTTATTTCCCCTGCTACTGTCCTTGTAAACTGCTGGAAATGGCCCACCTTGATTATCACTACAAAAGGTTCCCCCTCCACCCCCTGCTCTCCTGCTGGTAATAGCTCACCTTTCCTGATCACTCTTGTTACAGTTTGTATGGTAACATCCATTGTTTCATGTTCTCTGTGTATATAAAATCTCCCCACTATATTTTCCACTGTATGCATCCGATGAAGTGAGCTGTAGCTCACGAAAGCTTATGCTCTAATAAATTTGTTAGTCCCTAAGAGTATGTCTACACTACGAAATTAGGTTGAATTTTTAGCAGTCAGTTTTGTAGAAAGCGGTTTTATACAGTCGATTGTGTGTCCCCCCACACAAATGCTCTAAGTGCATGTAGTCGGCGGAGTGTGTCCACAGTACCGAGGCAACCGTCGACTTCCGGAGCATTGCACTGTGGGTAGCTATCCCACAGTCTCCACCACCCATTTGAATATTGGGTAGAAATCCCAGTGCCTGATGGGGCTAAAACATTGTCACTGGTGGTTCTGGGTACATATCGTCAGGCCCCCCTTTCCTCCCTCCTTCCGTGAAAGCAAGGGCAGACAATCATTTTGAGCCTTTTTTTCTTGAGTTACGTATGCAGACGCCATACCACGGCAAGCATGGAGCCCGCTCAGCTAACTGTCACCATATGTCTCCTGGGTGCTGGCAGACGCGGTACTGCATTGCTACACAGCAGCAGTTTATTGCCTTTTGGCAGCAGACAGTGCAGTATGACTGGTAGCCGTCGTCGACATAGTCCTGGGTGCTCTTTTAACCAACCTCGATGAGGTCAGGGGCACCTGGGCAAACATGGGAGTGACTCAGCCAGGTCATTTCCCTTTTAAGTTTCGTCTCATGGCGATTGAGTTCTACTGGCAGTGCACTGTCTTTTAATCAGTAGCCAGCAAAAGATGATGGCCAGCAGTCATACTGCACCGTCTTCTGCTGAGCACCCAGGAGATTACAATGGCTAGTGGTCGTACTGCACAGTCTGCTGCCAGCAAGATGTATAAAGATAGATGAAGTGGCTCAAAACAAGAAATAGACCAGATTTGTTTTGTATTCATTTCTCCTCCCTCCCTCCGTGAAATCAATGGCCTGCTAAACCCAGTTTTGAGTTCTGTCCTTGAGGGGGCCATTCAGTTTCTCGCAAAGCCACCCCCTTTGTTGATTTTAATTCCCTGTAAGCCATGTTGTCAGTCGCCCCTCCGTCCATCAGAGGAACAGCAGACAATTGTTCTGCGCCTTTTTTCTGTACAGACGCCATACCACGGCAAGCATGGAGCCCGCTCAGATCACTTTGGCAATTAGGAGCACATTAAACACCACACGCATTATCCAGCAGTATATGCAGCACCAGAACCTGACAAAGCAAAACCAGGCGAGTAGGCGACGTCAGCGTGGTGACGAGAGTGATGAGGACATGGACACAGACTTCTCTCAAAGCACGGGCCCTGGCAATGTGGGCATCATGGTGCTAATGGGCCAGGTTCATGTGGTGGAACGCCGATTCTGGGCTCGGGAAACAAGCACAGACTGGTGGGACCACATAGTGTTGCAGGTCTGGGACGATTCCCAGTGGCTGCAAAACTTTCCATGCGTAAGGGCACTTTCATGGAACTTTGACTTGCTTTCCCCTGCCCTGAAGCGCATGAATACCAAGATGAGAGAATCCCTCACAGTTGAGAAGCGAATGGCAATAGCCCTGTGAAAGCTTGCAACGCCAGACAGCTACCGGCCAGTCGGGAATCAATTTGGACTGGTCAAATCTAGTGTGGGGGCTGCTGTGATGCAAGTAGCCCACGCAATCAAAGATCTGCTGATATCAAGGGTAGTGACCCTGGGAAATGTGCAGGTCATAGTGGATGGCTTTGCTGCAATGGGATTCCCTAACTGTGGTGGGGCCATAGATGGAACCCATATCCCTATCTTGGTACCGGAGCACCAAGCCAGCAAGTACATAAACCACAAGGGGTACTTTTCAGTAGTGCTGGAAGCACTGGTGGATCACAAGGGACGTTTCACCAACATCAGCATGGGATGGCCAGGAAAGGTACATAACACTCGCAACTTCAGGAACTCTGGTCTGTTTCAAAAGCTGCCGGAAGGGACTTTATTCCCAGACCAGAAAATAACCGTTAGGGATGTTGAAATGCCTATAGTTATCCTTGGGGACCCAGCCTACCCCTTAATGCCATGGCTCATGAAGCCGAACACAGGCAGCCTGAACAGTAGTCAGGAGCTGTTCAACTACAGGCTGAGCAAGTGCAGAATGGTGGTAGAATGTGCATTTGGATGTTTAAAAGCGCGCTGGTGCAGTTTACTGACTCAGACCTCAGCGAAACCAATATTCCTGCTGTTATTACTGCTTGCTGTGCGCTCCACAATATCTGTGAGAGTAAGGGGGAGATGTTTATGGCTGGGTGGGAGGTTGAAGCAAATCGCCTGGCTGCTGGTTACGCGCAGCCAGACACCAGGGCGGTTAGAAGAGCACAAGAGGGCGCGGTGCGCATCAGAGAAGCTTTGAAAACCAGTTTCATGACTGGCCAGGCTACAGTGTGAAAGTTCTGTTTGTTTGTTCTTGATGAAACCCCCCACCCCTTGGTTCACTCTACTTCCCTGTAAGCTAACCACCCTCCCCTCCTCCCTTCGATCACCGCTTGCAGAGGCAATAAAGTCATTGTTGCTTCACATTCATGCTTTCTTTATTCATTCATCACACAAATAGGGGGATAACTACCAAGGTAGCCCAGGAGGGGTGGTGGAGGAGAGAAGCACCAGGAGGGGTGGTGGAGGAGGGAAGGACAAGGCCACACAGCACTTTAAAAGTTCAAAACTTATTGAATGCCAGCCTTCTGTTGCTTGGGCAATCCTGGGGTGTGGAGTGGCTGGGTGGCCGGAGGCCCCACCACTGTGTTCTTGGGTGTCTGGGTGAGGAGGCTATGGAACTTGGGGAGGAGGGCGGTTGGTTCCATAGGGCCTGTAGCGGCAGTCTGTGCTCCTGCTGCCTTTCCTGCAGCTCAACCATACGCTGGAGCATATTAGTTTGATCCTCCAGCAGCCTCAGCATTGAATCCTGCCTGCTCTCATCATGCTGCCACCACCTTTCATCTTCAGCCCGCCAACTCTCCTCCTGGTCATTTTGTGCTTTCCTGCACTCTGACATTGTCTGCCTCCACGCATTCGTCTGTTCTCTGTCAGTGTGGGAGGACAGCATGAGCTCAGAGAACATTTTTATCGTGAGTGTTTTTTTTTCACCTTCTAATCTTCACTAGCCTCTGGGAACGAGAAGATCCTGTGATCCTTGAAACACATGCAGCTGGTGGAGGGAAAAAAAGGGACAGTGGTATTTAAAAAAAGACATTTTATAAAACAATGGGTACACTCTTTCAAGGTAAACCTTGCTGTTAACATTACGTACACAGCACATGTGTTTTTGTTCCAAGGTCGCATTTTGCCTCCCCCCACCACGTGGCTAGCCCCTCCCCCCTCCCCGTGGCTAACAGCGGGGAACATTTCTGTTCAGCCACAGGCAAACAGCCCAGCAGGAACGGGCACCTCTGAATGTCCCCTGAAGAAAAGCACCCTATTTCAACCAGGTGACCATGAATGATATCACTCTCCTGAGGATAACACAGAGAGATAAAGAACAGATGTTGTTTGAATGCCAGCAAACATACACTGCAATGCTTTGTTCTACAATGATTCCCGAATACGTGCTACTGCCCTGGAGTGGTAAAGTGTCCTACCCTGGTGGACGGAATAAGGCTGTCCTCCCCAGAAACCTTTTTGCAAAGGCTTTGGGAGTACATCCAGGAGAGCTGCGAATACCAGGGCAAATTAATCATTAAACATGCTTGCTTTTAAACCATGTATAGTATTTTAAAAGGTACACTCACCAGAGGTTCCTTCTCCGCCAGGCGGATCCGGGAGGCAGCCTTGGGTGGGTTCGGGGGGGTACTGGTTTCAGGTCCAGGATGAGAAAGAGTTCCTGGCTGTCGGGAAAACTGGTTTCTCCGCTTGCTTGCTGTGAGCTATCTACAACCTCATCATCATCATCTTCCTCGTCCCCAAAACCTGCTTCCGTGTTGCCTCCATGTCCATTGAAGGAGTCAAACAACACAGCTGGGGTAGTGGTGGCTGAACCCCCTAAAATGGCATGCAGCTCATCACAGAAGTGGCATGTTTTGGGCTCTGACCCGGAGCGGCCGTTCGCCTCTCTGGTTTTCTGGTAGGCTTGTCTCAGCTCCTTAAGTTTCACGCGGCACTGCTTCAGGTCCCTGTTATGGCCTCTGTCCTTCATGCCCTGGGAAATTTTTGACAAATGTTTTGGCCTTTCGAAAAGTGGAACGTAGTTCTGATAGCACGGATTCCTCTCCCCATACAGCGATCAGATCCCGTACCTCCCATTCGGTCCATGCTGGAGCTCTTTTGCGATTCTGGGACTCCATCATGGCCACCTCTGCTGATGAGCTCTGCACTCACCTGCAGCTTGCCATGCTGGCCAAACAAGAAATTGAAATTCAAAAGTTTGCGGGCCTTTACCTGGCCAGTGCATCTGAATTGAGAGTGCTGTCCATAGCGGTCACAGTGGAGCACTCTGGGATAGCTCACGGAGGCCAATACCGTCTAATTGTGTCCACAGTACCCCAAATTTGACTCAGCAAGGCCGATTTCAACGCTAATCCCCTTGTCGGGGGTGGAGTAAGAAAATCAATTTTAAGAGCCCTTTAAGTTGAAAAAAAGGGCTTTGTCATGTGGACGGGTGCAGGGTTAAATCGATTTAACGCTGCTAAATTCGACCTCAACTCCTAGTGTAGACCAGGACTAAGGTGCCACAAGTACTCCTTTCCTTTTTACGGATACAGACTAACACTGCTGCTACTCTGAAACCTGTATTTAAGTTGTAAGCTGTTCAGGGTAGGGACTTTTCCAATGAGTTTGGGGCTCCATTGTGTGAGGCACTGTACACTCTCTGTTGGCACTGTAGGTGCTATCATAATGCAAATCAATATTCATAGTAACTTCTGTATTGTGGTTCCTGATTTTTCAAGTTCTGTTTTTTCCTTTTTATTTTTTTAATGCAGAAACTGACCTGGTCCTTGTTATTGGTGCTAATGATACAGTTAATTCAGCAGCTCAAGAGGATCCTAACTCGATCATTGCTGGAATGCCAGTTCTAGAAGTTTGGAAGTCAAAACAGGTAAGGTGAACAAATAAAACATAGTAGCAACCTCATTTATCCACCTTTTTTTAAAACAGCTTTTGTTTGGAGATGCTAATAGGATTATCCTACTTTTTCTGTTTGCATACGAAGCTTTCCCATCATGTACTGCACTGTGCACAACAGAATATTCTGTGCTTCAGAAGTGCACTGCAGAGCATTAGTAATGTTGTAATACAATCATATTGCTGTGCTCTGATCCAGTGAAGCTAATGGTGGCTACAACTGATGAGGCTAAAGAGTAGAATTAGGTTGGCAAGTATATTTGGCACTGTTGGCCTGGGGAAGGGTGGAGTGGACAGACAGCCATGTAGTTTCCTTATTAGCTGTCATTCCTCAGATAGTGAAACTAATAAAGCAGCCAAAGGAGTTAGTCTGATTTGAAAAATGATCTAGCATGTAGAAAATTCTTAAATGTAACTCTATTTCTTATCCACACCTCACCCCAACAGTATCTGTATCGGTGCAGCAGTACAAATGTTATCAGTTATTCCTTGTCACTAGTGTGAATTCTCAGTATTCAGATTTGCCATCCTGAAACACTCAAGTGCTCAGAGTGATGGGGTTATTATTAGTGTTCTCTCAATAGCCCTTTATCACGATTGGAGGAATACATATAAGCATGTTTTATCCATGCAGAATGCCTTGTTATGGTCTCATTTCACATTATGCTCCAGTAACTGCCCTACCTCCAAGTCCACTGATTAATTTCCTTAATTGGCTCTAGCATTAATTATCCCAAACGTATTTGTTTCTTCTAAACAGTTTCTTCAGAACCGACAACCCATTATTTCACAACGGGTTATCTTGGAAAATAGTTACCAAGAATGTGATCTTATCAACTATTGGTGCAGGACCTTCCCGCAAATATTTCTTTTGGTTGTTGTTACCGAGAGGCTGGGTTCTAATAGAAAGCAGTTGCTTTATTTGTATAATATTCTTGAGTGCCAAAGTCTTGCTTTGGTTCCTTTGTGATACATAAGGTGTAAAAATAATGTAGAGCTATCCTACATCAGATGAAAAGATTGTGGCGAACAAGAGACTTCACTGAAGGTTGGAAAAACCTGTGCTCCTGAAGCTGGCATAGTCTTAAATTGCTCAACTTCTAGAGGATGAAAATCTGTTAAGCTGTAGTGACTAAGAAGGCACCATTTTGCCAAGCTATGCCTGCTTCTTGGAGCTCCACAGCCTGAAACAGTTAACTCTGGGTTAGAACTAAGCACCTTTGAGAGCACAGAAGACTCTTGAGGAGAATTGAATCAACTCAATATTACAGCCAACAATGGACTTTAGGTAACTCACGTTTAAAAGATGATCATTCACTTTATCCACTTCCCAGTCATTGCAATCAAACATTAGGGAGTGATGTCAGGGGATTCTTTAATCATGCTTTAAGGGCCTTCCTGACATCTTTCTGTAGTCAGCTTTTTCTGCCCAGTTAATTAAATGTGTTCTTTCCTGCACAGTAAACTTTAAATGCAGTGGTCAAGAGTAGAGTTTCCATAGGTAACTGCTTGTGTGTGCAATAAGACTTTTTAACTGGATCATTATTACCCAGTCTCAAGTGCTGTGGATCTGAGATGCTACATGCGCTTGCAATTAAGGTGTGTCATCCTGCATTTTGTTACATCCATTTTCATTGTATTTTTAACTTCTTTAGTATTTTGTACAGCGTCCAGTGTACCCTTGGGGGTGTTTTAGTATAATAATTCTTCACGCTCCTAGGCGTCGTCAGGGTAAGTCTAGACTGCAGCTCGGCGTGAGACTCCCAGCCTGGGTAGACTGACTTGTGCTAGCTTCATGTGAGCTAACATCCTAAAACTAGCAGTGTGGACCCAGCAGAGGCTTGGGCTAGCTAGTCATGCTCAGACCCAGAGCCTGAGCTGCCACCCAAGTCACAACATTCATATTGCTATTCTTAGCATGCTAGCTCGAGCTGAGCTGGGATAAGTCTGTCTACCCAGGCTGGGAGGCGCTCTCTCTCAGCTGTAGTGTAGTCATACCCTCAGTGGCTGGAGAGCATTGGGTTAGGGCTTGTGTGTGCCAGTACAGTCCCTAGTCAGCCATTGGTCTTGCTTTTGATTAAAGCAAGCCATTCCTTCCCTGAGTCTAGGAACACACCTTACCTATGCCGGGGGTGAGGTGGAGACTGAGAATCAAACCTATGTTTCCTGCATGGGAATGTGGAACATTACTTGGAGGCCACCTGTCTACCCTGTTCATGTGACAGAGTGACATTGACCTGCAAGTAGTATATTCTGTATATTGGCACCCATAAAGTCATCTATTGCAGGACATAATATCAAATCACTTATTTTTTTATTTTGTGTTTTGAGATTATTTTCAAATCTCCTGCATTGAGGGAGAAGGTTGATATGTGCTATGTCAAATATAAACTCTTCCCTTTGCAGATCATTGTTATGAAGAGATCTTTGGGCGTCGGTTACGCAGCTGTGGACAATCCAATCTTTTACAAACCCAACACCGCTATGCTTTTAGGAGATGCCAAGAAGACCTGTGATGCCCTGCAGGCCAAAGTCAGAGAATCCTACCAGATGTAAATACTGATAATCACTTATCAAAGTTAATATTTGGCCAGTATGAAAAACAAAAAGACCATTATTTTGTACATCAGAATGTAAGGCAAAGTTATGAGAAAAAAACACGAGTGCATAAATTGGCTTATATAATTTTGACATCTGAAAAAAATCAATACTACGTTAAGTGTCTAGAAAAACCTGAATTGTGTTTCTGTTGTGGGTTTTATGGATGCTATGAATCAGGAACACTTCAGCAGAATGAGTTTATCTTTAGATGAATCCAGTTGGGCTGAATTTTTTTCCTCTCCCCTAGTAGTCACCTAGGTAATATAAATTGAAATGTAGGATTTCATGGACCTGTTTCATTAGCTTCCAAGTATGACATGATATAAACATATGCACCTAAAGTGCTGAAATATTTTTCAGCAAATGCAACTAATTCAAATCTTTATCCCCTCCTACAGTTGTTGCCATTTCAACTGTTCTGAGAAAACAATGGCCCCAATCCCGCAATCAATTCTGTTTGGGCACCAGCAGTTGCCTACACTAACCTGATTGCAAAATCTTGGCCACTGCAGGATATTACAATTTCGGTTCACTTTTGACTTTTAATTATATTTTGCTACTTTCAGATGTATTTTGATGCATTCTTAATCAACATTTTTGTAATGCTGGAAAAAGGCACTTTCTTAACATATTTAAGATGCTGGAGAAAATGCAAATCAAGAGTTTCTTTATTACCATTTTTTAAAATTAATCAGCTATCATTTGGGGACTGTAAAAGCATACCAATCTTACAATCAATGTTTTCAATATTTGACTTTCCCTTAATCTAATTAAGTGCACTATTTAAATTTTCATAATAAGTACGGCTAAGCGGTAAATCAGTTTATGGCATATAGTGCTAATTTATTTTTATTATGTTAAGAGTACTTGAATGGAACTCAAATATTTGCCTAATAAAATGAATTAATCGTGTTTGCACAATGATGTAGCAGTTGTCCTCAGTGACAAAAGCTAAATACAAATAGTTATATTTGTGTTAGAAAGCATTAACATCTGGGGAAAACAAACTATTATGAAGCAAGTTTAAAATTGATCCATCCTAACTGTTTATAAAATTGATTTTTTTAATCACATCATGTATTGGGACCTTGCATAACTCAATAGCATTTGAGAAATATTACCACTTAGCTACCTCTGTTTTTATGTAAGGATAACTTAAAACCCATTTTTTGAACAGGTAGTATATCAAGAAATGTAATAATGTATGAAAGTAACAGCCTTTTTAAAAATCTGTCTTTTCTATAAGCTCAAAAATAAAATTAGCATATAAGCATGAATATGTTGTTACACAGCATAGGAATACTTGAGTCATTAAATTCTAACTTAACACACTGGGGCAGCTATGTTTGAATGCAGTATGTATGGCCTCGTAATACAATTGTATTGATAGCTATATTTCTGTTGGGTCTGTGCAAAAAAAAAAAAAAAAAAAGAGAGAGAGAGAGGGGGAGAAAAGGGACTTAAATAGAGGGCAATTTTGTAATCATGGAATATTAATTTTTTGCTTGACCAAGTCTGATTTGAGTATTATTGGCTGCAGTGTCCAACTTATTTCTGCTTGCATGTAGCTAACTAAAAGTTAGTCTTTTCTTAAAATGCCTTTTCCTTTGTATTTGAAATGAAAAATGTAATTTGTTATGGATCAGAGGTGCCAGGATTAACTTTAGAACTGTGTTTTATCATGAAACATCAGAGAATTATTAAAAAAGTTTAAAGAATGTGGTTTTTGTTCATAATCATTGGTCATCTCCTCTTCAGTATAGCGTAGCCTAAAAAGGTAACTAGCCTGACACTCCACTTTGGGAGTCATAGCATCAACATTATACTGAAGGCAGGGCAGGTTGGTTTTATGCCCTTTGTAGCAAAATCTCTTTGGATGCTTCTATTTTTCACCAATAGTTACCAGTCCTGAGCTGACAAGCTCTTGATTAAAATTTGAATAAAAGTTTGTTTGTTATTTTAAATCATCTTGATCTTAAGAGGTAAAATTCTTATATTTTTAGTATGTAGTTCACTATTAGTCCTTTCAGCTGGGGGTCTTAAATTATTGTAATTGTACCAATAATCTAAGTTAGACATTTCTACACTTGATGACATTTAAAATACAAGTGGATGATGATCTCCCTATATTTGCTCACTTAAGTACACAATATAACTTCAGGCAATCTTGCAGACAGGTTTCCCAGGGTAAAAAGGAAGCTGTTCTCTTCAAGTTTGGATCTGGTCAGAACTTAGCTCTTTCTTGGAGGTATCCTATCCAGGAGCAGCAGTCAGAGGCCTTGATTCAATAGGTAGCTTTCTCTTCCCCTTGATTGATTACAACTTGGAGCCAGGACCCTTTGTGGTACCAAAATTTGGTTAAACTGTAAGAGTCCCTGCACCTGGATAGTAAATAAAATGTCCATGATTTATTTTTTTAAACTATGTTAATACCATGTCCCAGGCCACATTCCAAGTTCAGTAACTAAATTCTGCCTTCCTACATTTCTCCTGTACTTTCTACTATCGAGTATCCCATTCACTTTCTGCCCTAAACTGTGTGTCGTTTTGCACTCTACTGTTACTATCTGTTTTGACTTCAGATGTGGCTTGCATTTCAGTGAGGGGTGAAGTGATCCCAGTATATAACTCGAATGAATAAATCGGTAAAGTAATCTGCAGTCCTCTGGAATGAAAGCACTTTGCAACACAATAACTTGTATTTCATATTCAACCTTACAAAGTGATGGCATAGTGTAAATTGTATTAACATGGCTCTTAAAAAGGAGTACTTAATGAAAGGTTAGCCTGTGACTGCAGGGGTCAAACTTGTGTTTTGTTCTGGTATTTTTAAAATGAGATGATGATGCAATGAATAACTCATTTCCTGCTGTATCAACTGTTAGTTTTTTTCACCTGGAAAGTATAGTGGGACTCCAATTTCTTCAGAGATGGAAAGTGATGGAAACTCAAAGCATCAGAAGAGGCACCATAGGCTGCAATTCCTTTCTTCCAATCCTGCAGATCTACTTTGTAATGACTTAATCATAAACTTTATGCTCCACTGCTGTGTGTATACTTTGAGCAAACTTTCCAATCCCACAGGAGAACTTTTTACATTCAAGAGTTTGAATATTGGGAAAGTTGGGCTGCCTTGTTCGTATATCTAGGCAGAGTGGTTCAAATATTAAATTTATGGAATTTGCCAATTTACTGGGTATTGTTCCAGCAACTGTGATTGGTGTAGGATGGTGAAAAAATTCCTCTGCTAAAATGGCAGTGACTTGCATAATCCAATTGCTCTGTAGTCACTCATAGGAAATAAATATTACATTAATTAAGTTACAGACTATTCTCATGTGATCCTTAGTGTTGTATGAAAGAAACAGAACACACTATTGTAGCTGGTTTAAAACTTTCAAAGATGCAAGTTCCTAAAAATGTCTAATTAGATATTTTGCTGCAGCACCTATCCTAAAATCTTGTTGTGAAAAACTCTGCTTGGAATTAAATGGTTTTAAAATGGAAGAATGGTTGCTCCCAGGACATTGATCTCAGTGGCCTTTTTGGATGTGGGACCTTTATCTCCATAAGCATGGATATGAAACATTTGGATAACAAGAAGTCTGTGAAGAAAAATGTTAAAATGAAACTTTAAATCATTTGGTCTATTAATCTGTCTTTACCTCCCTCTGAACTTTGGAACCTCCAGTCCAGTTTTGCACACAACCTTGATTTAGGACACTGGCATTTTTGGTTCCAACTTATTACCTAATTTAAAGAAACTTATGTAAAATCCCCTATCTAATTTTTAAATCTACCCCCTTGAAATTTTCAAATGGTCCTTTTTATATAGGTTGTATTTTAATCCTTGCATGGCAAATGTAGAAAGAGCAAAGGAAGCAGAATCACTAATAAACCATATTTAACTGCTGTGCTCGTATCAATATTCTTAGTATGCGAACAAGGAGAAAATTAGAACCATGTTGGCTTTGGCTGTATGATTACGTGATGGGTCACATAATAAAGCCAATGTTTTTTCATGAAGAGAACAAGTTGTGTACAAACAAGGTTTTTAAAGTAATAAAGTAAACATTGAAGAATGAATGACAGTGGGGCACTGAGATAGCTTTGTGCCTTATACATCTCAGCTTTGTTTATGAAGAGCAGAGGTGTTACATATAGGACAAAAGTCTGTTCTTTGCAGCATATGTACTTTTATTGAATACGCTGATGTGTGAATCAGCTAGCACTGTGGCTATTTTGCAATCAGGCTTTAGATCTGTGCTCGTAAAGGCCCTACAAGGTCTCTCTGCTTCTTGACCCTCTTCTCCATCTCCCCAGTTCTGTGCTGATTAGACCCTGAGAGCTGGTTTTTGTCCAACCCCATCTCTCTTGTGGGAAGGAAGCCACAGAAGGACAAAAGGGCTGAGAGGGCTTCACAGTCAAAAAGAGATGACTACAAAAAAGATTGGTTGTTCTCTAGTTCAGTATAAAATTGTTATTCTGTTAAATAGTGTAACTGATAGTTTCTATGCTCCTGGGAATTTTTTTTAATTAACAGCTAGCACACATTTTGAAAAGCTCTAGCAGATGTTAAAGTTGTCCCATGCAATAATAGCAGTTTCCTGTTTTCTTTATTAAAATATTACAGATGTGGATAGGAAGAACTGTTTGAGAAATGTTAAATCAGAAAATCACAGTTTTATAGTCATTATAGCCTATAAGACAATTAACGTAAATGTTTGGGTTTTTTCTTTTAGGAGGGATTTACTAACATGCAGACACCACAGGAAGACGACTTTTGCCTTTGATTTATAGGCACGCCAACTCTTTATTTTAACATCACCGTTCTCTTTTTGAAGTGTCCGTTTAGAACTGGTTTGGTACTACATGCAATTTTAAAAGCTATAATTAATGTATTTACAGTACATGTAAGTGCTAAGTATTGCTAAAATCACCTTTGTATTGCACAGCATGGCCCACAGTGGTCATCAGCAGGAATCTCTCTCTACCCCCTGCTCCCATTTCTTGGCCTTGGGATTTTATGAGGGTTCCAGGGCCATCTCATCCTAGTGGACAGGTAATATGACATGCTGACAACAGTGATTAGGTCCATGGTTGAGATTCTGCTAGTCTCCCTGGCTCAGAGGGGACTCCTAGAAGTACAGGAAGAGCCGTAGGCCACAACTACAAGACAGACTTGTGCCTTTTGTGGTTAGTGCAAGCAAACAGCAAGAGAGGGAGCATTGTGACCATTACGGGCTCCTATTTGAAGCTGTTACACTTTGTATAAATTCTTAAACATTGGAGCAGGGACTGGAACCGGGGTCTCCTAGGTGAGCGTGCTAAACACTAGGCTAGAGTCTAACTCACAATGGCCCATTGAAGCATTTATACGAAATGGAACAGCTTCCACAGGGGAGCTCGAGAGAGTCCTACCTCAGCATAGTCATAGCCCAGTGGTAAGGATATTTACTTGGGATGTGGGAGACTAGGAGTCAAGTCCCTGCTCTGAATCAGGCAGAGGAGGGATTTGAATCTGGTTCTCCCACATCTTGGATGAGGCTGCTAACTATTGGGCATAAGGGGGGCATGGGTACCATGACAACAATGTACAAGATCTGGTAAGTGTGCTCTTAGGAAGCCTCTGAGTGTGCCTACTGCATTGGGCCCTGCAGTGAGATAGTTGGGAGAATGCCTGGCTTGTGAATCTTGCTGGGGCTTAGGCGTGAGGTTGGCACCAAGCTGGTCAGTGGTGTCAGTTAGGTGGTTGTGCACACGCTCACTGGCAGAAATGTAGGTGCTCTGGGGACTTTCAGGGCCTACAGGTTAGGCAGCAGCTGAGCAGTGGCTTTGTGAATGCCACTGGCATCTAAATGTTGGACTTAGGTGCTTAACTGCCTCTTTAGGTGTTTAAGTCCCCCTTGTGCATCTGGCCTTTGTTGTTTTTTAGGCCTATGATCTTCTAGTCTTCCAAAACTTGTTTGTTTAGGTCACCGCCAAAACTTATGTAATACTTGAGGAGCAATTTGGGTTTTGATCAGTGTGGCTTGAAGTTAAACAACTCCGGAGCATTATGCTCTTTGCAATGAATATTTGCCAGTGTTTTAAAGTTAATTAGTATTTTTCATTTCCAGACAGAAGTCATCCTATCCCTCTTTGGTCCACTTATTTTCAGGATTTGCCTCCCATGTGGCATGTATTTTTAAGAAAAACTTTAGTATTTGGTTTGGAAAAAATTGGTACAGTTTACTTGGTGGGTGAAAATGGCTTTCAAATGTTTCCTTAATCATCTATACTTTGCTTTGGAAACAGTGGACATAGATGATGGAATTGATATGATAATGGAGCCAGGGAAACATTAACTTTTTCACTATAACATTTTATGGACATTAAATTGTGAAGAAAACTAAATTAGTATAGTACAGGGGAGACTTTCAAAGGCACAAATAAGAGTCAACTTTTATTAGGAATTGGACACTTAAGTGCACCTTTTTGTCTTTGAAAATCTTTCACTCTGTACCTTAACATTGCATAGGCATTAAGATGACAGACACTGCAAGACACTTAGTCCAATCTGTATTCTATATGTTCATAATTTACATTGCTACTAATGGGAATTGCGTGTCTGTTTTAATGGGAGAACTGAACCTTTAAATGTACCTCACAAGCTGCTGAAGTTGAAATGAGGAACACAGATGCAAAGTAAGAAAAGGCAGGATTCTCTGAGAATTAATCGACTTTAAACATTTTACTTTGATTTATTTTAAATTATAGATCTTAAATTTCAAGTTCAATCTTTCCCTTTCTTGATAGTATTCTTGTGGGTGACAGATACATTTGGGCTAAAAGAAGGGACAGGTGAAATATATATCTGGAGATTGTTTTCACCGAAAGGTGTAACCCAAGATAATGTGACACAGGAGATAGAGCATTTTGAAGAGGAAACTCCTAGCTTGGATCTTGGCTGCCCTGAAGGAACTGCCTATGCTCACAGAGGGGACAGACTCTAAAAGATTGTCACCCCAAATAGTATACACACCTAGATTCTTACAATATAGGGTGCACGATGTGAGTTATCACAAGATAATTGCCCAGATTGGCAATGTTAACGCTTTGCCTTCAGTCATCAGAAAGCATAGTAACAAATGCCACCAAGGTCCAAATGATGCTGTATAGCTTGCGTAAGAGCAGTTACAAACGTATTTTTTTATGCCATTTCCTCTTTGCATCTTCACATTTTGCAGTTAATCACGTAGGTGCCATTCTTTGAAAATTTGGTCCAAAATGTCCTCCTGCAATTAAAGTGTATCCTTGTTTTAGCCATAAAAAAGTGTACATCAAATAATTTGTTATAAAAATAACATTTAATGGGAGGATACATTATCTGCAGAATGTGAAATGGGATTGTTACAGCATAGTTCTTTTGTAAAGGATCTTTCCTTCTCAGGAAAGATTGGTCTGCTCTCCCCAGGTACTGAGGGCTTTCAGTAACATGTCAGCCAAGCCCATGACGGCTTTTAACTTTTTCTATTGAGAAACCTTACTCATTGGTAGTGGTGGGGGTCCTAAAATTCTTCTGTTACTGAATCTCATAGCTGGCATTAGGCTTGCTCATGTTTTTCCTGGAATTGGCACGTTTCTGGCTTCCATAGCTATTTCCCTCTATGGCAACAATGATTTTAATTTTATTTTAAACCCTAAAGTGTTGAAAACCATCATTTGAAAATGTATAATAAAGCGTGAATGTTAACAGTAATACAGCCAAGAGTAAAGCACTATGTTGAAAGCAAGAGGTATAGCAAGAATAAGGAGACTGTATGTGGTGTAAGGTGGAAAAAAGCTATTTAAAAGAAGAATAAAGCAGAAATTAATTTTACAAAAAGGTCTTTAAAATACTTCCACTTAGTTAGGATTTGATGTCTCAGAATTAGAGAGCACTTGTTAGCTCTAGCTCATTGGACTGAATCCACCCCATGTCTGTAGCAGGTAAAAGTCTACCACATAATGAATGCCTACGTGAAATGATTTGTAGTTCAGTTAATATGTGCCATCAAACTGGAGATGTTTGCTGGCAGTCATAGTGAAGATGGCTAAGTCTGCTTGTTGGCGAGTCTTCAAGCCCATGTTTGCAGCATGTTGGCAGGTCAGTACAGGCAACCACGTTCTTTACCTGTCTATGCTTGAACATAACGATTCAGCTTGCAGAGTTTTGACTCCAGGATTCTTCACAAGCACCAAATTCACAACATGTACATTAGAAGATGTACCTTAAAAACCAGTTTGAGTTAGAACAATGCTTTTATAAACTGATTTAGACAAGGTACTCATAAACCACAGTGATAGGCAGGGTATAAGAACCTGAACAGAATAGACACTAAAGAAACTGATGAAGTTTATTCAATGACGTGAAACGTGAATACGTATACTGTTCTCAGCCAGGGAGATCACAGGATTCATTGACAAAGCAGATTGCTCCCATTTATCCAAGACATTTTATAAGTAAGCAGAAGTATATAAAAGAGTGTGTCATGTGCCCATATGTTCATATTAGACACCCAAAAAATTACTGAAAATGTTTTGAGACATTTGTTTTAAATATTATTGGTTAATGAGTTTTAATCTGTAACATAATTACACAGCGTGGAATGCTCATCCATTACGTAATTGGATTGTTTATTAAAAATCTAAGCCATTTAATAAATTTCCTTACCGACATTTGTTGATAAGGAACATCCTGTTTTTGGAGATGTTCCTGTTGTGTCTCTACCACATAGGCCACGTTAATCTATTTTTCCAGGTACTCACTCTTTACCTCACTCTTTCAGCCACAGAATTTGTCTTGGATTTCTGGAGTGGTTTGGTAATTGTATGTTTGCATATTTGTTCTGTCAGTGTTTAAATGGCATAGGATTTGCTAGGGCTGCTATGAAGAGTCTCAACTACCTGTGTTCTTTCTAAGAAATCTGAGTATCAGACATATCTCAAAAGGAACAACATAAAGATGATAAATTCAGCTCATGCTGTATGAAAATGTTGTCCTATTCCTGAGTCTGCCCTAGGAGATCTACCTTTTGGAATCGTTCCAGAATGGCCATGTAGGGAGCCAGGGTGGCTTCCCGCCGAACCAGAGGGTAAAGAGCCACACTCAGCCTGTGTGGGCGGGGCCAGACACAGCTTACTCCAACCCCCGGAAGGGAAGGGGTGGAACAGGAAGTACAAAGGGTGGGGCCCTTAGCCCAGTCAGGACAGCACCAGAGAGGGAGATAGACACAGATTGCTGGCTGTTCCCTTCAGACCCTTCTGCCGAACCAGGGGAGGCCCTGGACCAGGAGAAACCTGACCTGGAGGAAGGACTGGGGCTACCAGGACTGCCAGCTGCTGAGTACCCGGAGGGACTGGAGGAGCCAGGCAATAACCTGGACCAGCGTGAGCCTGACGCAGAGGAGGAGCTGGAGCTGCCAGCAGCTGAATACCCTGACGAGCTGGAGGGATCAGAGGGACCCGCTTGAGAGACCGGGTAGGAAGTAGCCCAGGGGCAGAACTGCACAGTGTGGTGGGTCTATTTGGTCAGCATGTTGCGGATGGCTCCCCGCTGACCCAGTGGCGGGACCCTCTCCTCCCGCCACTGTCAGGGCCCTGGGCTGGAACGCAGTGGAGTTGGGTGGCCCTACGTTCCCCTACCCCGGCCAACCCGCCTCGGGTAGCAGAATCCTGACAATGCCGCAGACTCGTGCTGGCGCTCCCCCTGCCTGAGGGGCGCGCCGCAGACTCTGGCCGGTGCACCTCCCACCGCTAATTCCCCAGTGACAGAAAGGTGTGACCCAGGCCTGCCAGTGAGGCAGTAGCTCCCCACCCCCCCCCAGTGGCTCGGTGGACCAATTGAAACCTGTCACAGGCCAAATTAGAGATCTGCCAAACACTGTTCAAACAACTCCTTCCACATCATGTGATTCTCAGAGGTACCCTGTTAAATTTTTTCTCTCCAACTGAGAAAACAGAGATGGTTTCCCTACTCTGTAGGTGGCATCCTCGACAGAACTGTCCATTACAGAAATGACTGAGCTCTGGAACCCACAAAAATGTCTTTGAATTTGGTTGCACTTAATTTCAAGTGTTTACAAATATTCCTTGGTGAGGATGCCTACAGCCCCCTCCACAAGGTCTCACCCCTTAACCCCACTTGAGATTACATAGGCTGTTGCTATGCTATCAATATACTTGTATATTTTTCAGGAGCAAAATATAAATGCTCACAGTCAAGTGCAGCTTTAGATTTTTGCCAAGTGCAGTTATCTCCTTCCTTTCCTTATGACTCTAA
Source organism: Natator depressus (assembly GCF_965152275.1). NCBI lineage: Eukaryota > Metazoa > Chordata > Testudines > Cheloniidae > Natator > Natator depressus. Next base: position 29,959,644 of record NC_134238.1, read on the forward strand.
GTGCCACGCAGCTCCCTTGGATTTGTGGTTTCATATGGATACAAGAAAATTTTAGAGAAACCCCTTTTAAAAAACGTTGTTAGTGTTGCTTTAAGATTCGAACAGTGTTTGTCGTGACTGACCTGGTGGTCAAACGGTGGTACAAAATTTGGGATTCCAGTTTGCGATAAAGTGAGGTCGTTGCTCCTTTATCTGCCCCCTTAATCCTGGGGTATGTCTTCACTACCCGTCGGATTGGCAGGCAGCGATCGATCCAGTGAGGATCGATTTATCACGTCTAGTCTAGACGATAAATTGACCCCCAAGCGCTCTCCTGTCTACTCCTGTACTCCAGTACTATGAGAGGCGCAGGCAGAGTGGATGAGGGAGTGGCAGCGGTCGACTCACTGCGGTGAAGACACCACGGTAAGTCGATTTAAGTACGTCAACTTCAGCTACATTATTCACTTAGCTGAAGTTGCTTAACTTAGATCAGTTTCCCCCCCTCCACCCCACACTGTAGACCAGGGCTTGGAGTCCCTCTTCAGCATGCCCTCATGGACCAGTTCTTGAAGGAGCTGTCTAGCTATCTTCAGCCAGAAGGATAGGTTAATATGCTACAAGCCCTTAGCCTAGGCGGGAAGCAGATAAAAGAAGAGAGCAAGGGAAGGATCATCAGAGTACCTGGCTCAAAAAGTGATGGCTTAAATACAAACAGTAATTAACTGAACCAGCCACTGGGTGTCACTTGTTTCACACAAATATACCTGAGAAGTTAATAGTCTGGCAGCAGAGAATTTGTGAGTCTATTCAAGATAGTACGATACAGATCCTCTTTCTTTCCCCTCCTGTAGCTGTCAAAGTGGGATACCTTGTATCTAAGTGTCAGCTCAAAGTGTGAGATATCTACAGCAAATAGTCACCTGTGTGACCCAATTATGAACCCACCCTGCCACACCACTTCTTGAATGGCATGCCAGACTAGCAGCTGCAGGAGGACTCTAAACCTGCCACGCAACTAAGCTAGCTTTTGCCTTGCTGCATGAATATGACTCAGTACATAGACATGGTCACACCAAAGCTTCTGAGTTTTTGTGCAGCTGCAGACCTGGCTGAAACAGAAGGCAGAGACTGAAAGATGTGCAAATAGAGAGAAAGAGAGAGAATTCACCCCAAAAGCAAAAACAGGCAGAAAGCCATGAAGAAAAATTAAGACTAAGAGGAGAGATGCAACAAAGAGGATAAAGAAGGGAGAAAAAAAGGAACGAAAAATGAGTGTTTTCAACCAGCCAGTAACTATATCAGACTTAATTAACTAAACTCCCCATCTTGGAGGGCTGCATGGATGCATTAGATTGAATTGTAATCTCACAGTGGTTTTAAGTGCATTGACATCCATAGAGTTACTCTTGATCTACACCATGGGAAAAGAGAGTGGAATCAAAGCCACGGTTTGTAGCCTGCTTGTTACCACGGTTAAGATGGAACTGTATGCCAGCAGCTCTACCAGATGATCTAAAAGGGGAGAGTCTCTTCTTGGTTAAGCACTCAGGAGCTGGGTTGAGTTTCTCTTGGGCGGAAGTCAGTATGTGCATATGTAACTCAGTTTGTGGTGTGTCTCATTCCCTCTTCTACAGTTTCAAGCTATAGATGTTCATCTTTTTTATCTCAAATTGTATAGGCCCATGCTTTTAGCTCTGGAGATTCCCAGTTCAGTCTCCCAATCATGACCAAGATGATGATTTATCTCTCACATTTTACGAGAGGACAATACAGTTCATAACCAAATAGCTTGACTAATGGTGGAAAATGACTTTCAATTATAACGTTACAGAAGAGAATTAATGTATTCCTGAACTTTCTCTCCATGAATTCCAGGAGCTATAGTTGCTCTGGCTCCCTTACAAGCACTAGAGTAAATGGAACTGGAAGTCCTATGTCACGAGTTAATAAGTGAAAATATCATCTTCTTCTTGAGCAATATTACTGACCGTTTTATTTTGATAGAATAGCAAGATTATAAATAGCAGGGAAACATGGCTATTTAAGGGGTTTCTAGGGGTTAGCCAGCTTTTTAAAATGGCCATTGGCACTTAGGTACATAAGCTCTGGGGTGAAATCCTGGCCTTGATAAAGTCAATGGCCGTATTTCCATTGACTCCAATAACAGCAGGATTTCACCCTTTTCAGTTGTTGTTGAATTTTACAACATTTGATTCATACAAAAATCTAGAAACATTTAGGAAACGAAATCAAAATTCACTTTTTTTCATGCATCTAAAACATTAGTCCTCATTTTATTCTGAATCAAACTGTACATGCAAAAATTAGTTATTGCTATATATAGAAGCATGAATCAAATGCATTGGAATTAATTATTATTAAACAGACCCATATCCTGAAAAAAATCTTTCCTGAACCCCCTCTTCTGGCCTTCAGACAATTCACTACCTTGCCAAGCTCATCATCAGAAGGAAGCTCCCTACAGACTAGGATACACCAACTCAAAGCAGCACCAGCCCTTGCAGAACAACAAATGCAAAACCTGCAGACATATCTTGACTGCTATGATGATCAATACCCATCACAACACACTGTCAAGATCCATTGGTCCTATGCATGCCTGTCACAACATGTGGGGAACCTCATCCGATGTATCAAATACCCCAACAACAACAAAGTGGGAGAAACCCGACAATCACTATGCTCTTGAATGAACTCTCACAGAAAAATAGTAAAAGACAAAAATGCCATATCACTCATGGACAAACACTTTTTACGAAACGATCACTGCATATCTGACCTGTCAGTTCACATCCTCAAAGGAAACCTGCACAACACTTTTAAAAGATGAGCCTGGGAACTAAAATTCATAACTCCACTAGACACCAAATAATATGGACTTAATAAAGACACTGGATTTAGGGCTCCTTTACCTCCTGACTGTAGAGGTATAAACTGCTGATTTAATAAATGTTGCAAAAGATAATTTAAGATGAATGCTGTATCTATTCCACCCTTGTATTTAGCTGTGATACTCTGAGTACCTTTCCCAGATCTGAAAAACAGTTTTGTGTTTAAGCTTGAAAGCTTGTGGAGTCTTTGACCAATAGAAGTTGGTCTAATAAAAGATATTACCTCACCCACCTTTTTCTCTCTAATATCCTGGGACCAACACAGCTATAACAACACTGCAAACAACTATTAAATGAGTCATTCTTAATTTAAAGCTATTATTAGTAATTTTTCCCTCTGTTTGCCTTTCATCATCTTGACTCTTTCATAGTATACTAAGGGTATGTCTACACTACAAAATTAGGTTGATTTTATAGAAGTCGATTTTTAGAAATTGATTTTGTAGAGTCGATTGTGTATGTCCCCACTAAGCACATTAAGTCGGTGGAGTGTGTCCTCAATATCTTGGCTAGCGTTGACTTACGGAGCGGTGCACTGTGGGTAGCTATCCCACAGTCTCCACTGCCTATTGGAATTCTGGGCTAAGCTCCCAATGCCTGATGGGGCAAAAACATTGTTGAGGGTGGTTTTGGGTACATGTCGTCAGTCGCCCCTCTCTCCCTCCCTCTCTCTGTGAAAGCAACTGCAGACAGACAATCATTGTGCACCTTTTTTTCCTGGGTTACCCATGCAGACACCATACCATGGCAAGCATGGAGCCCGCTCAGCTCACCGCTGCTGTTGTGAGCATCGTAAACACCTTGCGCATTATCCTGGAGTATGTGCAGAACCAGGCTAAGAGACGCCAGCATGAGGATGATTGTGATGAAGACATAGAGACAGACGTTCCTGAAAGCATGGGCTGTGGCAATTGGGACATCATGGCGACAGTGGGGCTGGTTGATACAGTGGAATGCCGATTCTGGGCCCGGCAAACAAGCACAGACTGGTGGGACTGCATAGTGTTGCAGGTATGGGATGATTCACAGTGGCTGCGAAACTTTTGCATGTGTAAGGCCACTTTCCTTGAACTTTGTGAGTTGCTTTCCCCCGCCCTGAAGCTCAGGAATACCAAGATGAGAGCTGCCCTGACGGTTGAGAAGCGAGTGGCGATAGCCCTGTGGAAGCTTGCAATGCCCGACTGCTACCGGTCAGTTGGGAATCAATTTGGAGTGGGCAAGTCTACTGTGGGGACTGCTGTGATCCAAGTAGCCAATGCAATCATGGACATTCTGCTATCAAGGGTAGTGACTCTGGGAAATGTGCAGGTCATACTGGATGGCTTTGCTGCAGTGGGTTTCCCTAACTGTGGTGGGGTGATAGATGGAACACGTATCCCTATTTTGGCACCGGACCACCTTGCTAACCAGTACGTGAACCACAAGGGGTACTTCTCAATGGTGCTGCATCACACCATTGGTGGTGGATCACAAGGGATGTTTCACCAACATCAACGTAGGATGGCTGGGAAAAGTAAATGACGCTTGCATCTTTAGGAACTCAGGGCTGTTTGAGCAGTTGCAAGAAGGGAGTTACTTCCCAGACCAGAAAATTACCGTTGGGGATGTTGAAATGCCAATAGTTATCCTTGGGGACCCAGCCTACCCCTTGCTCCCATGGCTCATGAAACTGTGCACAGGCAGCCTGGACAGTAGAAAGGAGCAGTTCAGCTATAGGCTGAGCAAGTGCAGAATGGCGGTAGAATGTGCCTTTGGACGTTTAAAAGTGCGCTGGCGCTGTTTGCTGACTAAGTTAGACCTCTGCGCAACCAACATTCCCATTGTTCTTGCTGCTTGCTGTGTGCTTCATAATATCTGTGAGAGTAAGGGGGGACATGTTTATGGTGGGGTGGGAGGTTGAGGCAAAATGCCTGGTGGCCAATTTTGAGCAGCCAGACACCAGGGCGATTAGAAGAGCACAGCTAGGTGCGCTGTGCATCTGAGAGGCTTTGAAAACCAGTTTCATGACTGGCCAGGCTACGGTGTAAAAGTTCTGTTTGTTTCTCCTTGCTGAAAACCTGCTCTCTTTGTTGATTTTAATTTCCTGTAAGCCAACCACCCTCCCCACTTCGATCACAGCTGGCAAAGGAAATAAAGTAACTGTTGTTTTGAAACCATGCATTCTTTCTTTCTTAATTAAAAAAAAAAAGTGAGATAAGTGACAAGGTAGCCCGGGTGGGGTAGGGTGCGGGAGGAGGGAAGGACAAGGACACATTGCTTACGTAGCCACACTACAAATCAAAACTGTTTTAATGACAGCCATCTGTTGCTTGGGCCATCCTCTGGAGTGGACTGGCTGGGTGCCCAGAGCCTCCCCCCACCACATTCTTGGGCGTCTGAGGGAGGAGGATATGGAACTTGGGGAGGAGGGCAGGCGGTTATACAATGGATGCAGCGGGGGTCTGTGCTCTTGTTGGCTTTCCTGCAGCTCCACCAGACGCCCGAGCATATCCGTTTGCTCCTCCATTAGCCTCAACATTGCCTCCTGCCTCTGCTCTTCGTGCTCACTTAATGCTTTCCTGGTATCTGCCACTGAATGCCTCCATGCATTAAGCTGTGCCCTATCAGTGTGGGAGGACTGCATGAGATCGGAAAAGATGTCATCGTGAGTGCGGTTTTTTTTCACCTTCTAATCTGCGATAACCTCACGGTTGGAGATGATAGGGGGAACATATAAACATTTGCACTTGGGGGAGATAAAAAGGGAGAGTAAAATTTTTAGAGGATACATTTCTGAGAACAAAAGGGAGACTCTTTCACAGTGAATCAAGCAATTCACAGCACACAGAACATGTTGCTTTAGGTACAAGGTCTCATTTTGCCTTTTATATTGAGTGCCTGCTGGTATGGTGAGACATCACACACGGTTGGGCAACAGAATTCGGTTTCCAGGCAGCCATAGTAAGCCTTTTGATATGCAGGGTTGGCTTCTTCTGCCTTCATAACATGTGGGAATGGTTTCAAACTGCAGCACCATCCTTTCCCATAGCAAGCAATGCCGGTTGGGTTTCACATTTAAAAGGAGGGGGTGTGGTTTTTGGGTGGATATGTAGCATTCACCTCCCCTCACCCACCGCATGGCTATTCTCCGGGATGATCCCTTTTAGCCAAGTGCAAACAACCCAGCATGAACGGGGTCCTTTTACTGTTTCCTTACAAAAATTCCCCTATTTCCACCAGGTGACCATGAATGATATCACTCTCCTGGGGCTAACACAGAAAGATAAAGACCGAATGTTGCTTGAATGTGACCAAAACCCAGGACCTTTCGCTGCCATGCTTTGTGCTGCAATGATTCCAGACTACTTGCTACTGGCTTGGCATGGTAAAGTGTCCTACTGTGGAGGATGAAATAAGGCAGCCCTCCCCAAAAACCTTCTGCAAAGGCTTTCAGAGTACCTCCAGGAGAGAGTCATGGAGATGTCCCTGGAGGATTCCTGCTCCATCCCCAGACACGTTAACAGACTTTTCCAGTAGCTGTACTGGCTGTGAATGCATCCCAATTCTTCAGGGCAAATTAAACATTATTGCTTTTAAACCCTGTACTGTAGTTACAAATGTGCACTCACCAGAGGTGCCTTTTCTGTGGCTTCAGGGTCGGGGATCCCATCTTGGGAGGGTATTGGCTCCAGGGTGATGAAAAGGTCCTGGCTGCTGGGGAGAACGGATTCACTGCTTGTCTACTGCGCATTCTCCTTCTCTTCCTCATCCACAAAATCCTCCTCACTGTTGTGTGAGACTCCCCCCTTGCAGGTGTCCATAGACAGTAGTGGGGTAGTGGTAGGGTCCCCCCCTAGAATGGCATGCAGCTGATCATAGAAGCAACATGTGTGGGGCTCTGACCCAGAGCGACTGTTTGCCTCCTTTGTCTTTTGGTAGGCTTGTATGAGCTCCTTCACTTTCATGCGGCACTGCTGTGTGTCCCTGTTCTAGCCTCTCTCCACCATGCCCTGTGCAATTTTGGCATATATATTAGCATTTCTTCTTTTTGATCGGAGTTTGGCCTGCACAGATTCTTCTCCCCATACAGCAATCAGATCCAGTGTCTCCCTTTCGGTCCATGCTGGAGCTCTTTTGATTCTGGGGGGACTGCATGGTCACCTGTGCTGCTGAGCTCACCATCCTGACCAAACAGAAAATGAAATTCAAAATTTCCTGGGGCTTTTACTGTGTAGCTGGCTAGTGCATCAGCTAGTACCTGGCTAGTGGAGTTCAAAGTGCTGTCCAGAATGGTCACATTGGAGCACTCTGGGATAGCTCCCGGAGGCCAATACCGTCAAATTGCGTCTGCACTACCCCAAATTCGACCCAGCAAGGTCGATTTTAGCGCTACTCCCCTTGCTGGGGAGGAGTACAGAAGTCGATTTTAAGAGCGCTTTAGGTCGACGGAACGGGGTTGGTTGTGTAGACACATTCATTTTAAAATCGACCTAATGCGGCTAAATTCAACCTAACCCTGTAGTGTAGACCAGGGTTAGTATACTCAGAAGACTAAGTAAGAAATACTTTACATGGTCAGGTGGTTATCCACTTCTCTAGCTTTAGCCAAATACTACTCTCTTTCCAAAGACCCTGTAATCATTCCAAGCATTTCAGATCTGCTGCTTTATCACACGCTGTTCACAAAAGATGTGAACCTCTTTTGACTCTCCAGTTTTGTTGTATCTTATAACCCAGAGGTGGGCAAACTACAGCCCGTGGGACCGTCCTACCTGGTCCCTGAGCTCCCAGCCAGGGAGGCTAGCCCCCGGCCCCTCCCCTGCATCCCCCCTCCCCCGCAGCCTCAGTTCACCACGCTGCCAGCGCTCTGGCCTGCCGCTCCTGCTGGGCAGGGCAGTGGCGTGGCTGGCTTTGGCCGGGCGGGCGGGATGCGAGCTCCTGCTGCTCTGAGCGGCAGCTGACCTGGTAAGGGAGTGGGCATTTGATAAGGGACAGGGGGCGGTTGGATGGGGCGGAGGTTCGAGCGGGGGGCGCAGTTGGGAGAAGGAGCAGCGGGGGTTGAATGGGTTGGGGTTGGGCGGTCAGGTGACGGGGAACAGGGGGGTTGGATCGGCGTGGGAGTTCCGGAGGCCTGTCAGGAGGTGTGGGTGTGGACAGGAGTCGGGGCAGTCAGGGGACAAGGAACAGGGGGGGTTGGATAGGGGGTGGAGTCCCAGGGGGGCAGTTAAGGTTGGGGGTGGTCAGGGGACAAGGAGTAGGGGGGGTTGGATGGGTCGGGGGTTCTGAGGGGCGCAGTCAGGGGCCGGAAGTGGGAGGGAGTGGATGGGGGTGAGGGCCAGGCTGTTTGGGGAGGCACAGACTTCCCTACCCAGCCCTCCATACAGTTTTGCAATCCCAATGTGGCCCTCGGGCCAAAAAGTTTGCCCACCCGTTATAACCCCACAGCCAGACTCTTGCCCCTGCTCCTCATTACTTTATACAACATTAATTACCCCAGAGTGATGTTTGCCTCTCCATGTTAACTATAAAACCAAACTAAATGCTAAGGGGAAAACTGAGCTCATGCACTCTTAATTACGTGCAATCCAAGTACTGTACAACACAAACCTATGCTAATTTTGTTTTAACAGTTAAGCATATTGGTCAAATTTGGGTAAATGATGCCCTAAAGGAATTAGCAACAGATTACAAGGATTATAAACAGTTTTTCTTGTGAAATGTAGTCACTTTATGCTCTGAATGTTTTAATTAGCAAATGTAAGTGGAAATATGTTAGCGTTTTCACTGACCACAAGTGTGTGCCTAAGCAATTAAGGATTCATATTTTACTTTTTTTCCCCTACCACTGTGCACTTTTCTTCCTCAGCACTATTTTTGTCTTCTAACAAAAGGCCACTGTGAAATTTCAGATTGAACTCTCTCTTCCCCAGATACGTTCCTGGAAACAGGGGAGGGGAGGGGAAGATCATTCCCACCAGGACTGTTCATGGAGGGGGCCTTCTATGTGCCAGCCTCTGTCCTTTGCAAAGGAAGACACCCTTAAAAGTCCTGTCCTACTTTGGATGCTGGGTCTGGATGTGGACCTCCATCAATCCTGGGCTCCACATGTGAGAGGAAGTGTGTGGGGGCATGCATCATTCCTTCATCTCCAACCCACGTCCAGCAGGTAGAGTAAATTCTACCATAAAGAAAGCCCCAAGCAATATTCCCTTTTCTGCAGTGCCCTTTGTGTGGAATCCCCTTCCACGCTTCATGGACAGGGATTGTGAGGGCAGCAGCAGAGGGAAGGAGCTGGGAATCCTTGAGTCAGTGTGGAGCAAACCTCACCCTCCACAGATCCCTGCCTGAAAGAATTATGATAATGTTGTATGAGAGAACCTCACTGAATATTCCTCCCTCCAGGATCCCAGCATGTTGGTGGGGGGGTTAATCTGTCTAATCCTTAGGAAATACATGGAAACAGACATGTAGGATTGGAAGGGACCCTGAGAAGTCATCAAATCCAGCCCCCTGCAATGTAGCTGGACCAAATAATCCTAGACAATCCCCGATATGTGTTTGTCCAACCTGTTCTTAAAGTCTGCCAATGATGGGGATTCCACAACCTCTGTTGGAAGCCTATTCCAGTGCTTAGCTACCCTTATGGTCAGAAAGTTTTGCTTAATATCTACCCTAATTTTCCCTTGCTGCAGAATAAGCCCATTACTTCTGGTCTTACCTTAGTGGACATGGAGAACAATTGATCACTATCCTGTTTATAACAGCCCTTAACATATTTGAAGACTTATCAGGTCCCCCCCCCCTGTTTTTTTTTCTCAAGACTAAATGTGCCCAGTTTTTGTAACCTTTCCTCACAGGACAGGTTTTCTAAACCTTTTATGGTTTTTGTTGCTCTTGTCTGGACTCTTTCCAGTTTTCCCACATCTTTCCTAAAGTTTGGCACCCACACTGGACGTGGTATTCCTGTTGAGTCCTCACCAGTGTTGGGTAGAGCAGGACTGTTACTCCCATGTCTTACATATGACACTCCTATTAATACACCCCTATTTGCCTTTTTTGCAGCTGCATCACATTTTTGATTCATATTCAATTTGTGATCTACTATAACACCCAGACCCTTTTCAGCAGTACTAGCATCTAGCCACTTATTCCCCATTTTGTACTTGTGCATTTGATTTTTTCCTTCCTAAGTGAAGTACTTTTAAATTTATCGTTATTGCATTTCATCCTGTTGATTTCAGACCAATTCTCCAATTTGTCAAGGTCATTTTGAATCCTCTCATTCAAAGTGATAGCAACCCCTCCCAGCTTGTATCATCCACAAATTTTATAAGTATACTCTCCACTCCATTGTCCAAGTCATTAATGAAAATACTGAATAGTACTGAACCGAAGACTGACCCCACTACATAATGTCCTCCCAATTAGACAGCAAGCCATTGATAACTGCTCTTTGAATACAGTATTTCAACCAGTTATGCACCCACCTTATAGTAATAGATTCATAGAGTTTAAGGCCAGAAAAAAACATTAGATTATCAAGCCTGACCTGTATAGCACATGCCACTAAATTTCATCTGGTGATTCCTGTATTGAGCCCAACGACTTGTGTCTGGTTAAAGCAGAATCTTCCAGAAAATTGTTGTTACAAGGAGGAGGGAGAAAAATTGTTCTGTAACTTCATCTAGACCATTTCCCCCTAGTTTACTTATATGAATATCATGTGGGACTGTATCAAATGCCTTACTAAAAGATCTCTCTCAACTACCCTCCATCCCCCACTAGGCCAGTAATTCAGTCAAAGAAGGAAATTAGGGTGTTTTGGCATGATTTGTTCTTGACCAATCTATCCTGGACTATTCCTTATAATCCTTTGTGACCGTGGCTCAGTGGGAGCCAGCTGTGATCACTCATTTAGGGTGAGCTGCAAAGAACAGGGCAGACAATCCCCAAAAAGCTAGTGGATATTCCAATATTTATATTTACCAAGCCAGCATTAAAAAAAAACTTCTTTATTACCTTACTGGTTACTCAGAAGTCCAAAACCATAGTTCCCTTAAAGTGATCCAGCCTCAGGCCTCCATCCGGTACCTAAGTCAAATATGATGACTTCTGAAAATCTTATTTCATCATATAAAAGAAAAGGTTCTACCAATCCCAAAGGATCGGACACATTACCTCCAAGGTTAATAAATGTTTCAGATCTTACCCAAATACATGCTACAGCCAATTCTTATTAACTAAACTAAATTTTATTAAAAAACAAGAGAGAAAGTATGTTGAAAGATCAATATCTATATAGACATGAGTTCAGTTCTAAAGATTCAGATTCATAGGAGAGATGGTGAGCTTTGTAGCTGCAAGGAGTTCTTTCAGAAATAGTGCAATGTTTATATGTCAGGGTGGTCCAGTTAGAACTGGGATCTCAGTCTTTATGGCGTGGGCCTCCCCTGCATGAAACCTTAAGCAGATCAGGACCCAACTATCTTTTATACAATTTCATGTCCTTTTTGACAAGTTGGAGTTCCTCGGGGGAAAAAACGGTAATTAGGATGACTTTGAAGGAGGTCCATCACCCGGTACTTAGCTATAGAATTAACATAAGGCAATTTGCTTGTTCCTCCACCATTCACACATTATTTGCTATACATTTCAAAGAGAGATGAATACAGAGATATCCCGTGTTTACAATTCATTTAAATGCTAGGATGTTCTTTTGATCTCTGAATTATCAGAATACAGCATAGACAGGGACTGTTGATTACATTGTTGACCCTATTCATACATATGTAAATACACAAAAACACAACCATTACCTTACCACAAGTCTTAAAGGGTTGAATTTGAGTCATTTATTTTGCAGGATGTTTAACCCTTTCTAGACATGTGTCACACTCTTTTATCCTCCAGGTGCTGTACAAATTGGTTAGCAATTTGTTCCAGTATTTTTCCAGGTATTAAAGTTCAGCGGTGACTGGATCCTCTTTGTTCCCCTTTTTAAAGACAGATACTATGTTTGCCATTCTCAAAATCTTTTGGAACCTCACCTGTCCTCCAGGAATTCTGAAAGATAATTGCGAAGGGTTCCAAGATTGCTTTAGCTAGTTCTTTTAGTACCGTAGGATGAACTTCATCAGGCCTTGCCAACTTGAATACTTCCATCTTATCTAAATAGTCTTTAAAAACCAGAGGAAAGGAATGCAATCCAAAATAGTGAAAGAACAAGTTAATGTTAATTGTGTTGAGTAGCTGGTCAGCAATAACCTTTAAGCTCTGGTCTACACTAGGACTTTAGGTCGAATTTAGCAGCGTTAAATCGATGTAAACCTGCACCTGTCCACACGATGAAGCCCTTTATTTCAACTTAAAGGGCTCTTAAAATCGATTTCCTTACTCCACCCCAACAAGTGGATTAGTGCTTAAATCGGCCTTGCTGGGTCGAATTTGGGGTACTTTGGACACAATTCGATGGTATTGGCCTCCTGGAGCTATCCCAGAGTGCTCCATTGTGACCACTCTGGACAGCACTCTCAACTCAGATGCACTGGCCAGGAAGACAGGAAAAGAACCACGAACTTTTGAATCTCATTTCCTGCCACCAGCGTGGCAAGCTGCAGGTGACCATGCAGAGCTCATCAGCAGAGGTGACCATGATGGAGTCCCAGAATCGCAAAAGAGCTCCAGAATGAACTGAACGGGAGGTACGGGATCTGATCGCTGTATGGGGAGAGGAATCCGTGCTATCAGAACTACGTTCCACTTTTCGAAATGCCAAAACCTTTGTCAAAATCTCCCAGGGCATGAAGGACAGAGGCCATAACAGGGACCTGAAACAGTGCCGCGTGAAACTTAAGGAGCTGAGGCAAGCCTACCAGAAAACCAGAGAGGCGAACGGCCGCTCCGGGTCAGAGCCCCAAACATGCCGCTTCTATGATGAGCTGCATGCCATTTTAGGGGGTTCAGCCACCACTACCCCAGCTGTGTTGTTTGACTCCTTCAATGGAGATGGAGGCAACACGGAAGCAGGTTTTGGGGACGAAGAAGATAGCTCACAGCAAGCAAGCGGAGAAACCGGTTTTCCCGACAGCCAGGAACTGATTCTCACCCTGGACCTGGAGCCAGTACCCCCCGAACCCACCCAAGGCTGCCTCCTGGACCCGGCAGGCAGAGAAGGGACCTCCGATGAGTGTACCTTTTAAAATGCTATACATGGTTTAAAAGCAAGCATGTTTAATGATTAATTTGCCCTGGCATTCGCGGCTCTCCTGGATGTACTCCCAAAGCCTTTGCAAAAGATTTCTGGGGAGGGCAGCCTTATTGCGTCCTCCATGGTAGGACACTTTACCGCTCCAGGCCAGTAACACGTACTCGGGAATCATTGTAGAACAAAGCATTGCAGTGTATGTTTGCTGGCGTTCAAACAATATCTGTTCTTTATCTCTTTGTGTTATCCTCAGGAGAGTGAGATATCATTCATGATCACCTGGTTGAAATAGGGTGCTTTTCTTCAGGGGACACTCAGAGGTGCCCGTTCCTGCTGGGCTCTTTGCCTGTGGCTGAACAGAAATGTTCCCCGCTGTTAGCCATGGGGAGCGGGAGGGTTGAGCGGGTAGCCACGCGGTGGGGGGAGGCAAAATGCGACCTTGTAACAAAAGCACATGTACTATGTATGTAATGTTAACAGCAAAGTTTACCCTGAAGGAGTGTAGCCACTGTTTTATAAAATGTGTCTTTTTAAATACCGCTGTCCCTTTTTTTTTCTCCACCAGCTGCATGCGTTTCAATGATCACAGGATCTTCTCCTTCCCAGAGGCTAGTGAAGATTAGAAAGAAAAAAAAATGCACTCGTGATGAAATGTTCTCTGAGCTCATGCTGTCCTCCCACACTGACAGAGCACAGACGAATGCGTGGAGGCAAATAATGTCAGAGTGCAGGAAAGCACAAAATGACCGGGAGGAGAGGTGGCGGGCTGAAGAGAGTAAGTGACGGGCTGAAGACAGGGCTGAAGCTCAAATGTGGCGGCAGCGTGATGAGAGGAGGCAGGATTCAATGCTGAGGCTGCTGGAGGATCAAACCAGTATGCTCCAGTGTATGGTTGAGCTGCAGCAAAGGCAGCTGGAGCACAGACTGCCACTACAGCCCTTGTGTAACCAACCGCCCTCCTCCCCAAGTTCCATAGCCTCCACACCCAGACGCCCAAGAACGCGGTGGGGGGGCCTCCGGCCAACCAGCCACTCCACCACAGAGGATTGCCCAAAAAACAGAAGGCTGGCATTCAATAAATTTTAAAGTTATAAACTTTTAAAGTGCTGTGTGGCATTTTCCTTCCCTCCTCCACCACCCCTCCTGGGCTACCTTGGTAGTCATCCCCCTATTTGTGTGATGAATGAATAAAGAATGCATGAATGTGAAGCAACAATGACTTTATTGCCTCTGCAAGTGGTGATCGAAGGGAGGAGGGGATTGTGGTTAGCTTACAGGGAAGTAGAGTGAACCAAGGGGAGGAGGGTTTCATCAAGGAGAAACAAACAGAACTTTCACACCGTAGCCTGGCCAGTCATGAAACTGGTTTTCAAAGCTTCTCTGATGCGCACCGCGCCCTCTTGTGCTCTTCTAACTGCCCTGGTGTCTGGCTGCGCATAACCAGCAGCCAGGCGATTTGCCTCAACCTCCCACCCAGCCATAAACGTCTCCTCTTACTCTCACATATATTGTGGAGCGCACAGCAAGCAATAATTACAGTGGGAATATTGGTTTCGCTGAGGTCTAAGCGAGTCAGTAAACTGCGCCAGCGCGCCTTTAAACGTCCAGATGCACATTCTACCACCATTCTGCACTTGCTCAGCCTGTAGTTGAACAGCTCCTGACTACTGTCCAGGCTGCCTGTGTACGGCTTCATAAGCCATGGCATTAAGGGGTAGGCTGGGTCCCCAAGGATAACTATAGGCATTTCAACATCCCCAACAGTTATTTTCTGGTCTGGGAATAAAGTCCCTTCCTACAGCTTTTGGAACAGACCAGAGTTCCTGAAGATGCGAGCGTCATGTACCTTTCCCGGCCATCCCACGTTGATGTTGGTGAAACGTCCCTTGTGATCCACCAGAGCTTGCAGCACTATTGAAAAGTACCCCTTGTGGTTTATGTACTTGCTGGCTTGGTGCTCCAGTACCAAGATAGGGATATGGGTTCCGTCTATGGCCCCACCACAGTTAGGGAATCCCATTGCAGCAAAGCCATGCACTATGAGCTGCAAATTTCCCAGGGTCACTACCCTTGATATCAGCAGATCTTTGATTGCGTGGGCTACTTGCATCACAGCAGCCCCCACACTAGATTTGCCCACTCCAAATTGATTCCCAACTGACCGGTAGCTGTCTGGCATTGCAAGCTTCCACAGGGCTATCGCCACTCGCTTCTCAACTGTGAGGGCTGCTCTCATCTTGGTATTCATGCGCTTCAGGGCAGGGGAAAGCAAGTCACAAAGTTCCATGAAAGTGCCCTTACGCATGCGAAAGTTTCGCAACCACTGGGAATCATCTCAGACCTGCAACACTATGCAGTCCCACCAGTCTGTGCTTGTTTCCCGAGCCCAGAATCGGCGTTCCACCACATGAACCTGGCCCATTAGCACCATGATGCCCACATTGCCAGGGCCCATGCTTTGAGAGAAGTCTGTGTCCATGTCCTCATCACTCACGTGACCGTGCTGACGTCGCCTACTCACCCGGTATCATTCTGCCAGGTTCTGGTGCTGCATTTACTGCTGGATAATGTGTGTGGTGTTTAATGTGCTCCTAATTGCCAAAGTGAGCTGAGCGGCCTCCATGCTTGCCTTGGTATGGTGTCCGCACAGAAAAAAGGCGAGGAACAATTGTCTGCCGTTGCTCTGATGGAGGGAGGGGCGACTGACGACATGGCTTACAGGGTTGGCTTACAGGGAATTTAAAATCAACAAAGGGGGTGGCTTTACATCAAGGAGTATTTCAGGCAGGACTTCACGGAGGGTTCCAATAAGAAATGGTGCACCTAAGTAATTGTTCTTATTGGAACAAGCAGGTTGGTCTGGCCTCTGACTGATACATGGCTAGATTTACCTCGCTGCACCTTCTCTGTGAGTGACTGCAGTGTGACCTAGAGGAAAGAGTCCCCTAGACTGGCGAGGGGGGGAAAGCAAATGAGTACAAAACAAAGCTGGTCTATTTCTTGTTTTGATCCACTCCATCTATCTTTTACATCTTTGGCTGGCAGCAGACGGTGCAGAAGGACTGCAAGCCATCCTCATCTCTTGCCTGCCCGGCAGAAGATGGTACAATAGGACTGCTAGCCATCCTCATCTCTTGCCTGCCCGGCAGAAGATGGTACAATAGGACTGCTAGCAATCCGTATCACCTGCCTACTCACCATAAGATGGTTCAATAAGACTTACTGCAGGACTAAAGAGAATGACCTGGGCAAGTCACTTCTAATAACGTAGTCCCTGCACCCATGTCTGCCCAGGCGCTCCTGGCCGACGTGGCCAGGAGCACCTCGGACATGACGATGACGGCTACCAGTCCTATTGTACCATCTGCTGCCATAAGGCAATGGGTTGCTGCTGCTGTGTAGCAATGCAGTACCATGTCTGCCAGCACCCAGGAGACATACGGTGACGGTTACCTGAGCGGGCTCCATGCTTGCTGTGGTATGGCGTCTGCACAGGTAACTCAAGAAAAAAGACGCGAAACGATTGTCTGCTGCTGCTTTCACGGAGGGAGGGAGGGAACGGAGGCCTGATGATATGTACCCAGAACCACCCGCAACAATGTTTTAGCCCCATCAGCCATTGGGATCTCAACCCAGAATTCCAATCGGCAGCGGAGACTGCGGGAACTGTGGGGTAGCTACCCACAGTGCAACACTCCGGAAGTCGATGCTTGCCTCGGTACTGTGGAAGCACTCCGCTGAGTTAATGCACTTAATGCACTTAGAGCATTTTCTGTGGGGACACACACACTCAAATATATAAAACCGATTTCTAAAAAAATGACTTCTATAAATTCGATCTAATTTCGTAGTGTAGACATACCCTAAATGAAGACTTAAGCAAAATAGGCAGTAAACACCTCATCTTTTTTAATGCCATCAGTTATTAGCTCTCCTTCCCTGCTAAGTAGACGTCCTACACTTTCCTTCATCTTTCTCTTGCTCTTAATATATTTATAGAACCTCCTTTTATTGCCTTTTATGGCCCATGGTAGGTGTAACTTATTTTATGCCTTAGCTTTTCTGATTTTGTTCCTACATGTCCTTTTGTGCTCCTCCTTAGATATTTGTCCATGATTCTATTTTTTGTTGGATTCCTTTTTGATGTTCAGATCATTAAAGAATGCTTAATGGCGCTACATTGGCCTTTTGCTGTTCTTCCTCTTTTCTTCACATCACAATAATTTTCAGTTTTGCCTTTGTTGTCTCCTTGAGAAACTGCCATCTTTCCTGAACTCATTTTTCCCCTTAGATTTTTTCTATTGGGACTTTACCTACCAGTTTTCTGAGTTTGTTAAAGTCTTTTTTTGAAGTCCATTGTCCTTATTCTGCTGCTCTCACTCCTTCCTTTGAATCATGAAATCTCTCATTTCATGCTCACTCTCACCCAAATTGCCTTCCACCTTCAGATTTGCTACCAATTCATTCCTATTGGTCTGAATCAAGTCTAAAATGGCCTGATTACTACTTCTGCTTCCTGGAACAAAAAGTTGTCCCCAATACATTCAACAACTTATTGGACATATTGTTTTGTCCTATTACTTTTCCAGCCGATGTCTGGGCCATTAAAATCCCTCATTACTAGTAGGTATCTACTTTCATAGATAAAGCAAGCAAAGATGAATCAGCTCTACCTATACCAGTATCTTCTAATGAGCTCCTCTGCTAACTCTTTAAGATGTCCAACTTTCCCACTCCTTGAACATAATAATGCCTTACTAAATGTTACTCTAACTCAAGTTCATTATTCATGATGCCACAAAAGGGTGGTGTCCAACAGAAAATCATGTTACTGTAAAAAAATCCTCTTAGATCCTTAGGGCAGTTATACGATAATCATGGGATAGCCAGCTGTCATAGTAAAATTTCATGTTTAATCCCCGTTGAGCTTACACACAGGATTTATGAACAGTAAGTGCTAACAAAAAACACTAGGCATGCCAGGGTTTTCTTTTTCTCAGCATTGCAAACAAATCAGAATAGGATGAATGGAGAGCTATTTAGTATTATACAACATGATATACATAGATGTTTTTAAATGCTATACTTAAGGGACCTACTGGCAAGACCTGAGAAAAGAACAAAGTGTGTCTCAACCTAGTCAATATCACTAACTATGCATACTGTGACACCCATAAAAAACTTGACAATGGTTAGGCTGCAGATTTGTGGACACCACTACTTATCATGGTGACCAATATCATCTCATTGTTTACTTGTACTCCACTGTCTATATCCATCTCTTGGCTTATAGTTAGATTCCAGGTTCTCTGGGGCAAAGGTCTGTCTCTTTGTTCTGTATTTGTATAGGGCCTAGCATAATGGGGTCCTAGATCGGGGTGGGCAAACTTTTTGGCCCAAGGGCCACACTGGGGTTGCGAAACTGTATGGAGGGCTGGGTAGGGAAGGCTGTGTTTTCCCAAACAGCCTGGCCCCCGCCCCTATCTGCTCCCTGACTGCCCCCCTCAGAACCTCCGACCCATCCAACACCCCCTGCTTTTTGTCCCCTGACTGCCCCCTCCTGGCACTCCCTGCCCCTAACCACCACCCTGGGTCCAACCCCCGCTGCTCCCTGTCCCTGGACTGCCCTGCCCCCTGACAGGCCCCCCGGGACTCCTACACCTATCAAACCACCCCCGTGTTCCCCATCTCCTGACTGCCCCTCCAGAACCTCCACCCCATCCAACTGCTCCCTGTCCCCTGACTGCCCCCCAGGACATCCTGCCCCTTATCCACCCCTCCCACCCCCTGCTACCTGCCCCCTTACCATGCCACTCAGAGCAGCAGGACTGGCTTATCGGAAAGCCTGAGAGGTGGGCAGGCGCAAGCCATGCTGCCCTCATGGTGGAATAGCTGAGGGGGAGGGGAGACAGCAGAGGAAGGGCAGGGGGCGAGCCTCCCCATCCAGGAGCTCAAGGGCCAGGCAGGATGGTCCCGTGGGCTGGATGTGGCCCGGGGTCCATAGTTTGCCCACCTCTGTCCTAGATGCTATGGTAATACAAATAGTAAATAATAATGCAATTGATAATGGCAAGGTCTTATTCATTTGTTTTTAGTCCTTGTTTTAGAATTGTGTACCCTTTGTTCATAGCAACTCTTTGGAAGCTAGACATTCAAATGTTTTCTCTTACTGAAGATATTTCCTTTGTTATGTAAGCAGAGTCAGGATGAGCTCCACCCTGACATCTGGTGGTGAGGTGTGGCAAGTTGTGGAAAAGAACTTCAGGGGCTGATCTCATTTGCATAGGCACACCCACCCCGCCTAGAATGAGGCCATAGCTGCCCAAATGGTCACTTTGGCTGCTGTGGGATCCCCAGTGTCTCTGTTATTGGGGCAGGAAGAATAAATTGTTATTACCCTGATTATGGGAATCAAGGACAGAGGAACTGTACTTGGCCTTTTGTTATGATGGAGGGACTCGCCAGGCAAGGGACATGGGTTCCAAAACTCTGTGAATTGAGAGAGGCTGGGGACAGGTATTAATACTTGGTGGCATGGGCCTCCTGGTGAGGGCCTTACATGCTAATTACATTTCCTCCTCTCTCCACTGCGGAATATCAGAGCTAATTTTGATTCCATTAGGAGTCTAGTTACAGGCTGCTGAGCTGAATTCACTTTGGGCTAATGGTGCACCAGCACTGAGGCTCCCCTACTACAAGCTGAAATCACAAAAGAGCTAAACTTACTAAGAGCTGAAATCACTGAGTGTTGTGTTAAGTAGTGGGGGAGTTTGCGGGATGGCGAGCAGAGCAGAGTGGCTGGTGGAGCAGAGCAGTTTGTTGGATGCCTAGAGCAGTTCATGGGGCGGCTGGCAGAGCGGAGCCCCATGGATAGGTGGGGCCATCAGCTTTGGACCACGTAAGGTGCCCTTTACTCCCCTCTCCCCCCACCCTCCCCCAATCTCCACCCAGGTTGGGAGGTAAAACTCTGCAGATAAACTTTTGAACTCTGGGGCTGTCCTGACCGGAGACAGAGACCTTTGGGTCGTTGGACTTTTGGGACTTTGGGTGATTTGGGTTGCTGGACTCAAGAACCAAAGGGAAAGGACATGCCCCAATTTGCTTGGGGTGGGTTTTTTGCTCATGGGTTGTTAGGAATCCTGTTGGTGGTGTTTCCCCAACATAATGCCACATTGTTTCTCTCTGTTATTAAAAGGCTTTTTGCTACACTCAGACTATGTGCTTGCGAGAGGGGAAGTATTGCCTCTTGGAGGCGCCCAGCGGGAGTGGTATATATTTGTCCCAGGTTACTGGGTGGGGGCTCGAGCCGGTTTTGCATTGTGTTATTGGATTGGAATGGAACCCCTAGATACTGAACCTGGCCCTTGTTGCTGCCCACTCTGACAGGCAGAAGGGTTACAGTTAGATTCATTCATTTTGTTATCAAAGGGTTGCTCATGAATATTTTTTGCAAACTTCCATTAAAAAAAACACACCCATGCACCCGACAATTTACAAATAAATATTTGGAAGAAAGGGGTAAAATATTGGGCACCCTAGTGTTGATAGACTTACTGTAGATAATTATTAGAGCTGGTCAAAAAACTGAATTATTTTGTCAACATTTCAAATTTTAGCCAAAAATGGAGGACAAAACTTGGACAACATTTTTGCATTTTTTTGCCAGTTCTAATAACCAGGGAATATGTGACACTATAATAAATGTGTTGCTGATATAGATATGGTCAACAGCTAAACTGTGCTTGTGCGGACATGGGGCCAGATCCTCAAAGGTGTTTAGGTGCTGAACTACAGTGTGATTTAGCTACCTAAATACTTTTGAAGATTTGGGCCTAAACATGCGACTGTCTGCTCAAAAAGCACAAGCCTTCTATGACTTGAGCTTAAGAAGAATTTCTGAAACTAGTCTTAAGATGCAGTAATTTTAAAGAATTTACACTCCTCTGTGTGTCAATCAATAGAGATGAACTTAGTTGCCTACAATTTAAAAAGGGCAGGCATTCCATTGAGTAGATGAAACCAATACATTACAATAGGGAAAGTCATGAGTGCAGTGCTTTCTGTAATTAAAAAAATGTTCATATGAATAATCTCTTAGGAAATGGGGGAAGACAAGCAATTTTCCCACACTGTGAATCCTAGAATGTGGTTTTCGTAGGGAGAGTTATCTGTGCCAATATGTTTTTGCATGAATGATTTTCTTCAGTTTGACATTTGACACCTTTTCTACCCATCAGTAAATCAAACCAAACAACTGAGGTCTAAAGTGTCAACAAAAGTCAACTGATTTTAAAGGGAAGGTGGGTGGCTGTGAGTGTGTGTAAGGTAATGAGAGGGTGCATTTTTTTCCTTTTAAAAGAGGCTGCTCATTTGCTTAAAGTTTTACAGAATAAAACATTGTTTACACATTTTCCTGTGTTCTGTTTATCTGCCAAGATAATTCTTGCACCATACTAATTCCTGTTTGAGAAACAAATGGCCCCTTTCACATTACAGCTATGCACAGTTTACATGAAATTTTCCAGGACTCCACTTCAGAAGAACTGCAGGAACACATATGCTTCACTCTTCCCTTGGGTTCAAATGATGACCTCTTTATCCAGGACCCCATTATTGTACAAGCCAAATAACTAGTGTGATAACCTATAGGTGTTACGCAAAGTACTCTGGTAAACAGGGGCACTGCAAGCTTCTTTAGAGAAAATGCCATCAGTTCTACTATCTCAAAATTTGAGATAGGCAGGTCAGAAATGGGAATGAGGAAAAAGTTTGATGGAGAGTAGGATTAACTGCTTTACGGAATAGATACATCCGGGGCACTTTCTACCTTTGTTCTGAGTGCAGATATTTCATTAATATTGAGGGGCACACTATGCTTGAAACCAATCGCATAAAGTTTGCTAAATTGATAATTCCACTGTGGCAAATGTGATTACAGTAACAACATGTAGCTCAAATAAAACTCTGCTTTCCTTTAACAAAGGAAGCAAAATGACCAAAATGGCAGAAACTTTTTCCGGGTAGGGTCTTTTATAACATTGGCTTAGTTTGGTAACAGAGACTCCAAAGCTTATCAGGGCTATTGGGAGATATGGCCAAACAGATCCGTTCCAGTGTGATGCAAGAAGCTTCTTCTCTCTCTTAGGGGCTGAGGTTAGTGTTGCCTCTTTATCCCAGCAAAGTCATTTCAATTATGTTTTAAAAATATACACGTTAATGACAGGCAAAGGTGGACTCTACTGTACAAATATGTTAATACATATCTTAATCCCTCTTAGTGGTGGTGCTATAATTTTTAAATATTACCATCTCTTCTTTCTTTGGAGTCAAACCCAGGGGCATTCACTCAGTGCTCCATTTCTCCTGCTAAAAGGACAAGAACAAATCTTGTAAGCTCAACTTTTTCCCAGAGTCTCCTCACACATCCCCAGAAACACTATTACTTGATTTGATGCCGATTCTAGACATATAAAAATATATTTATATGCTACACATAAAGGACCCAAGAGATCCCAGGATCATGGAAATGCTGTAGATGAGGGTGCTGCCATCTAGCCCATGAGATGGAGGAGGAGAAAGAGGGTACAGACAGAGTGGTCACGAGTGGGAACACCAGGTAGTCTTTGCCCCATAGTAGCTGTGTAGGAGGAATGTGCAGTACCCCCATGTTCCAGTTCACATGACTAACTACAAAGTACTTGTATCATCCAAAAGGGGAGAAGGGATAATGTGACTGAACAGGCAGCAGAAAGGACACAGGACATGGTAAGGAGGGTGGTGATGAGCCTGATGCTCCATACAAGAAATGAGAATCAGCAGCACTGAATATGTTTGAGTTTCTTACACATGATGAATCAAAATGTGCCATGTTCCCCTTCCCCCAAAACACAATGACACTCCTGATGTAACGTGTCCCCTTTGTTCGCTATAACGGTGGAAGGTTTGCCAGCATATCAATAGAAAATGGCTCTCATAAGCCATCTGCAGAGATGTGGTGTTATGTTCAGGTGCCCACCTAAAGAGGTTAGATAAAAACTTGACACCCCGGGTCCATATTTGGGTGGCTAGCTTGTGTTGCCACTCATACTGCAACATCCACACTGATATTTTTAGCATGCTACCTTGAGTAGAGCTAGGGAATTATTGCTATGGGAGTTTAGTAAGCTTTTTCCCCTCTCACATGTAGCGAGAGAGGGCTTCTACAGAGCAATGGGTAAACCAATTATTATATTGCCAAAGAGCCAAATGGGTCCATACTATAACAGTTCATGCCATGGATATGAGTGCTGTGCAAAATAGAATTCTCTTAGCAGGACACTCCATTGGATAGTATCAGACCTTCCCGACAGAGAGAAAGACCATTAAAAGCAAAATAGAAAAAGCTTTGTCAAGAAATACTGCAGCACTTAACTGAATGAAAGTAGGGTGAGAGGGCGTCCTATGGAGCTTGTACCCAAAAGTGAAGGTACCTGTGAGTGGTTTACCTTTTTTCACTTTCTGCTGTCAATGTTGATCCCTACCACCATGGATTTGATTTATCATGTCATTAGGGTTTTTTTTCCTTTATGGAGAATCAAAGGCAGCAGTACAGAAACTGTGCAGGTTATTCCATTACCTGGTTCTCACTCTGGTCTGAAAAATCAGTGTGTCTACTCTGCCCAGCTTGGGCTGATTGCCCCAGCCTTGGCTATAAATACAAGCAGCTGACCATACATGATGAGTACATTTTAACCCAAAGATGATACCCTGTATCTGTGAGCCATCACTTGGGTAGAAGTGATGAAGTGAATGCAACACATGGAAGCATATTTATCTATGAGAATGGATTCGATGTAGGTGTCTCTGAGCAAAATAGAATTGTACATTTCAAATGCAGGGAGGACCATCCTGGACATCTTGGTAAGACTGCTGAATCACAGAAGACTGATTATTTACAAACACATGCTCAGACCCTAGTAAATAATTTATCACCTTTTACCAAGGAAATGAGAACCTTCAGAACTTGGCCAAGGACGACAACAGGCATATACCACCATTCCTCACTCACATGAGCATCAATCTCCAAATAACGTTTAAAAGATACCTGATAAGTGTGGCCAGCTGCCATAAGGGAAACTTGCTACTTTTGGCTAAGACAGATTTTGTATGTGCATCTTTGGGAGCAATTTTGTGTATGGATGCCAGCTGTGTCACAGACATTGCAGGGAGACCTAACAGTGGCTGGTTTACATAGAAGTAAAGTGGGTGGACATAAGCAGGCAAAAGGAAGTCTAAGGCTAAAGGGCTCTCACCATAGCCACCCTACCCTGAATTTGGCACGAAGCTATTATTTAAATGAAACAATCGTCATTCTGATGTGTTTTAAAACTGAGTGAAACATTTTAAAGCATTCAGTGTTAACTTAGCCTCAACCAACATGCTTTTATCATGGAAAACCAAGTGCACAGCCTTCATATTAACCCATCATCTGAGGGTGTAGTACAAGTGATGCTTCTATCTCAGGCAAAAGCAAGAATCTGGGTGGTCCCCTTTGCCCCAGTATCTGAGCACTTCATAACCTTTAATGCTTTTATCCTCACAGCACACCTGTGAGATAGGAAATTGCTGTTATTCCCATTTAGCAGATGGGGAACTGAGAACAAGCAGCTTTTCCATCATCATACAGGAAGCCTGGGCAGAAGAGGGAATTGAACCTAGATCTTCTAAATCCCAGGCTAATACTCTAGCCACTAGGCTATCCTTTCTCAGTACAGTTTCAGATGGGCTGTTTCTGTATTGTTAGTTGCATAAAGGGCTTATGTTCATTTCCTGTTAAAGAAACTGAGAACATCCATACAAATTTGAACAGACAATCTCTAGATATCTGGTAGTTTTCTGAGGATTTAGTGTCTGACTAAGAAATAGTCTTCCAGAATCAGGAAGCAGCAGGGAGGGGGACACCCCTCTACAATAACTGATCATATTTAGTGTTTATAGCTGACCAACATCAGTTGGGTGCACTTCCTCCATCAAGAATGCTCCATAACATTCAAGAAACATATTTTGTAAAATTCATAACTGCTCAGATATTCCCAATCAAAGAAAAACAATCTTTAAAATACCTCTCATATCACTGGGATTAAGCATTATTTGCTTTCAGTGTTCAATGCTTTTGAAGTTATCAGTTGCAGATTTGCTTTTAACCCTAAGTACTACCACTATTTTATTGAATATTATTTGGCAACCATTTTTCCCTGCCAGCAGGTTTCTCATCAGTTGAAACTATTTGCTGCAAGATCTGATGATATTTACCAGCAGAGCAATATTTTCTTAACACGGCTGCATTTTCTGTCCCGTTGTGATAACATTTTGTTCTTTTTCACCTTGCTGCTTTTTTCTCATACATGAGCTAACACAGGCACAATAAAGCAACATATATAGAACCTATGTTCCATAAAACAAATTTCAAATTGAGATATTTATTGAGATATTTAATCTACAAATATAGATTTCCTCATTAACATATATCCTTGTACTGACTTGAGAAAAATTTGGTCATTGCTTCTTGTGTTTTAATGATCATGAGTATGCCAACAACAGCAACCAGATAAATGGTAGGCCAGACATTTGAAAAACAGGTCCTATATTACTACCTTTATTAATAGTTGAAACTCAAGCACTAGGAAAAATGCGCTTTCTTTGAAAGGGATACTATCAGGTTATAAATGTCATATTTAAAATTAAGTTTTTGTATGTGTCATTAATAGAACCTTAAATTATTAAAAATTAAAATTCTAAAAATATAATGTACTGTTCACCATTACGTTACTTCGTAGGAAGTATAGCAAAAGACCATCTTGGCTTAACCAGGAGATCTTCAATGATCTGAAACGCAAGAAAGATTCCTACAAAAAGTAGAAACTAGGTCAAATTACAAAGGATGAATATAAACAAATAACATAAGTGTGCAGGGACAAAATTCGAAAGGCCAAGGCAGAAAACAAAATTAAACTAGCTAGAGACATAAAGGGTAACAAAAAAACATTCTACAAATGCATTAGAAGCAACAGGAAGACCAAGTACAGGGTAGGCTCATTACTCAATGAGGGAGGAAAAACAGAAAATGTGGAAGTGGCAGAAGTGCTAAATGACTCTTTTGTTTTAGTTTTCACCAAAAAGTTCAGTAGCGATTGGATGTTTAACATAGTGAATGTCAGTGAAAATGAGGTAGGATCAGAGGCCAAAATAGGGAATGAACAAGTTAAAAATTATTTAGACAAGTTAGATGTATTCAAGTCACCAGAGCCTGATGAAATACATTCTAGAATACTCAAGGAGTTGACTGAGGAGATAGCTGAATCATTAGTGATTATTTTCGAAACATCATGGAAGGTCGGAGAGATTTCAGAGGACTGGAAAAGGGCAAATATAGTGCCCATCTACAAAAACAGGAAATAAGAACAACTTGGGGTTTTATAGACCAGTCAGCTTAACTTCAGTACCTGGAAAGATAATGGAGCAAATAATGATGCAATCATTTTGCAAACACTTAGAAGATAATAAGGTGATAAGTAACAGTCAGTATGGATTTGTCAAGACAAAATCATGTCAAACCAACCTAATAGCTTTCTTTGACAGAGTAACAAGCATTGTGGAGGGATGGGTGGAAAGCGATAGACGTGGTATATCTTGACTTTAGTAAGGCTTTTGATACTGTCTCCCATGACCTTCTCATACACAAACTAGGGAAATCCAATCTAGATGGAGGTACTCTAAGGTGGATGCATAACAGGTCGGAAAGCCATTCCCAGAGAGTAGTTATCAGTGGTTCACAGTCAAGCTGGAAGGGTATATCAAGTGGGGTCCTGCAGGGATCAATTCTGGGTCTGGTTCTGTTCAATATCTTTAATCAGTGATTTTGATAATGGCATAGAGAGTACACTTATAAAGTTTGCGGACAATACTAAGCTGGGAGGGGTTGCAAATGTTTTGGAGGATAGGATTAAAATTCAAACCAGTCTGGACAAACTGTCTGAAGTAAACAGGATGAAATTCAATAAAGACAAATGCAAAGTACTCCACTTAGGAAGGAACAATCAGTTGCACACATACAAAATGGGAAATGACTGCTTAGGAAGGAGTACTAAAGAAAGGGATCTGGGGGTCATAGTGGATCACAAGTTAAATATGAGTCAACAGTGTAACACTGTTGCAAAAAAAGCAAACATCATTCTGGGATATATTAGCAGGAGTGTTGCAAGCAAGACACAAGAAGTAATTCTTTCACTCTACTCTGTGCTGATTAGGCCTCAACTGGAGTATTGTGTCCAGTTCTGGGAGCCACATTTCAGGAAAGATGTGGACAAATTGGAGAAAGTCTAGAGAAGAGCAACAAAAGTGATTAAGGGTCTAGAAAACATGACCTATAAGGGAAGATTGAAAAAATTGGGTTTGTTTAGTCTGGAGATGAAAAGACTGAAAGGGGACACGATAACACTTTTCAAGTACATAAAAGGTTGTTACAAGGAGGAGGGAGAAAAATTGTTCTCTTTAACATCTGAGGATAGGACAAGAAACAGTGGTCTTAAATTGCAGCAAGGGTGGTTTAGGTTGGACATTAGGAAAAACTTCCTTACCGTCAGAGTGGTTAAGCACTGGAATATATTGCCTAGGGAGGTTATGGAATCTCCATCATTGGAGATTTTTAAGAGCAGGTTGGACAAACACCTGTCAGGGATGAACTAGATAATACTTAGTCCTGCCATGAGTGCAATGGACTGGACTAGATAACCTCTTGAGGTCCCGTCCAGTCCTATGATTCTATGATTAAAGCTGTTTATTAGTTGCATTTCTCCCTGCTTGGACAATGAAAGTAGACTAATCTGTTTCAGTTTTGTTTCTAGTCAGTTTCATTTCCTGGTTTTTATGTAGTAGCAAAATGAGATATCACATGGAGTCATGAATACTGCAGGGGCCCCTTTAAATACAAACAGCTATTTTCAGTGGAATATTTTTTAAAAAAAATCATGATATATTTTCTATTCATTTTATACTTTGTAAAAGCCTAGCTTTACAAAACCTAAATTTTAGGCATAAATTGATCTGAGACTGTCCATTTAAAGAAATGATTATGTAAAGAATGCTCTTTGGGTATGCTTTACATTTTATTACTTTAGAGTTGGGGACGAGGGCATTGGACAACTCACACGAGAGGAAAAAAACCTGACAAATTCTTGGGTTGTATCCAATTCCTTAGCTAAGCCACCAACTCCATATTTGGCTTGAAATGAGGAATTTTCTCCCCAACAGCTGCCTCTGGAGTCAATATAAACTGTTCTAGAATATTTAGTAACCAACAGAATGATACTATAGAAAAGCTTTAAAAAGGTTGTGTAGCATTGAACTTCATAGGGAAGTCAAGATTCATGTGCTGTATGTTAGAGAACATTACATAATATTATGAAAATCCATATTCATATTTTCATGTTATAGTACATTACCTAACAAGAGTATCCTCAGAGTGCTTTACCCTGCAACCCAAAGTCATGTGAATAGTTTTTTTATGAGTAAATCGCACTGAGATCAATAAAAAGACTTCTGTGAGTAAAGACCAGGCATTTTGTTATATAATAAAATCTCTTTCATTTATTCCTTGTGAGATTTTTAAAATATCCTTGCACACCTTTTTTCTCTAACTTTGCTTTTTTAAGATCCATTTCCTGAAGGGAGGATGCTTTCTGGAACAGTATTTGATGATGGCAGCATTCACCACCTTACACCTCAAACAACGCCTTCTTCTTCCCCACAACTCTGCAAGGAAAGATTTTCCTTGAGTAGAGTTTTACCATTTTAAATTAAATGAACATTCAATCACATTCCCCAGCCACAATTTAGAGAACACCTTCTGAAGTGGATGCTTCTTTTTGTTCTTTCATTTTATGCACCATTATAAAAAAAATGAGGCAAATAAATTTTTTTAAAACTTTGATTACATCCCCAGTTGAGCTGAAATTCTGAACTGGTCCAGAGTAGGAAACCTGGTAATGGAACAGAGCTGTGGTCACCTACTCTAGGTGTCTGATATTTATACCACTGCACAAGCAGCAGCATTACTGTATATTTAAACAGTGTATTAAAAAGAGTGCACACAAATAAAGAATGACAGCTAGATATAAACCAGAACCAGCTGGAGTAAGGGGGCTGTGGTACTGTATCTTCTCTCATGGAACATTTTGCCATCTGCTAAAATCACTGTATATTTTATAATTATCATAGAAGATGAGCACTGTTGAACTCTGAAGTATTGACTTAGAAGATTTGGATGATCTCTAGAAAGAAAGTATTACAAAAATGTGTCACAGAAAAAAAGAGGAGATCAAAAGAATACAATAAAAATCCGTTTACTTTGTACAGAAATGCAATAGGATTTTAGTACCATTTTACAAATAAAAAGAAAGAATGGACCCACTTTGGGGACTGATGTGGTGCAATGTTAGGACATTTAATTTGAAGTTTTTAACTCATGTGGTATTATGTTTATGTTTTAAGAAAGATCTGTTCTAAAGGTAACACACATTTGGACCCAAGCTGTTCTAAATCTGTTTAACCAAATCCAATTAATGAAACTGTATGAGTCTAAAAAGTGCAAAAAAGCTTAAAGCTTATGCTTATTATATTGATAGTATAAAATTTATGACATCCTTAACAGTTCACCTCCTTGCCTTTTAATAAATCAGGATGAGTAAATGACTTGTTAGAAAAATACATTGTTTTAATTTAACTACTTTAAATGCTTTCAGAAAAAAAGTGTGTGTGTGTGTGTGTGTGTGGAGTTTGGATTGTATTACCACCTTGGTAAAGGCTTTTAGAGTAAGGGGATCCAATTCTGCAATCCTAAATCACATGAGTAACCCTGTTAAAGTCAATGGGACTGCTTGTATGAGTATAAGGATTACAGTTTTGGGTCCATAATTTTAGTGGCCTAAATAAGTCTGGGTCAGATTCTCTGGTCTGCTTAGCCCAACTAGCACTGAATGGTCATCAGGTGGTGACTGAAGAACCGCCACTCTGCAGGGGAATACGCCATTAGCAGAGGCAGAAACTCTTCTTGCTTCCACCCCACCCTTGGCAAAAGGGGAGGGAGGGAGATGTGTCTAGAGAGTGCTAAGGACATACCATTTCCTTTTTATCAGGAACCTCACGTTAATGGAGAGATGAGCTTAGTGGAATTCTGCTCTTCCACACCCCATTGTCTTCCCTGTCAGGCTCATTTCCCTCTCCCAGAATGCCCAGCATGGAAGTCCCATCTTCCCCTTGTGGACATTAGTACATCAGAGGTGTAAATCAGAGCTGCTCCTGTGTATCTCTAACTTGCACTGTGGCTAGGTGACTGAAAATCAAGGAGCCACAATGAGCTCCCTTCAGTGTTCCCTCTTCACTGTGAGGGGGACAATCTGCCTCATCTGTTTCCAGCAGCTGTATCCATCCTTGAATGTCCCATCTGATCAAAATTTTTCATTACTTTTCATCTCTTTTTCTGCAGGTGGAACAATACCTTTCCCAAACCCTACAACAGTAGCATAGCCAGGGTAATATTTTATAACCAAGAATTCATTCTATAACATTATACAAGACAAATCCTTGGATTCCTTTCCCAAGGTTTGATTTGCATATTAACTGATGCCAGATTAAGGCTCAAGAGGACTGCCTATTGACGAATACACAAGGGGTCAGTCCCAGAACACCCGTTATTAGTGTTAATGCAATTGACATCAACACTTCCCTCTGAAATCCATAACCTCTATGACCAAGCAGTCAAGGAAACTTTTGGGAACAATGGACATGGGCCTATTTTTGTTGTTATTGTTTCCGGGATTAACATGGAGACATTTGTTTTATTGCAGACATTAGTCTGAGTGTTCAGAGATTAACTTCGGAGTCCAAAACTTCTTATGAAGCAACTAATATCACATGATTACAACTTAAAATGGAGGCTACTTTTGGCAATACAACCTTTTCCTGGGATCTCCTCAGATTTCACAGGCTAAATAGGGCCCGGCTTGGATGGGAGTTGGCATGGGTGTCATTAGGTGCCATACTGCCTTTTGATTCAATATTGAACCACTGTCACATAGCAGGGTTAGTATAGTTTACATCTTCCCTGGCCTCATCCTTCAAGGTGACCTTTCATGCCCCAGTGTGAAAGAGGGAATGGGATTCAGGTCATGCGGGGAACACAGGCCAAGTTAAGGAGAGAGGTTCTGGCTGAGGAGAGTGATCCTATCATGGCCTCCCATGGTAGAACCTGCAGGACCTGTAGCAGGGCCAGAACTCTCTCCAAGACAGAGTTGCCAGTGGCTGCAGTGCTATGCTAGAACTTAAAAGACCTTGGTTCAATTCCCGGGTCTACTACGGACTTCCTGTGTGAGCTTGTGTAAGACAATTAGCCTCTCTATGCCTCAGATGATCCACATCAGCAAAATGGGGATAATACATTGCTCTGCCTCACGGGGTATTAGAGATGGGCAGGAATTTCTGTTAGGAATGATTCCCCCCTTCCCTCCAAAAAACCCCTTTTTTCAAAACCAAAATTTTCCAGAGGCATCCCAGGCAGGCAGCTGAAACATTCTATTTTGGCTCTCCCAAAAGGCAGTTTTTCCTGAGATCCCTTCCTGTGAAAAACTTCATATCTTTGATATTTTCTCACACCTTGGGGGAGAATTTGTTTAAAAAAAAAGAATTTTTTGAGGGGATTTTGATTTTCTGGCCAGGTTTAATAAATACATTAAAGATTGTAAAGCTCTCAGATACTATGGTAACAGGGTTATATAAGTACAATAGATAGTGTATTTCTCTTTACTATGTGGTCTGCGTAATATTTAAGATGTCCTTAAATATTCATTACCTAGCTTTTAAATATTTAGGTTTTCTAAATGATGCAATAAGTAAATACATTGTTGTCATTTAGCTAACTTCCCTGGTTTTTCATATAGATCTCATTGGGTTTTCATGTCAATACAGATAACAGTTGGAACTCTCAATACAACAAGAGGACACTGCTAATCACTACATGCTTGATGTCCATTAGCAAACAAACAAAAAATAACTGGGAGAGCTTGACTGCTGGACAGTTATGTTCTCTCTTGAATTAAAAAAAAACAAATAAATTGCAAAGTACTTTTCCATTTTTTTTAATTATTGCATTTGTCCATCATCAGTATTTCCCAACTTTTTTTCAGTCAAATGCACTCTTTGTATCTGTATAATTGTGTTTGTATTTACATTTTCCCAGGCTCTTGTAGCGCCTCAAGGAGTAATTTATGGGGCTGTAATAATGTGTTATATTATCATGGCCCCGTAAATGACTTCCCAAGGCACTAAGAGAGCCTGGGAAAATGTAAACACAAATACAAACAAGAAACAAATACCTGTGAAACAAAGAAAGCACAAAGAAGGATAATATATGACCCTATGCTCACCTCCGTTTAAAAGGCTCAACCCAGCTCCCATTGAGGTCAGTAGGAGTTTTACCTTTGATTTCAGTGGAAGCAACACTGTGTCTTAAAACCTCAACTGTAATATTGCAGTTGCTTAGCTTTTATATTTAATGACACTAATTGTATCTATTTAGTGATATAGGGCTATAATTAGTCACTACTAAATTAAAAAAATGTAATTTAGTACTGAATATTTGGAAATACTCCTGTATCTTTATTTTTGATTCATTAGTAAGTTATCTAGGGATTTTTATTCCTTCAGGAAGGAATATAGTCCAGTGGACTGGGAATCAGGGGATCTGGATTCTATCCTCAGCATTACAAATTGCTATGTGACCTTAATGAAGTCATTTAGGGCCAGACCTCTAATTCCAAGTGTCCAACTTTAGTCACGTTGCACTGACTGACTCTTGCTCTGAGGCTGCAAAGCAGCAGAAAGCTGGCTTAAGTTGGGGCCTGAGGATACCCCTGTGAAAGGGCAATTCTTGGGTGGCAAATAGTTGCCATAGCACCATTTTGCCATCCCTCCTTCTTAGGTTCTTGATTCATGGGATGTTTCCAGGAGGCAAGGAGCATGGCATAGATACGTTGCTTTGCTATCCCCAGCTGCTGGAACAACTTCTTGATTCTGTGGGCAGCTGGGTGTAAGTCAGAGCAGAGATCAGGGTACACTAACATATCCTGGGGTATGGACTGGCACATGGACAACCCCAGGATCCAGGGACGTAAAGCCATTTTGGCCCTAGGCATAGGGGGGATTTGTGCTTTCCTGATCAGATAGGCAGTGCAGAAATTAAGGTATGTGATAACCCTCCTTACTTGTCAGAAATTGAAATATAATGAAAAAACCCCAATTTATCTGATAGACACTTCCTTCAGACCAAGGCATGTGCATATGGTACTGGGTTGCCATTCTCTTGTGTCTTAGGTGCATTTAAATAATTACCTCTTTCTTTAGATTGAAAACACTTTTTCATACATGAAATGAATTGCTACTTAAATGCTCACTAAGGGTCTAAGTTCATGGAAGCAAAAAGTCATGGGAGTTGGAGAACAATGAAGAGTTGATTAAAATACTCAGACCTGAAAAACAAAATCAAATTGTTATTTTCCAAATGATAAGCAGCATACGTATAAGATGTTGGGGGACAATGCACAACTTGAAGTCCACTTTGCTTAGGTGTGCATAGAGATATCTGTAATGATCGTGAAGGACTAAGTTAAGGAGCTGAATATATTTCAGCCATGCAGAAGAGGGGTGAAGTCAAGTGGTGAAATCATGTAAGCATCACACAGCTGCAGTCCTGGCAGAGTCTAAGAGGAAGGTTGTACAATAAATCTCTTCAGGAATCTTTAGGCCTTGATAGTGTATTGGTATCTTACTGACTTCTATTAGATCTTGGTCCAAGTTGCTGAGGAAGACCCTTTTCAGCCAATGTAATCAGAGGCCAGGTTGGAGATCCCTTACTCACCCTGGTGAGCATTTACTCACTAGCTTGAATGGGTCTGCTTGTGGGGAGTAAATGCTCCACCACATGAGCAAGGGGTGCACAAGCTAGTCCTATATGGTTTGATGATTTAGGCCCAATCTTGTTCCCCTTAGATTCAATAGGAGTTTTGCCAATAATTCCATGGGAATAGGATCAGATCCTGTGTGAGAATGTTTAATGCAGTTGAGGCAACCTCCACCTACCTTTTGTCATCATGAGGAAGTATATACCAAATGAAAAAGAAATGAAATGAAGTAGGGTGAGGTAATGAGGTGGACTTTGTCTACAACACTGATGGTTTGTAGAAGTGGGGGTGTTATCCAATGAATGTCCAATCAACACGGTATGAGCCTCTAATCCCCCCCTCCCCCGGCAGTGAAGTCAGTTCTGAATGACAGATCTTGGCCAAATGCAGCCTGTTATGTTTTCCGTCAGTAGAGCTGGATATCTGTGTATCATTCCTGTGGGATTTGAGGATGGTAATGTATACACATAGAAAAAGTTCAATTTCAAGTAGCTGCTAACATCCAGTAAACAATGTGTTCCAAAATTCCTTTCAAGGCTCATAGCACACAATGAGTTTTGTTCTAAACACTGCCGTTCTTTGCAACGTCCAAGACTTCTGGTGAGAAGACTTCATACTCTGAAAAGAAAAGAATGAGAGAAAATACGTGACACTGAAACTACTATCAGCAGAAAGCCCTTTTCCTAGCCATAATCCAGGTATTCCTAGTGTGCCCATCATTAAGCATTTAAGCATTTCAGTTCAGCATGTAGAGTCATTTTTAAAGCTGTCTCTGTGTGTGGAGATTATTAAGGGCAATATAAGTTAGGCACGTTTTGTGTAAAAATAATAAAGTTATTCGAATAACTTTAATAAGAAAAATTGGAAGGCGGAAGTGGACACTCACACAGACCCTCATAGTAGCATGACCACCCCCATGGTCCTTCCCCAGCAGTATGTTTCCTTCTTCCCGCCTACCTCAATAAGATCATAAACTCCTCACTCTCCCAACCATCGTTCCCTCACTCCTCCTCGCCTGTGTACCCAAGCCCAATTTCTGCACAAGGCTCTGCCTTGATCCTCTGTTGCCTCCAGCAAATATATCTCCTCCATGATGAGTCTGTCCCACCCAGATCCCCTCCCGAGTCTGTAACCTCTCCCCCCCAAGATCCAACAGCTGCCTTCCTCATGGGTTCTCTCCGTGAAGTTATGTGCCCCCAGCTACTACGTGTGGTGACCATTGTAACTGGACAGGCAGTGTGCACGTCAAAGCTGTGTTATTTACAATTTATTTTTTGAAGTTACTGTACATTCAATTCAGTTGAGAAGAAGATCTCAGAATAGTCTGTGCTGCCCCTGTGAGCTCAATGGTCACTGAAATTCTACAGAATTTCTAAAGAAAATGTCTTTTCAATATATTTTCCAAAAAAGCGTATGTATGTGTTTGTGTATACACACCCACACCCACGCATAATAAACAGAACAGAATCTTTGCTCAGCCACATGGCAACTTGACAACAGTCTATATAATCAACATTGATGCTACAGCAGAAAATTCCTTCATGTTTAACCCACAGTTTGCTTCTTCACACAGCACAAACCACAGACGTCAACCACTGCAGTTTATCCAAGCGCCACTGAGTTCCACCCCAGCTTCTAGGCCAGAAGTGCATGCGCACACGGACACAGCTGCATACATGTACACACAAACGCCTCCCTCTTCCCCCAAATGCTGTCAAGTAGCTTGACTTCTGTACTCACACCTTCTGTGGTGAGGTGAAGTCACTTACCTCAGCTTCCCTTAAAGCTACAGGGTCTGTTTTTCTTCGAGGACATGACATCTCATGATTTCAAGAATTGAGTGAGCCCTAAAAATAATCTGTGAGCTTGGCTTTGAAATCATGAAGTTAAAAAAAAAGAAATGTTGGGTTCTTTACCTCCTGGTTTTGGGCCTTCACAGGGCTCTGAGGTCACATTTTCAAGCTTTACTTTGCTTGAATCTTACATTGAAAAAAAAAACCCGGAAAGCTGAGGTTCTCATTTAATCACTTGACTCCAAAAGCTGGGGCTTTCTGGAACTTGCCAAATATTGCCAGACTCATGATAAAATCTCAAGAGTTGACAACACTACTCATGAACACATAACCATAACACAGAGTGATGGGGCGTCTGCCCCATACTGGCAGAAAAGGGGTAAAAGCAGCTCTCGGGAGGCTGCGCAGGAGGCAGCCAATCACAGAAGGGCTTATAGGAGCAGCCAGTCAGGGCCTGGCTAACCAATATAAGAAGGGCTGCAGAACAGAGCAGGGTCAGTCACTCCCTAGAGCTTGAGCAGGGAGCAGGGAGCAGGAGGAGGACGACGACGACGACGACGACGACGACGGCGGCGGCGGCGACGGCGACGGCGACGACGGCGGCGGCGGCGGCAGCGGCAGCGGCAGCAGCAGCCGCCGCCACCCTGGGCAGAGCAGTTCTGCAAGCAGAGACCATAGGGAGCTAAAGACAGATCCTGGAAGGCTGCAGGGGTCTACAGGCTGAGACCTTGACACAAGTCAAGGAGGGTGCTGGAGCCACTAAAGGGAGTGGCTGGACCATGGACTGCAGTTTGCCACTGAAGGGAGTGGACAGTAGATTGCAGGTCCCCCTGGAATGGGGGGGACAGAGTTTGGCACAGCTGGAGGGCAGTGTCACTGAAGAGGATGCTGCAGTTCTGGGAGTGACATGGGTCCAGAAACAGAGGTGACAGTGGATGAAACATCACCAGAAGAGGGTCCAGTGTTAATTCCCTGGACAGCCAGCAGGAGGCGCTGCAGTGGTGAGGCATAACCATGGTTGCCTATGGGCTGCTTTAAAGCCCAGAACCCCTTGTGATGCAGATCACTGTATACATGCCCCCTCCTAAAACCAGGGCACACCCAATACTTAGGGCTGTAAATGAGCCAATGTCAGACTACTCCTGTAAATCCTACATTGCTCCTGCACCAGAGGAATTATCCCCAAGTGGTAGTGCCTCCTTTACACCACTGGAACAGCATGTAGGAGCCTGAGTGGAGGCCATACTAGTCCCCTTTATTTTTTTTATTGGATTGGAAACTACTAGTTTTATGAATTGTTATCTGGTAATGTAATTGTATAATTCATATATTACTTCCACAAGGAAATTTCTGTGGAAAAATCAACACATTGGAAAAAAGTCAAAAGTTTCACAAAATCCATCTTAGCATTCTTGCAAATTTGATGGGTTGGACGTGAAGTTATAATTTCTGCATTGTGATGTTGATGAAAAGGCTGATGATTTTGTTGTACAGGAGCCAACAGTATTCTGAGTTCCCATTTTATTTGCAAAAGGGCATGGTATGCTTTTGTGATATTGAAACAACTGGATTATAAATTCCCAGATCAGCCAAGATTTCCAAATGCTTCACAAAAGCGTGACTCTCCCTGCAGAGAGATTTGTATGGGCACAGGCCCATCTATATGCAATTAACCCATCACACCTTTCTAGATAAACAGTGACAAGTTCTACATCAGTAACTCTCTGCTTATCAGTTTGTGCTTTGAGATCTTATTAGCGAATGGGATTATAAACACAGCAGAATGTGGGGTGAGGATGTTCCTTTCTCACTGAAATGTCTCTATGACTGCACAAAGTCAAACTGAGATGCCTTCAGTTGGAGGCAGACTCCACATAGGAAAGGGTTTAGCGATGATGAAACTATCTTTCTCTCTCATGTAATGTAATGTAATGCTGGGGAAAGATTGCATAAGTGACAGCACCATCTAGGGTGACCATATGTCCCGATTTTATAAGGACAGTTCTGATATTTGAGGCTTTTTCCTTATATAAAAGCTTATTACCCCCTCACCCACTGTCCCAATTTTTCACACTTGCTGTCTGGTCACCCCAGCACCATCTAGCCATAGAACAGTTATGGCACAGATAGTAGTGGAAGCTTCCCCACCTTGCCACATCAATATCTGAATCCTAACTAGAGGTTGGAGCATAGATCGTTCTCCATACCCATTAATTCTTTTGCACACTCTTGGCAATCCCAGCAAAGAAGCAAATTGGTCATTTCCATTGTGATGTGGACATCTGAGACCACTACCAAACAGCCATCAGACAGGAGCAGCTTTCAGTCTCCATCTACCTGATTTAGCCAAGGGCCTAGGTTCTGTTAAATTGTAGTTCTCAGACTTTAGAATAGGAAATGATACTACAACACAGTGTCTGAGATAGTGGAAACTGCCGGAAAGTGGTAAAAGTTACTTTTAAAATGGTAACCACTGTATTATTACCAACTTCCTGAGCCATCCAGTCCTCTATTTTGCCCTCTTCTGATGAGCACAAAATTCATAATTCTGTCTAACTGGGAGTGTTGAGTGAGTTACTATACTCAAGAGAGCCAACTTAAGCTGATCAATATCTGAAATTTGAGTATCAAGCAGCCAAAAGCTTCATCTCTGGAACTTGCCCAGGACTTCAATATAGTAGCACACAGCAGTTCCACTGGGCAGCAAGACAGGTTCTATACCCTTATTTCTGAAAAAGAATGTGTTGGTCCACTTTACAATTTTAGGTTGAATTTTTAGAAGACACTCCAAATGTTGAAGGGAATTTCCATGCCACTTGCTTAGCCATGAACTGGAAGACAAATAAAGGAGACAAGTTTTCACCCTTTCAAAAACTGTGGATACAACCATTCTGATCGTTGAGCCTAAGCCTCTCCACACTGACACGGTTTTATTTGATGTGCTTTATGTTAGCCTTATTGACAAGTTTAAAAAAATGTGCCTAAAGTGTTCTCAGTTCAGCTACTGTCATTTGGAATTTTCTTTAAATGATGACTTTGGAGAGAAGCTCAGAAAACACTGCATAAGACAGATGGAAGCAACATTAACACATCTGATAACACTTTGCACTTCAACAGAGCCTGTCATCTGAACATCCCAAAACACTTTACCAACAATAATTAAGCCTGCCCAAATCCCTGTGAGGTAGGTATATCAACTACAAATATACCAACGTTAAAAGAGAGATCACTGAACTACTAAGTGACTTGTCAAAAGTCATATAGTAAGTCATTGCCTGAGCTGAGAATAAAACCTAGTAGGCCCATCTGTCAGGCCATTGCTTTAAATCATTAGACTGCCCATCACTAGAATTCTAAATAAACTCTCAATAGGTGTTGAGTCCTAACACAAATTCCAATGGTGCCTTACTACCTTTGTCAGTATGTTAAGAGCAGGCAATGTTAACCGTGTTGAAACTTACTAGAGAATCTGATGTTGGAGCAGTTAGACTTATCACTAAGGCAACTCATTACACCTGATGAGGCTTTA
This sequence comes from Natator depressus, assembly GCF_965152275.1. Lineage (NCBI taxonomy): Eukaryota > Metazoa > Chordata > Testudines > Cheloniidae > Natator > Natator depressus. The sequence goes on from NC_134238.1 coordinate 29,999,033, forward strand.
TAGGAAGGGGCTCTCCAGTTGGTTGATTCCCACAGAGACATAAATGACACAAATGTTTTGAGAGTGGGGAAATCCCTTTTTGGGAAAGTCAGGTGAGTATTCAGGCTTTACTTACTTATTACTTATATTCAGACTTTATTTAGTTATTTATATTTCATGCCTCTGATGAAAGCTGCAGGTCTGGTCTAATCTCAGTGTGACAGGGTTCATAAATGTATACACTACAGTTGATACATTAATGGCCATATTTATGCTCTGCTGTTTGACCTGTTAATTTCTTCAGACACCCAGAGATGAGAGAGAAATGTGCACACTGTACATTGCATATACCAAAAATGTTACCATTTGCAGGCCACTGAATCATAGTTACTGAGGATGCACAGCAGCATATGCAACATAAAAGAAGTCAGGTAGCATGAAAGACCAGCCATTTAGATGAAAATCAGCAAACTTCTGGGAGAAGTAAATGCAGAATAGCAAAAATACCCTACACTGTCCTTACTCACACTGTTGATGCTTTCCACTGAAATCAGTGGACCCAGTTCTGGACCCCATTCCAGTTTGATGCCATCCACATATGGTGCAAACAGGAGAAAAATTGGCAAAACTGCCTCATTGGGAATTCCTCTAGAGCTGGAGGAATCTCTGGGTAGCATAGGGGCAGCACATAAGCATAGTGGGGTGGTTGCCAATACTTCAAGATTCTGGTGGAAGTGCCACCATGCTTTCATTGTTCTTGTCTGCCACATCAGGACCCTGGGGCCATGGGCAGCTGGGACAAAGTCAGCAGTTCATGGGCTGCTCAAGTTTACACAGGGGAGTGCATTGTGTCCTGTTGGCTCCATTGAATGCAGTTGTATTTATCTATCTATATAGCACCAAGAGTATGGAAACACTTTACAGACATATCCTCTAGCAATATTGTGAATTATAGAACTCTACAACATTCAGTATTTTAATGGGTGTAATTTGTTTATTGCTCCTCAAGATGAGAATTTCATATGGAAGGGCCAGCATTAACACTTGGTATCTGTGAAATTCATCTCTCTTAGCTTCAGAGTTAAAAAGTTTAATTCCTATTTCATTATTCTTTTATTTAAAAAAATAAAACATTGTTCAAAATTTTACTCTACATTTGTAGACAAAATGGTCACATCAGTATTAAAACATATGGCATTCCATTCACCTTTATAACTGACCTGCCTCAACCATACCATAGTATAGGAAAATTATGCAGCCTTTTTTAGATTTAGTGAGCTCTCTTCTGTCAAAGGTTTAACACCATGAGTCTTAAAAGGCACAGTGTGGTCTGGAACTCAGGAGAGCTGTGTTCTATTCTTGGTTGTGCTGCTGGCCTGCTCTGTGACTTTGCCATTTTGTGCCTCTATTTCCCCGGGCCAGAGATTGTCCATTCCTGTATGTACATATAGTGACCTGTACAATCGAGCTCGGATCTTGACAGGGGCCTCTATGCACTACTGTAATACAAATAATATGAGTGACTACTATGTCTTGATAAATTAAATAGAAATCAATGGGCTGGGTTCTGCTGCACACTGCAGCTTGCTTACACTGTTCTGGTGGTATAAAGGTTGGGGAGGGGGTACAAAATGGCTTTCTGTAAAATTCCACTCTCTCCATTGTCCTCAACAGGCGTAGCTGGGTGCCCAGAATGTTTGAAAACCAGGCAGTCAACTGAGTGTGGATTTGTGAACCTATCTTTGGATTCCTATCATTGAAAATATTGGGTTTTTTTCCTAGCTTTGACTTCCCAAGGGAGCAGAATTCTCTTTGATTTAAATGTATGGCAAGTCTTCACCTTTTTTATGTTGTTGTTAGATGCCAAGGTTTGTATCCTGTTCTTTTTATATGTTGTGATGTACCTATTGCTCATACAATATTTGTATGTTGTTGTCCCTTGTGGCTGCCCCGCAATAGTTCAGGCTGGTACAATAGCCAGGGTTATGAATTTAAACAAAGCTCACCTATGTTTAACAGTGAAAGGATTACAATGGCACCATAAGATTACCTTCAGCTGAATAGGTTACAGCAGTAGATAACTCATGATGATCTTTACATACACTTCCTACTGGACAAAAATACTCTTTGCATTCTTGTAGCATGCAACAGAGTCCAGGAACAGCTGGAAAAAATGCTGTCTTCATATGGATTAGCTAATATTCCTGTGATCCCTTTGTGTTGTTTCATCCACCTATTTAGGCGCTTACACGCATGGTCTGGTCCTAATGATGTGTAAGCTACTGCATTCTTTGATACAGACTGTCCTCATATGCACTCTATACATCTGGATGTTCTGTCTCGAGATCTATCATATTAGCAAGGTATTTGTGCCGCTTCCTCATGTTTTTAGGAAGTCAGCTGGAAAAAAACAGCTTGCAGCACTTGTTTTCCATTGCTCATGCTTCTACCCCACTGGTGACCCTGAGGCCTTAGTCAGGAGTAAGATGTTTAGCTTTTCTTTTCTAGTGTACAGTCAAACATGTACTTCTGGAGACAGCTCAGCACCCCAGGGATAATGTTATTTGTCACGTGGCACAGTGCAATTTACTACTTGTCCTTAGACTCTTGTTGCTCCCTAGGGAAGCATTCATTTGGAATGCAGTGAAAGCATCACAGTTAGCTTGTGGTGGAATAGGGTGTCTCATAGCCATTTCCAGCCACCTAAGGAGTGAATGTTACCAGTGGGCTTTGAAGACCTATCTAGTCATTCTTGATATGAATGTGATGCATCATCTTGCAGATGGAATGGGAGAAAATGGAGGAGGATCCTCAGAGATCTCTGTAGCCTGTGCAATTTTTCTTCAAGCTTTTATCAGTGATAATATGGAGCACTTTGGCCACAGCTAATTATAATTTGCATTTGATACTGCCTTGCATGACCTTCTCGTAAACAAACTAGGGAAATACAACCTAGATGGAGCTATTATAAGGTGGGTGCATAACCAGGTTGGAAAACCATTCCGAGAGAGAAGTTATCAGTGGTTCACTGTCAAGATGGAAGCGCATAACAAATGGGGTCCCTCTGGGATCAATTCTTGGTCTGGTTCTCATCAATATCTTCAATGGTTTAGATAATGGCACAGAGTACACTTTTAAAGTTTGCAGATGATAACCAAGAGGGGTTGCAAGTGCTTTGGACGATAGGATTAAAATTCAAAATGATCTGGACTAACTGGTGAAATTCTGTGAAGTAAATAGGATGAAATTCAATAAAGACAAATGCAAAGTACTCCACTGAGGAAGGAACATCAGTTGCAGACATACAAAATGGGAAATGACTGCCTAGGAAAGAGTATGGTGGAAAGGGATCTGGGGGTCATCATGGAACACAGGCTAAATAGGAGTGAACAGTGTAACACTGTTGCAAAAAAAAAAAAAAAAAAAAAAAAAAAAAGCAAACATTCTGGGATATATTAGCAGGTGTGTTGTAAGCAAGACATGAGAAGTAATTTTCCACACTACTCCCTGCTGATTAGGCCTTAGCTACAGTATTGTATCCAGTTCTGGGTGCCACATTTCAGGAAACATGTGGACAAGCTGGAGAAAATCTAGAGAAGAGCAAGAAAAATTATTAAAAGTCTAGAAAACATGACCTATAAAAGAAGATTGAAAGAATTGGGTTTGTTTAGTCTGGAGAAGAGAAGACAGAGGGGACATGATAACACTTTTCAAGTATAAAAGTTTGTTATATGGAAGATGGAGAAAATTGTTCTACATAACCTCTGAGGATAGAACAAGAAACAATGGGCTTAAATTGCAGCAAGGGTGGTTTAGATTGGACATTAGGAAAAATTTCCTTACTGTCAGGGTATTTAAGCACTGGAATAAACTGCCTAGGGAGGTGGTGGAATCTCCATCATCGGAGATTTTTAAGAACAGGTTAGACAAACATCTGTCAGACAGCTGAAGAAGTGGGGTTTTTTTACCCACAAAAGCTTATGCCCAAATAAATCTGTTAATCTTTAAGGTGCCACTGGACTCCTTGTTTGTTGTTTTTGTTTTTACCTGTCAGGGATGGTCTAGGTAATACTTAGTCCTGCCATGAATGCAGGGGACTGGACTAGATGACCTTTCGAGGTCCCTTCCAGTTCTATGATTCTATAATATCCATAAACTGTAGTTACAAAACAGAATAAGACACCTTCCTCCCCCAAAGGGGTTGTATTACATAAGAATGGCCATATTGGACCAAACGTCCATCTACCCCAGTACCCTAACTTCTGACAGTGGCCAACGCCAGGTGTATCAAAGGGAATGACCAGAACAGGTAATTATCAAGTGATCCGCCCCGTTGCCCATTCCCAGCTTCTGGCAAAACCAAGGCTAGGGACACCGCCCCTGCCCATCCTGGCTAGTAGCCATTGATGGACCTATCCTCCATGAACTTATGTAGTTCTTTTTTGAACCCTGTTATAGTCTTGGCCTTCACAACGTCCTCTGACAAAGAGTTCCACAGGTTGACTGTGCATTGTGGGAAGAAATACTTCCTATTGTTTGTTTTAAACCTGCTGCCTATTAATTTCGTTTAGTGACCCCTAGTTCTTGTGTTCATGAGAAGGAGTAAATAACACTTCCTTATTTACTTTCTCCACACCAGTTATGATTTTATAGATCTCTATTATATCCCCCCTTAGTCGTCTCTTTTCCAAGTTGAAAAGTCCCAGTCTTATTAATCTTTCCCCATATGGAAGCTGTTCCATACCCCTATTCCAATATCTTTTTTTGAGATGGGGCGATCACATCTGCATGCAGTATTCAAGATGTGGGCGTACCATGGATTTATATAGAATATGATATTCTCTGTCTTACCTATCATCCATTCTTGATGATTCAAGATGAGACAAGACAGGCTTTACTCCTTTGAGCACTTGCCCTTTTGTTTTCAATGGTACAGCTAAAATCACAAATTAAAACTTCTATTTTACAAAATTTACAAAGAAAACATGGAAAAAAATTCACAATGCGAACAACTTTGTGGTTTGGAAGTAACTGAGATAGAGACCTTGAAATTAAAATTAGCAACATATTGGGTAGAATTTGTTACAAACTTCCCAGTGAAGGGAAGCAACATGTACAGTATTTGTGAAAAGGAGAAACTGGCAGCATTAGGCTGGTACTGAGGGGTTCAGAGGGCGGGATGGGGATCAGGGCTGGGGTAGGGGGTTGGCGTGTAGGGGGGTGGCTCAGGGTGCAGGCTTGGGGTGGTGCTTACCTCAAGCGGCTCCCAGAAGCAGCGGCATGTCCCCCCTCTGGCTCCTACCCGAGGCGCAGCCAGGCAGCTCTGCTGAGTACTGCCCTGTCTGCAGGTGCCGCCCCTGCAGCTCCCATTGGCCATGGTTTCTGGCCAATGGGAGATGAGGGGGCAGGGCTTGGGGTGGGGGAAGCGTGTGGAGCTGAGCCTCCTGGCTGCCCCACACATAGGAGCTGGAGGGGGGACATGCTGCTGCTTCCAGGAGCTGTGTGGAGTGGTCCCTGACCCTGCTCCCCAGTTGGAGTGCTGGAGCTGGGCAAGCCTCAGATCTGGCTCCCCAGTAGGAGCTTGAGGGCCAGATTAAAACAATTGGCAGGGCGGATGTGGCCTACAGGCTGTAGTTTCTCTCTATTCCATAGAACAGGGGTGAGCAGAGATATGGTTTTCTACAGGAAACACTTTGGTTAGAGGAGGGTGTAGCAGGCTAGGAGCCAGAAAACCACAGATTCTAACCATTTGGCTTCTCCAATGACTGCTGTGTGTATTTCTATGCGCTTCAAAACCCTTATGAATATTGAACATGGCCTTATATTCCTGCCTCAGGTGTGAGGCAAATATTTCCCTATTTTACAAATACGTTATGGGAGAAGGTGAATAAGGTCACTGCTTTATACTTGATAAGCTGAATGTGTTTGTGTATAAGATAGGTGTTGTGAGTTTCATGATGTCCTCAGCTGTTCATTTCCTTGCTTTCATGTGCTTTGTTTTTCCACTGATGTGCTTGGTATGTACCTTAGTATCAGTTAGAACGTTTAACTCATTTATGAATTTAGTCTGTGTGTAATTGTCTGAAGTATGACAAAAGAGGGAAACAAGGATATTGCATCTGAGGGAGGTTTGGAAGCATGAAAGATGTGACAGAATGGGAGAAAGCATTTTGAAAGAAAAGAGAAGAAATGGAATGAAAGAGTAATCAATATCAAGAGGATATGCAAAATTGTGTAGAAATACTCTATACCAAATCCTTGATGTGCCACTTGATGTGCACCCTCAATCCGCAGTGACATTAATGGGAGCTCAGCTTTTCTAGGTATATGGCTGTCTACAAGCTGTGCCAGTGGACGAAGAACCACAAAGAATAATCCAAGGCAAGGAAGTAATATATATGTGGAATCAAACCTTAAATGCTGAGGAGAAACAGAAAGATTAAACAGTGAAGCTGAGAGTGCAAAAAAGATAAGAAAAGCAATATGAGATTACAACAATTCGAAAGTTTTCAAGTACAGTGCGTGAGGGACAAGAGGTAAGTGAAGGAAAGAGCAGAACTTCTGACAGTAAATCACCCATGCTGCTCTTAGAAGAGATGGAAGTTGCTAACATCTATATTTTCTAGTTATCCTCTGAGACAAAGAGCTATAAAGCTGCACATTTGAATTCAGCATAGGGAGCCTGGAAATACTTAAACAGTAGATTTGGCACTACATTAAATGTGGGGGAAAAATTACCTGTATTTTGAACAGGATCTCACAAATTCACCAAGAAAGGGAGTTAACTACCTTAGCAAATAGAGATGCCTGGATATTGAATTTTATAAATGGCTCTGTCTTCCCTCTGGCCAGACACCAGTCTGTTGCAAATTGACCCAGATCCTGGGCCCCACCTGCTTCTAAGCCCCTGAGTCAATATTTCTAGCTCTGGGTCTCTCAGGCTCACTCCCTATGTCTGACACCCTTCTTGGTCATTGGGACCCTGCTATCTTGTCACCCGAGACCCCCAAACAAAATGCCTCAGTCCTCCTGAGCCACTCAATTGCATAGACATATTTCCCCAGAGCCCCCTTGGCTGTGGAAGTGTTGGTTATTAATCAAATCCTTCATGGACAATGTGTCTGGAGAGGAAGAAACACAGGCTTAGCAAAAGAAGTTCTTAACCACCGTCAATTTTACTTTGGAAAGCACCAGAGAGACACAGATCTTTGAAAGACAACAAAATCCTGAATGCAACCCGCCCTCAACCTTTGGTTTGAGCTAACTCCTCCCGGGAGTCCTGGGGTTAGTCAGTCTCTTTAGGCTAGGCAGCTGTTCCTGCCCTCTCTCTTCTTATCCTGGCCTTCTTGTATGTGGCAGTAATCTGGCCTCGTTACTCAGAAAAGCACGCACCTTTAAAATGTCTCTGTTCCTCTTTTGCCTATGTCCTTTAGATGGGGGAATTCCAGGCTCCAATCCCTCTCCCTCCCATTGGCTTCTGTGTCAAAGTCCATGGTGATACCCCTACTAGTAAAAAAAAAAAACCCATTGTTCCAGTAGGGAAGAGTCATGCTTATGGCCTTCTCATTGTTAGCCCTCTCCGAGGTGTCCCATGCCCCAGCATGAGCAGGGCAGTCTCTAGAATAGACTGGCCTCATCAGAATTAGACTGTTTTTTCTAAACAACCTGAAAGTCTTAGGCCATGTCTACACTATAGAGCCTATGTCAGCATAGCCCCTAATGTAGATGCAGTGTATGTCAACAGAAGGAGGAGTTCTGTCAGTATAGAAACACCACCTCCCTGATGATGTTAGCTGTGCCAACAGAAGCACTCTTCTGTTGGCATTGCTGCATCTATGCTGGTAGTTGTCTATGTGGGTGTGATTTTTTTCACACTCCTAGCCAACACAGTGTTTAGTGTGGACCAGGCCTTAGTCCATTAGAGAGGTTATAATACAAAGTGAAGGCTACAATGAGTGTTACAATCAAAATGGCATGCACAAAACAAAATGGAGTTCACAGTTTGACACAACCCTCCCACCTGCCTCTCCGCCCAATCGGTCATACTGAAGATAATATTTATCTTCATATTTATCAGAATTACTAGGCTAAATTAATTCCTAGTGTAACGGCTTTGACTTCAGTGAGTTACTGAATTAGTTCAGTGAGAGATGAATTAGGTCCAGTGAATGGAACCTACAGACCAGGCAGAGGTCAGTCATCGGACATTGGGGAAGAATACGCTACAGATGTCCACTTTATCTAGTCTGCACATTAAATAAAGAGGAATTTAGGTTTTATTGCTGCAAATAATTTTTACCAGCATAAACTTTCACCCACACAACCCATCTGCTCCATCTTCTGCAACCCCCAAAAAGCAAGTTCACAAAAATCACAGCTTGCTAATGTATTTGCAAGTTTTGTGTTAGTCAGCTATGAACCTCTTCCCCAGGACACTGGCTCTTTCTGAGAAAGCAGAATGCCTGAGAAGTGCTCCCATTCTTCAGAACTTTACCTATCACACCCGGACTGTGCACTGCAGTCCTTGCCCCGTTTTATTTCTTGCTTCCTACTGTGAGGAGATAAAGTTGCAGAACGGAGATATTAATTCTGTGGCTGATGTGAAATCAGTTTGGTTGTTTCAGTTCAGATGTGCTCACCTCACACGAACCACTGCTACCAGGTTTGGCTTTGGTTTGGACCATTGTTGGCAGACTGAGGAGAGAGGATTAACTGGGCCTGGAGACTGAACTATCCTCTTACCTCCCCCTAGAGTTGGTCTTTATTTAGCAGATAGAGGACTTTATCCAAGGCTATCTGGCACCATTTACAAGCAGCAGATTAACTACATTTTTAAAAAAATCAGTTAAAACAGTCTCTCAATTTTCTTATAAAAAACCACTACAATATTTTACTGGTTGGTCCCAAATGCTACATTTTGCAATAGTGTTTTGGACCAATGGTGTAATTTTCTCCTAGGGGTCATTTCCTAAAATCTCTTTACAGGTAATAATTCATGTTTCTATTTATTATCTATTCTAGTTCCTGATGTTAATCCTGCTAAATTAAAACACAGTCACCAAACTCTGTCACTGTCTGAGATAAAAGAAGAGTGTGATCAAATGTCACTGTTGACCATGGTCCATATGAAATGAAGGAAGTCTGATGTGTGAACATGTGGCTTTGCATGAAGAATGCTGGATTTATTGTGAGAGTTTATGTGTGGGCTATTTTATGCTTTACTGCTGCAGTTTTATAAAGAAAATCTGGGAAAGAAACTTGAGACTGATTGCATCCCATTTAAAAAAACAAAACCCAAAACATTTTGCCAGATTTAGTTATCAATTTTGGTGAGTGGCGCCTGTTGGAATGAATGTAGGAATCATCTGAATGTTACATTGTTTCAACACTCAAAAAACACTGCTGTTTCATATGGAGTTGATGAAAATGCCCCAGTATTCTGTCATGCCTGGTAGAAAAATTAGTTACTGCATTTTGGGGAAGTTTCCATATTTTTCAAACAATTGAGTTTTTTCCTGTTTCCATACATGCTGTGGAGTTTAATTTTAGCAGCATGTCCCATCATAAAATATTTTAGATCAAAATGTCTGGTGAATGCAGGAGATGTGTCTATGAGTGGGGTGAGGGGGACAGCATATTTTGGAAAACAGCATATATTGTAAATTCTTTTTCAAAGTTATTTCATGTACCTATTAAAATGATTCTCATTCATGACTAGCCCCTGAACTTGTTAATTTTCTATGATGAAAGCTAAAATGGATAACTTTTTAATAGCAGCAGTATCAACAAAGATGATCACATTACTCACATCAGCATTATCTGAAATTCAGATTTCCACACTATCCATTCTGTCTATTATTATTTTGAGAATAACCACCCTGTCTTATTAAGAATTACTTTAAATACTTTAGGTGTTTTTTACAGGAAATATTCTGTCCTGATTTACGTCTCCTGCAACCCTTGACTTATGTGGAGGGTAAGACAGTGTCAAACTTGTACCATGGTATACGATGGTCTAGATAATACTTAGTCCTGCCATGAGTGCAGGGGACTGGACTAGATGGCCTCTTGAGGTCCGTTCCAGTCCTATGATTCTATGATATGCACAGGGCAACTTTCAGCCAAGATAGGCCTAGCATACCCCTTTACTGGATTAGCTGAGGTGAATGATTCCTTTGGTAGCTGTGTTGCCTGTAGAAGCACTGGGGCCTTGTTGAGCTATGTGTAGTAGCATGAACTCTGCCAGTTCACCTATTGGCTAGAAGACTCCACTAAGTACCTGAGATGATGTGTCTAAAAGATCTAATCAAAAGCCCATAAATGCTGACAAACAGAGTAGTCTCTCTGCTGGAGCATGGCAGGGCTGCAAAGGTGATTGATCCAGGATTATATTTTACTAGTCTTTTGAGTACTACCTAACCCCAGGAGTAATCTAATTTAAATTAATGGAAATACTCTGTGAAATAAGGTAGTACTCAGCATGGGTAAAGTGACAAAATCTGGGCTTTAATAATGTGTGCATTATAAAACGAGGAGAGTTGATCAGAAAGTTCAGTGTGTTGGTAACCAGAGGACAGTTGGCCGTAGTGGGGCTTTATCGTATTAATGTAATGGATTCAAGCTTTGGGTAGCAGATTTAACTGGATTATTTGATTAAAAATTGTTGAGACGTTTCAGCGCAGTCCCTCTTGTAGATCAGAGTTTCAAAGCTGACCCAAGTCCTTTATTTCTCCTAGCCTGACAGAAGGTGGGAGCATGGTATAAGCGAGGTGCTTAATACTGTGTACCAGCCCTTCTTAGTTGATATGAGTGGGCAGTGATATTCCATAAAGAGAGGTGGCTATGAAGCGACTCCAATTGAGGGACAAAGGAAGGAGGCTGCTTCTCAGGTGTGTGTGTGTGTGGGAGTTAGGGTTTGTTTGTAACTGCATCTTATTAGGCAGAAGTATTCCTGTCAGCCAAAGCACAAAGTTGTAAGGGTTAAAAAGCATTGGCTACCCACTGAAAAGAGGTATGCTAGAAATAGTCTAAGTGAATCTTCAGAGAAGACTGACAAACACGGGGGGAAAAATAAAAGCTAACAAGCTTCCTTCTCTGAAAAAGAAAAAAAAACCCACAATTAATAAAGCTGAGGCCTTGCATTATCCACTGTGTCCCAGAGACCTCTTGGTGCCAACTGGCAGAGGACACCAGGACTCATAAGGATTAAAGCAATTCCCTGGGTCTGGAGTGATGGCAGGAGACTCATCTTTATTTCCTGTTCCCAGCCACATGATCTGGATCAGGTTACAAAAGTTTGTAACCTTCATCTCCACTCTCACAAGGCAGGAGTAAGTATCCAAGAGAGAGTGACAACCTTTCCAGAATTCACTCCAAATCTGTGTGTGATATCAAAGGTACAGTGCTTCTAGTCTCTTAATTTCCTCTTTATACTGCCAGGATTTTTGTCTCTGTTCCAATGCTGTCCTCTTGGCTCAGTCTTCTGTTATTTGGGTATGGCACTTCCTTCTGATTGCTGCCACCAGCACTTGCCGGTGCTACTTACTTAGGCTTGTTGCAATTTCTAGCTCTGTTGTCCACTAGCTACTGTTAGATTAACTCAGTGGCAAAGGGATGAGAGAAAAAGAAAATCTCCCTTTAAGAAAAGGCATTTGTAGCAGAAACCAGAAGAAAAGAACCAGTTCAAACCTGATACACTCTGAACTGGACAAAGATTCCCCAGAGTAGTCTGTCTTTGCTATTGCTAGCTCTAAAAGATGCTGTGCAACATTTTAAAGTCAACAAGGTGTCAACTAAAAATATGAAGCGGAAAAAAAGGGATTTTGCTGAATTCTTCCATTTTTGGAATCTCTCTAAAAACAAATTGGTTCCAAGTCTCTCATTTATTTTATGCCATTTACAAATCCCAACTGATTTATTTGTTAAGGGAATGAAGCCAGTGAACTTTCTCCTTACTTCTATTCTCTGGCTCTAAACACTCAATAATTTCCAAGCCAGCGAATGTATTTTCCAATCCACTGTATATTTTTCTCTGTTTTCAGTATCATTTACTCAACACATTACAACACGTTATACATATGGGAACCCTAAACGAGTCCTGGCCCAAGTCTTGTGAATCTGTCTCATGCCCTCCCTGGCTTGTGAAGGAGAGTCATGAACAACTGGTGGTAGTCCTGACTGAAATAGCCAATGCCTCATTCAGAGAAGGAATCTTCCCTTCCTCTTTCAAACATGGAATAGTCTGAGGAAACCCACCCTAGGTACTTCATTCCTAGCCAACTCACCTGTTATATCAAACCTGTTATTTCTGAGCAAGCTTATTCAGAAGCTAGCAAAAGGCTAACTAAAAGCTCATCTAATGGTAGCCAACATTCTAGACCCAGCACACTCTGGATTCAGGCCAGGACATGGAACTAAAACTGCTTTAGTGGGACTGATGGATGATCTCCTCCTGTCAATGGGCAGAGGACAAACATCCCTTCTCAAACCTCCTGACCTTTCTGTAACTTTCAACACTTAACCATGAGAGTCTGCTGTCTCACCTGAGACAGGTCGCAGGAGCCCAAGGTAAAGTTCTAACATGGTTTGAGTCCATCCTGGAGGGATGCACCCAACAAGCAGTGACGGGAAAACTACACCTGTACCACTAGACCCTACACTTGTGGGTTTCACAAGAATCAATTCTCTACCCAGTGCTTTTCAACATCTACATGCTACCATTAGGTGAACTAGTCAGATGAGATGGACTCATGTGCCAACAATATGTAGATGACACACAGCTCTACCTGTCCTTTACCACACACAAGTACACCACTACCACCAAGATGGCTTAGATGAGATCAGTTCATGGGGATGAGGAACAGCTAGCTAAAGCTGAGCCTGAGCAAAACAAAGCTGATGCTGGTGGACAGAGGAAAGTATTCTGAGGAATTTGCAGCCATGGTGCAATCCCTTGTGACTGAAGGCACATACCCACAACTGTTTAGTTCAGAGGCCTCTTGGCTTCCTTGCTGATTCTGAGCTCTCACATCACAATGACCACGAGCAATGCTTTCTGTCATCACTGGCTGGCTAAGAGACTCCATCCCATCCTGGCAGACAAAGACCCAGCCTCAGTTATTTATGCCTTCATCACCTCTCAGCTGGACTACAGCCATATGATATACCTGGGCAGAAACCTTCAGCACTTAGGAAACTCCAAGTAGTACAAAACACTGCAGCTCTTTTCCTTGGCAACACAGGCTACTGTGAGTACACCACCCCGGTCCTCCATTCTTTACCCTGGTTTCCCACAGAATATCTAATGAAATTTAAGGTCTGGGTCCTTATCTTTCAAGTACTTTATGGCATGGGCCCAGGACACCTAAAAGCCCTTCTACTGTTCCAGGATGAAGACCATGGTTAACAATTACACTCTGCCACAACGAAACCCTTAACAATAAGTGTAGCTCATCTGTGCAGGAGACAGAACTCTCTCTTAGGATGGTCTGAGACTATGGAATGAACTCCCCCAGGAAGTAATGAACATCACAAACCTTACCACTTTCTGCTCCATGTGCATGGCGTATTTCTTTGACCTTACCTTCTCTAACAAACACATAACAGGTATATTTAACAACAAAACAAGACACTCCTCTGCACATGTTTCTCCCTCTGGGGAGAGAAAGAAAGAATAAATGATAGCTGTGTAGTCATGTCACTTAATGCACTGCTGGAAGGCACTCAGACGCTACAGTGATGAGGGCAATATAAAAACCTATAGAATATAGACTAGAATGCCAGTAACAAAATTTCTATTGACTTCAATGGAAGCAGAAATGGACCCTAGTAGGGAAAAAAAATAGCAGTGAGGAAGGGAGACAGACTCATAACAGCTACCATGCTGGGTTAGATCAATGGTCCATCTCGCCCAGTAGCATGGCTTCTGACAGCAGCCAGTGCCAGATGCTTCAGAGGGAATGAACAGCACAGGGCAATTATTGAGTGATCCATCCTGTCATCCAGTACCAGCTTCTGGCTCATGTCTTCATAGGTAGTTTCCTAACCAGCCTTGCCTGGTTTTAGGTCATTGAGAGAGTGGTGTGAATAATGCATATTTTGGTTTGTGGGCAATTCCACAAAATTAAAAAAAAATTTTGGGTCAACCCCCAAAATGTTTTTTATTGGCAATTTTTGGCTAATTGTAATGAAATAGTTTGTTGAAGTTGCATAAGTTGAAATGTTTCATTTACAAAATATTGAAATAAAGCATTTTGACTTCCATAATTTTAATTTCTTTTGGAATGGAACCATTTGGAGACATGGATGTGAATTCACAAAATGTTTTGGTGTTGCTGAATCAGCTTTTCTTTTTGGCCATAAAGTTTCATCTGAAAAATTTTACCCAGTTTTACCCATGATTCCATGGCAGGCTATTGTCTGGCATTCTTTCAGCTATAGGACTGCTGGAACAAACTTGTAGTTCATGGATAACACAGTAATAATCCAGTTTATGCTCATTAGCCTTTTAGCGCTTCTCTTAAGAACCTTCTTATCCAATTATCAGTGTGAAGCTCCATAAGCGATTTACCTCTAACAGTCTAATGCAATTATATTCTTAGCAATTTAACAGAACAAAAAACAAACCCTAATCACTGCATCTCAGTCATGCTGTGAACTAGATTGCACGTGATCATGCATAACTGAAGGACAAGAAGGAAAGGAAGTTTACGATTTTAGGTCCTGATCCTGAGAGATGTTGAACTCCTACAGGTGCCATAGACTTTAGTGAAAACTATAGATTAGCAAACAAGTTTACATGTATCTCAGCCAAAGGTAGGTTTGCCTCTCAAGTTGGGTCACAGCTGAGGAAGTTGGCAAGACAGTGAAAGGGAACTCGCCTTGAGGCTGCCTGTGCTGTACCTATTCTAGTGTAGATTAACAAGAGATTCCCGCCCGCATAACTGTCAAGACAGCACCCTTCACACACACTAGTTATAAATGTTTTAAAATATTTTTTAAAAATGAATAGCATCTTACTCTTTACTGCATAATACTGCCCTTTGTCCTTTAGAAACTTAACTCATCTTCCTCTCTGGTGGGATCACTTCATTCACCACTGAAATGGTGCCTCTACCAGTCAGGATGAGACCAGACTAGTTCCACATTTTGGTCTCTCTGCCAAGACTACCAACCATCGTGCAAATTCGTGCCAGCTGTAATAGTGGTTTCTGGACTTAGTTCACCAAACTCATTAGGCCAGGAAGTGACTTATTGCATTCTGCTATGGGCAGAATGTAATTAATTGAGCTGGAATTTGATCAGAATACCAGAATTAGCAACCCAACTTCTAGGAGAAGTACCATGAGATATAGTCCTTGTCTGCACTACACAGTTTTATTAACAAAAGTCAGGTTTCGTTGACAAAAGAGTGGAGGTGTACACACCACAATGCTCCTCCTGCTGATCTAACTCTCCTGATGTGCTGATATAATAAAACCACTTCGACGAGCAGCACAGAGCTTCTTGAGACAAACTTAGAGTGATGCAGTGTCAGTGTAAACACTGCGCTTGCTTATGTCACCCTAAGTGGCCTCCAAGAGGTGTCCCACAATGCCCATCATGACTGCTCTGGTAAGCAGTTTCTACTCGGCTGCCCTGCAGCCAGGTACACAGGCATGCACACTTCCCCTTTTAAAGCCCCAGAAATTTTTGAAATTTCACTTCCTGTTTTCTGGGCATGGACAGCTCATATCGAATCCCAGCTGACCACGCTGACTTTCCGCAGCAAACACACTCCCACCTGGAGTACACTGGAGTGGCTGGATCTGTTGGGACTGTGGGGAAAGCAGGCTGTGCAGTCGCAGCTCTGATCCAGCCATAGGAACCTTGACACCTAAGAGGAGATTGCTCGTGGCATGGATGAGAAGGGGCACGAAAGGGACATGCAGTGGTGCCGTGCTAAGATCAGGGAGCTGAGGCAGGTGCACCAGAAGGCAAGGGAGGCCAAGCATTTCTCTGGTGTGGTGCTGATACAAGGATCTACATGCCTTCTGGTACACCTGCCTCAGTTCCTTGAGTAGAGCTGCCCTTTATTTTGTTACATGGTGCACATGGGAGAAGGGATTGAAATTAACAACACTAGGTACTGTTTGTATCTGCTTTGCATTCCCCTGTGCAGCTACACAGGGAGAAGTTTCTTATTGCCCACTGAGATCTCCCGGGAATCCTCCATAGAGCTCTCTAGGAAACTTTCCTGCAGATACTCTGCAATCCTCTGCCAAAGTTTCCTTGGCAGAGTTGTTTTGTTTCTTCCCCCATTGTAGGAAACTTTTCTATGCCAATCGTCAATTACTTCTGCAGGAACCAAAGCAACACACAGGCGAGCAGCATGTGGACCGGATCTGAAGCTGCACACATGCAGGAGATGTACTCTTGTGTCTTCGGTTACCCTCGGTAGTGTGATTTCAGCTTCAATCGCCCCCACTTCTGGAAAACGGGGCCAGTATTCAGAATAGTGTCCCTAGGTGTATGTATTGATCCCCTTCTGAACCCACCCAGACCCTTTGTCCCATCTCACACCACCCACTCCTGGGACAAACTCACTATGTTTAGTGCTCTGGCCATGTTGCATGCTTGTCAAGGGACAGTGAGAAGGAGATGTATGTAACTTTTATGATTCAAGACTGCGAGTGCACACACAATACTCACTCTGTATACTGTTTCTTTTGTTTCTGCAGATGTGCCTTTGAGGGCCAGTTCCTACACACCGGTGAAGCACCTCTGTCAGATAAGGAGGCAAATGAGGAGGAGTAAGGAGGACATGTTTCATGAAGTGCTACAATAATCAAATCAGGCTGATAGTGAGCACAGAATGTGGAGAGAGATAAACGAAAAATTAGAAATGGACAGCGAGGAGAGGAGCCAGAGCCAGAAATGGATAATACAGGGTCAGGAGTGGATAATAAAGCTCATGGGAGGATCAAACAGAGATGTTGAGGTCCCTGATTGCACTGCAGGGGGAACACATGAGTGCTTAATTCCCCATGCAGCCCATACAGAACTGCCTTCTTTGCCCTCCCCAAACTCTCCACACATATTCCTCTCACATTCCTGGCCTGTCACAATACCCCTTGTGCTCCACCCCTAAGGAGGTTTTCCATAACGACAGCTGGACTTACACACAGCTGTGAGAACCTCACTTTAGAGGGTGCTACTCACCGTCATCCCTTGTAAGAAATGTTAATCTGTGTCTTGCTGTTTAATAAAAATTTAGTCTTACAAAGATAGTGATTCTTTAGAACATAAGAATGGCCATACTGGATCAGACCAAAGATCCATCTAGCCCAGTATCCTGTCTTCCGACAGTGGCCAATGCAAGGTGCCCCAGAGGGAATGAACAGAACAGGTAATCAAGTGATCCATCCATGTGCCCCATTCCCAGCTTCTGGGAAACAGAGGCTAGGGACACCATCCCTGCCCATCCTGGCTAATAGCCATTGATGGACCTATCCTCCATGAATTTATCTAGTTCTTTTTTGAACCCTGTTATAGTCTTGGCCTTCACAACATCCTCTGGCAAAAAGTTCCACGGGTTCACTGTGCATCATGTGAAGAAATATTTTCTTTTGTTTGTTTTAAACCTGCTGCCTATTAATTTTATTTGGTGATCCCTTGTTCTTGTGTTATGAGAAGGAGTAAACAATACTTCCTGATTTACTTTCTCCACACCAGTCATGATTTTATAGACCTCTATCATATCCCCCCTTAGTCGTCTCTTTTCCAAGCTGAAAAGTCCCAATCTTTTTAATCTTTCCTCACATGGAAGCTGTTCCATACCCTTAATAGTTTTTGTTGCCCTTTTCTGAACCTTTTCCAATTCCAATATAACTTTTTTGAGATGGGTTGACCAGAACTGCACACAGTATTCAAGATGTGGGCATACCATGGATTTTTATAGGGGCAATATGATATTATCTAACCCTTTAATTATTCCCAATATTCTTTTCGCTTTCTTGACTGTCACTGCACATTGAGTAGATGTTTTTAGAGAGCTAAGACTGGAAGACTAAGAAGAACTAAGATTCCAAGATCTCTTTCTTGAGGGGTAACAGCTAATTTAGATCCCATCATTTTATATGTATATTTGGGATTATGTTTTCCAGTGTGGATTTCTTTGCATTTGTCAACATTGAATTTCATCTGCCATTTTGTTGCCCAGTCACCCAGTTTTGTGAGATCCCTTTGTAGATCTTTGCAGTCTGCTTTGGCTTTAACTATCTTGAGTAGTTTTGTATCATCTGCAAATTTTGCTACCTCACTGTTTACCCCTTTTCCCAGATCATTTATGAATATGTTGAATAGTACTGTGACCTACACAGGGTGGTTGCAACAGAAATTCATACATAGTGGCAACTGGCACATTTGCAAACTACAATTAATGCTCAGGCAGTAATCATTGCAGGGGTCATTCAATGCCTGGCTCAATTAATTACAGAAAGACACATTACTGGGGCTCATTGGCAAAATGCTGCTTCAAAGCCACCCTGATTCAAATAGCTCCCCTGTTGAGTCCCTCTAATAGCCCTGGTGTCTGGCTGCTCAAAATCAGCTGCCAGGTGCTCTAGCTCAGTGCTCCACCCCTGGGGAAACTTTTCCTCCTTGGCTTCACAAATGTTATGCAGAGCACAGCAGGCTACTATGACCATGGGAATATTGTCCTTATTGAGATCTAACCTGCCAAATAGGCAGCACCAGGAAACCTTTAATCTACCAAACACACATTCTATAGTCATTCAGCACCTAGTGAGCCTGTTGTTGAAGTGATCCTTGTTGCTGTCAAGGTTTCTGGTTTAAGGCTTCATGTGCCACAGGAATAAGGGGTTGGCTGGGTCTCTCAGGATCACTATAAGCATTCCCACATCCCCTATTGGAATCTTCTGGTCTGGAAAAAAAGTCCCTGCATGCAGCTTTCTATACAGGCCAGTGTTCCTGAAGATGTGTGTGTCATGCACCTTCCCTGACCAACCAGTATTGATGTAAGTGAAATGTCCCCGATAATCGACCAGTGCCTACAATACCATAGAGAAGTAGCCCTTACTGCTGATGTACTGTGTCACAATATGCTCGGGGGCCAAAACTGGGATGTGTGTGACATCTATCACCCCACTGCAGTTAGGGCATCCCGTTGCTGCAAAGCCATCCAATATTTCATGCACATTGCCCAGAGTCACAGTCCTTCATAGCAGGAGGCTATTAATGGCCCTGCTCACTTATATCATCATAACTCCCATGGTGGACTTCCCAACTCCAAACTGATTCACAACTGACCAGTAACAGTCTGGAGTTGCTGGCTTCTACACAGCAGCTGCTACTTGCTTTCCCATCATTAGAGCTCTCATTTTGGTGTCCTTGCACTGCAGGTGGGGGGCTAGCTCTGCAGAGTTCAAGGAAGGTGGCTTTGCGATATGAAAGTTCTGCAGCCATTGCTCTTCATTCCCTACCTGCATCACAATCCGATCCCACCATTTGGTGCTTATTTCCTGAGCCCAATAGCTATGGTCCACCACGTGCAGCTGCTTTGTGAATGCCAACATCAATCTTGAATTATTTCTTTCCACAGATTCCTGTTCAGATTCGTAGCTCATGAAATACTGCAGGATCAGCCGTGTTGTGTTCATAATGCTTATCACAAGACTAGGAGTAGTGCAGGATCCATGCTTTCAGGCAGAGATGGTGGGCACAAAGTTTACAAGGGCAGTTGAAAAATGGTGTGAAATGCAGTCTGAAGTCTTTGGAATTATGAGATGAAGAGAACTGCATCATGGGGCAGTGATCCCACTCCAATGATGAACTGCGATCCATTCCCAGAATTCCTAGTGGGAGAAGGTGGTGATTTGCACAGTGGGCTAGCTACCCATGGTGCACTGCTCTCTCTGTCGGTGCTAGAGCAAGGAGGGTTGGGTGAACGTGCAAAAGTGATTTAATTACAGCTGTCTATGATTGTTGACTTAAGTCTACTTAAATCTCTAGTGTAGACATGGCCTCAAAGACCAAATGTCAAGACTTTGATTTTACATCTCTTTTGAGTGATGGTGCCTCCAGAAGCACAGTGCCACTGAACTCAAGATGGGTTTGAAACAAAAACTTGGATCCAAACTAGAGCTGTGTGAAATCTTTTTGGCTGAAACTTGTCCCTGTTACCCACCCCCATACATATTTGGGTCAACAAACATTTCACAGATTTGTTTAGAATTTACCAAATTGCTTCATCTGGATTTAAAAAAAACAAATCACCAAACGTTTTGTTTTGACATTTTCAACCTGAAGTATTTTGACATTTTCTTAAATTTTCTTTAAAAAAAGGTTTTTTAAAAAAAGTCAATACAATTTTTGTTTCTCAGGAAACACAACATTTTATTCAACCCAAAATGAACTTTTTTTTTCTACTTTTTCAGTTTGCAGAAAAAGTAGAAGAGATTGTTTTGGGTTGACTGAAATGAACATTTTTTCAGTTCATCCAGTTATTCTCACAGATCTATTTCAAACACATTTGGAATTTAGCAGTGATGGCGGGGGTGGATTTGCAGTCTACACCTGATCCTTTTAATTAGGCTTGGAAGGATTAGATTTTTATTGGTAAATGTTGATTTCACCATGAATACACAAACTGATGAAAAACTATTTCTATTGAGAATAATCAACATTTACAGATAGGCATAATAAGAAAAATGCAGCTTGAGAACTTAGAATTTAAGGGTATTGATTTGTATATTTTGACATATGATGTTGACAATTTGTATTTTAAACAGACAAAGCTTATCTCAATGTCAATTGTCATTCAATAATCCATCTGACTTCCCTTTGTCTGACTCCCCACCTCACTGTGGAAGTTTAAATTGATTATTTTTAAGCATTTTAATTTTTTTTAACATCTGTATTATCTGTGGAAATTATGAAAAAAAAATCAAATTCTACCAAGCTTTCTTATAAAGAACCAAAATAAAAATTCTGATCTGGACAGCCTCTAACATTGGGGGTGCGGGGGTGGGTCAGGTGGAGATCTGGAACCGGATTTTGCTCTTTCCACCTGTACTAGTTTATTGACTTGGTATAGATTCAAAAGGAATGCTACTTTTTGCAGGATCTAATCATTCCTGGGAGGTCTCCCACCTAAATACTGACCTGGCTTGACCCAATTTAGCTTATTTTGAGATCTGAGCAGATCACAGCACAAGGCGATATGGCTGCAGGCATAAGTGGAATCCTTCAGTGCTAACCCTTTTCCACTTAGCTATCAACTTCCCAGTGTTAATTCACTACAAATGGAAGCAAGCCCCAAAAGTGCAATGTAGCATTGTTACCCCAACACCAGTAAAAGGTATAATGTGCTGCAAACACAACCAGTAAATATCACTGAACTAAGCATTCACCATCTGTTGTATTAGCTTTACAATAAATAATCAGTGTCACAGCATTTAAATCAAACATGGGCTGGAATCTTTCATGCTCTTTAGAAGACAGCATTCAATTTAGTGCCTCACACTGTTTCCTCAGCAGTGTTCTCCTAGGAGCATTGGTGTGAAGTGTTCAGAAATAGGTCTTTTCCTCTGCTGCTCATCTATCATATGGCAATATTATAAACAGGCAACTATGCAAATAACAAACAGGTGTGCAAGTCAAGTTTGGGGGCATTACAGAACATTTGTAACACTAACAATGTTTCTGATGAAGCTGGTTGGACCTCCAGTAATATCTGCTACAACAGAGAATGGTTCTGATGAGAGGCTGCCTCATTCTCTCTTGCTGCAGCTGTTCCATTCTCAATAAATTGTCAGTCATTTGGGTGAGAGTGAGAACAAGCACGAGAATGACTCTAAAGCCTGGTGGTTAGAGCATTCACCCAGGATCCAATCCCTCTGTTCCAATGACTAATTATTTATCCAGGGTGCAACAGCTTCAACAGGAGAGACTGACGAAACTCCACATCAGAATATTCCATAGCTCAATGGTTACAGCTCTCTCCTGAGAGGTGGTAGATTCCTGTTCCCTTCCTGAGGTGGAGGGGTCTTGAACTGGAAGTCTCCCACATCCCAGGTGAGTTATTCTAACCACTGGGCAAAGAGTTATGAAGGATGTCCTTCCCCTCGGCTGCTTTGTGTGAACCCGCCTGAGGGGCTTGAACCAGTAGATGCCTCAGGAACATGTCTGCCAGGTCAGTCCCTACATGCAACTTAGGCAGCCAGACATTTATCTTCCCCTGGTTTGTGCGTCACTCTGGGGCTCTGGCATCCAAACGTTTCGAGGGAGGCAGCCATGTGCACGCTCAGAAGCAGAAATGTAGGTGCTTATGGAACTTTTTACTGCAAAAACTTAGGCTCTGAGTGAGTTTAGGCACTTAAACGTTCGGCAGGAGCTTTGTGAATTGCAGTGGAGTACAAAACTGGGGGTTAGGTGCCTAAATCAGGGGTTTAAGTGCTGAAGTACTTTTGGAATCTAGGCCATAGTCACTGCCATATTAATACCCTATTATCTCTTTTGTATAGTCAGACTAGTAACATTATATCTAGAAAAAAGAAAAGGAGTACTTGTGGCACCTTAGAGACTAACACATTTATTTGAGCATAAGCTTTCGTGAGCCACACGTAAGCTTATGCGCAAATAAATTGGTTAGTCTCTAAGGTGCCACAAGTACTCCTTTTCTTTTTGCAGATACAGACTAACACGGCTGCTACTCTGAAACCTGTCATTATATCTAGACTTATACTGGGCAAGATAAAGAAATAAATTTCTATCCACCCCACCCCCTTCCAATTTTACAGCAATTTTGATTTTAGGCCAGTTTGAAATGTTAGGAGTCAGTCATCAGATCGAGTGGTTCGGATCAGAGGATGACTGTGCTTTCAGCACTGCAGCTATTCAGTGAATTAGCCTCAATGTTTACTTACCAGGCAAACAAGAGGCTTGCAAAGTTAAACCTACAAAGCTTTAAAGTGAATTGTACCATTTGTATAATTCTCCAAGGGGGAAAATGTTTTTGCAAGCTTCTTGGCATGACTTTCTTTGAAATTGTTAGAGCCTTTTATTTACCAAACAGAGTTCATTGTTAAAAGCAAAACTTCCTCTGTGTTCTAAATTTTGGCCCAGTTAATCTTTCAGGAGTGTTGAAAACAGGGCTTTAATTAGCAATTTTATCAGTTAACCCAGTCACTCATCCCTCTGCTTATCTGATACCATGTCAGTGCAGGCACTTAGGGACATCAGAAAAAGGCCGACTTGTCAGTGGGACAGCTGAGAAGACTTCTGTGGGAGGGGAAAAAGAGACCTCAGAAATGGATGGCATTAAATGGAATTTGATACAAATCCAGAAGGAATTATCTCACCAAAGTAACCTAGGATAGGAATGGCGCTCTCTTATACTTCTCACTGATCTTCTATGGTATGGCACCCACGGTAATAAAGACGAAGTTAATGGTCCTTTACAGTGTGAAAGTAGGGCTTGTTTCAGAGTAGCAGCCGTGTTAGTCTGTATCCACAAAAAGAAAAGGAGTACTTGTGGCACCTTAGAGACTAACCAATTTATATGCTCAAATAAATTTGTTAGTCTCTAAGGTGCCACAAGTCCTCCTTTTCTTTTTAAAGTAGGGCTTGAAATTAGTGAAGTCCTTAGCTAGTTAGGTGCTGACTGAGTTGAAAATAAAACTGTACTCAGATGTCGTGCTCCCCAAATAGAGGCAGGTCAAGCCAAGGTGGGGTCCCCTGCCAAAGCATTATTAACCCCCTCCTGCCTGCTGCAATGCCGAAGATTTAATGTGTAATTTTCTTCTCTCACCTGTCCCAAATTCCTTTGCCCTCCAGCTAAGGGAAGAAAGGGAAGAGTGTGTGTGTGTGTGTGTGTGTATGGGGGTGGGGGTTAGGTGAAGTACACAGAACTCAGTACACAGAATTCAGCGCTGTGCTGGTATAGGGAGTTATGGGAATAGTAGATTTTTAATGGTGGGAATAGGGGAAACCTATGATGATAGGTCTCAACCAGGACTGGGATTAAGGGGGAAATCAGTGATTTCATGGAGTGTTCCAGGCTCTATCGCCATGAGGACTGTCAGCATGAAGTAGCTTGTTCGCTCTGCCATGCGGCACTTAATCATTAGCAGTGAACAACATGCTAGACTCTCAACTGGTGAGGTTTCCAGTGGTCATCCAGGGTCTCACCCTATGGCTGCAGCTCTGGAAGCATTGTCTGACCCAGCCCAGTACACAACTATGTATCAAAACCCAATGGATCGTATGAAAAGACAAAAATGTAGACATAGGATAGCTGCTCCAGTTTACACTGCCAAGGGAAAAGAAGAGTACAAATACTGACAATACAGGAGAGAATAAAGGATATTTAATAATCAGTTGGGTAAGGACTGGGGTTTTTGTTATATTACGCACCCTGCTTCACTTGCATTCGCTACACTAAAGTGAGCTAACTCTTTCTGGGTTCAGTTAATTCATCCATGTAGTGTCATTCGTGGTTCAGAATTCTTATTCACTTCATGTTTTTTAAACAAATATGTACAACATAGACATATAGTCCTAAAATTGTATCGTCAGCTAAAAATCTGCAGCTCTCACCAGTGCAAGGAAAGCCGTTAGTGGTATTAAAAACATGCATCACTTTGGTATCTTAAGAGGGATCCATTATCATGCAGCTGAAGAGTAAGTTAGAGAGAGAAATCTAGTTGGGGGGGTTGATTACCTGTGCCAAGATGATATTTTATGCTTGCTCAAGCTGTTCTGATGAGTTGATAGCTGAAATGTTTATGCTTTTAAGCACATAGATAACATACTTAAGACATCTCATTTAAACAACAGATAATCCGAGTGGTGCATTTAGTTTGTGATGTAATGGTGGCTGGTTTTCTAAGGCTTCGAGGGCCTAATCCTGCCCTTGTTCACTTTGGCCTACCAGTCTTAGGCAATCACCTCCTGTTGAATTTAAGTAGGAGTCGGGCACATAACACCCTTAAAGTCCTTTACAAATCCTAGCTTTCAATACCAGTGAACTGAGCCCTTAAAACAAATTCAGAGGACTGAATAGAAGAATCTTATGCTGGCGGAATATTTCATGTTGCTATCCATAATGCAAGGTGCAAACGCAAAGCATCACCACCATTTTTGATTGTCTAAGATTTAAAAAAATGCTAAAATGGACAATTGGGAATGATTTCCAGAGAGGATGGTTCTAGACTATTCTCAGTGGTAGAAGAGGACAGGACAAGGAGTAATGGTCTCAAGTTGCAGTGGGGGAGGTTTAGGTTGGATATTAGGAAAAAAACTTTTTCACTAGGAGGGTGGTGAAACACTGGAATACGTTACCTAGGGAGGTGGTAGAATCTCCTTCCTTGGATGTTTTTAAGGTCAGGCTTGACAAAGCCTTGGCTGGGATGATTTGATTGGGGATTGGTCCTGCTTTGAGCAGGGGGTTGGACTAGATGACCTCCTGAGGTCCCTTCCAACCCCGATATTCTATGATTCTATGATTTCTTTAAGCTAATCTCCAATTTGTAGCTTGTTTTGACACAAGCATTTGAAGATAATCAAGCACAAGCCTTGCTTCACCTTTGAGTACCATGTAGCCCCATATCAGCTCTAATTTCTTACTGCAAAGGCAATCACTGCTTCTCCCTCAAGCACTTTCATGGTTTCTCCTATATTGCACCCTGTATTTGAGGAAAGGGCAGAAAGCCACAATCTCATCCTCTTTTAAATCCTTTCTTGAAACACACCTCTGCCAGGATGTCTACAAATCACTAACATCAGGCCTTGGCAGGCTGATGGCCACTTGTGGCAGCAGAGATGACTGAGTTTAGTCAAGTGTACCCTTGTGCCCCATCTTACCCGAGTGTCTTTTTCTCCACCTGTTGCATCTTGCCATAATCCTAGACTGTGGCTGGGATTGTCTTTGCTTTAGTTGTTTGAACAGTATTTAGGTACAAAGGAGCCCTGACTGGGGCTTCTAGCTATTATCACACAAATATCAAAGCTTGTTTATATTGATAAAGCTCCTCTCACAGATTCAAAATCTGTTTATCCTACCCTTAACCATTTCCTTCCTCTCCTGCAGATTCACTCCCACTGGAAGTGCTAGGCCGTGTAAAAAGCGTTAAAAGGGTACCATTGTAATGGTTATCATTCCAAAAACACAATATGGCTTAAATTTCCTGCAGTTGGACTGCCCTTCATCTGGGAGACGTGCCCCTTTGCTGGGTGGGCTTTCACACACAGACTAAGTGTCTTTGCAGCAGAGCTGGTTGAAAAGTAAAAAACTTTGTAATGTTTTAATCCCTCCCCCCCCAAAAAAGGGACAACTTTCCTGACCACCTCTACTTGGCAGTCTCTGCAACAAATGACATGACTAGGGCAACTGCAATGTCTCCACTTGCAGCAGGTTTGAATGCGGCTGGCTACGTGTCAGTTACTTATCAAGGTACAGTATAATTTAGGGCAAACCTAAAATACAGCGTTGTTGCAATTTGGTGAAATTTGAAGACGAAGCTGTACAAGTTTTGACCCATTTTGCACTGCTAGTCTACCACCAGCAGTGGGAGTCTTGCTAGGAAATTCTAATGCCAGGTATCAAGGTTTAAAGACTACCATCACCCTATAGTCACTCTGTTTTTCTAAGGTCCAAGAGACTGAAGCACTCTGTATACCCACAGACCAAGTACAAGATAGGCTGCAACAGTGCAAATATCCCTCCATTGATACACTTCAAATATGCTTCCTCTCTGTCTGGAAAGGAAAAATGTAGGAATGAGAACTAGTTTAGTTTCCGTTTCCATTTGGTTCTTGGTCTTGCGCAGGCGGCCAATAAACTGCACCAATTAGGGAAAACTCTTATGGCTTTTGTGTGTGTGTGTGTGTGTGTGTGTGTGTGTGTGTGTGTGTGTGTGTGTGTGCGCGCGCGTGTGTGTGCGCGTGTGTGTGCGTGCGCGCACGCGCGTGTGCTGAGACACTTATTTGGTGTCAATCAAGTTTGTAGCAAACTCTTTTCACATATATCATCATATGAAAACAATTTTAGTCACACTAGTGATCTGGGCCTTTTCAAGAACCTGTTACCTCATGGTGAAAGGCTATATGCCATTATTAATCTTCTGATTCAACCTGATGCCAGGCACCTAACTGCACTGAATAGTACTGTACTTTACTTCATGAGCAATCCAATTAAGAGCAAGGGGACTACTCAAGGAGTAAAATACTCATGAGTACAAGTGGCAGAATCTGGCCTAATATTAGGAGTGTTTGGATATTGGCTGATATCTCTTTCTCCAGATTGAAAGAAAAAGAAAAAACAGTAGCTGGAGGTTGGTGAATTAGTTTACTCTACATTCGCACACTTGTTGATTGTTTGTTTAGTGACAACAGTGCTTGGTGCTACAGAATGTAGCAAAATATAGCCAGTTCCTGCCCTAAGAAGTTTACAGTCTGAAATACAGGCACATAGAAGACAGAACACACTGAAAATCAGATTAGATAGTAATTTAATATGGATTTTTTTCATCTTGGTTGGTCTAGTTTTTCTTGGAGGCTTTGGGGAAAAATTACATTTTAAGAGCTGAATGAAGGGTGGTGGTACTAAGGAGAAAAGAGGGAACACATCCCAGGGGACCAAGCAAAAGGCCAGAAGTGGAAGAAGGAGCTGCACAGGGCATTGAGATTGGCATTGTTAGAGGAGGAATAGAGAAGTCAAGGGGCCTCTCTCAATGCAAAGATAATTAAAGGCTCTAAGCTGGCACCCTGCTCTGGCCCCTGTAGATCCAGATGAAACGCATGCCTAATTCTCAAAAGAAAGTATTAAAACTAACAAAAGATGTTCAGAACAGTTTATCCCCTTATGCAAATATTGCCCCAGTACAGCTGCTAAGAGGAGTGTCTGCATGGGTTATCTGCTGTCACATACATTCTAGTTGTCTGGGAGCAATTTGACCTCGTTCTATGTAGCTGTTTATTTGTTGTTGCCATTGTGCATGATGGATTTTTGTTTTTATGGCCAGTGGGAGAGAAATGTTCTAGGTTTTGCATTCATATATTGGTCTAAATGACTCTTGTGCTGAATTTATTTTCATTGCAATCAGTCAAGGATAAGAGCCCTATTTTTAAAGCACTGATCTCTTATAATTAAAAAAAGAGAGCATAACATGATGGTTGTGTTGTCAATGTGCACAGATGCTAGCACAATGAGAAATTACTACAACATCCATACTGTATTCTTGAGCACTAGCTGCTTGGAGTCCCAACATCCTCTCTTGCTCTGAAATGCCAGTGACTGGTCCCATTGAAGCCAAAGGGAATTCTGATATTGAGTCCAGCAGGATCAAGTTTTGGCCCCAGGTGCCATCCACAATATCTTTCCATGTTGTATTTAATAACTGAGAATGTTCCCTGCTGTCACTACAAAGACTACTGTATTTTCATCTCACCAAAGAGCTCCTCACTTTAATTTTCCACTGATACGTTGCTAAGTAACTCTTGTTGCCCAACAATGAAGGTAAATTTTTATGAAAGCCACAAAAATAAAATATCTACACTAATTTGCTGTTAACCTCACATGGCCATTCCATTTCTGCTGCAACATAGTTTTTATGTAAAGCACCACTGATCTGTAGGAGGTGTGGAGTGCTAAATGGAAGGGTGAGAGGAACCAATGAGCAAATACAAGAGGAGGAAAAAGAAAGGAACTCCACAAACATTAGACAAAGGACAAGATTATGATGCCAGCGACAATCACAGACAATACTTATTTTCCTCCAGAAACATTCTTAAGGGCAGCTGCAGGAAAGGGTAGTTTCCCCTTCAGAAATGGAAGCCATGCCAATGGGTAGCCTCCAAGGAGACCCGTAAGCCAACAACAGTAAAGATCAATTATGGCATACTCAAGCTCTTAAAACAAAACTTTGGGTGACTGGGGAATGTTGTGGTTGTTTTTTTCATCAGCTTCTGATGTAACAGTTTCTTGTGCAATGTTCACAGATGCGAAACACGGCAAGTGGAATTATTTAGGATATCAGCAGGGAATAACTCTAGGCTTTCCAGTCTAGCCACAGGCAAGCTGTTACCGATGGACCCTCCCTCACAAAATATGTTCCTATTCAGTTCTCATGCGATAACAAAATCCATTTTATAACAAGGTGACCTCACAAGAGGAGGAAAAAGAAAGGAACTCCACAAACATTAGACAAAGGACAAGATTATGATGCCAGCGACAATCACAGACAATACTTATTTTCCTCCAGAAACATTCTTAAGGGCAGCTGCAGGAAAGGGTAGTTTCCCCTTCAGAAATGGAAGCCATGCCAATGGGTAGCCTCCAAGGAGACCCGTAAGCCAACAACAGTAAAGATCAATTATGGCATACTCAAGCTCTTAAAACAAAACTTTGGGTGACTGGGGAATGTTGTGGTTGTTTTTTTCATCAGCTTCTGATGTAACAGTTTCTTGTGCAATGTTCACAGATGCGAAACACGGCAAGTGGAATTATTTAGGATATCAGCAGGGAATAACTCTAGGCTTTCCAGTCTAGCCACAGGCAAGCTGTTACCGATGGACCCTCCCTCACAAAATATGTTCCTATTCAGTTCTCATGCGATAACAAAATCCATTTTATAACAAGGTGACCTCACAAGAGTTTCCCCCCCAGAAATATATGATATGATATTTTATTTCTAACTACTTTATTCCCATGTGCCCTGTAGAACTGAATTCACGTTAGTGCCCAGTCTAAGTAGAGGACTGTATTTCAATAGCATACAGGGGCAGGGAAACAATCACTTGGTGGAGGCTACTTCACTCCACTGCTTGACATAAACCTCTGTGGGGCTACTCCACCCCTACTGAAAAGGATGGAAAGATGTCTCTGTTAAAACTCAACATCCCAGAACCTTCAATTACAGAAGGAGCACTCAACAGGTAGACTTGAAACCCTCCCTCTTGCAAGAGGTCTTCCATCAAGACTGTAGAAGACCAGACTTTACACATTCCAGATATTTCTAACAAAACAAATTACAAAGAGGGTTAAAGAGAACCCATAAGTGGGTTACCAGGAGTGACTTGGAAACTCTTGGATATACAAAAGGGAAGGCACACAGTGTGTGTGCGCAAATGGTGCTGGGAGTTCTTGGACATGATTCAGCAACATGATATTAGTCATGTCACTTCACACACTGCTGTAAGGCGCTCAGATACTATGGTGATGAGGGCAAAGTAAGAACCTCCATAGTACAGAACTTAAATTTTATATTCAAGCCATCTGAAGGGGTTAGTTTATGGCCACCGACTTGCAAATCAAACGGCAAGGTTCAGTGTGTGAACATCTGTGTGAATCAAATGCTTGACAGTTCAGCCCATTTTATATATAATAACTGAAGACTACTAGGCCTCCTTGGACTTCTAAAGATAGGAGGGAGAGCACTCTGTCAGGTTGGCATCTGAGAAGTGGGTGGGTCCCTTATCTTCACAGATCCCTTTTCATGCAGCCATTGTCTATTCCCCTTCTGGAGGAAGATGTCACTTGAACTCTGAATTTGGACTTGTGGAGTTTGCTTTTCTGTGCTTTGCTTGTTTGTGGCGGGTGACATGAGTTCCAGAATTATCCTTGATCTTCCTTGTGCAATGGTAACCTTTAACATTAATCCTGGTCCCTTCATAAATTCCGGCCTTTACAAATGCATTCTCTTTTATTCTCTCCCATCCCAAGAGAGCGCCCTTTTCTTCATAGTGTTTCTCTTAAGTGCATTGTGGGAAAGAGGTGGTGTACATAAGGTCACTATGCAGTACTTTATATAATACCATATTCACAACACTTTTCTGAACATTGCTTTTATCATTAACTATGCAAGAAAAATAAACCCAAGCAATTTTGCATTTAGCTGATATCATAAGGAATTAAAAATTTCTTCATTTCTTACAAGTCATCTCATATCCTAGGAGTGAAACTCCTTGTGTCTCTTCCTTTATCTTCTGTATTCAGTGCAAAATATAGCAAATAAATTACCTGCAGTAGGGATTTTTAAAACATCCAGAGATATATGAATACCCTCTCAGCAGCCTATTTATGTTAAATGAACACAAAATTCCCAATCTGCTGTTTTCCCCTTCATATCCTGATAGGAGACTAGAAGCTCCCTCTTTCTCTGCATTGGACTACCTAGTATGTTTTTTTGCTATTAAAAGCAGATTTTATTTTCACTATTATTGTGGTTAGAGCTGAGTTAATAATGCAAAGTTGTTCTGTACATGTTGGTTTGAAATTGTACATAATTTCACTTCAGACATGCTTGTATGCCCGTTATTGCATGGGTCTCTTGTGAACATTTCAAAGATTTTGAATTTTGCTGGGAAAAAACATCTAAATTTACACACAGAAATATTTGTGCTGAAAGTTTGTGAGTGCTCTGTCAGAGAACAGAAACAATACCTTCTGAGTCATCCGACCAATCACAACTAAGCATATAGCTCAAATATTTGCAGTCAACCCAGAGTCTAAAAATGTATTTAAATGGGTTTAATTAATGACAAATCAGTTCAAGGAAACTGATCTGTTAATGGATATACTATAAAGCAGAAAAATTACCATATTATTTATTCCTAGCAAATAAATCACTTACTTTTATTTGTGATCCAATTCCAGGCTGAACAAGGCCTTTGATATACGTATGCCTTTGGTGTAGATCAGTGGTTCCCAAACTTTAACAACCCGTGAACCCCTTTCACAAAAATGTCAAATCTCTTGAACCCCCTCCTAAAAATGAATATTTTCAGGGATTTTCTCTTACTTGAGCATAAATTATAAAAGCAGTGATCTTGGAAATATAAAATTTGTTTTTTTTAATAACACACTTATTACACACTATTATTACATTATTAAATATTATTAATTTTATTACATTATGAAAATGGCAACCTCTTCCAAGATTTCACTTTCATAGCTTGTATCACTTTGATTAAGCCTGTTATAGGACAAGGCTCCTACATGTTTCATCAAGGAGTATCAGACGTGAAATAGCATGAAGGTATTTAAGAAGTCAACTCAAATAAAGAGTTCCTCCTACCACAAGCATTCGGGTCTTGAGCAGTCCAGGCAAACAACGCACGACTATAACAAAGCTTAAAAACTTGTTTATAATAATTTTAAACACTAGCAGACTATTTAAATTTTAAAAGCAGCAAAAAAGATCCACTTCCCTTTCCATTTCTCATAAGGAGTCTTGAAGTTTAAATTTCCTCAGTGTGATGGATGCACTTGCTTTGCTCTGTATAGCTCTTGCAAGGCTGGAACCACTGGAGAAAGATAAAGTCTCAGGTCTGGTTCAGCATCAAGTCTGTTTCTGTATTTGGTTTTCAGATGTGCACACGAGGAAAATGCTTTCTCGCATAAGTATGTTGTTGAAAACGGTGACAAAACCGTAGTAGCTTTTTCTGCCAACAGGGGGTACTCTTTTCTTAAACTCAGCCAAAAGTTTATCAATGAGAGACTTCTGAAACTCCTTTTCAGTTCACAATCACAGAAGATCTCAATCAATTTCTCTTTTTCCTCAGTGCTCAGTGTCTGCACTGAGAATGTGGTATCATCAAAGGGGTTGCGAATCCAGTCATTATCGCCTGACATAGCTGGAAAGTATTCCCTGAATGTTGTGCAAAGTCCTTTTAGGTGTGCAGTTATATTGGTTTTAGTGCACGGATCCAACCGAAGTTTATGTTCTGCCAGGAAGTCATGAAGAGTACTGAAACACTCAGTTTGATGGTTTTCCAAACACCTTTCCCAGAACTGCAACTTCTTTATCATGGTTATTATTCAACTCGGTCTTGCACGTTGAAAACTGTTATACTGAGGCCTTGAAGAGATCAATTTAGATCATTAATCCTTGAAAAAATGTCTGCTAAATAAGCTAGGCTCTGGAGACAGACATGATTGTCCATATAGCTGGCGAGGTGGAAAGGGTGGCTGTTGAAAAAAACTAGGATTTCCGTTCTAAGCTCAAACAAGCACACAAGGATTTTGCCCCATGAGAGCCATCTAACTTCGGTATGGGTCAACAGACAATTGTGTACAGTACCCATTTCTTCACAAAGTACATGAAATATTCTGGGATTTGTTGGCCGTGATTTTATGAAATTCACCATTTTCACTGCATTGTTCAGCACTTCCTTCAGTCCCTCAGGCATGCATTTTGCCATGAGGGCTTGTCTGTGGATACTGCAATGAGTCCAAGAGACCTTTTATGAAGCCTTTTTTGTTTGAGCTACAAATCCCGTATACTTCCCCGTCATTGATGTGGCCCCATCAGTGCAAATGCGTAAGCAACAAGACCAATCTATTTCCTTTTCTTGAAAGTATGCATTAGTCATATTGAAGATATCTTCTCCAGTTGTGTGTTCTTTCAATGGTTGGCAAAACAACAAGTGTTCAGCAATACCTTCACTCACATATCATACAAACAGTAGCAAAATGGATAGATTAGCAACATCAGTTGATTCATCCAACTGTATGGCATAATATGGACTATTTTTAACTCTATGTACAATTGTGGTCTCTGCATAACTTGACATGTCATTAATTCTTCACGACAATGTATTATTGGACAAAGGTACTATGTCAATCCTTTTTGCAGCCTTTTCTCAGAGCATTCAATGAACTACATCTTTTATTGGACCAATCAAGCTCTCTGCTCTGCTATGGGCTTCTGATACTTTTGCTACTCGGTAGCTCAGTTGGTACAACACTTTAAGTGCATTTTCTTTATTAGTACTTGCTTTGGATACAAAACTGGTAATGTCACTTCTCCACTTGGCTAACTTTCGCTTGAAAAAAGTCAACAGGCTTGTCGAGTTATGCTGGGTGCCTAGTTTCTAAGTGGGGCTGAACTGAGAAGGTTTGAGGCTGCTGTTTGCTAGAACATCACCACAAATTATGCACTGTGGTTTTGGACACTCTTGATCATCAGTGCATGTAAAGCCATATTTTATATAATCATCATATTTTCTTTTCTTCATAAGTGACTTTCCAGGACCACCATGATCATTTGACTTAGATTTTCAACACTTTGGACTTGACAACACACTAGATGATATCAAACATTCATTTTCGTGTGTCTTTATACTTTCCGTTTTCAGCCACTTGTCCATTATTAGGTGTACAACAGTTCAAATGAAAACACTGAATGCTAACAACCAACAAACTAGTAAATGAGAAGATTCACTCACGTCTCACTGGAGCAAAACAGCACGCCACAGAGAATGATGGAGTATCGACTAACTGAGGGACGTTACTGCTGCTACACTGGCTACAATGACCTTGGTTCTGGTTTGGTGCACAAAACACTTTTTCTTCCGCCATTATGGAATTTTTTCCAAGAACCCCCCGTTACATTTCACAATCCCCCAAGGGTTCACAAACCACAATTTGGGAACCACTGGTATAGTTGAATCACATATTTGTTTCATTATTAATTTTCTTTATGATTTACATTTTTACATTTTTTAGTATACTTTTCATTTTCAATGTTTTGTGCAAAATATAGCTAATTGATCATTTGGGGATTGATTCAAGTCTACTGAAATCTAATGGATTGTTTGACTTCAAGAGGCTTTACAGGTCTATAATCAAGGTGGTCAGCTAGTTGATTTGTGTGTATGTGTAATTTGGGTTCAAAGGAACTATTAGCTGTCATTTTATCCACAAGACAAGCATAATTTGAAACTCATGTCCTACCATAGTTTGAGTTTCCTTTCATAGATCATGTCCTAAAAAAGCAGACCCTGCATCAGAGGCCAGTTTTTTCACTCTGTAATAGCATTGCATGGACATTTAAAGTAGCAAAAAGGTTCTCACAAATGCAAACTGGTGAGAACTTTCACTTGCCTACTGCCCAAAGAAAGCCAAGTACTTAAGCAATTTGGATTATCCTGCCCCAAGTGCCATCTTTAATTTAGAAATATTTGATTAATCATTATCTTCACTCAAAGCTAAACTCTTGGAATTTCCTTGTACATATTTCATTTTCTGATCAATTGATAATTTAGTGTCTAATTGACTGAGATCCAATAAACCAGTGTCAAAAATGACAGAATGCCTGAGTTGGTGTTATAACAATGGCATCATTTTACATACTAAAAATAATATGCATATATTTGTTCAGTATGTCTGGTTGTCTGCTTTTACAACCTCATGGTATGAAGAAAAGTTGTTAAAAATTTACCAGGATGTAAAGATATTTTATCAGTAATGACATTTATCTGTTTTCTCTATTTTTCATTTCACAGAGATTGATGAAAAGTACAGCAGTAGTGGTTTTGCAGGCTAACACTATAAAAAAAAAGAGCTAACTGAAAATTTGAATTTTCAATGAAAAATGTCAAAAATTAAATATGAAAAATTTCAATTTAAAAAAAAAACCCTAAAAAGTTTTGATTAATATTTTCAGGACCCCGCCCCACTAAAGTTTTCAGTAAAAACAGGCAAAGTTTTAAATGTTAAAAACCCTACAAAATTTCAAAAACCAAGTACAAAAATCACATTTTAAAATGTTTCTTCGATCAGTTGTAATTAAAAATACTTAATGGGCCCAGACCTGAACTCTGTTGTATACAGTGAACTTCTATTACTTATTATAGAAGATTTGCTTGAGTAAAGATTTCAGGGTTAGGTCCCATTTACAGAGTGCTTTTACTTCAAAGCACTTGTAAAAGTAAATGAACTCTCACAACACCCATCTGAGATTGGCAAGTAAGTATCCTCATTTTACAGGTAGAAAAAGAGAGGCAGTGAGATATGGTAAAGATTTCCAAATGTGGGTGCCTAGAACTGGGCACAGCAGTCCATATTGGCCCATCTAAATTAGTGTCTTGATTTTCAAAGATGCAGTGCATTTGCAGATCCCAATAAATCCTGTGTTAAGCACCTCTATAAGACAGCTAATGTCTTTCAGCATCTGTGGAGGAGCATCATATGGAGACAGCTGTTGCATTAATTTCCCCAGCTGAAACAAAAACTTCACCCTTCTCAGGGTAACAAAGTCCACATTCAAAAACTACAAACCAAACACTTTCTACACCCAGTCTCTATCTTTCTCTCAGCCACAGGCTGAGCACTAAAGATTTGAATGAATACCTCTCTTGGACTCTAAAAAAGGAAATGATCCCAAACACTATATTTTCACACTCACGGCCACTTCTTTCACTTAGCTCAGAGTTCTTCACCCTGGCTCACAGCACTTAACTGCTACCTTACAGGCTTCTTCCATAGTCCTCCTTGGAGATACTGTCCATAGTTCTGCTCCATCCTCGGATCTCCTTTTGAGGAAAGGGAGCAGCTTCTATACAGTTTGAACCCTTCTCATCATGCTTTGTCTGCAGCTCCCATCAACACTGGGAAGTACAAATCCCACCATTTTCCTGTTCTGAGCTGAAACCAGGAACTGGGCAGTGCTGGACCAGAAATTGGTCTTAAAAGGCCAGATCTGCCATGCTATAATCTCCTAATACAGATTTAGAGGCTTTTAGGCACCCAAGTTTGAAAATGTTGGCCTTAAGTAAATTCCTCATAGCCACAGTCATTATTAGAGCTTAACTAAAACTCACGAGTCCCTGTTTCACAGCCCTATGCTCAGACCACTAGACCATGACTTTCTTTGTGAAAAAGGATTTTAATTTCTTCTCACATGGCATTTATTACAAATTGTTCATGTACTTTTTGCTTATTGATGCTCCATAAGTGGCGGGGACTGAGTGGACCTGGATGAAGCGCACAGACAGAGACACTTTTGACCCTGTGGAAACCATTTTATTGGAGCCCTGTTTTTTGGGGTGGGAGGAAGAAAAAGGGCTGAAGGTGACAGGAGGAGAAATCCCTACATGGTCATCTGCAGCAGAAGCATGTGGGTTTCTAAGTCAATGCTGATCAAATTCAGCCTCCACATCTGCACCTCTTCAGAGTTTTTTTTTATTTGCATAGGTTCATGGTAACTGGCCAGTGTTAACACAGATCCCGCAGGAACCATGCTGCCTGGCAGAAAGGAGCCAAAATAGCAATGTCAAGGGGGATTGGAGCGGGCCCTGGATATCTTTGGGATGGCCACATACCCTTTCTTCCCTGGGGACCCTCAAACTCTATCCCATAAGATGACAATTTGGTTTTTAACAACTTTAAGCATTTGCATGCATATTTGCATATGGAATTGTCATAATAGACAAAGCTCAAAATGGCATCACATTCAGAATAAAAGTTGAAAAGCTACCCAACTTTACTGTGCCCAAAAGTCACCAGTAAAATTTAGCTCTTCATTTGTCCTGCACTGCCTATATCAAGTAGAGTAGTGAAGGAGGGCTTTCATTCCTGTCTTTGAATATATGATTATACTGGAGATCAAGTTGTTAAAGACTGGAGCCAAAGTTGAACCCACAAAAATCTATGTGTGCACAAATTCTTCGTTTGCATATGCAGATGGGCGTGCTTGTGGAAACTTGATCACTGAGTGAGCTATTTGGTATGAAAAACAAAAGTTGTATAAAAATGTTGTGGGTGCAGCTCAGAAGCCAGCATTTTAAAATGTGACTCTATTGCCCTTGCTTTTATGGGTTTAAATGAGACCCCTAGTCTCGTATTAAATTAAAACAAAAAAATTGATAAAGCTAGAGATTCAGGAGAACCTTTGAAGTGCTGGAGCTTCATCATCATGGCAAATCCTAAAGGGACATGGTCTCCCTGCATATCAAGTGCCATCTGGATTTATCTTTGGCGAGGTCCTTAAGGTGGTAGCAGCAGCAACAGTTTCACATGGCGAAAATATAGCTATGGGGGAGGGCATAGAATGGACTTCCATCTTAAATAGTTCCTTGTAAATCTCCTTCCTTTGGCAAGAGTGAGTATGGGAAGATTTAGATTTCTTAATTACATCTTCCCCATTCCCTGTCAGACTCATGCTCTACTTCTTTCATCCGCAGCCCTATAAACCTTTTGTAAAAGAGTGACTTCTTCTGCATACTGGACATGACCCCACCATTGCAGTCATCTTGTTCTCAATTGGTGCAAGACTGCAACTTGACGAGATTGTCTAAGTATCTCCTTCTTTGTGACAAAATCAAACCAATGGATGCTAAGAATATGCCATAACTTTTGACACTGAAAACTGTTTAGTTTCCTCTCTTCAGCTGTTTTTAATGGCCATGTTTCTGCTCCATATAACAGAGTTGTTATCACTGCCACATTGAATACTCCTATTTTAGTTTTTGAAAATGCTGAAATGCCATTGGAAATACCTCAACGTGATCTGGCTGGTTATTCAGTTTATGACCATCGCTGGCAATTTTATCACAGCACCCAAGCTTTTGGTGCCACGTGATCTCTGGCTGTGTAGCCGCATTCCTTGGTAAACAAACTTTAGAATTCATTGATCTTCCATCCTAATATGTCCATACCAAGAAAACTGCCAAAACCAAACCAGTGCTAACAGAAGTGGTTGCTGGGTTTGGCTTTGAATTTCCTTTTCTAATCTTGTCATGCCATTTAATATGGAGCAGTGGAAAAAGATGATGAAAATTGAAAATGTCAATCTGGTGTTCTTCAGCCTTCCTCAGTGCCCACATTTCACTTCTGCACAATAGTTGGTCTAACCATGGTTCTATAGATCCTCAGCTTTGTGGCAAACTTGATGTCACATCATCCACACAGAGACTGCTGACGGACCCAAAACATGGCAGCAGCCACTGCCATAGAAATGCTGGAACTTAGTAATCATAAATACATCAGTCCTTTTCTGTATGAAAAACTTCACACACGAGTTACTAGTAAAGGCATGATTTGAAAGAGAAAGCAAGAGATTGCATTTGCACATAAGATCTCATATCTCAAAGTTTATAGATCACTGAAAACACAGCGTCTTCATACACAGACGAGCGACATACTGTATTGGGACACTCAGTGCAGGAGGACCAGTCTTTATATTTCCAAGCAGAACATATGTGGGTGTG
The DNA here is from genome assembly GCF_965152275.1 of Natator depressus. Lineage (NCBI taxonomy): Eukaryota > Metazoa > Chordata > Testudines > Cheloniidae > Natator > Natator depressus. Next base: position 30,038,003 of record NC_134238.1, read on the forward strand.
AAGAAAGCACACTTTCCCACTTCCGTAATCATAAAATAGCCTGTACCATGACTTCATGAGGGAGTTATATGGCACCTAATTCACGAAGGTTAAAAATGTGTAGAAGCTCAGAGATTGGAGAAAGCTTTTAGGAGAGCAAAGCAGCAAAGACAGATCATATAGCCTAAATGTGACACATCCTTAGATAAAGCTAAAGCTACAGACAACAACTGCCAAAAGAGTTTGCCAGGGCGTAGGTGCCATGACTAGCAAATATAAGTCATCTGTTTTGTATCTTGGTAGTTCTGACTGCTGAGATCAATAATACTGAAGAGGGCCAAGATGAATGGCTCAAGGAAGCTGAAGGACATAATTCCTCACTGTTCCATTGTGTACTCATTTGTGTTAATTGTTGGCAAAAAATAGGTTTAGAGCCAAAATTTTCAACCCAGACTTAACTAAGCTTCCATACTTGGTAGCACAAATGGTCATGCCCCCAGTTTGGCAAAGCACTTAAGCACATATTTAATGTTAATTAATTCTCACTGAGTGAATTCAGAGGAATTTTAAGTACACGTATAAATGCTTTGCTGAATGGGGGCCTACATGTGTAATATTGCATCCATAATTATTCATGTGTGGAATTTAGGTAGTTTTGTTTGAAGTCTCTGATTCCATGCACATATAGGGACTTAGCTGTCTACAGTAAGTAGCCTAAACTGTGAGAATTAACTTGTGCCAGTAATTACCTGTGCCTGGGATTCTGAAGAAGCCAATGTCTGAAAAATATGGTCCTAAATATTTTTTCTGAAAGAACTTTTGGTGCTTCAGGACATTTAATAAAAAACTTACTCATAGAAACAGGTATTACCTTCCTATTTTATTTCTTTGTAAATGAAAAATATGAACCCTCCCCCCCCCCACAATTGACTTTTTAAAGAAGGGTTGTGATGAGGAGAGTGCCCTGGAGGCACGTTTTACAAATATAATTTAAAATTTGCACCATTTTGTTTATATGAATTCTTCATGCAGCTACGGTTGGAAATCATTATTTTTTCACTTCTTGTCCTAAACCCTTGTGTAAGTGCTAAACAGTTGCTGAGTGGCTGTATTTATGGCTAGTAGAAATATTTTCTTAAACTGGGAATTATCTGAAATTACATGGTATAGCTATTAATGTTATTTTCAAGTCGCTAATGCCATTGGTTTTGTGCTGCTGTAAATTTTATCAAATTAAGCATTTCAAACCTCATGTGCATCATAATTTCATTATTGTTCAGTTGCACAATATGTATACCTCTACTTGAGATGTAAATAGCACTTTTCAACCAAGAATTTCGAAATGCTTTACAATCATGAAGTAAGTCTCAGAACATGCATCTGAGGCAGGCAGACAGCTGTATCCTCATTTTACACATGGGAAAAAATGATGCAGATTAAGTGACCTTCTCAAAAGTTACACAGGAAGTGAGTAGCAAAGCCTTGTGTCTTAACTCTCAGTGTCATGCTGTACCTTGCTGCATCTATTTCTATCAGAGCACTCCAGAGTACTAATGTTGTTATATTGCCCAGTGGAAATTATTCAGAACTCCCATGTGATTTATTATTTGTCTAGAGAGCTCAGTGCCATTCAGGTAGGCACTGTACAAACATAACGAAAAGACAGTGCCTGCTCTGAGGAGGTTAATAAAGATATGCTGTGGAAGCATATCTTTTTTGCCATGCAGTTCAAGGCCATTACTCCGATATTTTTACTTTATAAACCTTTAAAGCATACCATTTTGAACTGAATGAGGGTTATACAGGCAATGTGTCACAATATGCATGTGTTATATTTGCAAGGTGTCTTATCTAAGTATAATCCTTACATTTTTCCTACAGTGCCAGGACACCACAACCCACAAGATACGTACTATAAATATATCTTTTGCTGCGCTCCCTTCATTCTTTTGTTTAACCAAGAGTGGTTTCCATCATTTTCAAGGTAAACTATAAAAAACTCCCTGCTAATGCTCTCTGAGGAAGCTCTGAAAAGTGAGCTAAAGTATTTCAGCAAAGGGCCCCGCACTTTGTACATTTCTATCACAGAGTCCTGAAGCACTAATGGTACCTTTACAAGGAAAAAAAAAAAAAAAAGAAGAGGAAGAAGTAGCTGACAACTCAAAGACATACCTTATCTGAATGGTGTTATTGTAAAGAGAAAAGACTTGTGAACAAAAGATGGAAATTACAGAAACGGGAATCAGATATCACAGGTCCAGAATAAGAATGGCTAATAGAATATGGGGCAAAAGACTCAAAGCCTGAGTGACAGCTCAAAGACAAGATGGGATTTCATACATTTTCTAAACATTTCTTGTGTTTCCTTCAAAGAAATTTTCAAATCCCAGCTGGTTTCCCCTAATTAAAGAACAGCGAACATTCTACATATGACGTGTGTGTGTGGGGGGAGAGGTGCAGCAGGGTGGTGGATCGTATTTAACTTTTTCATGCTGTGATCAGATCTATTGAAAAGTATGTGAATCTTTAGGGATGTAAACATATATTACATTGAAACCTAATAGTTTGTTTCCCTGATTTTTGCAGAAATTATTCTGGGGTGTGTGTGAAAACAGCAGTTTGCGGTCTTGAAAGCTGATAATATAAATACTCCTGTGTGGTAGTTTAGTCGAATAAAAGAATCTTACAGTGTTTTCTTCTGTGGTTTCCCCTTGGTCTCTTGAACTCTGTTCTAGCATAGGACGGGTCTCAGGGGAGTATAAAACCTGACTCTTCTCAGCATATGTAAATATAGATAGGGCCCTACCAAATTCATGGTCCACTTTGGTCAGTTTCATGGTTATTGGATTTTAAAAATTGTAAATGTCATGATTTCCAAAATTTAAATCTGAAATTTCAGGGTGTTGTAATTGTAGGGGTCCTGACCTCAAAAGGAGTTATGTGGGGGAGGGGGTAGCGGTACTGCTACCCTTACTTCTGCCCTGCTGCTGGCAGCGGTGCTGCCTTCAGAGCTGGGCGACCAGAGAGCGGGGACTGGTAGCTGGGACCTCAGCTCTGAAGGCAGCGCCCTGCCAGCAGCAGCGCAGAAGTAAAGGTGGCACGGTGTGGTATTGCCACCCTTACTTCTGTGATGCTGCTGGCAGGGCACTGAGCTGTAGCTCACGAAAGCTTACGCTCTAATAAATTGGTTAGTCTCTAAGGTGCCACAAGGACGCCTTCAGAGCTGGGAGCCCGGCCAACAGCCGCTGCTCTCCGACCACCCAACTCTGAAGGCAGTGCCAAAATAAGGGCGGCAATACCACGACCCCCCCACCCCTAAAATAACCTTGCAACTCCCCCTCCCCTGCAACCTCATTTTTGGATCAGCACCCCCAGTTTGAGAAACACTGGTCTCCCCCGTGAAATCTGTATAGTACAGGGTAAAAAGCACATAAGACCAGATTTCACAGTTGGAGACCAGATTTCATGGTCCATGTCGCATTTTTCATGGCAGTGAATTTGGTAGGGCCCGACATATAGATGTTCAGTATGAAGTGGTTATTCATTTGGGGCTCAATCCTGTGAATTTCTAGGTGCCCACACAACTCCCATCAATTTCACTGGGAGTTCAGGATGCTCAGTATATAATCGGGAGTGCTCAGCACCTTGCAGGATAGGGCTCTCGGTATGTACTTGTGGTCCTCCCCCCTGTTTAAGTTTAACAAACTTGGAGCACTGATTAGTGGGGAACTCCTGTTCTGAGCGTCTGTGTTCCTGCTTTATTCCTTTCTGATGAACAATAATAGGGGTGGGGGTAAGAGTAGTTATACTGTTCTAAATAGTGGCTTGTTTGGGAGGCTGTATTTTACACATATGTTGCTCACAATTTTTAATTTTTGTCTATTACAAGTTTGTATTTTTATTAAAATAAAAGTGGCTTAATCTTCCTTGATGAAGAAGTACATTTTTCACTGGCCATTTTGTGTTTTGAAGTTGAAGTGGGTTTTGTGTCTTCTAGGGCCTGATTTCTGAACTATTGTTCAATTTCCCAGGCAATGCTCACATCAGTGACAGTGGCAGCCAATCAGAACAGAGGAAAATAGGGAATGGAGACAACCATATTTATAAGAAACATGATACTTATGCTCACTATACTGGTACAGAATGGTATCATCTGTGTAGCAAGACTGACCTTCTGGTTATGGTTTAGTTTGTGTGGTGCAGTGTTTTGTGATACCTAGTCACATATCCCCTCATCCCATAAAACTTTATGAACAATACAACTTTATTATATATAGTATCATTCATGCCACCAAAACTATTAAAAAAACTTTAGAGTTCAAAGTAATAGTAAATAATGAGAGACAGGGAGAGAAATTAAGGAATACAAACAATACAGAAGTGAGATGTTTTCATGTGTGAGTTGAAAAAAAGGAGTCAGTGAGGTAGAGAGATATAGATAGGCTGTTCAAGCTGGCAGGAGCTGCATAGAATAAGATTTTTGCATGAGCAGTGGCAAGATTGCATGGGATGACTGATAAAAAGCCAGTAGTAGAAAGTGATGGGACCAGGGGGTTGGGAGAAATTAAGATAGAATGTTGTCATGATGTAGGGCAGAGCAAGCGAATAGAGCAGTCTGAAAACGAACAGGCCAGTGCTGAAAAGTTCATTGTAGTACATGGGGAGTTATTGGAGTTGTTTGATGATAGGACAGACATGGTTATGCTTCTTTGTCAGTATGTCACAGCCAGGCAGTGGCATTCTGAACATGTTGAAATCTGGAGATCAAGGACTTGGGGAGAACATTGGGAAGCTCTTTGCAACAGTGAAGATGGGAGGAGATAAACACCTTGATGGGGATTTGAGCAGAGGTGGAGTAGAGGCAGTGAGCACCTGGGGTGGTGAAAGGCAGATCTACAGTCAGAGGAGATATGAGAGGAGAAGTAAAGTTCAAGGTAAAGAAGGATGCAAAGATTATGGATGGTGGAGGCAAACACAAGGTGCTCAGATTCCACAGTGATGGGTTCATTATAAGAAGCTGTGCAGATAGCACTGAAAAGGGAGAATGAGGCAGAAAAGTGCTTGGGGAAGACTTCATAATTTAACTAATTGACTTTCATCTGAAAACATCTCCCTTGCCTATACCGCTTCATTTCTCTCTCTCGGCTTGTCTTGAAATTTGCAATTATTTAATTCAGCAAAGCCTTTTGGGGAATAGTCTGTATATAAGAGGTTATAAAAAGAAAGGTGTATCACATGTTTTATAACCCCTTGAAAGTCAGAAGGCCAAATTTAGCCTGAGAGTAAGCAGGTGTAGTTCCCACTGAGGTCAATAGTATTTGCACCCACTTATGCCAGGACTGAATTTGACCCAGAGCATCTATGTAATGGTCTCTGCCTCTCTTGTGAATACAGTCCTTATGTTTTCATTGTTCCAATAATTATATGAAACTCTGCTTTATTTTAGCAAAACCTTTGGGGCAGTAAACAAAACATAAAACCTAATAAAATCCAACTTTCAGGCAAACCCTCTTGTATATAAAATTGAAAAGTACAAAGTGCCAAAGGCTTGTATTCGTACCATCCATTTTGTTAGCATTTTTCCAATTTATCTTGCGTTACTAACCCTCAGAGTACTATGCCTATTGTAAATATTTAAGCATTACTGTTGACATAAAGATAATACTGACAAATTGAGTTAACATTTCTGCTGAGGATTACTGACCATGTGTAGTGCAGAACAACTTTAACACCCACACCAAGCCTCATACTCATGCCAAACTGTGTTTAGTCTACAATACAGCAGTGTCCCTTAAATGAATTTTTAGCTTTGATTTACACAACGCATGAAACAACCTTTCTTGGATCAATTAATTGTTTGACTTTCTTAATACATTTCCATTTTAACTAGATTATGGCTGTATCAAAGGAATAGTAATGGGTGCAAGATGTCCGCATCCCTGGGTGTGTGTGTTTGCACACGTACACTGTGATATTGCTCCTGCTTCATGCTAGTGTCCTGTTAATTCTGATTTTCAGCACCCCATGAGGGTGGTTGTTCATCTCTGCTGCACACACAGGGCACATCTTTAAACACTGAGAGGCTTTAACAAAATGTTTCTTTGTACAAAACTCTTACAGCATTTTGTCTTGGGAAAAAATATGTACCACCATAAAGAAACAATTGAGGCTGGAGAAGTCTGGAGTCACTTACTCTGCAAGGGTGATATTTATAGACTGTATTAGCAATCTGCTTTTGGTAGGTGCAGCCAAGGTCTCCCAAAAATCACAGAGAAAGTGATTTTAATTATCCTTGCCTTAGCTTATCTCATGTGCCTTGGCTTTCTATTTACAATATATGCATATTTACATTTCTATTTACAGTATATACAATATACGCATCATTGACATAGCTTTAAACTGAATGTGTTCTGAAGACATACTTATGCCTTCTCGATTTATCAAAATTCAAAGCCCAAAAGATTTTCAATTTTGTTAAAGTTATGAAACTGCACCAGAAATTTTCCTAGTTGTCTGGACTGTGGCCACAGAAAGATTTGTTACTGCTAAAAGATAGCTGGATTTTCAAACAAGTTAATTCCTGTTTCCTTTTCCCCAATTCACTGACTAAAAAACTGGCTTGCACAATATTGTAATTTGGTTAAAGGGCATCATTTTCAGTTACTTCACTCTCAAATTCCCCACATTGCTTCAACGTGTTGGTGATGCATTTCCGAAGTATGTCTTACTATAATGTAATTAAAACAACCCATAACCATTGATTTCCATACTCTTTCATAATAGCTTCCACACCTACGGTGCTATAGTTATTTTACTAATAATAAATAAAAAATAAACAAATAAATAAATACCTAGCTCTTCACTAGTAGATCTCAAAGCAGTTTACAAAAGAAGTTCAGTATCATTATTCGCATTTTACAGATGGGAAACTGAGGCACAGAATAGTGAAGTGACTTGCCCCAGGTCACCGAGCAGGCTAGTGGCAGACCCAGCAATAGAATACAGGTCACTTGAGTCAATCCAGTGCTGTATCCACTAGGCCAGAACAGCATTCTGAGTAAAGTAAATCCTGAGATGTAAAGTCAGTGAGGAGTCCACAGGAGAGTTCAGGCTGCAGTGCCATCAACATACCAAGGTTACACAGTCTTTGTGTAGAAACTGTGTTCTGTGGAAAGGAGACAGTCTCATTTCTTTCCGAGTGTTTGACAGGGATCAGGACCTGGATGAAAGCAAACCAAATGATGTAAAATGGATGGATGCTGGCAGACAAATGGGCAGAGTGTTTTTCTAATGTTTGCTAAAATGAATTTTAAAGCAGCAGCAGTGGTCTCTACTGGCTCTCTATCTATGGTGGAACAAAAATTTGCAACCTTACTAGAGAACTGAAATACTCAGCCAAACCTTTTTCGCCTCTGAGCTAGACCACTGTACTGTACTCTATTTAGGATAACCATTGGAGACTACCTAGAAGCCTGACCCAGAATGCAGCTGGACACCTTTTAAACTAGGTGAGTAGTTATTAGGCACATAACACCAGTGCTCATAGCTGACATGATGCTGATAATCTATAAAACCATGAATGGTCTGGGACCCAGCCAACTGAGAGATCTCTTGTCACCTGATATCCCAGTTACATTACGTTGGGTGCTTGTCTGTTTTGGACTTGAACTCTCCAGGATCAGCAGTAGCGCTTTCTCACTAGAGTGTCTGGCCTCTGGAATGTGTTGAGCTTGGTGGGATGCTGGCATCTGAATTTGGCAGCCTTCAGAACACTGTAAATCATATAAGTCTACAGCAGGCCTCTGCCTAAAGCAAGGTCAAAGGCTGGAGTAAATATTTCACAGCTGGCGCAGGCCTCAGCCTAAACTGAGCTCCCAGGCTAAAGTGAGTCTTGAAGGGCTGGAATAAGTCTCTATCTAAGCTTAACTCAATCAACTTTCAAGGGTGGAGCAAGCTGTATATCCCTTTATTATAGCAATTGACAGTCCTTGCCTTGAAGAGTTTATAATCTAAATAGACAAAGGGTTTGAGGCAGAAAAGAGAGCTGAAGTAACTTCTCTAGGGTCACACAGAAGTTAGAGAATCCAGGTATCCTGACTCTCCCTCCAGGGCTTTACTCACTAGACCATCCCCCTCTTATGTATATACAATATTCTTATATTTTTAATATTTCCAAATTCTTACTAAAAAGATGCTTTAAAGGTTAAAATAATCTGTCCTTTTATACCTATTTATGGATATTCCAGATATTGTCATATCTACTGTTTTTTATAGTCCTCAGTTAACATTTTTCCACTTCCAGCCAGTGAATTGCCAATGATTCCACGTGTCTGTACTTTAAGGGGGAAGGAACATTCCTTTTTGATCTCCGGCTTCATAGTGTTTTATAAATATTCTGCATCAGAATCACCTGTGCTAGTGCAGCGAAGTGTAAATGATACCTCTGAGTACTATCCAGTCCCCTTGTGCCCTATGAGATGATTCACGCTGACAGTGAGAAAGTGGTGTACTCTCTCAGGCTTACTTTAAGGAAAGAGGTGCCACTAACATTCTTGGTTCGTTCTGATAAAAGTAAAATCAAATCAGGCTAGTGGCTCATGAATATCAGTTGGTTTCTTATGTTCTGAATCACAGAAAAATAGTGTAACATTTAAGAGGCATTGCTATTAGAATACCAGGCACTTCCAGCAGACTATCAAAGCTGGTAACTCCGGTGTTAAAATTACAGGAAGTTGTATGTGCACATATGTCACTACAGCTGAAGCCTAGAATTATGGGTTGTAGACTTGTTTAAAATCAGTGAGAGAAGAAAAGTAGAAGAAATTCCCTATATGCCTCAAAATAGGATATTTTAATTCAAGCCTGCATAAAGATAGACTAGTTTTTACTTATCAAGTGCAGGCTTGTAGAGGGTCAGCCCTTCTAAAGGAGCATGTCTTTATTTATGTTGCTTGTATGGTCCCTTTTTCTAATAGGGACTGAGCACCTCAGTAGCCCTATATGTATTTAGCCTCAAAACCCCTGTAAAACAGGGAAATGCTCTCATTTTACAGAAAGACTAAGTGACTTGCCCAAGGTCACCCAGAAAACCTGTAGCAAAGCAGGAACTCATACACAGGCGTCCCACATCTAAAGCTAGCACCCTAACCACTGAACCAGTCACCCTTTCAACTAACAGCAACCTCCTGCTCTGCACTCTAGTGTAACCTGAGCTAACAGGTCCAAGAGATCAGCTTTATAGTCCCTTGGCTCCACCTCCCTTTTGTTTCATCCAATCAGCCCCTACCACCTTACGATATGTTTTCTTCCCGCTCACCAACATATTCAGTCCTACCCATTTTGTCTGTAAGTGCTTTTCTTTTTTGTTTTATCTATTAGGAACAATGTTTCACCCTAGCTTTCCCTGATCAGGTAGAAATAAACAGCCCCCCAGCCCCAAATGGAGAATCCAGTTCACAGACAATCAGGTTAAGCAAATCAACAACAGACTAATATCTGGCAGTTTCTCATTCCCCAATGGGAAGTTGCAGTGCTGCATTCCTACCATCATGTGGTGCCATACAAAGGTATAAATATCAGCACTCACAAGCCCTCTCCTAGGCTCTAAAATGGCCTCAGCTTGCAAGTACTAATGGTTTCACCTGGCTCTAGGGAAACTTCAGAATAGGTGAAAATGCTTCCTAGAGGCAATTGCGGCCAGGTCTCTCTATTTTATAACATAAGGATTGGTGGAAGGAAGAAACTAGCATTGTGGTGTGCGCTCTGCTGTTGGTTCCTCTGTTTAAATTTACCTTAGAGCTAGGTATTAGTTTCAGTGAAGGATTTTAACGAAATGAGAATTCCTTTTCTATTAGCTCTTGTGTAGCCCACTCTTTGGGCTCTTCTACCCTGGTGCTGGATTGCTCCATCACAATGTATTCTTCTGCCTCTAGTGCAGTTCATTCTTTTCTCTGATACTGCTAAAAGTAAAATACATCTCTGCTAGGGATAACTTTTGTCTCTAGCCAGTGAATAGACTTCTGGAGAACAAACTTTTGTCTTTGAAATTCACAAGACTGCACCAAATGGCACATACTTTTCTTTTCAAGTTCTGTATTCTTCCTCTGTCCCTTCCCCTGCAGTCAGCATTCTTCCTTCAGCAAATTACTCCATTCTGGTACTGGATAGTTGTCATCTCTGCTGACATTCCTACTGTCTTCTTATGCCTCATGGCAAAGTATAAAGCTGGGAGGACATGTATTAATGAGGTATTCAGAGACATGTATTAGGCCTGGATTTGCTTAGTATCCTCATTAATGATCTAGGAGATTGAGTAAACAGTATGGTATCCACATTTGTAAATGGTGCTAAATTACTTGAGAGGAGCTATGAACAGAGGTGAGGCTACAGAAATACTACAAAAAGGCCTAGACAGTTTAGAATCACTGGCCGAAAAATAAGCTTTTGATTTGAAAAAATGTAAGCTAATATAATCTGGGGAAAGTTAAATGAAAAGGAGAATTCTGGGAGACTAATGCTGAAAGAGACTTTGGGGTGAGAGTGGGCAGAAAATTAGATAGGCGTTTCCAATGGAATATTGTGCCTTTTGTTCTTTACACAACAGTAACCGAATGAAGAAACTATACAGTTGGGTCCCAAATAATCATGTTTACAAACATGGCAGGCCTTGCTACCTATTGCTGCTCTGTTTTCTGCTGGCTTCTCAAACATAGAACACAGTGAGTACACCTGCAGCAGTCACAAACTATTTACTCTTGCACACTACAGAGTATGGCATCAAAACAAGCTAATGCAAATTTGGGCTGTGTACAGAGGCATCCTGTCACAAAGTAGGGAGCTAATAGTCCCTCTCCATACAGCTTGGTGGGACTGTACCTGAAACAGGATTTGTTCTGAGCACCCTCCAATACATAAAAGATATATGACCCAGAGGGAATTTAGCAAACAGCAATTCAACTGTATAAGGGGAATGAAGGGATTTAATTCAGAGAAAAAAGTTTTAAAATGACATGGGAGTAGTTTGATGAAGGGACAGCCTTACCTGGATTTAAAACATACAAACACCAAGGAGGTAGAGAAATTATTTAGAATAGCATAGTGCCGGGAGACATAGCTAAGAGCAGTGGGAGGAAATTAAGAAATGGAAGTTTCCTGACTGTGAGAGCTATTAGCCAGTGGAGTAATCCCCCCAGGGGAGGGGCAGAAGCTCCAGCATCTGGGATGTTGAAAGCTAGACTGGATAACATGCTAGTAAAAGTGCAATAGGAAACAATCCTACACTGAAAGAGAGCTAGAGCAAATGAATTAATAGGTCAGTGTTTGCAGATGCTATGGTTACCAAAAATCAAGGGTGGACAGCTGCCCCGGGCCCTCCTGCCACTGCCAAATGGCACCCCTTTTGTTGCTCCTTTTGTAGAGTGGGATAAAAATGATACTCTCCCTGAAAGTGGGAGGATTTCTCCTGGCTTGACCCCAGTACACAGCCAATCTTGCCCATTCTCCTCTCTTTATACAAATAACATCTGTATGTGTCTGTCATCCACGTGTGGTAGTGCTACTGAATTTGCTTTTGCTCCTACAGATGCATTTGGTTACTAGTACAATATCATCTATTAGTCACTCATGTCTGGATGATGCCTCTGTCTCTTTTGAAACTCAAGGGCAGACTCTCCTACCCCTCTTCAATTAACCAGTTGAATTATAAATTTCAGAGGTTTGATAGTCTGCCACTGCTAGTCAGCTGAAATTCAGAATCCTGAAATGTGTGCCTAAATATTTCATGTTTTTCAAAGAACATTAGCACTTTGACAGTTTCCTAAAATGATTCATGAAACTCTGGATCACATTCTTCCATGGTCTGAATTCAGTGGGTTACAAGTGAGGGTAGAATTTGTCCCAGAACGTTTTGAGACTCAGAGGAAAAAACAAAGTAACAATAAACAGAACTGCTTTGATTTGAAACACTGGCAATTAAAGGTCCCCTATTTTGTAATAAAACACTCAGCAGCTATATGGATCACACTAGATTTTTCTGGCATAGAGGAAAAAAATCTGTACAGAGTTATTTTTTTCCACATCTCTTCATTCCTGATGCCTACCCATTCCGCCTCTCCATCTTCTTTAGAAAGGCCAAAAAGTGCAGTCTCTTCCCATTTAATTCATGAAGGTATAAACCACCTCTTTAGTGTATTCATGTTAAAATGTGCTAATCTGGAGTTCTAGAAGTATAGTTAGCACCTACAATTAGCATTTCTCTCTCCCTCATACATGCACAGTGGGTTTTTTTTTTTGCATTGTCCCAGTTTTTACATCAACTATTGTAAATTTTCAAGGTAGGGCATGGGAAGGAATGAACTGTTCACTGTCATTTTCAATTTATGGAGAACTGAGGAAAGGTGAATATTATTGGGGAAGGAAGTAATATATCATTTCAGAGAATCTAAAGAGTAGCACCCTGGCACATCTCTACCTAAAAAAAAAAATACATAAACAGTCCATTTTTTGCTAGTCCAAGCATAAATTGGGAATTCTTTCTTTAAATCAGATTGCAAATTTTAAGTCAATGCCAGAAGTATAGTGACATAGACCTCATTATGAATCACACATGAAGGCCAGTTTAAGATAATTGAGCACACTAAGTACAGAAGCAATTTTTTTTCTACCATCTTGGCACAACCTGTATAAGTGACCACTATGTATTAGCCTTGCTTTGTCGTCTTACGTTTTCTTCTATGTCCTTCTGAGAATGAGCAAACAGATTTCTGGAAGACACAGACCAACCACTACTTTTTGGATGATGAGTACAATTCCAGCAGGAGTACTGCATGCCAAAAAAGACTAGGATCATGATCTGGAGCAATATGGGCAGCTGTGTGTGCATAATGCAAAGGTCTCACATTTTGTTTTCAGTTGAATAAGAGGAGCTTGGTTAATTGTGTATTTAACAGAACCCTCTTGTAAATCTGGCTAAGAGTAGAACAATAAGGGAAATAGTTTTGATGGAAAGAATGTACAGTATGCATAGAAAATGAAAATGTAGATGCTCTGCTATGCAGATTACCAAACAAGCAATTTGTTGCAACTGCTTTAGGGTAGAAGGGGTGTTGGAGATTTTGAACTCTGATTTCTGGTCTGGAAGCATGGACACAATTCTAGATTGTAAGCTGCTAGAGGTTCTCTTGTCTGTGTTTTTTATTTTTAATGCCTATGACACTGTTGAACATAGTACAGATAGTAAAAAACAAAAAAGTAGATCGCTTATGAGCCATACATGCTCCATCTAGGATTTACTGAAACCAAGTGTCCTGAATACAGGAACCTTACACATTTCAAAACAAAAGAAGCTCCCATGGCTAGACAGTTATCTGGGATTTTACCCCTGGGGATGTGGTTTCAATAAATCCTAGCTAAAGTATATTATGCACATAAGTGATATTCTCTTGTGTGCTTTCTCCCTTGGATTTTATTTTCTGTTGTGGTTCCTGTCTGGATTAAGCAGCACTTACAGCCTCCTTTTCTATTTTTCAGAGGAGTATTTTTTCTAGCAGCTGCATATTACGTGGGAACTTTTTTTTTGTATCTTATTTTCTTTATCATTTTCAGTAGGACCCCAGTTTCCTGACACTTCCAAAAGAGCATGGTTTCTTCACCTTGGCTTTTGCATCCTTGATGGAGCTGAACATCTTGCTAATGGGATTAGAGGTTCTCATACCATTTTTCAAGAACTTCAACATTTGAAATGACAGCTGGCTAACAGAAGAGAACAAAAGCAAAGATCTACTAGGATCAGGGATAGGGAGCTGCAGTGAAAAAGTTATGGGACCAGATTTTCAAAACAGCTTGGCCCACAGCAGCTCCCATTGTGATGCTTCAAAGGAATTCAGTGCTGAGTTGCAGAAAATTTCCACTGCTAATCTTGGTGTCTAATTAGGATCTGAGCTCTTTTGAGAAAACAGCCCGGATTGTGGGTTCAGACCTCTTTTTTGAAATGTGGGCCATACTATCTTGTAATGGACCTTGCACTGCAGAGCTTTCACCACAGCCATTTTGTCACAAGGACATCTGGTCACAGGACAATCTGTAGACAGTAGCATATATGTACAGATTCATGATTTCCAACTGTAGGCTTCAAATACACTGCTGAGGACCACACTCAGCTTGAAGGTCCACAATGAAAAATCTCATAAAAAAGTCTTGAAACATTGATTCCATCCTATGAAATGCTATTGCATCAGAAGTTATTACTAGATCTTCCTGATGAGAGGCTTAAAGGTGATAAGTCATTTGTAAGCTAATATGATCCTTACATGAACTGGGATATGGGATGGGAGCGGGGCAGAAATTGGGAGAGCAGAACAGAAGTAGAGATAAAATAGATGAATCAATGAAGCAGGAAAGAAGGGAAGAAAGAAGAGTGAAAAATGCACCAAAGGCAAGAGAGGAAACATGGAAGTAAAACAAAATATAGAAATAGATAAAGTGAAATAGAAATTACACCAAAATAATGAAAAACTGAGGCTAATAATTTGTATATAAAGCATTTGCCTGCCAAAGAGCTTAAGAAACAGTGTACTAATTTAATAATAAAATAAATGTTGTATAAAGCTCTATAAAAACAATACCCTCATAAAATACCCTCATAAAATTAAGCTATGCACAGAGAAGAATCTTAGAGGGAAAAGATTTGAAGACTAAGGGGAGCTGTGATTACAATGGAAAGCAACTATGGATAAAAAAAGGCTTAGATGTGAGGTCTACACTACGAAATTAGGTCGAATTTATAGAAGTCGGTTTTTTAGAAATTGTTTTAATATAGTCAATTGTGTATGTCTCCTCACAAAATGCTCTAAGTGCATTAATTCAGTGGAGTGCTTCCACACTACCGAGGCTAGTATCGACTTGCAGAGTGTTGCACTGTGGGTAGCTATCCCACAGTTCCCGCAGTCTCCGCTGCCCATTGGAATTCTGGGTTGAGATCCCAATGCCTGAGGGGGCAAAAAACATTGTCGTGGGTAGTTCTGGGTACATGTCATCCGGCCCTCCCTCCCTCTGTGAAATCAATGGCCGACAATCATTTTGGTGAGGTCTGTCGGGGCACCTTGAAAACTTTAATGGAGATTCAGTCCTCCCTGAAATACCAGAGGGATAGCTTAGTGGGTTGAGCATTGGCCTGCTAAACCCAGGGTTTTGAGTTCAATCCTTGAGGGGGCCATTCTGTATGACAATTGTTTTTGTTTCTCCTTGATGTAAAGCCACACCCTTTGTTGATTTTAATTCCCTGTAAGCCATGTTGTCAGTTGCCCCTCCCTCAGTCAGAGCAACAGCAGACAATAGTTCCGCACCTTTTTTCTGTGCAGACGCCATACCACGGCAAGCATGGAGCCTGCTCAGATCACTTTGACAATTAGGAGCACATTAAACACCACATGCATTATCCAGCAGTATATGCAACACCACAATCTGGCAAAGCGAAACCAGGCGAGTAGGTGACGTCAGCGTGGGGATGAGAGCGATGAGGACATGGACACAGACTTCTCTCAAAGCACGGGCCCTGGCAATGTGGCTATCATGGTGCTAAGGGGGCAGGTTCATGCTGTGGAACACCAATTCTGGGCTCGGGAAACAAGCACAGACTGGTGGAGCCGCATAGTGTTGCAGGTCTGGGATGATTCCCAGTGGGTGCGAAACTTTCGCATGCATAAGGGCACTTTCATGGAACTTTGTGACTTGCTTTCCTCTGCCCTGAAGCGCATGAATACCAAAATGAGAGCAGCCCTCACAGCTGAGAAGTGAATGGCAATAGCCCTGTGGAAGCTTGCAACGCCAGACAGCTACCGGTCAGTCGGGAATCAATTTGGACTGGGCAAATCTAGTGTGGGGGCTGCTGTGATGCAAGAAGCCAACGCAATCAAAGATCTGCTGATATCAAGGGTAGTGACCCTGGGAAATTTGCAGCTCATAGTGGATGGCTTTGCTGCAATGGGATTCCCTAACTTTGGTGGGGCTATAGATGGAACCCATATCCCTATCTTGGCACCAGAGCACCAAGCCAGTGAGTACATAAACCGCAAGGGGTACTTTTCAATAGTGCTGCAAGCACTGGTGGATCACAAGGGACGTTTCACCAACATCAGTGTGGGATGGCTGGGAAAGGTACATGACGCTCGCATCTTCAGGAACTCTGGTCTGTTTCAAAAGCTGTAGGAAGGGACTTTATTCCCAGATCAGAAAATAACCATGGGGGATGTTGAAATGCTTATAGTTATCCTTGGGGACCCAGCCTACCCCTTAATGCCATGGCTCATGAAGCCGTACGCAGGCAGCCTAGACAGTAGTCAGGAGCTGTTCAACTACAGGCTGAACAAGTGCAGAATGGTGGTAGAATGTGTATTTGGACATTTAGAAGCGCGCTGGTGCAGTTTACTGACTTGCTTAGACCTCAGCGAAACCAATATTTCCACTTATTACTGCTTGCTGTGCGCTCCACAATATCTGTGAGAGTAACGGGGAGATGTTTATGGTGGGGTGGGAGGTTGAGGCAAATCGCCTGGCTGCTGGTTACGTGCAGCCAGACACCAGGGCGGTTAGAAGAGCACAGGAGGGTGCGGTGTGCATCAGAGAAGCTTTGAAAACCAGTTTCATGACTGGCCAGGCTACAGTGTGAAAGTTCTGTTTGTTTCTTCTTGATGAAACCCCCCACCCCTTGGTTCACTCTACTTCCCTGTAAGCTAACCACCCTCCCCTCCTCCCTTTGATCACCGCTTGCAGAGGCAATAAAGTCATTGTTGCTTCACATTCATGCATTTATTAATTCATCACACAAATAGGGGGATAACTGCCAAGGTAGCCTGGGAGGGGTGGTGGAGGAGAGAAGGACAAGGCCACACACCACTTTAAAAGTTTACAACTTTAAAACTTATTGAATGCCAGCCTTCTGTTGCTTGGGCAATCCTCTGGGGTGGAGTGCCTGTGTGGCCGGAGGCCCCCCCACTGTGTTCTTGGGTGTCTGGGTGAGGAGGCTATGGAACTTGGGGAGGAGGGCGGTTGGTTCCACAGGGGCTGTAGCGGCAGTCTGTGCGCCGGCTGCCTTTCCTGCAGCTCAACCATATGCTGGAGCATATTAGTTTGATCCTCCAGCAGCCTTGGCATTGAATCCTACCTCCTCTCATCACGCTGCCACCACCTTTCAGCTTCAGCCCACCACCTCTCCCCCTGGTCATTTTGTGCTTTCCTGCACTCTGACATTATCTGCCTCCATGCATTCATCTGTGCTCTGTCAGTGTGGGAGGACAGCATGAGCTCAGAGAACATTTAATTGTGAGTGCGTTTTTTTCACCTTCTAATCTTCACTAGCCTCTGGGAATGAGAAGATCCTGTGATCCTTGAAACACATGCAGCTGAGAAAAAGGGACAGTGGTATTTAAAAAAAAGACACTTTATAAAACAATGGGTACACTCTTTCATGGTAAACCTTGCTGTTAACATTACATACACAGCACATGTGCTTTCGTTCCAAGGTCGCATTTTGCCTCCCCCCACCATGTGGCTAGCCCCTCCCCGTGGCTAACAGCGGGGAACATTTCTGTTCAGCCACAGGCAAACAGCCCAGCAGGAACGGGCACCTCTGAATGTCCCCTGAAGAAAAGCACCCTATTTCAACCAGGTGACCATGAATGATATCCCTCTCCTGAGGATAACACAGAGATAAAGAACGGATGTTGTCTGAACGCCAGCAAACACACTGCAATGCTTTGTTCTACAATGATTCCCGAGTACGTGCTTCTGGCCTGGAGTGGTAAAGTGTCCTACAATGGTGGACGGAATAAGGCTGCCCTCCCCAGAAACCTTTTGCAAAGGCTTTGGGAGTACATCCAGGAGAGCCGCGAATGCCAGGGCAAATTAATCATTAAACATGCTTGCTTTTAAGAGGTCCCTTCTCCCCCTGGCAGGTCCGGGAGGCAGCCTTGGGTGGGTTCGAGGGGTACTGGCTCCAGGTCCAGGGTGAGAAAGAGTTCCTGGCTGTCGGGAAAACCGGTTTCTCCACTTGCTTGCTGTGAGCTATCTTCCTTGTCCCCAAAACCTGCTTCCATGTTGCCTCCATCTCCATTGAAGGAGTCAAACACGGCAGGGGTAGTGGTGGCTGAACCCCTTAAAATGGCATACAGCTCATCATAGAAGCGGCATGTTTGGGGCTCTGACCCGGAGCGGCCGTTCGCCTCTCTGGTTTTCAGGTAGGCTTGCCTCAGCTCCTTAAGTTTCACACAGCACTGCTTCAGGTCCCTGTTATGGCCTCTGTCCTTCATACCCTGGGAGATTGACAAATGTTCTGGCATTTCAAAAACTGGAATGTAGTTCTGATAGCACGGATTCCTCTCCCCATACAGCGATCAGATCCCGTACCTCCCGTTCGGTCCATGCTGGAGCTCTTTTGCGATTCTGGGACTCCATCATGGTCACCTCTGCTGATGAGCTCTGCATGGTCACCTCTGCTGATGAGCGCTGCATGGTCACCTGCAGCTTGCCATGTTGGCCAAACAGGAAATTGAAATTCAAAAGTTCACGGGCCTTTTCCTGTCTACCTGGCCAGTGCATCTGAGTTGAGAGTGCTGTCCAGGGCGGTCACAATGGAGCACTCTGGGATAGCGCCCGGAGGCCAATGCCGTCTAATTGCATCCACAGTGCACATCACACCAACTGCCTTGCATTTAAGTCAGTCTGTCACATGTTTCTCTTCACATATGTGCTTATCATACTATAAATCTGATGCTATATTCCTTTCCTTTTAAATCATATAGTGTATTAGCAAAGGGGCATGAGTTCTCCAAGTGAATATGAATTTGAAACTGGGAATGTGCTAAGTATATTGATAAGCAGTTATTTTCTTTTTGCACATACGCAAAGAATTTAGCACATATCCATATCACTTTTATATAAGACTACATTGGGAGCGAATAGCTACTATTTTTAAAAGTGATTTTAGACTGAACATACCCTGATACAATATTCTTGACAGTAGATTCTAATCTATCACTGAAGCATGTGTTCACCATATACACTGTTAATAAGTACCATTCATTCAAGATGATCACAATTTTCACTGTTACTGTGCAGTTTCACCTCAAATTCGACCCGGCAAGGCAAATTTCAGCGCTAATCCCCTTGTCGGGGGTGGATTCAGGAAATTGATTTTAAGAGCCCTTTAAATTGAAAAAAAAGGTTTAGTTGTGTGGACGGGTGCAGGCTTAAATCGATTTAACACTGCTAAATTCGACCTCAACTCCTAGTGTAGACCAGGGCTTAGATATGATGATTGTATGGGTTACCTGCACTTAGCATGGCAGCATGGGGAATAAGGCATCCTCCATGGAGTTGTTCACATGCACAGGACATGGGTGGTGGGAAGTAGGTGGGCAGGAGCCACAATTAAACAGAGATTTTACCAGAGGTGGTGTTTAAAAGCAGTAAAACTGGGTGGGCTGGGATTAGGGTTGTCAATTGTGGTTGGATTTATTCCTGGAGGTTTCATCACATGACAATCTTTAATTAAAGATTAATCTTTAATTCCTGGAGACTTCAGGACAATCCTGGATTGGCAACCCTAGCTGGCATAGATGTCAAGTGGGAGTGAACTCAACACTTCAGTGGCTACCAAATCTAAGGGCATTCTCATTTGTCAGCCTCACTGATAGTGGGTCGTGTCAAAATATAAAGTAAACTAAAAAATAAAAAGAGAGATTGGAAAAAAGTGAATGGAAGAAAGGAAGAGGGAATTATAGTGATTGAGGGAGGACAAGGGATAAAGTCTGAAGAAAAAGCAACAAAACAAGAAAAAATGGGAAAAGAAAGACAGGGAATAATACTGGTGCTGATTGACTGACGCCAGTCAAAGAATAAAGATTCAAACAAATTTTATTTAGCCTTAACAGGAAAGAATTCCAATGAATGTAATCATTTACAAACAAACATTTTCCCTTCTCTATTAGCCCTTCTGCAACCTCTAAGCCATACTCTATGAATACTGAACCTGCCAGTATGAGTCAAGTACCTTTTGGTTCTGCCTGCCTATATAACCTCCTCCTAGCTTTTATGAGGTTAAGTAGATTCTGATGATGATCTTTATGTAATTGTGGGCTGTATATTTTACACAGGATCCCAGAAAAAGGCTCATATTTTAGAGGTGGAGGTGAGAAAATTGAGATGCAAAAAATGGCTGGCTAACGGAGTCTTTCAGTACTGGATATCCACAGAAGTTGTGTTCATCTTTTAAATACTCTACCACATAAAGGCCCATTCCTGCAAAATCTCTACGGCTAATTGGGGACTACTCCCATTAGAAAGGATTACACATGCAAGTAAAGGCATTTAGGATTATGCTCTATATACTATCAGTTAAACATGCACATCCATTAAAATACTATTAAGACTCTAAATGAAAGTATAGGCAAAAGCAATACAATATAGATTTAAGGCAGGTACTTTATACTGAACTCATGCGTTGTACTTTTGTAATGATAAGGATCTTACTTTTACATAGGGCCATTTATCCCAAAGAATCCCCAAATGCCATACAAACAATACTCAGCTGTCACTTACCCACCAGCAAATGCAGCCACATTTGGGTTAGATGGGGGAAAGAAACAGAAGCCAACATGATAACTTTGTAAGTGCAGCTGTGTGAGTAATCCAAAAACATGTCCACTGCTACTTATTTGAATTTTTAAATGATTTCACTTTAGCAATGCTCCTGTAACCCATGGGTTAGTGTATATTATGTACCCTCCTCTGTGCTCAATTCAGAGATGATACAGATCCTTTCTTGAGAGCTTAACTCTTTAGTTTAAACCGTAGAGATTCATGCTGTTAGCTCTGGAGGTCATAGATTCATGAATTTTATGGCCAGAAGGAACCATTATGATCATCTAGTCTTACCTCCTGCATAATGCTGGCCAAAGAACCTCATCTAATATTTTATGCATCAATCCTATAATTCTTGTTTGAGCTCTTGCATATCTTTTAGAAAGACATCTAGTCTTGACTTATATGCTTCAGGTGGTGAAGAATCCACCACAACCCTTGATAAGTTGTTCCACTGGTTAATCATCCTCACTTTTTAAAAATATTTATACATTAGTTCTAGTCTGAATTTGTCTAGGGTCAGTTTTCAACCATTGATCTCATTCTGACTTTCTGCATCAGCTACTCAGAAATCTCTTCCCCATATAGGTACTTGTAGAACATGATCAATTTACCTCATTACCTTCTCTTGGACAAACTAATCAGGAAATAGAAATAATACCATGTGACTTAGCTCCACCTGTGTGACTACTCACAACGAAATAGGACAACTCACATTCCAGTTATAAATACCCAATCCATAAATAAAACATACAGAAAGTAAATAATAGTATCTAT
Source organism: Natator depressus (assembly GCF_965152275.1). Taxonomy (NCBI): domain Eukaryota; kingdom Metazoa; phylum Chordata; order Testudines; family Cheloniidae; genus Natator; species Natator depressus. The sequence goes on from NC_134238.1 coordinate 30,059,393, forward strand.
GCTGAAATCACAACTTGCTTGTGAATATTTGGAGTCAACGAAAGGGCTAAATTCACTGAACAAATTTGCTACAAATAATTTGCACCCTTTTGTACAAATGCATGTTGAGGGGAGATTAAAGAAGATTGGGATTATTCAGACTGGAAAAAAGACAACTAAAGCGGGATATGATAAAAGGCAATAAACTCACGAATGGTGTAGAGAAAGTGAATTCGGAAGTGTTATTTACTCCCTTCATATAACACAAGAACCAGGGGTCACTCAATGAAATTAATAGGCAGCAGGTTTACAACAAATAAAAGGAAGTACTTCTTCACATAACACATAATCAACCTGTGAGCTCATTGCTGGGGATGTTGTGAAGGCCTAAACTATAACTGGGTTCAAAAAAGTATTAGATACATTTATGAAGGATAGGTCCATCAGTGACTATTAGCCAAGATGGTTAGGTATGCAATCCATGTTCTGGGTGTCCCTAAGCCTCTGACTCCCAGATGCTGGGACCAAACTACAGGGGAATGGATCACTTGAGAACTGCCCTGGTCTGTTCATTCCCTCTGACGCATCTGGCATAGGCCACTGGTCAGAAGACAGGATACTGGACTTGATGGACTATCGGTCTGACCCAGTATAGCCATTTTTATGTTCTTACTGAAAATAACTTGCCTCTGAAAAAGAAGTTGAAATTAAAAGAAATAAAAAATGGAGTCTTGTGATTTTTTTACCTGTTTCTCAACTATCCCACATCTAGAGGCAAGATACAAGTGTTTAAACCCACACATCTGTGATTGAACTATCCCCAAACAGAGAGAGAGAGCTGAAAGAAAATGCAGTTCTACTGGCTGAAAAACAGAAGTAAGCAGTGCACATTTATTTCAAGGAAAGAGAGGATTTCAGCCCTGAATTCACAAGGAGAAGCTTGTCCAATTATGTTAACAGTATAGTCGGTGAACCATTGGATCACGTGGTATATTTACATGGTAAGAACACAGTGATGAACTTCAGTTGGAAGATCCCTTTGATACCCACCTCTGCGGGGAACACAAGGTGTACCCTTGTCTTCAGAAACCTGGTTTTGTGCATGGTAGATGGTCCCGTTTTATCTAATCTAATCACCTTACCAACTAATTTTGCTCTTGAGTAATGATGAAAAGATTGCATCCAAAGTGCTGGCACATACAACAAACAGAAGTTGTTTTCCTAGATGTAGAGTTAATAAAATGTGGGTACTTTTCCTTTCCCCAAATAAGTAACAGCTGTCTATTTTGATCACCATTTTGCTACCTGTATACCGCCTATCTTCTACTGAATGAGTGGGTTGTTTATACTACAGGCCCTGCAGAAGTTTTCCTTATGTGTCCAAGAAACCCTGCCCCCTCCAAAGTGTGATTTCTTTTTATGACTTCTCAGCACTGTTCTCAGCTATTATTATTATTAATAATCAAGTTTAGTAGGGAGTGCTTAAGAAGAATGGGACCCCATTGTGATAGACACTGTACAAGCACAGAGTAGTCGATAGTCCCTGCCTGGAAGATCTTATAGTCTGACAAGACAAGCCAGACACAGGGATGTAACACAAGCAGATTGAAAAATGTGATGGCAGCAAACTTCTTGCTAGTCCCATGATTTATTTACTTTACTTATATATTTATTTTGTGGTTAGGAGGCGATAAACTGAATGGAAAGAACAGTAAAAGGAGAGGAGACACAGAAGAGAAGGAGTGAGCAGGACATGGCAGGGGAGAAGAGGGTAAGAAAGGCAGATACGGAGTGATGCTGAGGTGAAGAGACTGAGGGAATGGGAGGAAGAGGATTGGCGAGTGACAAAGGCAGAGAAAGTCCAATCAAAAGTTCTCTGAATGTCCAAAGGTCCCTGCTTTGGCTCTTTCTGAAGCTGCTTTTTCTGGCTGGTTCCTTCCTGCAATTTCTCCCCAAGGCCACATGCCAGGAGGGAAAGCTGTTTCCATTTCTTTCTGCTCAGGAGACAGGGTAACATTTATTGTTGGTGTTTATTGCAATCCCATACACAGAGGGAAATCTTAAAAATATGCAGCAGAGTATATAAAAGCTTTAACAGAATGATATGGAGACATTTTTCACAAATATCTTCTAGAGTTTTTGTGGGGAGAGGATATCTGTGTGGTGGAAAAATACTTCCTCCTCCAAAGGCTTCACTTAGCTTATTTTGGATACAATCCTTCAAGGTGCTGAGCACCTCAACTTGGCTAGAGTACCTTACAGGTTTGGACCCTGTATGAGAAGGGGCTAGAAAAAAGATAAAACCTCCTCTTCTCCAGCGAATACCATTAAAAATCAAATCTAAAACTTGTTTCTAATTTTGATCTTCACATTCCTGGTTTCTCAGGTCTTCCTTTCCTCGCTGTATTTGAGCCAATGTTATGCCTACACAGTTCTGTGCTGCTTTGCCAATTCTCAGATGGTCCCCCAGGAACCACATCCAGCTGTTGTAAATTAGGTCTAACTTACATTAAATTGCGGCCAGGATATCTTGAGAATCAGAGAGCTGCTTACAGTTCCCTGATGCACCCCTGCTTGCTATCCTATTCCCCTTTCTCTGCTGAGCATATCTTTAGTGCTTGGGAGAATCTGGCCCCAAAAGTAAAGCATTTCTTGGTTGACTGTGAGCCCAAAGGTAAGGGTCTATGCACATCTGCACTAATCACAGAGCAAAACAAGAGCACACAGACTGAACTGCATTCTCTGTGTAAACACCAGGGAGACACTCTCCTGACAAATCTAACAGTCTGAAAACTACTTATTTACATGTTTAAAGAGAAAAAAGAAGAGTAACAGGAAAATGGCATTTAGTGGTGCAGTGGTCTAAATCCAGAAGTCTCTTAAATGTCCATTATTTAACATTTTACACAAGCACAGCATTAAGGGAAAATAAGCATGGACATACTGATCAATGTTTAGCATTTTCCTATGGATGTTCATATTTCAAGTAGGTAAGAACATTAGTTTTCAATGAACATTTACACATTTCCTTTGACTTTCCCCCTTTGTCATAATTCCCTCTTCCCAACATGTCTTTCTCCCTTTATTTCTTCTAAGGCCAAATCCACTTTCTGTTTATAAACAGAGCTGTGCACAAGAGTTTTGGGAACATGTAGTATTGAAAGGGTAACAATAGTTATTTTTTAATTAATCAAAGCTGGAGAGACTCCTCAAACCAAATACATAGGATGATACTTTTGGAGTTGCCCAAGAGATACAGGGTGAGTCACTACTGCCTGCTTACACCAGGAGGGAGCCTTGTCTGGGCCTATTGAGGGAAACTTTGCCAGAACTACTGGTTGCTAGCAACACAAGTGCCCCACTTTGGGCTCCACTAGCCCCACTCTTTCCCTCTGCAGGCTAGCAATTTGCACACCCCAGACCTTAGGCTCCCTACATGAGTTCTTGGGGCAGAGCACAGGCTGACTCTATGGAGAAACTAGATACCATTAACTTGGGTTTGAATAGAGACTGGGAGTGGTTGGGTCATTACGCAAATTGAATCTATTTCCCCATGTTAAGTAGCCTCACACCTTCTTGTCAACTGTCTGAAATGGGCCATCTTGATTATCCTACAAAAGTTTTTCTTCTCCTGCTGATAATAGCTCATCTTAATTAATTAGCCTTTTAGAGTTGGTCTGGCAACTTCCACCTTTTCATGTTCTCTGTATATCTATATCTTACTATATGTTCCATTCTATGCATCTGATGAAGTGGGCTGTAGCCCACGAAAGCTTATGCTCAAATAAATGGTTTCAGAGTAACAGCCGTGTTAGACTGTGTTCGCAAAAAGAAAAGGAGTACTTGTGGCACCTTAGAGACTAACCAATTTATTTGAGCATAAGCTTTCGTGAGCTACAGCTCACTTCATCGGATGCATACTGTGGAAAGTGTAGAAGATCTTTTTATATACACACAAAGCATGAAAAAATACCTCCTCCCACCCCACTCTCCTGCTGGTAATAGCTTATCTAAAGTGACCACTCTCCTTACAATGTGTATGATAATCAAGGTGGGCCATTTCCAGCACAAATCCAGGGTTTAACAAGAACGTCTGAGGAGGGGCGGGGGGTAGGAAAAAACAAGGGGAAATAGGTTACCTTGCATAATGACTTAGCCACTCCCAGTCTCTATTCAAGCCTAAGTTAATTGTATCCAATTTGCAAATGAATTCCAATTCAACAGTTTCTTGCTGGAGTCTGGATTTGAAGTTTTTTTGTTGTAATATAGCAACTTTCATGTCTGTAATCGCGTGACCAGAGAGATTGAATGTTATAATTCTTGACATCTGATTTGTGTCCATTTATTCTTTTACGTAGAGACTGTCCAGTTTGACCAATGTACATGGCAGAGGGGCATTGCTGGCACATGATGGCATATATCACATTGGTGGATGTGCAGGTGAACGAGCCTCTGATAGTGTGGCTGATGTTATTAGGCCCTGTGATGGTGTCCCCTGAATAGATATGTGGGCACAGTTGGCACCGGGCTTTGTTGCAAGGATAGGTTACTGGGTTAGTGGTTCTGTTGTGTGGTATGTGGTTGCTGGGTGAGTATTTGCTTCAGGTTGGGGGGCTGTCTGTAGGCAAGGACTGGCCTGTCTCCCAAGATTTGTGAGAGTGTTGGGTCATCCTTCAGGATAGGTTGTAGATCCTTAATAATGCATTGGAGGGGTTTTAGTTGGGGGCTGAAGGTGACGGCTAGTGTCGTTCTGTTATTTTCTTTGTTAGGCCTGTCCTGTAGTAGGTGACTTCTGGGAACTCTTCTGGCTCTATCAATCTGTTTCTTCACTTCCGCAGGTGGGTATTGTAGTTGTAAGAATGCTTGATAGAGATCTTGTAGGTGTTTGTCTCTGTCTGAGGGGTTGGAGCAAATGCGGTTGTATCGCAGAGCTTGGCTGTAGACTATGGATCGTGTGGTGTGGTCAGGGTGAAAGCTGGAGGCATGTAGGTAGGCATAGCGGTCAGTAGGTTTCCGGTATAGGGTGGTGTTTATGTGACCATCATTTATTAGCACTGTAGTGTCCAGGAAGTGGATCTCTTGTGTGGACTGGACCAGGCTGAGGTTGATGGTGGGATGGAAATTGTTGAAATCATGGTGGAATTCCTCAAGGGCTTCTTTTCCATGGGTCCAGATGATGAAGATATCAATATAGTGCAAGTAGAGTAGGGGCGTTAGGGGACAAGAGCTGAGGAAGCGTTCCAAGTCAGCCATAAAAATGTTGGCATACTGTGGGGCCATGCGGATACCCATAGCAGTGCCACTGATCTGAAGGTATACATTGTCCCCAAATGTAAAATAGTTATGGGTAAGGACAAAGTCAAAGTTCAGCCACCAGGTTAGCCGTGACATTATCGGGGATAGTGTTCTTGACGGCTTGTAGTCCATCTTTGTGTGGAATGTTGGTGTAGAGGGCTTCTACATCCACAGTGGCCAGGATGGTGTTATAAGGAAGATCACCGATGTGTTAGACTAAGGTGCCACAAGTACTCCTGTTCTTTCTATGGGGATGATTAGCCCTCTGAGTTTGCTCTGACCCCCAGTGCACAGGTCCCTCCAATCGGTCAAATAGAACACCCCACTTTGTTACACTCAAGTGTCCAGCCTCTCAACTTCCAGACACCTGCAATGCACTCAGATGGGCTGTCTCCAGGGGAGCAGTGCTCCCCAGTTCATTAGCTTCACGTAAGGGTCTACATAGCAAAGAAAAACCTGTGGCTGGCTCATGCCAGCTGTCTCAGAGGTGCAGCTCTGTTTAATTGGTGTGTTAGACCTCCAGGCTCAGACTGCAGCCCAGGCTCTAGGACCCTGCGAGGTGGGTTATTAACAGGTCCCTTTCCTATCTAATGAGATATTTCTCACCCAGTGGTCAGTACGTACCGTGCTTGTCTAGTCGAGAGATCTGGGATCCACTTTCATGAGACACTCATGCTGGCTGTGTAGCCTCAGTATTAAAAAGAGCGCAAGATGGTATTCTTTTCCTATTATACTGTTCCAGACCCTTTGTCTCTTTTCATAACCAGAGCAATTTGTTAACTTCATTTTGTCCTTCATGGTTCCACTATTCAGTTTTTTTGGCCAGGTCTACACTACTTTGGTATAACTACATTGTTCAGGGTGAAAAAATCCACACTCCTGAGTGACGTGACGTAGTTATACTGTAACCCCCCGCCCACGTGTAGATAGCACTATGTTGTCAGGAGCTGCGGACATAGCGACCGCCTCTTGTGGAGGTGGAGTTATTAAGCCTATAGGTGAGCTCTCTGTCGGCTTAGAGCGTCTTCACCAGAAGCGCTACAGTGGCACAGCTGCATTGGTGCAAGTTGGTAGTGCAGATGTGCCCTTTATTGGGCCCTTCTGTGCTTTGTAAAGACCCACGTCTACACCTTGTCTAGACTGTAAACACTTGGCTGGTTGAAAGATCTCGATTGTGTTAGCGCTGAGAACCACCCTGCCCCAGCTAACTAGTTTCTCCTCTAGCAGCTTTAGAACACAATATTCTGCACGTTAAATAACTCTTAAAATATTTTCCATGCATACATCCCACAATAAGCATGACAACCAGTGAGTTCTTAGCTTTCCAAAGAGACTGTACATGGCCCCCTTTTGTAACAGAGGGTGATCTCTGGGAAAACATGCCCTTCTGGACATATCTAGGCAAGTCCCTGGGTACAGACTTGTAACTGCATGACCCAGCACAGGTTGCTCATTTTAAGAACACTTTCACTGCATATTTGACAAAACGCAAAGAAGGTACTAATGTGAGATTTCCAAAGATAGCTACAGCACTTGACCCAAGGTTTAAGAATCTGAAGTGCCTTCCAAAATCTGAGAAGGATGAGGTGTGGAGCATGCTTTCAGAAGTCTTAAAACAGCAACTCTCCAATGCGGAAACTACAAAATCCAAACTACCATAAAAAAGAAAATCAACCTTCTGCTGGTGACATCTGACTAAGATGATCAAAATGAACATGGGTTGGTCCACATTGCTTTGTATTGTTATTGAGCAGAACCTGTCAGCATGGACGCATGTCCTCTGGAATGGTAGTTGAAGCATGAAGAGACATATGAATCTTTAGTGCATCTGGCACGTAAATATCTTGCGATGCCGGCTACAACAGTGTACCATGCAAACGCCTGTTCTCACTTTCAGGTGACATTGTAAACAAGAAACGGGCAGCATTACCTCCTGCAAATGTAAACTAACCAGTTTGAGCGATTGGCTGAACATGAAGTAGGATTGAGTGGACTTGTAGGCTCTAAAGTTTTACATTGTTGTATTTTTGAATGCAGTTTTTTTGTACATAATTCTACATTTGTAAGTTCAACTTTCATGATGAATAGATTGCACTACAGTACTTGTAATGGGGGACTTGAAAAATACTATTTCTTTTGTTTTTTACAGTGCAAATATTTGTAATAAAAATAAATGAAGTGAAAAATGTACACTTTGAATTCTGTTACAATTGAAATCAATACATTTGAAAATGTAGAAGACATCTGGGTCACCCATGGGTAAAAGAAAATGCAACATTCTAAGTGTGTAATATATTATTGCTACAAAAATAGATATAGATGGGGCTTCTCTGTCAACCACATTGAGTGCAAATTTGCTCATTTTTTGAAGTCATTTTTCCTAATTGCCAGCCCTGCACATTCAAACTGGGATCTGAAAATCAGACTGCCTCTTACATCCTCACCAGTAATAAATGGTCTGTGTTTGCAAAGTAGGTGACAATGTTGTTAATGCACAAGACAGACTAGCAACCAGCTTCCTTTTCCATAGCTATTTTGTCTCTGCAGTGTTAACAGAAGTGAAACATTCCTTTTGTCAGAAAAGGCAGAAGCTACTTCTCAAAGACACGTAGGGAGCAGGCACATTGAGTTAGAATGTGCCATTCTGCAGACTTGCTTTTCAGATCACAACTTCATTTTAACACAAAACAAGGAAGAAATTCAGGGCAACTGAGCTATGCTCACTTATACCTGGACTGAATTTGGTCCATAAATCTTTTGCTTAAGAGTTGAAGGGACCATCTAGTCTGACCTCCCTTATGTGACAGGCCATTAAATTTCACCCAGTTACCCCTGTATTGAGGCCACTAAGTTGTGTTTGATGAAAGCGTAACTTCCAGCTCTCTTCTGTGCCCTCTCCAATTTTTCAACGTACTTCTAAAAATGTAGACAACCAGAACTGTACATAGTATTCCAGATTGGTCTCACCAGTACATAAAATCACTTCTCCCTTCTCCTATTCACTGCTCCCTTGTTTATATATCCAAAGATCACATTAGCCATTTTTGCCACAGCATCTAACTAGGAGCTCATATTCAGTTGCTTATCCACTGACCCTTAAATCCTTTTCAGAGTCACTGCTTTCCAGGATACAATCCCACACCCTGTAGGTAGGGCTTGCATTCATTGTTCCAAAATGTATAACTTTGCATTTGGTTTGTATTAAAATGTATTTTGTTTGAATGGGCCCAGCTTACCAAATGATCCAGATCGATCTGTATCACTGCTCTGTCCTCATCATTATTCACTACTCGCTCAGTCTTTGTGTCATTCACAAATTTTGTCAGAAGCAATTTCATATTTTCTTCCAGATCATTGATGAAAATGTTGAAAGTGTCAGGCCTACTACTGATCCCTGTGAACCCATTAGGTACACCCTGATTTGATGGTGATTCCCCACTGATTTTTTGAGATCTGTTACCCAGTTTTTCTCCATTTCCCATATGCTTTACGGATGTTGTCTGCTGTTAGTACCACATGACATACTGATACAAATATTAAGTCAAATGACTTACAAAACTTCATTACATTTACGCAGTTATCTTCATTAACCAAACTGGTAATTTCATCAAAGAATGAAATAGGATGTGTCTTGTCACACACAAATTATGTTCCTATTAGGGCTGTCGAGTAATCACAGTTAAATAACGTGATTAACTCAAATTAATCATGATAAAAAAACTGCGATAAATCACACTTAATAGAATACCAATTGAAATTTAATATTTTTGGATTTTTTTCTGCATTTTCAAATATATTGATTTCATTTACAACACAATACAAAGTGTACTGTGCTCACTATATTTTTTATTACAAATATTTGCACTCTAAAAATAAACAATAGTATTTTTCAACTCGCCTCATAAAAGTACTGTAGTGCGATCTCTTTATCACACTAAAAGCGCACTGAAAGTGTAATTTACAAATGTAGATTTTTTGGTTACATAACTGCACTAAAAAACAAAACAATGTAAAACTTTAGAGCTGAAAAGTCCACTCAGTCCTACTTCTTGTTCAGCTAATCGCTAAGACAAACAAGTTTGTTTATATTTACAGGAGACAGTGCTGCCCGCTTCTTATTTACAATGTCACCTGAAAGTGCTTCAGCCACCATTTCAGAGGACATGCTTCCATGCTGATGACGCTAGTTAAAAAAAAAAAAAAAGCTTGAAGTTTGTGACAACTCCTTGGGGGAGAATTCTATGTCTCCTGCTCTGTTTTGCTCACATTTTGCCATATATTTCATATTATAGCATGAAATACATAACATGTTATAGATGATAACCCAGCACAAGTTTTACATTGTTTTATTTTTGAATGCAGTTTTTTTATACATAATTCTACATTTGTATGTTCAACTTTCACGATAAGTAGATTGCAGTATTTGTAATGGGGGAATTGACAAATACAATTTCTTTTTTACAGTGCAAATATTTGTAAAAATATAAATATAAATTGAGCACTGTACAGTTTGAATTCTGCACTGAAATTGAAATCAATATATTTAAAAATGTAGAAGACATCCAAAAATATTTAAAGAAATGGTATTTGATTATTGTTTAACAGCACAATCAAGATTAATTTTTTTAATCTCTTGACCGCCCGAATTCCTATCCTTTAATTGTATTTGAATCCTGTATCAGCTTTTCCATTATTTTGCCCAGGATTGATGTCAGGCTAACTAGCCTGTACGTAGCTGGGTTAGCCTGCTTCTCTTTTTGAATATTGGCATAACATTAGCAGTCTTCCAGTTTGCTGGAATTTTCCTGGTATTCCAATATATATTAAAAATTAACTTGCACCCAAGCATCTTAAAAGAGCTGGCTGAGAAGATGTCTGACCCACTAATGTTATCTGGGTCTTCTGACTTAAAAATGTTTATCCATGGTAGATATTATTTAACATCCTCCTTGGTTATTAATGGACTTGATAGTCCTTTATCATCCTCATGATTTGAATACATCAGCCTGCTTCATTCCAAGTACAGAATAGAAATATTTATTGAATACTTCTGCCTCTTCTGCATCATTATTAATAATTGTATCATCTCCATCTAGTAGTGGGGTTAGACCATTGCTAGGATTTATTTATTCCTGATATGCTTAAATGCCTTCTTATTGTCCTTAGCCCTGCTAGCAATTGATTTTTCCCTGATGTCTTTAGCTTCTCTTATTTATTTTTTATACTTCACAACTTCTAATTTATATTTTGATATCTTTTTCCATTACTCATATATTGCTTCTTTATGTCTAATGGCTGCTTTCATTTCACCACTGAACCAGGGTGGGCTTTTAGACAAAGTTGTCCTCTTTGTGGAATCGTGACTTTTTCGGTATCGAATAAATTTTTCTTAAAGAACGCTCAATTATTATTCACATTTTTCTGTCAATTTTTTTCCTCCTGGTCAATTTCACACATTTTTCCTCAGCTTTGAGAAATTAGCCCTTTTAAAGCACCAGATATATCTATTACTAGATGTAACTGTCCTCTGTTTGCCCCATTGAATTAACCAGGTCACTACCACTGGTTTCTAGCCAACCATCAGCTGCTAGTAATTAATCTTTATACATCAGAATGAGGTTCAAAATAGTCACCTTATGTTGGGTAAAACATCTTTTGTGTTAGAAAATTATCATCCATAATTTTTAGAAACTGTAATGATGTTTTACTGCTGATAGATAGAGAGCATTTCTCTCCCAAACGGAAGTTCCCCATTACAATACAATTTTCCCCTCCCCCATTACAGACAGGTGCTTAAGGAGTAACTCATCTGATTCTCTAGTTTGATTCCATCATCTGTAGGATATCTTGCAAGTACCCCCATCCTGGGCTTTGTTAGCACATTGATCCATATAGAATCATAGACTTTAAGGTCAGAATGGACCATTATGATAGTCTAGTCTGACCACCTGCAGGATGCAGGCCACAGAATCTCACCCACCCACTCCTGTAACAAACCCCTAACCTATGTCTAAGCTATTGAAGTCCTCAAATCATGGTTTAAAGACTTCAAGGTGCAGAGGAAGGCGAAAACCCACCAGGGCCTCTGCCAATCTGCCCTGGAGGAAAATTCCTTCCAAATATGGTGATCAGATAAACCCTAAGCATGTGGGCAAGGCTCACCAGCCAGACACCCAGGAAAGAATTCTCTGTAGTAACTCAGATCCCACCCAATCTAACATCCCATCACAGGCCATTGGACATATTTACCGCTAATAGTCAAAGATCAATTAATTGCCAAAATTAGGCTATCCCATCATACCATCCCCTCCATAAACTTATCAAGCTTAGTCTTGAAGCCAGATTTGTCTTTTGCCCCCACTGCTCCCCTTGGAAGGCTGTTACAGAACTTCACTCCTCTGATGGTTAGAAACCTTCCTCTAATTTCAAGTCTAAACTTCCTGATGGCCAGTCTATATCCATTTGTTCTTGTGTGCACATTGGTACTGAGCTTAAATAATTCCTCTCCTTCCCTGGTTTTTATTTATAGAGAGCAACCATATCTCCCCTCAGCCTTCTTTTGGTTAGGCTAAACAAGCCAAGTTCTGAGTCTCCTTTCATAAGACAGGTTTTCCATGCCTTGAATCATCTTAGTAGCCCTTCCCTGTACCTGTTCCAGTTTGAATTCATCCTTCCTATACATGGGAGATCAGAACTGCACACAATATACCAGATGAGGTCTCACCAGTGCCTTGTATAATGGTACTAACACCTCCTTATCTCTACTGGAAATACCTCACCTGATGCATCTCAAGACCGCATTAGCTTTTTTCATGGCCATATCGCATTGGTGGCTCATAGTCATCCTGTGATCAACCAATACTCTGAGGTCCTTCTCCTCCTCTGTTACTTCCAAGTGATGCGTCCCCAGCTTATAACAAAAATTCTTATTAATTCCTAAATTAATGACCTTGCACTTTTCACTATTAAATTTCATCCTATTACTATTACTGTAGTTATAAGGTCATCCAGATCTTCCTGTATATCATGGTCCTTCTCTGTATTGGCAGTACTTCCCAGTTTTGTGTCATCTGCAAACTTTATTAGCACAGTCTAACTTTTTTTGCCAAGGTCAGTAATAAGGATTAAATAACTCAATACTCTGAAGATAGCTTCAAAATCTGCAAAATTACAGGGGCTATGTTTGTTGATCTGTTAGCTGCTTATGACACTGAACCACTACATTTCTACTGAAATTATCAAGAAAATTGAGAAATAACTAGCAGGTCCAGGTAATCTCCTTCCTGCTCGAGAATCAACATTTTTTGTTGAGATGGATGGTCAAAAAAGTCAACAGCTTTACCAACAGAATGAATTGCCCCAAGGTTCAATGCTGTCACCCATACTGTTTAAATGTCTACACAAATGATCAACCAGATGATCTTTGCATTGCTACTCAACTGGAAACATTTGAGGACTTTGAGTGCATTTTAACTGGCTCCCTGAGTGTACTTGGAAATTATCACATGGCTCCTGAATGCCAACCCTACTAAGACACAAGTGTGTGTCTTTCATTTGAAAAAACCATCAGGCCAAGCAAAAACTCCAGACATTGTGGGACGGTACAATCCTTGAGCAGTATGAATATCCAATGGACCTTGGAGACATTAGACTGGGCACTAACATTCAAAGAACACATCAAGAAGATGAAAAAGAAAGTGAACTCCAGGAATTCTGTACTCCAGGAACTGGCCAATACAAAATGGGCAGCTGATCTGAAAATACTCTGAAAACAAAAGGAAGTAGTCTTACCCGGGTACTCAATTATACTTTGTCACTGTATGGTCACACTTGAGCCATGCATGCAAAATTTATATTGAACTCAATCCTATAGGATCATCACAAGGATATTGAAACCGACTCCCACACCATCACTGTACTGTCTTGTGGGGTCTGCAACAACATCAGTGAGGTGGGATGCCTTCAGTAAATAGGAGAGAAAAACCAGGTGCATGATCCAAGACATCCACTGTCCAAACACATCCCACCACCGGTCCTAAGAGGTGGACTTCCAGAAAGAGCTTTGCCTCTGAAAATCCACTACCTTAAAATACCACGGTAGATGGCTACAGAACAACAAAATGGTGAGAAATGCTGATGATCTTGGAGAACCTAGCTACTTTAGAACAACTTCTTCCTAGATCAAACACACTAGTGTACTCGGAAACAAGCAAGAGCCAAGGTGGCAAAAAACCAGTGATATGACCTAGTAGAAGCTGAGGAATCATAGAATCATAAGACTGGAGGGGACCGCAAAAGGTTATCTAGGAATAACCCCAAATGTGACTGTTGAGAGCCAAGACAAACCCTTGAACATTGCCTGATAGAATGCCCCTTGTCAACACTCTGTACTCCTGAGGAACTATTCAAGTGATAACACCTGGTGTGATAAACTATGGTGATGATCCCTGATAGTTAAAAAGATCCAGGTAAACAACCTGAAGAAATCGAGGAAGTGACAAGATCTGAAAGACCCTACACTAAACGGCTGAAAAAAAAATTTCCTCATTCAAGGCTGAGATAAGGTGAAATAAAAATGATGTTACCACAGGATGCTACATGATATTTCTCAGTGACTCCAATACATATCCAAGATGCTGCCAGGCCTCAAGCAAGCATACCCCATATGTTGTCACTATGGCCCAGGAATAGTTGGGTAACAACGAACAAGCCTCTATCTTATACTGACCCAGACTTTGTCTGGCTTCCTTTATCAATGTGGGAAGGTGGACTTCTGTTCTCCAAGGTTCAGGAGTAAGGCTGATGGGGACACATCCAGCAAAAGCATCTTACATGCTTGGATGTAGTTTCTCCTCTAGGGTGATTACTCAGGTCATTTGAGCACTAATAATTAATAAGCTCATTCTTGTTTCGCCCTTTTATCTCAACCAGCTTAAATGCGGGGTTTTTCTAATGAGAAGAGCAAATCTCCAAAACACATCTTGACCCAAAACCAAAGTTTACCATAGTAAACTCCAACTATGAAATTAAGATATTTACTTTCTAATGTTTCACCCGTTTTAGAACGAAATCCAGTGAGTAGAACAAACCTGCCCTGGTTGGTTACTTCCCCACTAGTAGCCTGCTTTCTCTTGCTGTCTGTTAGTCCTGTCTCCACTCTTTCTTTTCCAGTGTATTCATTCTCCCTGCACGCATAGGCTGACAAACAGAAATCCAGGCAAGGAAAGTATGTACTATGTTTGCTAATGTTTTGTCAGCCATTAGTAAAGGAAAAACTGGTTGACATTAAGAGCAGTTTAGATCTGCTATTTATGTAGTAAAAAGCAGTGGGATGGTAAAAGCTAATTAGCACAGAGGAAAAGTTTCCATATGGAATGAAGGAGAATTGCTGTTGGAGCTGTGCTCTTACATTTTCAAAAATTCTCTCTCTTTTTGCCCATGGTTTATTATTTCTGTGCTTTTTGGGAAAGCTCTTTAGACTCTAATGGCAAATGATAACCTTTCTGTAGAGTTTTTGAACTGTCCCATAGGATGTAATAGTTTGGGACCTTGGTACTTCAGAGATTGTGTTGGGACCTGTGACAGCATGTCATGGGGATAATCAGCAGAGGTGGTCATGCTGGAGTCCCTTTAGTATAAAGGGAAAGAGATGTTGGTAGGCTGTTATCTTTGCATTGCTCCTCAGCGAGGGCTCCTCAGTTTTGGGACTTGTGTTCCTGTCTCACTTTGCGGTGCAGTTCAGACCAGGAAGGGGTTGTGTCACCAATTGCTCTGCAATCCTGGGGGCCCTAAAATGTTTTGCTGCTGTAGCTCCCAGTCTGGGAAGCTCCCAGCCAGCCTCAAAGCATGCAAGTCACACTCTGTCGGTGTACTAGTCAGCCTTGGTTCAGCAACTCTGACCCTACCAGCCTGTCTACAGCCCCACTCTGGCTTCCATCAGCCTTGGTTACAATCAGCAAGGTGATCCCAACACATGCTCAATTCTGAATTTCCCCCAAACCTTGTAGCCTGAAGTGTCCAGCCCAGACCACTCACAGAAATAATAAAGTTTATTGCTCCTTTAAAAACACATTACAGCTCATTAACTTACCTGGGGTAAATACACTCTGCCCTACCGAAACACTGAGTTGATTTATTAACAAAACATATATAGGATTAAGTGAGTTCAAGTACAGGAATGAAGATAGCAATGGTTAAGTAAAATGGAACAAAATATGTTTTCTCGTGGCTAAGACTTAAGTGACATTCTTTGTTCAAGGTAGACTTCGTACCAATCTCAGTCAGGACCATCCACAGAAACACAAGTTTCTCTTGTCTCCCTAGGTGAAAGAACATTACCTAAGCAGGTTTCTCACCTATATTCAGTTTCCAGAGACTTAAACCTTCACCCTGTTGGTTGAAGAACCCATCTTTCTCAGCTTGCAAGAGTTCTATTCCCTTGTGTCTGTCTCATGATGGATGCCAAAGATGGCTTCTGTCTTCGCTTATACCTTCCAGAGTTCAATGATCTTGGTTCAAGAGGCAGGATGACCTCATGCTATTCATCCCTTCCTGTGGCCTTCCCATTCCCTTGTACGTAAATATGGCTTCCATTGTTTTGATTCTACCATACTTAATTTACATAGGGGACAGGTAAATAGCCATGATATCCCCTCCTGTTTGGGAGAGACCTGTTTCTCCCTTTGTTGGAGAGAGCCTAATAATAATGAATATCCATTATTCCTTATATAATGTTAATACATACATTTTGTGATATTAATCAGCAGTGTATCATAAGCTTCCATGGATGCTTCAATCGATAAACTTTTATCATACAATAATACTGCATATATGCAGTTGATTCCAGAGAGGTGCAGGTGGTTCCAGAGAGGATGGTTCTAGACTATTCTCAGTGGTAGAAGAGGACAGGAGAAGGAGTAATGGTCTCAAGTTGCAGTGGGGGAGGTTTAGGTTGGATATTAGGAAAAACTTTTTCACTAGGAGGGTGGTGAAACACTGGAATGCGTTACCTAGGGAGGTGGTAGAATCTCCTTCCTTAGAAGTTTAAGGTCAGGCTTGACAAAGCCCTGGCTGGGATGATTTAATTGGGGATTGGTCCTGCTTTGAGCAGGGGGTTGGACTAGATGACCTCCTGAGGTCCCTTCCAACCCTGATATTCTATGATTCAATTGCTTATCACTTGAAGCTCAGACCTCCTGTCTTTATAGCCCAGAAAAAGTTTCTCTTTCCTGCTGGAAGCTGTCTCCTGCCCTTCTTGTTAGCTTCATACTTCGTTAACTTAATATGTAAAAGGACCTTCATTGTCTCTGCCTGATCACTGGGTTGGTCAGAGAAGCAAACACATTGTTTTGTCTTGGGTAGACCTGTTTTCAACTCCCCCGACATGCCTGGTTTAAACATATTTTAGTCATAACTCTAGCATATATCCATAACTGTTAGTATACACCCCATCCATACATCACATAAGATATTAATGATCAGTGAGTTATTAGTCTTCCAATTATGTATTGCATGCCACCTTTTATATACAGTTTATGACATCAGTGAATTGGGGTACAATGAACTCTATAGAAACCTATAAAAGAAAATAATTCTCTATAGATACTTCAAGTAATTTCTATAGAATCCTAATTTCTGCACCACCTAATTATTTAATCCCCATTAAATTCTCTGAGAATTTTCCCTAAGAATATTAGGTCACTTTGTAAATCTTCTTTGCCAAGGCAGGACTGTAATGTACTGGATACTGTCAAGTGTTTTTCCAAAAAGAGACATGAGCAGGAATTCAACATTGTCTGTGAAACAAGTGGCTATGATGACAGACTATCTGTGCAGCATGTGGCAAGATGGCTGATTTTTAGTTTGGTGGTCCTGCACTTTGCTTGGCAGGGAGCTAAGATGCCACCCTTTGCCCCTGCTTTTGGGTGCCAAGGGCCCCGCTACTAGCCCGGGAAGGTGGTAGAGGAGGGAAGCAGGGGTGGGGTCTGGGTTTGCTCCTCACTCTGAGTCCCAGCCCCTCTCAATCCCTGTGGGTTTCTTACCCTCATCCCCCTTAGATGGGGTTACCCTCGGGCCTTAGATGCTGAGGGGCAGGGAGTCTCCCTGTCCTGCTGGGAAGGGTCTCCCTTACTTCAATTCTCAGGTCTTCCAAATCTCTCAACACACCTCTAAGCTCCAGTCCTTCTTCCTCCTCCTCCCCTATCTGCCTGACGCAGAGGGTTTTATTAGGTTCCTAACAAAGCCTTAATTGACTGCAGGTGCTCCAATTAACCTGTAGCCACCTTCCCTAGTCTACAGGGAACCATGCCTTCATTAGCCTTGAGCTTATATATCTAGCACTCTCCCACTTCTCCGTGGCCCTCCTGTAGATTCTTGATAACAGAACTGACAACAAGAAACATGCATGATAGTCTCTTTACATAAAATCCTGTCATCCTTATTCAGTCCTTTTCCTGCCTTTCATGGATATGAAAGGAAATTGTGTGGAAGATGAGCAGTGCAAATTTATTAATTGGTTCACCACTTCATCAATGGATATACACCAGCCTTTGTAAACCTGAACAAACATCCTTACCAAACACTTCAGACAAACTCACTGGTAAAGATAAACAGTTACACAAATGTATTGATTACAAAAGATAGATTTTAAGAAATTATAAGTGATAGGCAAAAAGTCAGTTAGTTACCAAAAGAAAATAAAATGTTAGCATGCAGTCTTAACTGTCAACCCTATTAGACTGGGTAACATCTAGATTAAGCAGTTTTTCTCACCCCACTGGATATTGCTGTGTTCATAGTACACAGGTTTTACCCTTGAAACCTGGGCCAGTCTCCTCTGTTGGAGCCTTCAGTCTTCTGAGTGTCCTTGTTGCTTGCAGCATAGGTGGGAGTAGGAGAAAAGGCCAAGCATGAGGCCCCGTGTTCTGTTTTATACCCTCAGTCCCATGTGCTTGTGTAACCCACATACCTTGGTGTGGTGCTTGGTCCCATCTAGAGGCACCAAGACTACTTAAAGAAAGATTAATGAGTTTGCTCTACAGCCTTAGCTAACAGCCATGTGGCCTTTAGCTCATACAGTAGAGGCTCACGCCTTTAGCTCCAGAGATCCCAGGTTCAATCCTGCTGACTGGGGTCTGTCAGTGTTACACCTGGAGAACACAAGTCCAGGCTGTCTGGTGAGCATTGCTGAGTCACAAGGTAAAGCAATACCCCGGTGTGTCTCCTGTAAGTGAGTCATTGAATTGTAACTCCTCTGCTGGACAATGGCTGGTGGTGTCTGTTCAGCACCCACCCGAACGTTGGTTACCTCTTCCCTTGTCATTGTCTCTGGAGAGCTAGTATCTGGCGCTTTCCAAACCTACAGCATATTTTAGTGAAAACCATACAACACAATTCTTATAATTTCATATGCATATTTAGATAGAACAATGTATTTCAGCAGATCATAACCTTTCCCCTCATACTTTACATGGCATACTTTTATGTGCAAGATCACAATTATATATAAATGAGGAATATGGAGGTTACAGGGCGCTCTGTCAAAGTATAGAATGTCACAACAATACCAAATGACTTGATATCAATGAGCAATAGATTTGATGCATAAACACTCTCAAAGTCCTATTATAACAGTAAACCTCCTTCAAGACAATGTTTACCTAAAGAATTTTGTCAAGGTTTTCACAGAAGAAATGGGACTCTGACCGTGGCACATAGATAGTCTGGTAATGGGCAGTTCTGAGAGAGAGAAAATAGAAAAGATCAGAATGCTGTAGTCAGGAATCAGAGTTCATTTGGCTGAAGTATATACAGGTCAATGAAGCAATAACTTTGTATTTGAAATGTTGGTTTCGTTCAACATGGAGTCAGTATTAAGAAAGTAGAGCACATTATTATCTTTTCAATTACTCCAGGCCTCATCCTGCTCTCAATTAAGTTAATGTCAAAATGTAGAATATCAGTGGGATTCAGTTCATGCACACAGAAATCAGTGTTGGCAAGTGATAAAAATCAGTTGTGATCCTCAGAAACCAATCAGACTGTTTTAAAATTCAGCTGTTTATTACCAACCATTGGAAGAATATGGAATTTGCTCAGCTTCTTGCAGTTTGTGAATATTCCCTTTGAAAAACATTTGAGACATTACATTGTTTCTACATTATCTTTTGTTTCCTCACATTACTCTCCTCATTTCAGATGTATACCATAAATGCATGTTCTTCTGAGACCATATTTTACCCTTCACCTTCTGGTAAAGTTTAGAATTTATTTAATCTTCATTTGTTATCCAAAATCACTGTGTCCCAAACTAAACTCCATTACCAGTCATTTAATCTTCTCTTCTGCCACTATTTGCCAATTGACAGAGCAAAAGTCTGATGTAATCCAGTATATGCTGCTAGATTCTACCTTGTCATTTTTGGAATCTGCTAATATTCTATCTGAGGACACATGAACAAGGAATTCATGTTTTTATAACAAAATGCTATTTCTGCTTGTTAGTCACAAGATCACACTGCCTACAGTCTTTGAAACACAACGCATTACCTAATTCCTAAGCAATAAAACGTTGTCATTTATATCGAGGTTTGTCCGGCAGCTGATGGATTGGTCAAGTTTTCTGTAACAGTGGAAATGTCTTAACTGTTCATGACATAATCATTTGTATCTTTTCATTGTGATATGCGAAATGATACAATGTAGAATAACTCCAACTCCAACTGATTGTAGCCCTGATTTATATCTAACTTGCTGAGAACCTTCATTAGAGTTAAGTGTGTCTGTTTGCATAATGTTTGTTATCAAATGAGTTGTGTATTGTTCCCCTATGACAGATGTAGCTCAACTGTATTCCCCTTTAGTGCACTCTGATTTTACTGGGTGCTATTTGAACTAACTTGTGAATTTTGTATTAGGCTTGTCCTAATAGATAGAGAAACTGATCTCAGAACTAAAAGTTAGCTTAGGTACAAGTGATCATGACTTGCTCACATTTAGAATGTTTCCAGTTTATCTACCCATCTATCATCTTCCACTTGGTGCTTTAATAGGGCCAATTTCACAAAGCTGAAAATAATTATGAGCCAAATCAGCTGGGAGGAAGAATTTAATCAGAAAAATATGAATGGTAATTGGGAATAATTTAAGAACACCTTACTATGTGCACAAAAAGGGACAATCCCACAACTGAGGAAAAAGGCTCTGCTGGTTAAAATGTGTCGTAAATATAAAGGGAAGGGTAAACACCTTTAAAATCCCTCCTGGCCAGAGGAAAAACCCTTTCACCTGTAAAGGGTTAAGAAGCTAGGATAACCTCGCTGGCACCTGACCACAATGACCAATGAGGAGACAAGATACTTTCAAAGCTGGAGGGGGGGAGAAACAAAGGGTCTGGGTCTGTCTGTGTGATACTTTTGCTGGGGATAGAACAGGAATGGATTCTTTAAAATAAATCCATCTTTCCTGGACTCCTTTCCGCCTCATGTTATTCTCCCAGGGGATCCTGCCCATCAGTTCCCTGAGGGAGTCAGTCTGCTTTTTCTGAAGTCAGCTGAACATGAGCTTCCAATGTGATGCTGTGGCCAAAAGAGCTAATGTGATCCTTGGATACATAAACAGGGGAATCTTGAGTAGGAGTAGAGGTTTTTTTACCTCTGTATTTAGCACTGATGTGATCACTGCTGAAATATTGGGTCTAGTTCTGGTACCCACAATTCAAGAAAGATGTTGATAAACTGGAGACGGTTCAGAGAAGAGCCATGAGAATGATTAAAAGACGGGAAAACATGCCTTATAGTGATAGACTCAAGGACTTCTTCCTATGTAGCTCAACACAGGCTATGTCTGCACTGGCAACTGAACAACAAAACTTCTGTTCTTTCAGAGGTGTTAATAAAACACCCCCCTGCCCCAAAAGACAAAAGTTTTGCGGACGACGAGTGCCGTTATGAATAACTCTTTGTTGACAGGAGCGCTCTCCTGCTGCTCATTGCTGGTGGAAGTTTTTTGTCTTCAGGAGAGCGGACAAACAGCAGCTACACTGCATGCGTTTTAGCAGCACAGCTGTAGCAACACAGCCATGTCGCTAAAAGCTGCGTACCTACATGAGGAACACATATTTAATCATGAGCTCTTCAATCTAGCAGAGAAAGGTATAACAAGATCCAATGGCTGGAAGTTGAACCTAGCCAAAGGCGTTAATTTTTGAAGTGAGGATAATTAACCATTTGGAACAATTTAGCAAGGGTTGTGGTGAATTCTCCATCACTGATAATTTTTACTTCAAGATTGGATGTTTTTCTAAAAGATCTGCTCTAGGAATTATTTTGGGGAAGTTCTATGGCCTGTGCTATACAGGATGTCAGACTATATGATCACAATGTCCTTTCTGACCTTGGAATCTATGAAACTATTACTACTGATATTTCATTGTATAAATCAAGCACAATTCCACTTAAATCAATGAATTACACTGGTATAAAATTGGTAAGAATCAAGTGCAACATCTGTCCCTTAATACTTTATTTTACACACACTCTTTTGTGTGTGCACATTGCACCTTCAAGTACTTGATAAAATGTAAAGAATTTTTTCACTTTTTCTTTACCTCTAGAACAGAGAAAACAATATTCTTCCAATAGTCTAAAAATGGCTAAAAACATCCACCACATATTAGGTAGGGCCAAAAGCTTGGAAATCAATCCACCCTGGAAGAATTACTAAGTCATTGAACTACATGAAATAATATGCATCTGTATATGTGTATTGTCTATAGCAGTCAATTTTGCAGCTGTCTTTTGCCTTTCAGGGAAATGTGCTAACTTGTGGTTTTATCATTTTTGGTTAAGGCTTAATGCTAGTATAGTCATGCTGACTTATCTTGCTCCAGAATCAACTCAGATGATGAGTTGATGTTGATTAGAGATTTTATTTAGTGAATTATAATATATAATTATATATAAATATTAGGGCTGTCAAGCGATTAAAAAATTAATTGAGATTAATCGCGTGATTAATCGCACTGTTAATAATAGAATATCATTTATTTAAACATTTGTGGATGTTTCTACATTTTCAAATATATTGATTTCAATTACAACACAGAATACAAAGTATAGAGTGCTCACTTTATATTTACTTTTGATTACAAGTATTTGCACTGTAAAAAACAAAAAATATTTTTCAGTTCACCTAATACAAGTACTGTAGTGCAATCCCTTTATCATGAAAGTTGAATGTACAAATGCAGAATTATGTACAAAAACCCCCTGCATTCAAAAATAAAACAATGTAAAATTTGAGATCCTGCAAGTCCACTCAGTCCTACTTCTTATTCAGCCAATTGCTAAGACAAATGAGTGTGTTTACATTTGCAGGAGGTAGTGCTGCCTGCTTCTTGTTTACAATGTCACTTGAAAGTGAGAACGGGTGTTCTCATGGCATTGTTGTAGCTGGCATCGCAAGATATTTATGTGCCAGATCCACCAAAGATTCATGTCCCTTCATACTTTAACAACCATTCCAGTGGACATGCATCCGTGCTGATGATGGGTTCTGCTCAATAATAATCCAAAGCAGAGCTGACCGACGCATGTTCATTTTCATCATCTGAGTCAGATCCCACCAGCAGAAGGTTGCTTTTCTTTTTTGGTGGTTTGGGTTCTGTAGTTTCTGCATTGGAGTGTTGCTCTTTTAAGACTTTTGAAAGCATGCTCCATGCCCTGTCCCTCTCAGATTTTGGAAGGCACTTCAGATTCTTAAACCTTGGGTCGGTTAGAAATCTCGCATTGATTCCTTCTTTGCGTTTTGTGAAATCTACAAGCGAAAGTATTATTAAAATGAACAACATGTGCTGGGTCATCATCCGAGACTGCTATAACATGAAATAATATGGCAGAATGAGGGTAAAACAGAGCAGGAGACATACAATTCTCCCCCAAGGAGTTTAGTCACAAATTTAATTAACACATTATTTTTTTAATGAGCGACATCAGCATGGAAGCATGTCCTCTGGAATGATGGCTTAAGTATGAAGGGCAATACGATTGTTTAGCATATCTGGCACATAACTACATTGCAATGTCAGCTACAAATGTGCCATGCAAATGCCTGTTCTCACTTTCTGCTGACATTGTAAATAAGAAAATGGCAGCATTATCTTCTGTAAATGTAAACAAACTTGTTTGTCTTAGCGATTGGCTGAACAAGAAGTAGAACTGAGTGGACTTGTAGGCACTGAAGTTTTACACTGTCTTGAAAGTACAACTTACAAATCTAGATTTTTTTTTGTTACATAACTGCACTCAAAAACAAAACAAAGAGCTTGCACTACAGTACTTGTATGTGATGAATTGAAAAATACTATTTCTTTTACCTTTTTTTACAGTGCAAGTATTTGTAATAAAAAATAATATACACTTTGATTTCAATTACAACGCAGAATACAATATATATGAAACTGTAGAAAAACATCCAAAATATTAAATACATTTCAATTGGTATTCTATTGTTTAACAGTGTGATTAAAACTGCGATTAATCTTTTAAATTGCGATTAATTTTATTTTGAGTTAATCAAGTGAGTTAACTGTGATTAATCGACAGCCCTAATAAATATATAATATATAAAAAGCCACCAGTCCCTCGGCACAGCGCCCAAGGGGGATCTTTTCTGAGGAGTATATATTCATCACATTCTCAAGTCTGGCTTCCGTTCCTTGTAATACTGTAGAGCAAATTAAAATTATGTTCCTTGATTACAACCTTGGGCTCCCCTTCCAACCCTATATCAAGCACATGAGTCAAAGTCCAGTTACTTTACTTGATTAATAAGCAATTTATGTGTCTTAAGCTCTCTCTCTGTCTCTGCCTCTCTCTCGCTCTCTGAACCAGCAAGATCACATGTTAAAGCTAATTGACAAGGTCAAGCGTGATAAGCACTTATTCTTTCTGCTGTCTTGCTTAGCCTGTTAGAACATGCAAACTTTGCAGTCTAAGGTATACTTTGGAGTGAAATGTGGTCAAAGGCAAAAGTAGTCAGTTATTTAAAGCACCTGTATAGCATGTCATTGCTTTTACCTCGACTATATCCAGTGTAAATGATTTTCTTCTTTTAAGCCATCTCCTTTTTTGTAATAATTTATGAATAAAATAGCAGTTCTGCTTCAACTAATGCTAATACAATACTCTGGTGGCTTGAATGAGCCTCTGTGCATATGCCCCTAACCTCACCACCACAAAGAGCATTGATTGTCCACTTTGTAGCATCTGCTTCATTACCTAGCTCACTAAGTAGCTCCTTAAAATAGCAAATGTTTATAACTGCTGTTGCCAATCTCTTACCTGCAGATTATGACAGAGGATCAACAGAAGTATCAGTCGAAAGGACTGGTGGAAGAAACAATCCTTTCTGGTCCTTTTTTGCATGACACCATCAGTTTAACAACCCAGCCTCCCTTCATAGTGACCATGGATGGTGGCAAATAATTTCATGATTCATTTAATTGGTACAGAATAATTAAAAATGATGGATTTGTTTATACATAGAGTTCCAGATCCTGTCCTTCTTCTTTCTCCCTTTTGTGTTGCTTCACTATTCAAAAGGGATAGAGAATTGCACTAAGAGAACAGCTGGGGATTCCCCAGTGCTCTGGTGATCCCTGGCTGGTGAAACAGTTAATGTAGGACCACTCTAGCTGGCATATCATGGATGCTCTAAGTGGTTTGGCCCTCTGATGAGTTGAGGACATGGGTTATGGAAAAGCAGCTTAGACACACCCCTTTCCCTCCATAATCCAGGTCCTGTGCCAAGTGCAGCTAAACTGGACTTGAGGAGCTCTAGAAAGTTTATGGTTGGTAAAAAGATTCTTGTGTTTAGTACAGGCAAAAACTGCTGGCATATTTAAAGAAACTGGTGTCCAGTCTGTTTTATTTCTCCTTTCCTGCCCTCTCCCCTTTCACCTCTTTTTCCACAGTGAGCAGTTACAAACTTCCTTTCCCTGAGGCCACATTCAACTAGCAATAATACTTATATTCAAAATGTGGATGGTCATTGTTCCATTCCTAATGGAAGAGATGCTTATCACTGTCTTATTGTCTTCAAAAATTGAGTTTCTTCCCCCCACCGCCCCTTACAAAGAATTTTTGTTTCTTACTACGTATCTGACAGATCTTACTACCAATAAGTTCCAGTATCAAGAACATGAGACCATATTGTCTCAAGTGTCTATGATTTCATTGTGATGACTTGGGGCAAATATTTATGTACAACTTATGAATTTGGTTGATTTTATGAAGTTTCTGTATAAATGAATGCCTCAGCCTATGTGCAATCAGCTATCAGGGGGCTGGTGTCACATCTCCCCCAGACCAGGGACAATGGAGAGTCATTAACCTGAATAGCTCCCATTCAAACTGGAGCACCTTAGGATAGTAGGATGGATGAAGCCTAAGATATCCCTTTTAACCCCGCTTGTCTGCAGGGATGGGAGAAAGAGTGAAAAATCACCAAAGAGAGGAACAAACAGTCTGAGGTATTGGTACAGCTTTTTAAAAACATAGAGGGACTCACAGAAGAACAAAAGGGACAGGTTTCCTGAGTGAGAGGGAGCCTGTTGACTACAGGACCAGTCAAAGCGGAAGGAAGCTGGTTGCACAGGTAAGAGAGGGAGTCCATGATATGGAGGAGCAGCCTACAGCTGGAGACAGAAAATGTGAAAAAATGGGAACAGGGGATGGGGCGTGAGGTAATAGGAACCTATATAAGAAAAAGACCCAAAAATCGGGACTGAGCCTATAAAATCAGTACATCTAGTCACCCTAAGCTGGAGAAGTGACCAAGCTGAAGAAACCTGGAACACTGAAAGGATATTGTGATGATTTAGGGAATCTACCTTTTACAACTTACAATGGCTAGTTATGCTATTAAGTTGTTCTTATGAAATTGCTGCATATTTGAGTGCCTCCATGCAAATGTGGGATAGGAAGGGCTGTGTCATATCCCTTCCAGGCTATGTACAATGGAGGGGCATTAGAACTCAGTGGTCTTGTATTCAGGCAGGAGCATTTTGGGACAATGGGTTAATTGAGGCCCAGGAGAGCTGGTTCCCTCCTCCTTCTCTGTACACGGTTGGCATCTGGAAAGTGGAAAACTACCAGCAGCAGGATGAAGGAACCAAGTAGTGGTGGAACAAATAAACTTGCAAGACCAGAAGAAAGAGACTGGAAGCTTTGGGCAGGAAGAGAGAAGAGTTGGGTATGCTTTTGTAGCAGGTAGGGTTCAGTTTAGTTGTGCGACTGTCAGAGAAAGGAAGCTGACTTAGAGGGTTAGATGGAGGCTCCATTACTGAGAAGATAAGACGTGCTGCAGCAGATGGACCCTGAATGGCTCCAGAGGACTCTGACTTCAGCCCAAAGAGTGCTCTGGAGTGGTGAGAAAACTGAGGCAAGGAAATGCATGTAGGGGGTTATAATTTTTATATATATCTGTGTATTTCTGATGTAATTAAGTAAAGAACAATGGTGTTAGAATCCTGTGCAAAGACTGTCTGGCTGTGTGTTATGTGTAACACCTACCATGTGCCCCTGAAGAGTTCATCTGTGGATGCAGAACACCCCCAAGGTTGGAGTCCTGGGAGAGGATGTGTGTGTGGGCTATGGTAATCTGAGTGGTCAGCACTGGTAACAAAGGCTAGGCAACTGGACCACAATGTCTAGGTTCTCAGGAGAGGGTATGTGATAAGGGAGCTGCACCTTGAGAGTGTGCCTGAGGAACCCAAACCAGGAGTAATGCCTGGATTCTGTTCAGGCTCCTGAGGCTTAAAGCACATGGATCCAGAGGCTGGATCCCCTCACAGAAGTCTGGTGAGTGCCACTATCACATGTCCCTGAAGGCTTAAACTGTAAAGCAGAATGCCCACAAGGGTTGGAGCTCTGGAAAAGGGTGTGCTTCAGCTATTGGGATGTCTTGGGCTGGGGAAGGGCTCAGCACTGGTCCTGAGGGCCCAGTCTGTGCCCAGGAAGTGTTTTAGAGAGGCTGAAGCCAAAGATGGTGGCTGGAACTACCCAGTGACCAAGGGAAGCTTCATAGAATCATAGAATATCAGGGTTGGAAGGGACCTCAGGAGGTCATCTAGTCCAATCCGCTGCTCAAAGCAGGACCAATCCCCAACTAAATCATCCCAGCCAGGGCTTTGTCAAGCCTGACCTTAAAAATATCTAAGGAAGGAGATTCCAACACCTCCCTAGGTAACGCATTCCAGTGTTTCACCACCCTCCTAGTGAAAAAGTTTTTCCTAATATCCAACCTAAACCTCCCCCACTGCAACTTGAGACCATTACTCCTTGTTCTGTCATCAGCTACCACTGAGAACAGTCTCGATCCATCCTCTTTTTGGAACCACCTTTCAGGTAGTTGAAAGGAGCTATGAAATCCCCCCTCATTCTTCTCTTCCGCAGACTAAACAATCCCAGTTCCCTCAGCCTCTCCTCATAAGTCATGTGTTCCAGTCCCCGAATCATTTTTGTTGTGCTCCGCTGGACTCTTCCCAATTTTTCCAGATCCTTCTTGTAGTGTGGGGCCCAAAACTGGACACAGTACTCCAGATGAGGCCTCACCAATGTCGAATAGAGGGGAACGATCACGTCCCTCGATCTGCTCACTATGCCCCTACTTATAGATCCCAAAATGCCATTGGCCTTCTTGGCAACAAGGGCACACTGTTGACTCATATCCAGCTTCACGTCCACTGTAACCCCTAGGTCCTTTTCTGCAGAACTGCTGCCAAGCCATTCGGTCCCTAGTCTGTAGCGGTGCATGGGATCCTTCCGTCCTAAGTGCAGGACTCTGCACTTGTCCTTGTTGAACCTCATCAGATTTCTTTTGGCCCAATCCTCTAATTTGTCTTGGGCCCTCTGTATCCTATCCCTACCCTCCAGCATATCTACCTCTCCTCCCAGTTTAGTGTCATCTTCAAACTTGCTGAGGGTGTAATCCACACCATCCTCCAGATCATTTATGAAGATATTGAACAAAACCAGCCCGAGGACCGACCCTTGGGGCACTCCACTTGATACCGGCTGCCAGCTAGATATGGAGCCATTGATCACTACCCGTTGAGCCCGACAATCTAGCCAACTTTCTATCCACCTTATAGACCATTCATCCAGTCCATACTTCTTTAACTTGCTGGCAAGTTAGCACATGATCCAGACACAGCAGCCTGGTGAGTGTCCAAAAGTGGGAGCTCAACCATGGCTGTGAAATTCCTGTATGACCTCTGATAAGGTATCTTTGCTAACAGTGCTCGCTCAGGCTGATGAAGAAGGCTACTGAAATATCTGGCTGGAGTTGATTTTGTGTCTTTCTGGAAAACACTGAGCTCAAACACAACCTTGTCACAGAACTTGGACCTGCAGTATCACTGGCGTTCAGAAGTTTTTCGCTTAATGACCATATATTCCAAAAGAAAAGAAACAAGTTTTACAGGAAATCATAATTTTATTGCTTGAAACTGAACAAAATTTATTGACACTGAGTCACATTTGTACTGGTATGTGAAAACCCTCATTTCCAAATGCAAATAGTACTCACTCATGTAAATGTTCAATTATCTGTTCTGCATATGTAAATGAGCAAGCACTTGTGCTTTATGGACACATTCTAGCCTCCACTTTTTGAAAGTTGTTTTACACTGACCACTCCTCCAATCATTCATTATTTTTCAACACAACCTCCACTCTGTTTTTTTCACACTGGAATCACACACCCTTTGCCAGCTTCCCTAGAAAATCCAAGTATAAAGGAGACAGCGGCACAGCCATTCCAACTCCTCACAAAGGACAAAAATGAACTGGAACAGATGAATCAAAAAACAAAGTGAATCTTGCCCTGTAACAGCAACAACACTATTAGCACTAAAGGACACTTGCCATGAACAAGATTTGCAGTTCAACACGCACCTCAACTTCACTTCCATGTTTAACCAAGCTCTAAAGCCATTTATTGCTATGTACTATACATCATTGTTATCCCTCATGAATTCTCTTTCATCTCAGTGTTCAGGTTTTGGACACACTTTGTGCTGGAAGTATTTCAAAGTCGGTAAGCCAGGGGTCTAGAGTGCTGAAGAGTTTAGTCATAGCTTGGTCCAACTTCTGAACAATGATTAAGCTTATGATTTCTGAAATGTTTATGTTAGCTGTATCTTGTATTGTTTACTGCTGTTGTTGACACTAACACTGTAGGGTCCAGATGACAGAATGAGATCTGCAGCTGAGATTATGTGGTGTATTGTAAACTCAGTTTGCAGATGTACTCCTGGCTAATCAAAGACAGAGTATCTCCTTTGAATCACATGTTGAAGAGCCAAGGTTAATGGGCATGTTTAATGCAACTCCTACATTTCCAAGTTGAAGAAGTTGTCAGAGACAAATAATTGGAAACTTAGTGAGACATTTCTGAAGCTACTAATGGGCTCTTTTCTCATGGAAACCTTTGGTGCAGCTGTGTGAGAAGAATTGCTAAAAGTTAGCTTCATAATAAAATAAAATATATAGCAATGGAAGAAGTACTATTAACTTCAAGGGGAACAGAGCTAGTCTAAAGCTTAACTCTTTTGAAAACCCCAACTTACATTTTTAAAGTGTTGTACAAACTGTTCGGTAGATATGTAATGTGGTTATTATTATTCACCTTTTGCAAATGGAGAAAATGATACTGAGGCTAATCCTGCCAGGTGCTGAGTACTTCTGTGAGAACATCTTTTTTCTTTGGATGCGTTCGCACAAGATGATGAGTGCCCTCAACTCCCATTGACTTCTGAGAGGTCAGGGGCCTGAGTGATTTCTCTCAAAGTCAATAGAAAGGTATGATTGATTAGCACTCTTGAAAATCAGATTACCCATTTAAGGTGCCTAAATGTTTGTTTGGGAGCCTAACCTTATACAACAAAGTTTGACAATTTTAGTCTAAACTATTTGCCTACAGCCATAAAAAAGTCAATGGCAGAGATAGAAAGCAGGAAGTCCCAAAATCTTAGCACTGTGTTCCATCCATTAGACAATATTGCTGATTAGTAGTATTTTATGTCCATGATGAAAAATTAGAAAGTTTTTTTTTGTTGTGAATATTTGTTACTAGTGAGTATACATTTTTGTTAGGATTGCTTTGGCCTTTAGTATTTCCTTTCAATTTTGATTTAATTTAATAAATTTGTTACAGTAATTATATGGCCTCCTATTGATTTTAATGGGTGTTGGATCAGGGCCACAGTCTCATTAACATATGGTAAAGAATCCTATTCCATCTGGATCCATAGTTTAACATCATCATGACACCATTCCAGAAATGCCTTTAGCCATGCTCCCTCAGTAATAATCCTTCAGATAAACCTGGGTCTATTTCTGGTTCCACACATGGTTTCACTTGGCTTGAATAGCTCAGCTAGTAGCATATAGAAGGACTGAAAAATCAAATTTCTAGAATGGAAGAGATTTTGATGCAACTGGGATTGTTTATCCTTGAGAAAAGGCAATGAAGTAACTAGATTAAAGTATTTAAATTAATTAATTTTTACTATAAAATATAGCATATTAAACATGGAAGTCTCACAAATAGATTTTCATGCTTAGTCTCTTGCCTTTTCTTTGCTTCCATCTACCCTGCAACAGTAGGATGATGCAACACAGTCTATGTCCTCAGAGTTTTCTGTGTAAATTCCCCTTTCTCCATAAAAAGAGAAGACGATAGCTGTTTTTACTTGCCATGCTGAGCTGGGTGCTCTACCCATTAAGATTTAATTAGCATTCTGTGTACGTTTATTGTCCTCTGAAAAACAGTTTATAATTTGTGAACATCTTCTCTGCTTATTAATTAAGGAACACTGCATTTTAAGTGTATCCAATATTGACATTGCATTAAGTATATTACGGAGGATAAATGTTCCCTGTTTTCTAATTATCTTTTAACTTCTATTTAATGCAGATACACTTTCAACTTTAATATTTTTTTAATGAGCAAACACTCTTCCAATACTGGTCTTTATGCCTGTGTTCTGGTGTTACTATAGACAGTCTTTTCACAATGTCATGTAATGTGAGTAATTTTAGTTTATAAACCACATTGTTTTTCAATACATTACAAATGTGATTTATCCAGAAATAAAAAACAGTCTAATTATCTTCAAATGCCGTGCAACTTTTTCTTATGGTTTTCATTATTATCACAGTACTGATAAACCATTAAGAAACAACAAAAGGAGTATTTTTTTAATAGTTAATACATGTTTTACATGTATTTGTGTGTGTGGAAATATGCGTTACAAATAGTCAAACAGTGATGCTCAGCAGCAAAAGCCCCAAGGGGTCAAAAGTAAAATTTTGTCCTGAAAATTTTTTTTTATTTATGAAACTTTGAACATTGTTATGAGGAAATTACTAAGCATCTTTAGATGCCAGTGTATTTATGAAATTTAACTTCACCAAAATATAGTATTGTGAAGTGAAAGGCTGTATTTGGACTTTGTAGAACTGGATCACATTTCACCATTTATATATCTTCCCTCAAATCTAAAATTGAATTATACAATCAGGGTATGTGAAATAAGTTGTATTGGTACCAAAACACTTCTTTTATCTCTTCTGGTGTTTAGTATGATCCCACTTGTAAATACTTATGAGTTTATCCTTAATACCCAGAATCTTAAAGGAGATGAGGAAGAAAAATACACAAAAAGGTAACAAATCAGGCAAGTATTATTTTTTCTTGGCCTCAGAGACAAAGAAATGGTGCAACATAATAATTCTACTGAGGTAGGGGCTTCCCTTTATCTTTCCCTGCACAATAAGTAACACTTTGCTCATGATCTTTGTGCTTTATTTTTATGTGATGACAGCACAACTTTATATTTACCCAGAGTTTGCAACAGCTAGTTGTAGGTAAGTAGGGATAGCAGTTTTCCATTCTGTCAATTCAGCTATAACACATTCATTCTTTGTGAAACAGCCTTATAGGAGGAATTTTATGAATTAGTATATGAACTGAAGGATATTCTTTGTGCACATGTTTATTTTCACATTCAGATTTTATCAGTTAGCATTATAGGCACAGTACCATACCCTTGAATTTCAAGCAAAATTTATTTATACTGTTGAAAATACTAGAAAGGAAAGTCCCATAGATGCAGTTCAGAAGCAGTATAAGAACAATACTGAATTGCAGCCTCTTAGCTATAATCCTCTCAAATAGCAGTAAGTCAAAGAGCACTAGGAGAACTTTTAGTGCATAGCAGCAGGATCCAGATGGACAACTGGTAAACGGATCACTGGATATTTACACTCCAGTTTGCCACACACTAACTTGTCATATAGATAAGCCTTCAGGGTATAAATGATCTCCCATAAAATCAATGGAAAGAATCCCAGTGCTTTTAATGGTAGTTGGATCAGATCCTAAGACAAGGAACTGGATGGAAATGAACTGGCCATGGCACAGCCTGGATAAGATGCAAAGAATATGAGCAGGCAGAATCATTTATATGTATGGAGAAAGGGGAGCACTGGCATCCTCTGTTGAGGGTGCATGCAGGCTTTTTCAGTAAAATGGTGATGCTCTTGGACAAAGCTGGAAAAATACTGGTCTGTGTGGCCATTTTCCAAGATCCTGTGGGGTTGGGATTCATCCAATCAGGGAGCAGAAACACCACCATGATACTCAGGTGACCAATCACACATCAAAACTTGTAAATTAGGCATAGTGAGTTCTCAATGCATAATCATTTTAAATAATTAATGAAGAACTCCTATGGTTCATAAACCACTCAGAGTAATATGCAAATGCATACAAATTGAATTTAATTTGTGAATTGATAATTGATAAATTTTTTACTTTAAAAAAACTCAGACTTTTACAAACTCAGAGAACTGGTAGATTTTCTGCCCATGGAACCTTACCTAAGGGAAAATGGAGTTTAGGAGAGCAGGCAGTTTCTCAGAGAGACAATATTAAGGCACAACTAAAAATTATCCTGATACAAAGGAAAGACAGGAAGAATATTAAGAGGCCAACATGGCTCCATCTGGAGCTCTTTAATGACCTGAAAATCAAAAAGGAATCCTATAAAAAGTGGAAACATGGACAAACTGCTATGGAGCAATAAAAAAAAATAGCAGAAGAATGTAGTGACAAAATCAGAAAGATTAAGGCACAAAATAAGTTACCCCTAGCAAAGGACATAAAAGCAAAAATAAGAGGTTCTTTAAATCCATTCTGAGCAAGAGAAAGATGAAGGAAAGTGTAGGTTCTCTATTTAGCAGGAAAGGAGAGCTAATAACTGATGGCATTTAGAAAGCTGAGATGTTTAATGCCCATTTTGCATCAGTCTTCACTAAAAAGGTTAACGGTAACCAGATGTTTAACAGAATTAATATGAACAACAAGGGGGAAAGAACACAAACCAAAACAGGGAAAGAACAGGTTCCAGACTATTTAGATAAGTTAAATGTATTCAAGTTGGCAGGGCCTGATGAAATTCATCCTATGGTACTTAAGGAAATAGCTGAAGCAGCCTCAGAACCACTAACAATTATCTTTGAGAACTCATGGAGGATGGGTGAGATCCCAGATGACTGACGCAGGGCAAACATTGTACTTATCTTAAAAAGGGGAACAAAGAGGACCCAGGGAATTATAGACCAGTCAGCCTAACTTCAATACCTGGAAAGATACTGGAACAAATTATCAAACTATCATCTTGTAAGCACCTAGAAGTTAATAGGATCATAAGGAATAAATCATGTCAAAACAACCAAGTTTCCTTTTTTGACAGATTTTCTGGCCTAGTGAATGAGGGTGTGGGATAGTAGTAGATATGAGATATCTTGATTTTAGTAAGGCCTTTGACATAATCCCACATGACATTCTTGTAAGCAAACTAGGGAAATATGGTGTGGATGAAATTCCTGTAAGGAGGGTGCATGACTCATTGAAAGACTGTACTCAAAGAGTAGTTATCAATGGTTCACTGTCAAACGATAGGGGCATATGTAGTGGGATCCTACAGGGGTCACTCCTGAGTCTGGTATTTTCATTAATGAGTTTGATAATGGAGTGGACTATGCAGGGCCGTCCCTAGCTATTTTGGTGCCCTATGCAGCCCCCCCTGGGGGGGGGTGCTGTGTGGGGCCCCAGGCTTCCACAGGGAGGGGAGG